>NW_027526204.1:110747551-111347551 GCF_048455015.1 Haemaphysalis longicornis
GAAAGGCGTTGGCTGACCTGTCTGCTCGACTAGATGTGAAACACGAAGAACTAAAAAAAGAGTTGTCAGATGTGTTCGTAACTGGGCTCAAGGCGGTCAAGCAATCAATGGACTTCATAAACGAAAAATTTGAGGAGTTCAAGACTAACATGGTGGAAGTTAACAAGAACTTACCACGCTCAAAACTGATACTCATGAACTGAAAAGTGCAAACGACCGTCTCTTCAGCGAGCTGAAAGCGGTCAGCCAAGAAGTGGTTGATTTACAGCAGTACAGCCGCCGAAGCAATGTTGAGATAAAAGGTGTTCCGATGGTCGAAGGGGAAGACCTTATCGCCACCGTAAAAACCATTTCTGTCTGTGTGAACGCTGAAATCTAAGAAACCGATATTGAAAAAGTTCATCGAGTGCCAACTAAAAATGCGGGCAGGAGAACATCATTGCCAAGTTTGCGTCACGAGCATCCCGAGATAAACTTCTTGCTGCTGCAAAAAAACAAAGGCTAAATGTTTCTGCACTTGGCGGCGAAGGTAATGACCCGATATACATCAATGATCACCTGTGCCCGGCAAACAAGATCCTTCTGGGTAAAGCCTTGAAAGCGAAAAAAGAAAAAAACTGGAAGTTCACATGGGTGCGAGACAGCAAAATACTGATGTGAAAGGCTGAAAAATCTCGAGTGCTTCACATTAAAAGTGCAGAATACCTAGCTCAGGTCATCTAAGCTAATGTCTTTTAGCTTTACGGAAATTGAAGAATCATGGCTTGAACGCGATAACCTGTCCGTACTGAATTGTAATATTCGTAGCATCCGTAAAAATGTTGACCAGCTTGTTGTATTTCTGTCCCAACACTCGTTTGATTACGACATTATTGCAGTAACCGAGACTTGGCTCAAAGATGGCGAAACGGTTGAAATACCAGGCTACGAGTGTTTGTCTTTGCCCAGAAACAGTGCGTCTCGTGGAGGCGGCGTTGCTCTTTTCATAAAGTGTGGAATAGAATACCAGTGCTTGAGTGAAAGCTGTTGCAGTAGGAAAACTTTTGAATCCCTTTTCATTTACCTTAAACTTGGTGTAACAGTTGGTGTTGTTTATCGGCCACCCAACTCATGTTATAATGAGTTTATTTCTGGTATGGAATCAATCTTGGATCCTCTTATGTCTCGTACTGCTCCTCTAGTTATATGCGGAGATTTTAATATTGACTTACTAACTGCTTCTGATCGGGATTATGTGTTCTTGTTGCAATCGTTTAGCTTAAAAAATGTAATTAGTGCCCCCACCCGTGTAACATCAAAATCTGCAACGTTAATTGACCATGTACTGTGCTACATTGAAATAACTGTGCGGGCTGGTGTTTATGAGGTTCCGATTGCTGACCACTATCCTACTTTCATATTCTTGCCTCGGACGTATCTATATCCCCTTTGCGAAAAACTAGCAGAACGGGCAACCCGAGTTGATTACGGAAATGTTAGCAGCCTCCTTAAATTGATTAATTTTGAAACCCTGTATGATAATGACGTTGACATAGAATGTGAGAATTTCATCCGCTGTATTCAGAACGTGGTAAATATATCCACGCGGGAATGCTCGCGTCGTCAATACAATCATGCCATATGCCCCTGGGTAACTAAGGAAATATTATCAATACTGAAGAAAAAAGAGACCTGTTTTCGTAGATGGAAGCGTGATAAATCAAACACCTATTATCATAGTCAATTCAAATATTACAGAAATATTTCGGTTGCGATGATGAGGAAAGCAAAAAAGCAGTATTACACGAGCCTAATCAATGAGCAAAAGGGCAATTCTAAACTGCTGTGGAAAACTATAAAAGACGTAACTGGTATAGGTCAAGTGAAACGTATTTTTCCCGATGACGTCACTGTAGAAGTCGCTAATAATTTCAACAGTGACTTCACCGATATTGGTAATAGCCTTATTAGCATGTTTCCATCCACGCTCACAAATTCATGTTTGCCAAGAAAGGTCCATAACGACTTTCATTTTCGTGCCATTAGAGAAGATGAAATTCTGTCAGTTGTAAGTACATTACCGATTAACAAAGCAATCGGCCATGATGGCATACATACGAAGGTTTTGTAATATAACATCGAGATACTTTGCACTCCATTGTGTCAAATTTTTAACCATGCATTTGAATCTCACTCTTATCCTCACATACTGAAACTAGCGAAGGTCGTACCGGTTTTTAAATCAGGGGATCCAAATGATCCTTGTAGCTACCGGCCGATATCTATACTAAGCCTAATTAACACCCTTTTTGAAAAACTAATTGCAGTACAACTAAATCTGTTTCTTCATGCCAACCACATAATTTGTCCTCAACAGCATGGTTTTGTTCCACATAGGTCTACATCTACAGCAGTTCTAAACCTATCTCAAATTATTAATTCCGCCCTTCATGAAAACAAAATCGCAATAGGAATCTTTTTAGATATTAAGAAAGCATTTGATACGGTTTCTCATACTGTGTTGTTGAAGAAGTTGGAAACTTATGGAATCGTTAATGACTCAAAACAGTTTTTTCAAAGCTATTTATCCTCTCGTCCACAAAAAGTAGTAATTGGTAATTGTCATTCCACTTATAACACCATTACTTGCGGAGTACCTCAAGGCTCTGTGCTGGGGCCTATTTTATTCTCAATTTACATAAATGATCTCCCCCAGTCCGTTTCTTTTTCTGAAGTTTTAATGTACGCAGACGACACCGTGTTAGTCGCAGTTGGTGATGCTCTTCCATCTCTTCGAAGTGGTATATTGGCTGATTTGCAAAACCTTTCGGAGTGGTTTCTACATAACAAATTGACTATAAATACTGATAAATTGAAACATATAATTTTTAACTCAAGGCCAAAACACCTTAATAATGACACTTTTAATTTATCCATTGAGAATCGTTTATTTCAAAGTGTGTCTTCCATCAAATACTTGGGAATTATTTTTGACCAACACTTACACTGGATGGAACAAATTGATAGCGTATGTAAGAAGCTTGCGTTTGGTTGTTACACACTAATAAATGCCCGTCAACACTTTCCACTTAATATTCTCCGCTGTCTGTACTTCTCGTTACTACACTGCCATTTATGCTACTGTAGTGAATCATGGGGTGTTACCTATGCGACCTAACTCCGCTGCAGCGATTACAAAGGCGAGCGTTAAGAATAATAACATATTCTCCGTTCGATCACCCGAGCAACACATTATTCAATGAACTTAGAGTGCTCTCTTTCACATCTCTCCGTGATGATAAAATTGCCCTTGTAGTCAACACTATAATAAATTGTAACTACCCCCTGCCCTTAACTTTGTTTTCTTTGCCCGTTCGTAACACTAGACAAGCTACAAATGGTAATTTCAACCTCCCGATTTGTAAAAATGTCTATGGTGAAAGGTTAATTGAGTTCTTTGGTGCGAAAATATGGAATGTGCTAACAATCAAAACTAAACTTGCAAGAAATTTTCAGTTTACCTCTAAAACGGTTTTCTTGTCTAATCAACCAGTATAGTTTTATCTGATTACGTATGCCTTGTTTTTCTGGTCTAAAATGTTTTTCTTGTCTAAAGAACCTGTACAGTTTTTCTCTGATTACGTATGCCCTGTAATTTTCTTTTCTGCGTTGTGCCTTGTTTTGCTATTCAATAATGCATTTATGCTTTGGACCAGACACTAGCCTTCGGCTATCGGTCCAAATATTTTTGTATTGTTTAAGAGATGTGTTTAATAAAAATGACTTATGAAAAAAAAATTGGGGATACGTTTTTCGGGGAAGCAGCTGAGCCCTAATACCACCCGGAACATGATGACTTCAGTGCAACGTTGCGAACTCGGTTGAAGCGTATTCTCGTCTTTGACGTCAGTCAGAACTGGCATCCAAAGTTGGAATGTGTGAATTTGTTTTGTTACGAGTTGTACTCAGTGAACATGCTACTCTGTTCTGGCGTATTTATGGTTACGCCACTCTTTTGATAGCAACCTTGAAGGGTATGGTAAAGCAGATATCAAAGTTGTTCCTTTTAGTCGCTTACATACTGACCCGAGAATACAGGTTGCCTAATTTCGATGCATATTTTTGTTCGGCTTGGTCAGTGCCTAGAGGGAATCGAGCTTACTCGGTCGTTTTCGTGGGAAATTCAAAGGAGTCATCGGTCTGATCATGATGCTAGTTATGAGGTGTAATGCACCGGCGCTACGGAGTCGATGAGGCGCGTGGTAGTGGAGGGCTCCCCCGGATTAATTTCGACCGCCTGGGGATCTTTAACAACGAGCGCCGAAGTTTAGAACACCCGGGCGTTTTTGCTCATCGTCTCCATGAGAAAAGTGGCCGCCGCGGCCGGGAATCGAACCTGCATCCCTGGGCTCAGAAGCGCAACGCCTAATCAACTGAGCCACCATGGCGGGTAGGATTCATTGGTCCCTCCACTCAGGACAACAATGATTTGCGGACGATATCTGTTGCTTTCAATGAGCTTCATGCGACATTAATCACCGGATGTCAATGTGTGATCCTTTAGGGTGGCAATCCATGACGGAAAACCACTAATGATTCCTGCAAATTAGCTGTTTCAGCCCAATCATAGGAGGAGCCAGAATAGTTCGGTGATGTTGAGCCTCTGTGAGCGACAAATCGTCTAGTCTGTGGCTGGCTTCATGATTCTACAGACTCCAGGCAGATTTCTTTCTGGGCTAGCTGGTTCATTGCAATAATTGGAGTCACGAGACGTGACAAAGATGAGAGCAACAAAAAACAACGACTATATATAAGGGAATGAAATGTGCATGAATTAACGTGTGCCCATTCCCTCAAGCGCGAAAAAAGATTAAATAAAACTTTGAAAGCCCGTATCTGACATGAACGCTGCTAGAAATCAAACCTGGACTTCTTTTTTATTGCGCCCGTGTTTATTACTGCTCACGTTTTCTCGTCTAAGCACTCTTAAAGTCATGCTTCTGAATACCGGGGAGCCGTCAGGAGTGGGAGAATGCGCTCGTAACGTAGTCGTTCTTTTTACAGCAATACAAGCTAATGAATAATCTGGGACGAAGGCCTGCTACAGGGACACTGAAGGCACCCAGCCAGTTCTTTTAAAACGAAAGTGTAATGGAGTTACCAACTATATCCTCAAGAATCTCAACAGTTCTAGAGAAGCGTGGGCGTTCTCTATATTTTAGGTGATAACTTGCTTGCAGAACAATGGTTTTCTGTAAACACGAGAGAGACCGGGGAACCATCTGCATCCTTTCTTTAATGGCTGCCAGAAATTCGATCGCGCGCTCACGCCACGAGGAGCAGATCTTCTTGCTCTTCGTCTTCAGTGTTCATGATAATGATATTTTAAAGAGTCCCGCCCGCCGGAAGTGCGCTTGAAGGATCAGTGGCGCGCTTATTTGAAACCATCCTCGAGCGGGTAAACATGCTTTGTAGACCGCCGTATAAGATCCTTGTTGCTTCTCCGCAGTAGACACGCCCTTGTCACACAGTGACGTCCTGTATACGTCTTCTCTATTCTACACAATTCCCAGAATGTTCTCCGGCCGGTTCCTCCCAGAAGAACTACGTCGCCTTCCTCCAACGCTTTACTGGTGGTTGCTTTTCTGCGCGCTGTCGCTCCGATTTCTTTCAGATATTCTCGATGCCATCTTGCCCACCAAGTCCGCACGATTTCACACCTACTTCTCCACGCCTCTTCGATATTCCCGAGGATGAGACGTTGTGAATTGTTTAGTTGCTGTCTCTCTCCGATGATGTCTGCAGGGGTTATTGGCATAGGCTCGCCAGGCTCGCCGTACACGTAGGAAAACGGTCGGTTATTTAAAGCTCCTTCCACTTCTATTATGACGGTTCCCAGCTCTTCTATTGTAATAGTCATCCTCGCGATGATTTTCCGCAGGAAGGTATTAAGGCTTCGTATAAGACGCTCATAAAACCCTCCCCACCACGGTGCGCCCTCTGCTATCAGCTTCCACTTTATATTACGTAAGCTGCAGTAATTATCCAAGTTATCTCGTTGAAGGGTGCCCAGTACATCATTGATGTCTTTCGCGGCCTTCTTGAAGGTTTTGGCATTATCAGAATACACTATTGCTGGCATTCCTCGCCGCGCTGTGAATCTGCGGAATGCTTGCAAGAAGTAGAGTGTTGACATGTTGTTGACCACTTCCAGATGAACTGCTCTTGAGACAGCGCAAGTGAAAATCACGAGATACTTTTTCAGGCACTGGCCCTTGTCTGTAGCGTAGAGCGGTCCTGTAAAGTCTACTTCGCTGACTTGAAATGACATGGCTTGCGTGACTCGGTCCGCTGGTAAGGGAGGTGTCACTTGGCGCAGTGGTCTTGCATTGTGTCTTTTACAAATTATGCAATTGTTTATTACTCGTTTGACCGTCTGACGGCCTTGCAAGATCCAAAATCGTGTTCGCAGCTGAGCAAGCGTTGCTTGAACTCCACCATGCATCGTCAGACGGTGAACTTGATTCACAAGCAACTCTGAAATGTTCTTGCTTCGGTAAGATGATGACGTGCTTGTTTATCGTATTGCTATATTGAACGCGTCCTTTTTGCCGTATAATCCCATCATCGTCAATAAATACGTCTTGTTCTTGTATTTGAAACACGTTTTTTTGTTTTCGGTGCCAATGGCTGTGCCCTGTAAATGTTTCTTGAGCTTTCTTAATCCCGTAATTTTCCGCTGAGGTTATTTCTTGCGTTCCCAATGGGCCCTTCCAATGTTCTTTTTAAGGTTCTTGACGAATCTAAATACCCAAGCAGTTGTTCTCAGAAGGCATTTGTATGACCCATAATTCTCGATGTTCAATATCGATGATGCCGGTCTCTCTGTTCCGTCTGTGCACTTGTTGCATTCGATCCTCTGTTCTTCAATCATTAACAGGTCGTGTCCTCTGCAGTTTTTGTAGCGATCAATTTCTTGTGACGCTAGCCGACTGGGTCCGCGCCACCACAGTTGTGACTCAATCAAGGCACGTGCTTTGATTCCCCGCGTTAGTAGGTCTGCTGGGTTATCTTCTCCTTGTACAAATGACCAGCTTCCCGCTCTGGTTTTCGCCCGTATTTCCGCGACTCTATTCTCTACAAATGCTTCTCTCTTGCTGCTTCCGTTGACCCAGTGCAACACTATCATAGAGTCAGTCCAAAAGTGACTGCTACCCAGGTTTCCCACGTAGTGTTTTGTACGTAATCTCCTAATCTTGCGGCTAGCACTGCTGTCATCAGTTCCAATCAAGCCAACGTGAGTTCTTTGATCGGAGCCACACGACTTTTCGCCACCATCAATGTTGCCGCCGTTGTTCCATTGCTGTTTGATGTCACGCGGTACGCTGCTGCTCCATATGCCAGTGGGCTTGCGTAGGCAAAGACGTGCAGCGTTGAGTCTTTTATCATACCTTGATTTTGAGCATAGCACCTGGGCACTTGGAGGTGCTTCATCGCTAATGCCTCTTCAATTAAAACTCTCCACCTTTTGTTTTCTTCAGCAGGTAAAGCATCATCCCATGTTGTGTCCAGTTTCCATAGGCTCTGGAAACGTATTTTGACTCGTATGGTGAATGGCGACAAAAATCCAACTGGATCAACTATTTTAGCAGTTGCCTGCAGCACCATTCTGTTAGTCCATGGGAGCATTGTTACGTCTGACACCCATTTCACCACTGGAAAGCACAGAACGTCCTCGTGGTGTTTCCATATCATTCCTAACAACTTCGTTCGGCCGCTTGACCGAAGCTCCTTGTGCGCACCCTCGTCCTTTTCGGTTGCGTCGAACACTTCATTTACTCGCTTGTCGTTTGACGTCCATTTTCTCACGTTCATCGAGGCTCTGTCGAACACCATTTTTATCTCGTTGTACAGTTTGATGGCTTCATCGACTGTGTCCGCTCCGAGTATCACGTCGTCGACGTAAATTGCCCTCTGTAACCTTTTTGTTGTTTCTGGAAATTCAGAAGTCATTTCTTTTAGATGGTGCTTAATTGTGGCTGCCGGTAGAAATGTGCTCGGTGTAGTGCCGAATGTCACTCTTGTCATCCTCCACGCCTGAATTTCGTCAGATAGTCTTCCCTGGTCGTCGCGTTTCCACCACAGAAACCGCAAAGGGTCTCGGTCTTCCTCGTGGATGACGATCTGCAAAAATGCCTTTTCCACGTCTCCGATCAGTGCAATCTTTTCTTTTCTGAAGTTTATAAGCATGGACAGTATGTCCTCGCTAAAGTTTGAACCGGCTTCTAAATTGTGGTTTAGCGATCTGTTTTCCATCCAGCTTGACGACGCGTCAAAAACGACTGTGACTTTCGTGGTTGCTCGGTCCTCTCGTATGGATGCGTCGTGGGGCATATAGCAGCAAAGGGTATTTGGTTTTCCTGCTCCCTCCTGTACCTCTTCCGCTACCATAGGAAGAATTATTCTGAGATTGCCTCGGCATTCCTTCTGAGAGCACCAATCCTCTTCAGCCTCGTTGTTAATTGCCGTAGCCTTTTCACTGCAATTTCTCTGTTCGTGTCCAGGTTTACGTTCTCTTTCCATGGCAGACCTACTGCGTAGCGACCATTTTCCATCTTTATTTTTTCCTCGAACCCCTCTAACACCTTATCTTCGTTACTTGGTAGACCATGTCTCATTGTGATGCCGATTGACTCCAAATTCCAGAATTTCTGTAATTCGTCCTGTATTTCTATATCTGTAGCTTCGACATGAAGTACCATGACTGCCTGGTCTTTTGTCAGTTTCAGTTTTTTTTGACAGTATCGTCCTTGCACTACCCATCCGAGCGTTGTTTCTGCAGCCATTAATTTGTCACCTATTCGTTTTATCTTTCCTGTGAAGAATTCCCAATAAAAATCTGAGCCAATTAGCAAACCTATCGACTTTTGCGTTCTTGTTTTACTGGTGTCGTCGGCAATTGCCAAATCTAGTTTCTTCATCTCTTCGCTGATGTCTTTGCTGGGTCCTGGCAGACAATTACGGGATATCACGTCTACTTTCAGTGCTTCGATTGTGGTGGTCGAGCTCTTGGTTTCCAGCCCTACTGTTACTTGCACCACATCCATGGTCTTCACGGTTTCATTACCGCCGAACGAGCCAATCGTCAACTTTTCTTGTTTGATGACCTTTGCACCAATTGCTTCTGCTAATCTAGCTGCGATGAATGACCTTTGGCTGCCGCTGTCAAGTAAGACTCGTGCGTAGTTGCCTGAGGAGTATCCTTCAATCCAAGCTATCGCAGTTTGTAGCAGTACGCTCTGCCTTTCCTGCCGTTGAATGGCATGCATGGTGCAGGCTGTCGACTCTTGTGGCTGGACCATCACGGCATGTTGTTCTGCTTTCTTTTCTCGTTTTGTCCTGCACATTGATGTCGCGTGCCTTCCTTTACACTGTTTGCATCGCACGCTGGCTCTGCAGACACGCGCAGTGTGATTTGGCCACGTGCACCTGAAACATGCCCGGTTAGCTGTTAGTGCTGCCTTTTTCTCTTTCATTTGCATATTGCGCCGACAATCCTCAGTCGTGTGGTTGTTCTGTTTGCAAAATACGCACACTCTTTCGGATGAGCTGTAGAAATTTGTTGTCGTTCGAAACTGTCTCGTGCTTTCTTTTGACTGTTTTTGAGAGACTGTTGTTTGCTCCTTTTTGTCTCTTCTCGTAAGTTTACTTGATGCCGAAGAAATTAAAGCAACCGGGTTAGTGCTTCTGCGCTTTTTGTTACTGTTGACTCGTTTTGCTGTCTTTGTTCCCCTTCCCTGTTCCGTATGTACTGCGACAACTCCTTCAACTTGAACTCTACTGACAGTTCTGCTGGAATAGCCCTCTTCAACACTGGCATTAACATTGGTGCATAGCACTCGGGTTTCACATCTAGGGATTCAAGGGCGAGCATGTTCACTTGTACCGCCTAAAACATCCTTCGGAATCTTCAATATCCTTTATTGATTTCACTTTTTGAATGTTTAGCAGCTCGTTCATGTGAAGATCCACCGATTTGTCGTGTCTTCCATGAGCTTCCAATAGCAATTGGACTGCATGATCGTAGTTCTTTTCCGCGCAAAACTGTAAGCCTTCTATTTCAGCAGCTGCCTTTCCGTCTATTGACGCCATCAAATAGTTGAACTTCTGAGCTTTGCTCACGTTAGGCCTGTCGTGAACTCATGACTTGTATTTTGTCCAAAATCTGTTCCACTCAAGCATGTTCCCGTCGAATTTTATAAGCTCTAGCTTTGGCAATTTGACCAACTCCAATTTATCTGTCCTTGCGCTGCACTGTGGGAGTGGGGCTATCGGCGGGCTATTTATGTTGCTTGGGATGGACTCCACAATGCTCATTTCAAGCTTCGAGAGTATAGCCAATATTTTCATGTTGTATTCAAGGATTCTTTCAAATTCGCTGTCCGCCACTTCGTCTGGTAAATATTGCTCCATCTGGTTTTTTGCTTCTTTAAGTCGCGCTTCCATTCGCTTGATGTGTGCTTGCGTGGAGCATAACGTTGTCCTTTCGGCTCTCTCTGGTATTTGCTGTTCGGCTGCGTTGAGAAGCTGCGTAATTTGCGCGCGTATCACCCTCCTCTTCTTTGTTACTATGTTTTTGCTCATCTTGGAAGAGGGTTGTCGGAAGTCCTCTTACGTTTCAGTCAGCTCGGCGGATCCCGTTGATTCCGCGGGGGTCTCCTCGTTGTCTGGACCAGGTCGATCAGCTGCTCCGACGCCGCCGTCTTCTCCGCTGCTCCAAGGCAGGCTGCTTGCTTTCTTGGCGTGGAGGCAGAAATCCTGGTCACGGCACCACTTGTAAACACGAGAGAGACCGGGGAACCATCTGCATCCTTTCTTTAATGGCTGCCAGAAATTTCATCGCGCGCTCATGCCACGAGGAGCAGATCTTCTTGCTCTTCGTCTTCAGTGTTCATGGTGGTGATATTTTACAGTTTTCTGTATTCGATTTGCAAGGCATATTAGCAAAAAAAAAGAAACTTTGCACCCCTGCCGTCACCCAATGTTTCCAGAGTTAGAGTGTGCCTAAGTTTTGCCAATCCCTGCAAAGGTACACCGTAGTAAGTAGAGCCCAGAATAAACACTTTTTTGGCGTAAAATAGTAACGCTGAAATTTTCTCTGTCCAGTTCGCGAGTTAGGAGACACAAAAACCAGATGATAATGTCGTGGTATAGATGTTTGGTATATGGTGGCTGGTGTAAAGCTGGAGAACAACGTTTGCATGCTCGATATATTTTGGTGACATCAGTAACGACAGCTTTCCATTGGCAAACCAGCAATATCAGACATGTAAATTTTGTAAAAGTTGTGATATGACGCTGATAATTTGCAGCTCACTTTTTTTTACCTTATATAAGCAATATATTAACGATCAATATTTTATTCTGCGCATTTCGAGCCCATAGCTAGGCATTAGGCAATATTTCATTCGGCGAGTTCCAGAGGCACCGGGACGGAGCGGCGACCGAGGATTTTGTTATTCGATAGTCTCTGGCGGGACACAATTTATACACGTTGGCGTTCTTTATATTTGAGGTGAAAACACTCCAGCAGAACAATGGTTAACCATATTCTATTTGCAAAGTATAGTTGCAAACAAACAGAATTTTTGCACCCTTGTTGTGGTCCCAATCTTTCAGGAATTAGAGTGTGCATAAGTTTGGCGGATCCCTGCAAAGGTTCACTGTTGTTGGTAGACCGCACAATAAACACTTTTTTGGCATAGTATAGTAACGCTGAAATTCTCTCTGTCTAATTCGTTTGTTGGGCAACAACAACCAGATGATGAAGGCGCGGTAGATATGTTCGATATATGTTGGCTGGTGTAAAGCTGGAGAAGCACTTTGCACGCTCTATAAATTTCGGTGACATCAGTATTGACAGTTTTGCGTTGACAAACCAGAATTACCAGTCAAGTATATTTGTTAAAATTTGTGGTATGACGCTGAGGTCTTACGGCCTACTTTATTTGACCTCACTGGAGCGATATATTTACCATCAATATTATATTCTGCTCGTTTGGAGCCATAGATAGGCATTAAGCATATATCATTCGGTAAATTACAGAGGCAGCGGTGTGGAGCGGCCCCCGAAGAGTTCGTTATTCAATTATCTTTGGCGGGCCACAATATATACACGTTCGCGCTCTCTATATTTCAGGAGATATCTTGCTGGAAACAATGGTTATCCTAATTATCTATTTGCAAGGGAAAGTAGCAAACAAAGAAATTGAGTCATTGCACTCCTGTTGTGGCCCAATGTTTCTGGAAATAGAATGTGCCTAAGTTTTGCCAGTCCCTGCAAAGGTTCAACGTTGTTTGTAGAGCGCAGAATAAACACTTTTTTGCATAGAATAGTAACGGTAAAATTCTTTCTATCTAGCTCACGAATTTGGAGACACAACAACCACATGATTATGGTGCAGTATAGATGTTTTTATATGTTGGCTGGTGAAAGCTGGAGAGCACGTTTGCATGTTTGATATATTTCAGTGACATCAGTAACAACAGTTTGCTTTGACAAACCAGCAATATCAGTCATGTATATTTGTAAAATTTGTGATACGACAGTCATATTTTGCGGCATACTTTATTGGACCTCGCATTAGCAATATATTTACGATCAATATTATATTCTGCCTATTTGGAGCCAAAGCAACGCATTAGGCAATAAATCATTCGGTGAGTTACTTAGGCGCCAGGGCGGAGTGGCGCCCGAGGATTTTGTTATTCAATGGTTTCTGGCGGGCCACAATTTATACACATGGGCGTTCTCTATATTTGAGGTGATAACTTCAAGCAGAACAATGGTTATCCATATTCTATTTGCAAGTTATAGTAGCAAACAAACAGGGTCTTTGCACCTCTGTCGTGGTCCCAATGTTTCCGGAATAAGAGTGTCCCTAAGTTTTGCCAACGCCTGCAAAGGTTCATCGTTGTTGGTACACTGCAGAATAAACACTTTTTTGGCGAAAAAACAGTAACGCTGAAATTCTCTGTCGAGTTCCAGAGTTGAGAGACGCAACAACCAGATGAGATGGCGCAGTATAGATGTTTGGTATATGTTGGCTTGTGCAAACATAGCGCAGCACCTTTACATGCTCGATCTGTTTCTGTGACGTCAGTAACGACAGCTCTGCGTTGACAAACAAGCAATATTAGTCATTGTGATGGACCCGTTTGGCCTTGTGGGTGTACGACGCATACGAATGGTACTCGAGAGGGAAAGAGAAAAGAAAGTATATTAACAGCGCCACCAGAAAACGAGAACGTGGACAAACGGTACATTGCGAAGCACAACAGCAAAAAACACGAGTCTAATACCCCTAACCAGCGTTCAATAGAGGGGAAAAAAAAACCTTCTCACAGACGCCTCGACGGTCGATGATCAGCGAAGTCGATGGCGGGTCACCGCCAGTCCCGGTCGTGGTCGAGCTCTGGTCGTCTCTCGCTAGCTCTGCCCGAGGGAAACGGAAGAAGATGCACCACGTCCTATGTAGCGGGTGCAGTGGTGGTTCGCCCTGGGCCGTTATCTCCAGCCTCGGCCAGTCGCACGATCGCGCCCCGGTCGTCTGCGGGTCTCACACGCGTTGGTGGGTGCCGACTCACACGCCTCGAACTGCTCGAACGGGATCACAGGAACTGCGGGTCCGCCCCCGGTCCTTGCCCGCTCGTCAGCTCCGAGTCTCCGCTGCCGTCAGAACCATGTTCCACCTCCTGCCCCTTTCTCCGCTCTTCACGTCTTCATGCGCCAGCGCGTGGTCCACTTTCTCCGACAATGATGGCCAATCCTCAAAATCACTCCCCACTTCAAGAGGTTGTTGCGCTCGAATGACCTGCTCATGCTGTTCGGAAGTTGTCCGTGGGCCTTGATGTGGAGCGTTCAATGTCTTTGCCAACGCGGTTACTCGCCTTCCTTCCAGCCAACCGTTAACGGTAGGCATTCGGTCCTTGGAAGCCTGGGAAGTTTTGCGGCTGAGGGCCAAGTTCTTTTGTTCATAAAGGGTTGCCAGCTTGTCCTCATTATCATCATGATACTCCGTTGGACGGCTCAGCGAATATGACGCTTTGTTCACAGAGTCTACGTTAGGGCACGTTTCGCTTTGTGTCCGGTCTTGCGGCACTTAAAACAAGAAACAGTTTTTTGGCTAGTGGAAGCCGTGGTCTTCGACCAACAGTCGGCTGGCTTGTGCCCTCACTTGTTACAAAGGAAGCAGTGCGGCTTTCCTTCGACATCCAGGAGTACAAGCATTCTTTGAGGCAATGGTGGCTTGCCAGACTCTTTCTCCTCTCGGCGTTTCCCCAGGTTTGTAAGACCTTTGGGCCTCGTGGTAGTTGTCAGCATTCTCGGCTAACTGGTCGAACCTTTGACACCCCTTTCCTTCAAGAAAATGGCCAGCTTATCACAACACTTGCTCAAAAACTGCTCCGAGACTATTTTGTCACGGAGAGCTTCGTAGGTTCTGGTGGTCTTAGCCAGTTCCTGCCAGTTATCAAAATAGCCTAACAAGCTACCAGCGAATTGGCGGCCTGTCTCAGAGTTGTCTGGTTTGGCTCCACGAAACTTGGTGTGGTACCCCTCTTCAGTGTAGCGATATCGCTTAAGCAGGGTCTGCTTCAGCTTAGCATAATTCAGCGCATCATCTGCATCCATGCGTCCGACGACACTCAAAGCTTCACCAGTGAGACACAGGTTCAATGAAAACGCCCGCTTGTCCTGCGACCAATTCTGGCTCGTTGCCTCGCGTTCGAAACGCTGGATGTAAGCGTCGAGTTCATTGCGCTCTTCATTGAACGTCGGGATCAGCTTGTAGGGGCTGTCGTACCCATGGGCGACGCTTGTAGCTGCAGACGTGCCTCACTCTGCGCTAGCGTTGGGCTGCTGCTGTCGTACTTGCAACAGGAGTTCAAGGACCGACCGCTCCATTTCTAAGCGAGCTGCCGCTTCGCGATTCGCTTCCCGTTCCGCTGCGCGTACTTCCCTGAGTCTGGCATGCTCTCTGTTCACAAATTCTTTCAACTCTGTACCGGAGAGGCCAAATTTCTACCCTAGGCTCCCCAACTTCTCGAGCTCCGTTTTTGTCCGTCACACACACGGTAACAAGGCGATGCTCTTTAATGGGTAATTAAGAGCAAAGTCCTGCCGTGGACGCCAGATTGTGATGGACCCGTTTGGCCTTGTGGGTGTACGACGCCTACGAATGGTACTCGAGAGGGCAAGAGAAAATAAAGTATATTAACAGCGCCACCAGAAAACGAGAACGCGGGAAAACGGTACATTGCGAAGCACAACAGCAAAAAACACGAGTCTAATACCCCTAACCAGCGGTAAATAGAAGGGGGAAAAACGTTCTCACAGATGCCTCGACGGTCGATGTACAGCGAAGTTGATGGCGGGTCCCCGCCAGTCGCGGTCGGGGTCGAGCGCTGGCCGTCTCTCGCCAGCTCTGCCCGAGCGAGACGGAAGAAGATGGACCACGTCCTACGTAGCGGGTGCAGCGGTGGTTCCGCCCTGGGCCGTGATCTCCAGCCTCGGCCAGTCGCACGATCGCGCCCCGGTCATCTGCGGGTCCCACACGCATTGGCGGGCCCCGACTCACACGCCTCAAACTACTCGAACGGGATCACAGGAACTGCGGGTACGCCCCCGGTCTTTGCCCGCTCGTCAGCTCCGAGTCTCCGCTGCCGCCGGAACCGTGTTCCACCTCCAGCCCTTTTCTTCCTCCTTCGCGTCTTTGTGCGCCAGCGCGAGGTCCACTTTTTCCAACAATGATGGCAAATCCTCACAGTCATGTAAATTTGGTAAAATTTGCGATATCGCGCTGATTTCTTACGGCATACTTTACTTGACCTCACTTGAGCAGTTTATTTACCTTCTATATTTCATTATGGCCAATTGGAGCCATAGCTATGCATTAGGCAATAATTAATTCGGTGAGTTACAGAGGCGCCGGGTTGGAGTGGCACCCGATGATTTTGTTATTTAATGGTTTCTGGCGAGCCACAATTTATACACGTGGGCGTTCTCCATATTTCTGTTGATAAGTTGAGGCAGAACAATGGTTATCCATATTTTTTGCAAGTTATAGCAGCAAAAAAGATAGAGTTTTTGCACCCCTGTCGTGGCCTAATGTTTTCGGAAATAGAGTGTGCCTAAATTTTGCCAGTCCCTGCAAAGGTTAAACGTTGTTTGTAGAGCGCAGAATAAACACTTTTTTGGCATAGAATAGTAATAGTAAAATTCTATCTGGCTCGCGAGTTGGGAGACACAGCAACCAGATGATAATGGTGCAGTATAGATGTTTTTATATGTTGGCTGGTGAAAGCTGGAGAGCACATTTGCATGCTCGATATATTTCGGTGACATCAGTAACGACAGTTTGCTTTGACAAATCAGCAATATCAGTCATATAAATTTGTAAAATTTGTTATATGACAGTCATATTTTGCGGCATACTTTATTTGACCTCACATGACAAATGTATTTACCATAAATATTTCATTCTGCGCATTTGGAGCCATAGCTATGTATTTGGCAATAAATCATTCGGTGAGTTACATAGGCGCCAGGGTGGAGTGGCGCCCGACGTTTTGTTATTCAATCTTCTTTGGCGGGTCATAATTTATACACGTTGGCGTTCTCTATATTTCAGCTGAAAACCTGCCGGAAACAATGGTTATCCATACTCTATTCGCAAGGTATAGAACAAAGAAATAGAGTCTTTGCACCCCTGTCGTGGTCCTAATGTTTCCGGACTTAGAGTATGTCTAAGTTTTGCCAATGCCTGCAAAGGTTCACCGTTGTTCGTACACTGCAGAATAAACACTTTGTTGGCATATCACTGTAACGCTGATATTCCCTCTGTCGAGTTCCAGAGTTGGGAGACACAAACACAAGGGGAGACCTGCACGGTATAGAGGTTTGGTAAATGTTGGCTGGTGCAAACCTAGAGAAGCATCTTTGCATTGTCGATATATTTCGGTGACGTCAGTAACGACAGCTCTGCATTGACAAACCAGCAATATCAGTCATGTAAATTTGGTAAAATCTGTGATACCACGCTGATTTTTACGGCATATTTTACTTGACCTCACTTGAGCAGTTGATTTATTTGCCATGAGTATTTCATTCTGCCCATTTGGAGCCAAAGCAACACATTAGGCAATAAATCATTCGGTTAGTTACATAGGCACCAGGGTGCCTTGGCGCCCGAGGATTTTGTATTTAATGTTTTCTGGCGAGCCACAATTTATACACGTGGGCATTCTCCGTATTTCGGGTGATAAGTTGAGGCAGAACAATGATTATCCATACTTTTTTGCAAGCTATAGTAGCAAACAAAGAAATAGAGTCTTTGTACCCCTGTCGTGTTCCAATTTTTTCCGGAATTAGAGTGTGCCTAAGTTTTGCCAATGCCTGCAAAGGTTCGCCGTTGTTGGCACACTGCAGAATAAACACTTTTTTTGCAAATAACAGTAACGCTGAAATTCTCTGTGTCGAGTTCCAGAGTTGGCAGACACAACAACGAGATGAGACTGGCGCGGTATAGATGTTTGGTAAATGTTGGCTGGTGCAAACCTAGAGAAGCACCTTGGCATGCTCGATGTATTTCGGTGACGGCAGTAACGACTGCTCTGCATTGAGAAACCAGCAATATCAGACATGTAAATTTGTAAAATTTGTGATATGAGAGTGATATTTTGCGGCCTACTTTTTTTGACCTCACATGAGCAATATATTGTCACGTACCCACACGCATGCGAATGAACTTTTAATTTGTGACATCCCAGCCGAGGGGACGACGACGACGAACGAGCGTTACCCGGAACGCATCATCATCAGTGTTTTGACATGGCAGTTCGAGTACTTCGCGGTCAAGAGCGTTCTCCTACGCTGCTTCTTCTATTAGCGTTTTAGTAAAGCTCACCAACACACCCAACGCGTATTTGGTGTACGCGACAAAATTTACCATCAATATTTCATTATGCCCATTTGGAGCCATACCTATATATTTGGCAATAAATAATTCGGTGAGTTTCATAGGCGCCAGGGTGGAGTGGCGTCCGAGCATTTTGTTATTCAATGGTTTCTGGCGGACCACAATTTACACACGTGGGCATTCTCCATATTTCAGGTGATAAGTTGAGGCAGAACAATGGTTATGCATATTCAATTTGCAAGGTATAGTAGCAAACAAAGAACTAGCGTCTTTGCATCCCTGTCGGGGTCCCAATCTTACTGGAGTTAGAGTGCGCATAAGTTTTGCGAATGCCTGCAAAGGTTCACCGTTGTTGGTACACTGCAGAATAAACACTTTTTTGGCAAACAACAGTACCGCTGAAATTCTCTCTGTCGAGTTCCAGAGTTGGGAGACACAACAACCAGAAGAGACTGGCGCGGATTAGATGTTTGGTATATTTTGGCTGGTGCAAACCTAGAGAAGCACCTTTGCATGCTCGATATTTTTCGGTGACGTCAGTGACGGCAGCTATGCATTGACAATCCAGCAATGTCAGTCATGTAAAGTTGGTGAAATTTGTAATATCACGCTGTTTTTTTTGCGGCTTATTTTTCTTGACCTGACTTGAGCAGTTTATTTACCATCAATATTTCATTTTGCGCATTTGGAGCCAGAGCAACACATTAGGCAATAAATCAATTGGTGAGTTACAGAGGCGCCGGGGGTGGAGTGGCGCCCAGGTATTTTAATATTTTATGGTTTCTGGCGAGCCACAATTTATACACGTAGGCATGCGCCATATTTCAGGTGATCAGTTGAGACAGAACAATGGTTATCCATACTTTTTTGCAAGGTATAGTAGCAAACAAAGAAATAGAGTGTTTGCACCCCTGTCGTCGCCCAAGGTTTCCAGAATTAGAGTGTGCCTAAGTTTTTCCAATCCTCGCAAAAGTTCACTATTATTGGTAGAGCGAACAATAAACACTTTTTTTGGCTTAGAATAGAAACATTGAAATTCTCTCTGTCGAGTTCCAGAGTTGGCAGACACAACAACCAGATGAGACTGGCGCGGTATAGATGTTTGGTATATGTTGGCTGGTGCAAACCTAGAGAAGCACCTTTGCATGCTCGATACATATTTTGGTAGCGTCAGTAACGAGAGCTCTGTATTGACAAAGCAGCGAAATCAGGCATCTAAATTTGGTGAAACTTGTGATATCCCGCTAATTTTTTACAGCATACTTTACTTGACCTCACTTAAGCAGTTTATTTACCATCAATATTTCATTCTGCCCATTTGGAGCCAAAGCAACACATTAGGGAATAAATCATTCGGTGAGTTACATAGGCGACGGGGCGGAGTGGCGCCCGAGGATTCTGTTATTTAACGATCTCTCGCGGGCCACTATTTATACACGTGGGCGTTCTCTTTATTTGAGGTGATAACTTGAAGCAGAACAATGGTTATCCATATTCTCTTTCAAGGTATAGAACAAACAAAGAAATCGAGTCTTTGCACCCCTGTCGTGGCCCAAGGTATCCAGAATTAGAGTGTGCCTAAGTTTTTCCAATCCCTGTAAATGTTCACTATTGTTGGTAGAGCGCACAATAAACACTTTTTTGGCTTAGAATATAAACGCTGAAATTCTCTCTGTCGAGTTCCAGAGTTGCGAGACACAACAACCAGATGAGACTGGTGCGGTATAGATGTTTGGTATATGCTGGCTGGTGCAAACCAAGAGAAGAACCTTTGCATGCTCGATATTTTTTGGTGACGTCAAATAACCACAGCTCTGCATTGACAAAGCAGCAAAATCAGATTTGTAATTTGGTGAAATTTGTACTATCACGCTGTTCTTTTTGCAGCATACTTTACTTGACCTCACTTGAGCAGTTTATTTACCATCAATATTTCATACTGCCCATTTGGAGCCAAAGCAACACATTAGGCAATAAATCATTCGCTTAGTTACATAGGCACCAGGGAACCTTGGCGCCCAAGAATTTTGTTATTTATTTGTTTCTCGCGAGCCACAATTTATACACGTGGGCATTCCCCATATTTCAGGTGATAAGTTGAGGTAGAACAATGATTATCCATACTTTTTTGCAAGGTATAGTAGCAGACAAAGAAAAAAGTCTTTGCACCCCTGTCGTGGCCCAATGTTTCCAGAATTAGAGTGTGCCTAAGTTTTTCCAATCCATGCAAAGGTTCACTATTGTTGGTAGAGCGCACAATAAACACTTTCTAGGATTAGAATCGTGACGCTGAAATTGTCTCTGTCGAGTTCCAGAGTTGGGAGACACAACAACCAGATGAGACTGGCACGGTATAGATGTTTGGTATATGTTGGCTGGGGCAAACCTAGGGAGGCACCTTTGCATGCTAGAAATGTATCGGTGACGCGAGTAAAGACAGGTCTGATTTAAAAACCAACAATATCAGTCATGTATATTTGGTAAAATTTGTAATATCACGCTAAGTTTTTTCCGGCATACTTTACTTGACCTCACTTGAGCAGTTTATTTACCATCAATATTTTATGTGGCCCATTTGGAGCCAAAGCAACACATTAGGCAATAAATCATTCGGTGAGTTACATAGGCACCTGGGTGGAGTGGCGCCCGTGTATTCTGTTATTCAACGTTCCCTGGCGGGCCACAACTTATACACGTGGGCGTTCTGTTTTTTTGAGGTGATACCTTGAAGCAAACAATGGTTATCCATATTCTTTTTGCAAGGTATAAAACAAACAAAAAAATAGAGTCTTTGCACCTCTGTCATGGTCCCAATCTTTCTCGAGTTAGATTGTGCCTAAGTTTTGCCAATGCCTGCAAAGGTTCACCGTTGTTGGTACACTGCAGAATAACCACTTTTTTGGCAAATAACAGTAACGCTGAAATTCTCTCTGTCGAGTTCCAGAGTTGGGAGACACAACAACCAGATGAGACTGGATGCGGTATAGATGTTTGGTATATGTTGGCTGGTGCAAACCTAGAAAAGCACCTTCGCATGCTCGATATTTTTCGGTGACGTCATTACGACAGCTATGCATTGACAATCTAGCAATATCAGTCATGTAAATTCGGTGAAATTTGTAATATCACGCTGATTTTTTTTCCGGCATACTTTACTTGACCTCACTTGAGCAGTTTATTTACCATCAATATTTCATGTTGCCCATTTGGAGCCAAAGCAACACATTAGGCAATAAATCATTCGGTGAGTTACATAGGCACCTGGGTGGAGTGGCGCCCGAGTATTTTGTTATTTAATGGTTTCTGGTGAGCCACAATTTATACACGTTGGCATTCTCCATTATTCAGGTGATAAGTTGAGGCAGAACAATGATTATCCACACTTTTTTGCAAGGTATTGACACAACAAAAAAAATATGAGTCTTTGCACCCCTGTCGTGGCCGAATATTTTCAGAAATAAAGTGTGCCTACGTTTTTTCCTATCCCTTCAAAGGTTCACTATTGTTGGTAGAGCGCACAATAAAGACTTTTTTGGCTTAGTATTGTAACGCTGAAATTCTATCTGTCGAGTTCCAGATTTGGGAGACACAACAACCAGATGAGACTGGCGCGGTATAGATGTTTTATATATGTTGGCTGGTGCAAACCAAAGAAGTACCTTTGCATGCTCGATACATATTTCGGTGACGTCAGTAACGACCGCTCTGTATTGACAAAGCAGCCAAATCAGACCTGTAAATTTGGTGAAATTTGTGATATCGCACTGATTTTTTACAGCATACTTTACTTGACCTCATTTGAGCAGTTTATTCACCATCAATATTTCATTCTGCCAATTTGGAGCCATAGCTGTGCATTAGGCAATAAATCATTTCGTGAGTTACAGAGGCGCCGGGTGGAGTGGCGCAAAGGTATTTTGTTATTTAATGCTTTCTGCGAGCCACAGTTTATACACGTGGGCATTCTCCATATTTTAGGTGATAAGTTGAGGCAGAACAATGATTATCCATACTTTTTTGCAAGGTACAGTAGCACACAAAGAACTAGAGTCTTTGCACCCCTGTCATGGCCCAATGTTTCCAGAATTAGAGTGTGCCTAAGTTTTACCAATCCCTGTTAAGGTTCACTATTGTTGGTAGAGCGCACAATAAACACTTTTTTGGCTTAGAATAGTAACGCTGAAATTCTCTCTGTCGAGCTCCAGAGTTGGGAGACACAACAACCAGATGAGACTGGTGCAGTATAGATGTTTGGTATATGTTGGCTGGTGCAAACCAGAGAAGCACCTTTGCATGCTCGATATATTTCGGTGACGCCAGTAACGACAGCTCTTCATTGACAAAGCAGCAAAATCACATATGTAACTTTGGTGAAATTTGTGATATCACGCTGATTTTTTACGGCTAACTTTACTTGACCTCACTTGTAGCAGTTTATTTACCATAAATATTTCATTCTGCCCATTTGGAGCCAAAGCAACACATTAGGCAATAAATCATTCGGTGAGTTACATAGGCACGTGGGTGGAGTGGCACCCGAGTATTCTGTTTTTCAACATTCTCTGGTGGGCCACAATTTATACACGTGGGTGTTCTCTTTATTTGATGTGATAACTTGAAGCAAACAATAGTTATGCATATTCTTTTTGCAAGGTATAGAACCAACAAAAAAATAGTCTTTGCACACCTGTCGTGGTCCCAATCTTACTGGAGTTAGAGTGTGCCTAAGTTTCGCGAATGCCTGCAAAGGTTCACCGTTGTTGGTACACTGCAGAATAACCACTTTTTTGGCAAATAACTGTAACGCTGAAATTCTCTGTCGAGTTCCAGAGTTGGGAGACACAACAACCAGAAGAGCCTGGCGCGGATTAGATGTTTGGTATATTTTGGCTGGTGCAAACGTAGAGAAGCACCTTTGCATGCGCTATATATTTCAGAGACGTCAGTAACGACAGCTCTGCATTGAAAAACCAGCAATATCAGTCATGTAAATTTGGTAAAATTTGTGATATCACGCCTATTTTTACGGCATACTTTACTTGACCTCACTTGAGCAGTTTATTTCTCTTCAATATTTCATTCTGCCCATTTGGAGCCATACTATGCATTAAGCAATAAATCATTTCGTGAGTTACAGAGGCGCCGGGGTGGAGTGGCGCCAAGGTATTTTGTTATTTTATGGTTTCTGGCAAACCACTTATACACGTGGGCAATCTCCATATTTCAAGTGATCAGTTGAGACAGAACAATGGTTATCCATACTTTTGTGCAAGGTATAGTAGCAAAGAAATAGAGTTTTTGCACCCCTGTCGTGGCCCAAGGTATCCAGAAATAGATTGTGCTTAAGTTTTTCCAATCCCTGCAAATGTTCACTATTGTTGGTAGAGCGCACAATAAACATTTTTTTGGCTTAGAATAGTAACGCTGAAATTCTCTCTGTCGAGTTCCAGAGTTAGGAGACACAACATCCAGATGAGACTGGTGCGGTATATATGTTTGGTATATGTTGGCTGGTGCAAACCAAGAGAAGCACCTTTGCATGCTCGATATATTTCGGTGACGTCAGTAACCACAGCTCTGCATTGACAAAGCAGCAAAATCAGATTTGTATATTTGGTGAAATTTGTACTATCACGCTGTTTTTTTGCGGCATACTTTACTTGACCTCACTTGAGCAGTTTATTTACCATCAATATTTCATTCTGCCCATTTGGAGCCAAAGCAACAAATTAGGCAATAAATCATTCGGTTAGTTACTTAGGCACCAGGGTGCCTTGCCGCCCAAGAATTTTTTATTTATTTGTTTCTCGAGAGCCACAATTTATACACGTGGGCATTCCCCATATTTCAGGTGATAAGTTGAGGTAGAACAATGATTATCCATACTTTTTTGCAAGGTATAGTAGCAGACAAAGGAAAAAGTCTTTGCACCCCTGTCGTGGTCCCAATTTTTCCGGAATTAGAGTGTGCCTAAGTTTTTCCAATCCATGCAAAGGTTCACTATTGTTGGTAGAGCGCACAATAAACACTTTTTAGGGTTAGAATAGTGACGCTGAAATTCTCTATGTCGAATTCCAGAGTTGGGAGACACAACAACCGGTTGAGACTGGCGCGGTATAGATGTTTGATATATGTTGGCTGGTGCAAACCTAGAGAGGCACCTTTGTATGCTCGAAATATATTGGTGACGCCAGTAAAGACAGGTCTGCATTGACAAACCAACAATATCAGTCATGTATATTTTGTGAAATGTGTAATATCACGCTGATTTTTTTGCGGCATACTTTACTTGACCTCACTTCAGCAGTTTATTTACCATCAATATTTCATACTGCCCATTTGGAGCCGAAGCAACACATTAGGCAATAAATCATTCGGTTAGTTGCATAGGCACCAGGGTGCCTTGGCGCCCAAGAATTTTGTTATTTGTTTGTTTCTCGCGAGCGACAATTTATTCACGTGGGCATTCCCCATATTAAGTGCGAATGCACTTTATAAGCGACCCCAAACCTTCCACCGCCGGCGGCGGCGGCGGATGCGGCGGCGTCCGCAGTCCTCCTCTCCCTAGCAACGGCGTGGAGCGGAGAGGAGCGTCGGT
Organism: Haemaphysalis longicornis; assembly: GCF_048455015.1. Taxonomy (NCBI): domain Eukaryota; kingdom Metazoa; phylum Arthropoda; class Arachnida; order Ixodida; family Ixodidae; genus Haemaphysalis; species Haemaphysalis longicornis. The sequence continues at coordinate 110,772,107 of NW_027526204.1, forward strand.
AGCAACGGCGCAGTGACGTCACTCACCACGTGACGACACGCCCCTCACCACTCCTCGCGGCGCGACGGCGTGCGCGCGCGCGCCCCTCTCCCTTCCCCGCGCCGTGACGTCACACACTCCACCCCTCTCCCCGGCAGCTGCCGTGCGCCGCTGCGTGTCACTTTCCCTCCCAGCGCCGTGACGTCACGCACCCGCACCTCCTCTCCCCTCGCTCGGCTGCAGCTGCCGTGCGCCGCTGCGCGCGTCCCTCTCCCCTTGCGGTCGCCTCCTCTCTCAGCCACCTGGCTCGGTGCGCTCGGCGCGGCGTGCCCCCCTATATATGCAGCGATAAACTGCCAGACCTCCGTGGGTCGGCTCGCGCGTGCTCTCTCGCTAGTCTCCTGTCTCGCTCTGCTCCAGTTTAGACCGTTCGCTGGCTGGGCGCCTCTCAAGGCGATGTCAGAATTACTACGCCGTGTACTCTCGGCGCAAGAAATGCATTCGCACTTCCTCACGATTCCCTTCGGGGAGGTGGGGGCAATTTTTTCAGGTGATAAGTTGAGGTAGAACAATGATTATTTATACTTTTTGCAAGGTATAGTAGCAGATAAAGAAAAAAGTCTGTGCACCCCTGTCGTGGCCCAATGTTTCCAGAATTAGAGTGTGCCTATGTTTTTCCAATCCATGCAAAGGTTCACTATTGTTGGTAGAGCGCACAATAAACACTTTCTAGGATTAGAATCGTGACGCTGAAATTGTCTCTGTCGAGTTCCAGAGTTGGGAGACACAACAACCAGATGAGACTGGCACGGTATAGATGTTTGGTATATGTTGGCTGGTGCAAACCTAGAGAGGCACCTTTGCATGCTCGAAATATATCGGTGACGCCAGTAAAGACAGGTCTGATTTAAAAACCAACAATATCAGTCATGTATATTTGGTAAAATTTGTAATATCACGCTAAGTTTTTTCCGGCATACTTTACTTGACCTCACTTGAGCAGTTTATTTACCATCAATATTTCATTCTGCCCATTTGGAGCCAAACCAACACATTAGGCAATAAATCATTCGGTGAGTTACATAGGCACCTGGGTGGAGTGGCGCCCGAGTATTCTGTTATTCAACGTTCCCTGGCGGGCCACAACTTATACACGTGGGCGTTCTGTTGTTTTTAGGTGATACCTTGAAGCAAATAATGGTTATCTATATTCTTTTTGCAAGGTAAAGAACAAACAAAAAAACAGAGTCTTTGCAACCCTGTCGTGGTCCCAATCTTTCTGGAGTTAGATTGTGCCTAAGTTTTGCCAATGCCTGCAAAGGTTCACCGTTGTTGGTACACTGCAGAATAACCACTTTTTTGGCAAAAAACAGTAACGCTGAAATTCTCTCTGTCGAGTTCCAGAGTTGGGAGACACAACAACCAGATGAAACTGGCGCAGTATAGATGTTTGGTATATGTTGGCTGCTGCAAACCTAGAGAAGCACCTTTGCATGCTCGATATATTTCGGTGACGTCAGTAACCACAGCTCTGCATTAACAAAGCAGCAAACTCAGACCTGTAAATTTGGTGAAATTTGTGATATCACCCAGATTTTTTACGGCATACTTTACTTGACCTCACTTAAGCAGTTTATTTACCATCAATATTTCATACTGCCCATTTGGAGCCAAAGCAACGCATTGGGCAATAAATCATTCGGTTAGTTACATAGGCACCAGGGGGCCTTGGCGCCCGAGAATTTTGTTATTTGTTTGTTTCTCGCGAGCCACAATTTATTCACGTGGGCATTCCCCATATATTAGGTATAAGTTGAGGTAGAACAATGATTATCCATTTTTTTTTGCAAGGTATAGTAGCAGATAAAGAAAAAAGTCTGTGCACCACTGTCGTGGCCCAATGTTTCCAGAATTAGAGTGTGCCTAAGTTTTTCCAATCCATGCAAAGGTTCACTATTGTTGGTAGAGCGTACAATAATTACTTTTTAGGGTTAGAATAGTGACGCTGAAATTCTCTCTGTCGAGTTCCAGAGTTGGGAGACACAACAACCAGATGATACTGGCGCGGTATAGATGTTTTATATATGTTGGCTGGTGCAAACCTAGAGAGGCACCTTTGCATGCTCGAAATATATTGGTGACGCCAGTAAAGACAGGTCTGCATTGAAAACCAACAATATCAGTCATGGATATTTGGTAAAACTTGTAATATCACGCTTATTTTTTTGCGGCATACTTCACTTGACCTCACTTGAGCAGTTTATTTACCATCAATATTTCATTCTGCCAATTTGGAGCCATAGCTATGCATTAGGCAATAAATCATTTGGTGAGTTACAGAGGCGCCGGGGTTGAGTGGCGCGCAGGTATTTTGTTATTTAATGGTTTCTGGCGAGCCACAATTTATACACGTGGGCATTCTGCATATTTCAGGTGATCAGTCAAGGCAGAACAATGGTTATCCATACTTTTTTGCAAGGTATAATAGCAAACACAGAAAAAGAGTCTTTGCACCCCTGTCATGGCCCAATGTTTCCAGAATTAGAGTGTGCCATAGTTTTTCCAATCCTTGCAAAAGTTCACTATTGTTGATAGAGCGAACAATAAACACTTTTTTGGCTTAGAATAGAAACGTTAAAATTCTCTCTGTCGAGTTCCAGAGTTGGGAGACACAACAACCAGATGAGACTGGTGCGGTATATATGTTTGGTATATATTGGCTGGTGCAAACCTAGAAAAGCACCTTTACATGCTCGATATTTTTCGCTGACGTCATTAACGACAGCTATGCATTGACAATCTAGCAATATCAGTCATGTAAATTCGGTGAAATTTGTAATATCACGCTGATTTTTTTCGGCATACTTTACTTTACCTCACTTGAGCAGTTTATTTACCTTCAATATTTCATTCTGCCCATTTGGAGCCAAAGCAACACATTAGGCAATAAATCATTCGGTTAGTTACATAGGCACCAGGGGGCCTTGGCGCCCGAGTATTTTGTTATTTAATGGTTTCTGGTGAGCCACAATTTATACACGTTGCATTCTCCATATTTCAGCTGATAAGTTGAGGCAGAACAATGATTATCCACACTTTTTTGCAAGGTATTGAAGCAAACAAAAAAAAGAGTCTTTGCACCCCTGTCGTGGCCGAATATTTTCAGAATTAAAGTGTGCCTAAGTTTTTTCCCATCCCTGCAAAGGTTCACTATTGTTGATAGAGTGCACAATAATGACTTTTTTTGGCTTGGAATAGTAACGCTGAAAATCTCTCTGTCGAGTTCCAGATTTGGGAGACACAACAACCAGATGAGACTGGCGCGGTATAGATGCTTGGTATATGTTGGCTGGTGCAAACCAAAGAAGCACCTTTGCATGCTCGATACATATTTCGGTGACGTCAGTAACGACAGCTCTGTATTGACAAAGCAGCCAAATCAGACCTGTAAATTTGGTGAAATTTGTGATATCACACTGATTTTTTACAGCATACTTTATTTGACCTCACTTGAGCAGTTTATTCACCATCAATATTTCATTCTGCAAAGTTGGAGCCATAGCTGTGCATTAGGCAATAAATCATTTCGTGAGTTACAGAGGCGCCGGGTGGAGTTGCGCAAAGGTATTTTGTTATTTAATGCTTTCTGGCGAGCCACAATTTATACACGTGGGCATTCCCCATATTTCAGGTGATAAGTTGAGGCAGAACAATGATTATCCATACTTTTTTGCAAGGTATAGAAGCAAACAAAGAACTACAGTCTTTGCACTCCTGTCATGGCCCAATGTTTCCAGAATTAGAGTGTGCCCAAGTTTTTCCAATCCCTGCAAAGGTTCACTATTGTTGGTAGAGCGCATTATAAACACTTTTTTGGCTTAGAATATTAACGCTGAAATTCCCTCTTTCGACTTCCAGAGTTGGGAGACACAACAACCAGATTAGACTGACGCGGTATAGATGTTTTGTATAGGTTGGCTGGTGCAAACCTAGAGAACCACCTTTGCATGCTCGATATATTTCGGTGATGTCAGTGACAAAGCAGCAAAATCAGGCATGTAAATTTGGTGCAATTTGTGATATCGCACTGATTTTTCACGGCATACTTTTCTTGACCTCACTTGAGCAGTTTATTTACCATCAATATTTCATCTGCCCATTTGGAGCCAAAGCAACACATTAGGCAATAAAACATTTGGTGAGTTACAGAGGCGTTGGGGTGGAGTGGCGCCCAGGTATTTTGGTTTTTATGGTTTCTGGCGAGCCACAATTTATACACGTGGGCATTCTCTATATTTCAGGTGATAAGTTGAGGCAGAACAATTTTTATCCATACTTTTTTACAAGTTCAAATCAAATCAAATCAAAGTTTATTAGCTACATGATAGTGAACAAATACATTGGAGTGGTACAGAAAGAGGTCCCGAAGTGAAGCACTCCCGAGGGGACCTCTTATTATTGAATGTATGACTAGTGATTAATATTAGCCGTTTAGCCATTATTGCAGCTGTACAATTTACAAACAAATGTTCCAAATCGGCAGACATACATCCAAACAATTATAGCTTATACACTATTACGAACCAGCGTTTAATTTATTGTTCAGGTTATCAGCAGACAAAATAAAAGAAAAAAAGAACGAAGAAAATATAGCAAGGAAGAAATACAAAAGAAAAGTAAAGGGAAAAAAATAGAAGAAAGAAAGAAAATATAGAAAGGAAGCAAAAAAAGCAAAGAAAGAAAAAGGAGGAAAAGGAAAAAAAACGTGTGGTGCAATAATGAATACTTTATAGCACACAAACACCAATGTGAAAAACACATGACTATACAAACTACCAATGCTCAATTACTTCATCAACAAAATGACCACACTAACCAAAACGAGCGCAAAAAACATTTTAAGCAGAAATAATATAACGACATTTACTTAACGCAACATCGGTTAGAAATAAAGGAAGGTACCTATAGTAAACAGGAAATAATTTAAAAAAAATGCTAGGTAGTTTTCAGCAGTTATTTTCACAATATGAACGAAGTAGACGCCTAAAAGTAGGAAATGATGCGGTTGATTTGATTGATACAAGTAATTAATTCCAAAATTTAATCGCACTGAATGCGACAGTTAGTTTTCCATAGTTGGTGCGTATTTGGGGGAGCAACAAGTTGTTTTGAAGCGCAAAACGTGTTTTGTTGGGGTTCGAGAGGGACGTCCTGCCTAGAATATATATGAAACTTGGGTTGTTTATAACATGATGTGCCGTAATTCCTAGATTGTATTTTAAAAGACTGAGTAATGGTGGAAAATTAAGTTGTTTATAAAGTGGGGTAACGTGAGCGTTAGGGGCTGTGCGTAATGATACGTACAGCTTGATTTTTAACATGTTGCAATGGGGCGAGATGAGAACTATATGTAAGTCCCCATGAAGTTATACAGTAGTTTATATGACAATAGATAAAAGCATAGTACAGAGTATATAAAGTAGAAGTACCAAAGTATGAACGGGCCTTAAGAAGTATTCTAATACCATACGCAGTCTTTTTCGCTGGTGAATTAATGTGAATATCAAATTTTTGAAAGCTGCCCAGTTCAACACCCAGGAAAGTGCAATGACTACTGGGAAAAATGGCGTGAGAAGAAATGTAAATCGGTAGAATAGTACTTGTTTCCCTCGGCTTTGAGCTAAAGATCATAAACTTGGTCTTAGAGGGATTAATTGCTAAGCGGTTATCATTACACCATGCTACAATTTGCTTCACGTCATAATTTAATTGTTTCGTTAGCAAGTTGATTTGCTTATTCGCGGTGAAGACAGTAGTATCATCAGCGTACAAAATGCAATAAGTTGCTGGACTAAGATAGGTTGGAAGGTCTTTAATATAAACTAAAAATAAAAGATGTCCAAGAATTGAGCCTTGAGGGACACCGATGTTAATAGTTTTGCTAGTAGAATTTACTCCCGATGTACTTACGATCTGTTATCGATCCTTTAAATAACTGGGGATTGTCTTCAAAGCTGGGCTTACTATTCCATATGAATTAAGTTTACTAAATAAGATATCATGGTTAATAGAGTCAAAGCTTTAGTAAAATCAATAAATACCGATCCCACATATTTACCTTCGTCAATTTCTTTTCAATTTGATCTACTAGAGTGATTAGAGCAAAGTTAGTAGAATAACCGCGACGAAAACCAAATTGTCTTGGAGTGAGTAAATTAAATTTTAGAAAATATTTATATAGGTGTTGTTCAATAAGTTTTTCTACCACCCTACTGAAAAATGGCAAGATTGAAATTAAACGGTAGTTGGCTAATTTTCTCCTATCACCCTTCTTGAACACAGGTGTCATCTTACTACTTTTTAGCTCCTGAGGAAAATTCCCAGACCTAAAGATTAGGGTAACAATAAAAGAAAACACTTCAGATATTATCGCGGCATTTTCTTTAATGCAGTTTGCATGAATGTTATCTTTACTGGGACTAGCATTTTTTAGATTAAGAATAGTCTCCCGCACTTCACCAGGATTTCTTGGGAAAAGAAAAAAAGACTGGGACACGTGGCGCGGGTTATTTGGGCGCTGCGGGGTTGGTACAGGGGGTGGCCGCTAGAAGTATGAACTGAAAGCATTCGCTATGTCGACTGGGTCAGAGAAGACTGCCACTATCATGTACTTCTGTAATGCTATCGTTATTGGTGTTTTTGTTAAGAAAGGAATTGATCACCCGCCACTGCTTATCACAATTGTTACCGGCTAGAATTATCTGTTGTTCGAAGTAGTTTCTTTTTGCTTTACACAGTAAAAGAGAGAGCGTGTTAGAGTATCTTTTGTAACGCTCTTTCAATGAAGTATTATAAGGCTGTCTTTTGATTTTTCGGTAGGGGTTATCCTCTTTCCTTAAACTTTTAGGTAGGCTTTGCGTTATCCAAGGGCACTGGGGTGAGGCGTATTTTTTTTTACAGGATACCGTCGTCGTTGAGGCTGATATGCATTTGCCTACTATTGAAGAAAATTTGGTGTAAGAAATTTGAGCATCTTCACATGAGTAAACTGAGGACCAATCTGCGTTAGCAATTTGTTCAGAAAAGCGAACCTTGTCGAACAGAGATATCATGGGCGGCGTATGTTTTTTAGGGAGGAGACAGTGGAAACGAAGAGCAATAGGATAGCGGTCGTTGATGTCGGTATGTACGATAAATGCGTCCTCCGGGAACAAGAGATTACTAAACGCGTGATCGATAAGAGTTCCAGGACCATCGGGTGGGCAACGGGTAGGTGAGTCAATGAGTGATTCAAATCCATAACCGTTAAAACAATTTAGATAATCAATTTAGATAGTACAATTTAGATAGTAGCAAACAAAGAAATAGAGTGTTTGCACCCCTATCGTGGCCCAAGGTTTCCAAAATTATAGTTTTTCCAATCCTTTCCAATCCAAATAAGTTTTTCCAATCCTTTCAAAAGTTCACTATTGTTGGTAGAGCGAACAATAAACACTTTTTTGGTTTAGAATAGAAACGCTGAAATTCTCTCTGTCGAGTTCCAGAGTTGGGAAACACAACAACCAGATGAGACTGGCGCGTTATAGATGTTTGGTATATGTTGGCTAGTGCAAACCTAGAGAAGCACCTTTGCATGCTCGATATATTTCGGTGACGTCAGTAACGACAGCTCTGCATTAAAAAATCAGCAAAATCAGACCTGTAAATTTGTAGAAATTTGTGATATCACGCTGATTTTTACGGCATTTTTTACTTGACCTCACTTGAGCAGTTTATTTACCGTCAATATTTCATTCTGCCCATTTGGAGCCATAGCTATGCATTAGGCAATAAATCATTTGGTGAGTTACAAACGCGCCGGGGTGGAGTGGCACCCAGGTACTTTGTTATTTTATGGTTTCTGGCGAGCCACAATTTATACACGTGGGCATTCTCCATATTTCAGGTGATCTGTTGAGACAGAACAATGGTTATCCATACTTTTTTGCAAGGTATAGAACAAACAAAGAAATATAGTCTTTGCACCCCTGTCGTGGCCCAATGTTTCTAGCATTAGAGTGTGCCTAAGTTTTTCCAATCCCTGCAAAGGTTACCAATTGTTGGTAGAGTGACCAATAAACACTTTTTTGGCTTAGAATAGTAACGCTGAAATTCTCTCTGTCGAGTTCCAGAGTTGGGAGACACAACAACCAGATGAGACTGGCGCGGTATAGATGTTTGGTATATGTTGGCTGGTGCAAACCTAGATAAGCACCTTTGCATGCTCGATATATTTCGGTGATGCCAGTAACGCCAGCTCTGCATTGTCAAACCAGCAATGTCAGTGATGTATATTTCGTAAAATTTGTGATATCACGCTGATTTTTTACGGCATACTTTGCTTGACCTAACTTGACCAGTTTATTTACCATCAATTTTTATTCTGCCCCTTTGGAGCCAAAGCAACACATTAGGCAATAAATCTTTCGGTGAGTTACATGGGCGCCGGGGTGGAGTGGCGTCCGAGGATTTTGTTATTCAACGATCTCTGGCGGGCCACAATTTATACACGTGGGCGTTCTCTTTATTTGAGGTGATAACTTGAAGCAGAACAATGGTTATCCATATTCTTTTTGCACGTATGGAAAAAACAAAGAAATAGAGTCTTTGCACCCCTGTCAGGGTTTCAATCTTTCCGGAGTATGAGTGTAACTAAGTTTTGCCAATGCCTGCAAAAGTTCACCGTTGTTTGTACAGTGCAGAATAAACACTTTTTTGGCAAATAGCAGTAACCCTGAAATTCTCTCTGTCGAGTTCCAGAGTTTGGAGACACAACAACCAGATGAGACTGGCGCAGTATAGATGTTTGGTATATGTTAGCTGGTGCAAACCTAGAGAAGCATCTTTGTATGCTCGATATATTTCGGTGACGTTAGTAACGACAGATGTGCATTGACAAACATGCAAAATCAGACATGTAAATTTGGTAAAATTTGTGATATCACGTTGACTTTTTACGGCATACTTTACTTGACATCATTTGTGCAGTTTATTTACCATCAATTTTTCATTCTGCCCATTTGGAGCCATAGCTTTGCCTTAGGCAATAAATCATTCGGTGAGTTACATAGGCGCCGGCGAGGAGTGCCACCCGAGGATTTTGTTATTCAACGATCTCTGGCGGGCCACAATTTATACACGTGGGCAATCTCTATATTTTACGTGATCACTTGCTGGCAGAACAATGGATTTCCATATTCTATTTGCAGTGAATATTAGCAAACAAAGAAATAGAGTCTTTGCACTCCGGTCGTGGTCCAGTATTTCCGAATTTAGAGTGTGCCTAAGTTTTGCCTATGCCTGGAAATGTTTACCGTGCGTTTGCATCGGCAAGAACTCCACCACAGTCATTCAAATGTGCTAAAGTATTCTTCCAGATACATATTTCTTTCACCGGTATCCTGTGACATCAGATGATAAGTAAAGTTACCTTTGAAATTTTTTTTCGTATTGGCAACCACAGAGCTATACGCCCAGCATTCTTCGATGAGTTGCAGCGGCGCCGCTGTGGAGCGGTGCAGGGGTATTTCGATGTGGTATGGTTTTGGCCAGAAAAATTTATTGCAGTGGCCGTCGTCTGTTTCCCAGTTGCCACCTGGCACGCAGAACGTTTTTTTATGCTGATTGCCAGAGATTTGTGCTTGTTTAGTTCGCTCTTGTAAATCTTCTTCAGCACGTGGGGTTTTAAATACCATGTCGAGTTCAAGAAAGCATCCGAGAGACTTAAAAAAAAACCGTTGCAATAATATAATTTCGGTAAATTTTGGTTTAGGATGTGTATTTTTTCGCCTATGCTGTTCACCGCACAAGTAAATTTATAAAGCATCCAGTTTTGGCCCTACGCCAGGAAATGCTCGCTTCCTGCGATGGACCGCTACCTGTACGGGGATTCGGGATTCGTTGTGCCTCTTGAATAGGGACTTTTTCATTTCATTGTGTTCTCGTGTTGCTGATAGCCGTACCGGAATATTTGTAGGCCATGGGGCTTTGTTTCTTAAAGTTACCTAGGTGGGCTGACGCTGTGTATTGCGGATGCTGGCAATAAATATTAGCACTATGGCCGGAAGCATCGTGGAGTGCTGCATTTTTTTTTCGCTAGCCAAAAGCAGTATTCTCTAGAGCCGAGCTCCAGAAACTCGACGTAACACCTTTCGCTCGGATCTCGCAAAACGCGTGGTCTTGTACCCACTCAACAGCGAAGACAGCGCGGTTTTGCAGTCTGGCATTCGTCCTTCCGGACTTTCAGCAACCCCTCGCGAAAATGTCGACCTACAAGCCTCATACGCCGATGCCGCTTGATATGCTTGAATACCAACAAAAAATTAAGGAATTCAGCGGCCTGCATATGAGCTTCCCGGTAAGTGAATATTACTGGTGGTCGACACGGGTGCCGCACATGAACTTCCGTTTTGGTGTGAAGAAGTGCCACCACCCCATATCAGGTGTTGGTGTCGCGAGTCAGAATCGAAAAGAAACAAGTAATGAATATTCAAACAATAAAACTCATTTCTTTTCTTTAAAAATGCACAGGACAGGATTGTAAAGGCGCTCACTGCGAAGAATGACGTAAGCACTAGGAGAAGTAATTTTGGGGTAGGAATGTAGCTAATAGTCAGTTATAAAATATACTTAACCAGAGGGCGCAAACGCAGCTTCAGAACAAGTTTTGTTCAAGTGGTCTATTTTAAAGCAACGGCTTCGCGATACTTTAGAAGCTGCCGGAATAAATGTGTGGCGTCAAAATTTTAAAATGAGAATAAAAGTTGACTGTTTTGACTATTTCGTATCGAAACATGGTTAGGCTGAGAATCTCAAACAAATTTCACTCCGGAGAGATGACGAACAATATTAGGCGTAGGGCAGCAGCACTCAAATTAGGGAGCATCTGGGACAGCGCCAACAGAAGTTAAGTACTTCAGAAGTTAAGAAGTTAAGTACTGTCATATTTGGTTAAATTTGATCATCTATGTGTGAACAGATAAAATGCTGCTGCAGAGCGAATGATTCTGAGTTTTCGCGTAAGTGTGCCGACAATAAGGTCGCGAGAAAAGAATGTGAATGACAAACCAGTTTCAAAGTTTCGGTCGTTGATCGTATCAGTGAGCAGTATTCGTTGCCGAGTATCGTTACAGCCAGGACCATCTGACGCTCTCCATTTCTTCAAACATAGTCAATTGCTGAAAGTGACAGATATAGTTTATGAGTTACCCCAAATATGAATAACCATTTGAGTGAAACAAAAAACAGTAAATTTGAAAACTAATCAAACTTTACAATAATGAACTCCGCAAAACCAATGTTTTGTACAGGTACTAAAACAGAAGGATGACTTATGTAAAATGAAATAGAAAAGCAGCTTCTATATAGTATGCATAAAAATAGCGAAAAGGAGCAAACCCCGTAACCCCCTTCTTTTTCATAAATATGCATATTTGGTGGAAGTAACACTTTTAATCGTTATATTATACTAAGTAGAGATGCATTTTTGTACGGATCTTTGAAAACCAAAGATATAAACAACATATAAAAATAAACGACTACAAAAGTAAACTCACAAAGAGCGTGTATTAAACATCTTTTTAAAACAATAACTAAACTTAAAAGTTACAAACGCGAATAAACTTTTTAAAGAAACGTGCTAACTGTGTAACATGACATATTAACACGAAAATGCAGAATTGGTGGAAGGAACAGAGTTCACTGGTATAGTAGTGCAAATGAACATAATTGGTCGTACGAGATCGTGAAAACCGAAATTTTCCAAAAAGATAACATTTGACAAGTTCACTATTTAATAACAATTTAAGCAGATTTACGGGGAAATCCCCCAAGGTGAAGTAAGTTATTGCGAAGTAAAATGTACCCTAAAGGACACAAAATTTGACGCCCACCTCAATGCAGCCGTACGACTACATTGACGTAGACGTCAAATTTTTGTTTGCATTATAAAAATTATGCATCCTATACTTTTCCAAACAAACACTGCTACACTAAACGAGCCCTGCACATAACTTTTCACCTATGAGGGAAAATTCCCGACAATGACTACACCTTGTAACGCCCTCCATTTATACAAAAAGCCCAATTGACGCAAGTACAATATTTATTCATTATAAAAGGAGATATCTAGTTGAAGAACATTTTGTGTTTTATAAACAGATAAATACAGAGAAAATGCGTGCTAAAACACCATGCGAATGTGGTTGGATAGCGAAGCTGTAAACGACACGCACAGCGATTACTATGCGACGTCACTTGAATTTACACACGTGGTTCTACAAAGACTGAAACCACAGACAACTGCAATGCACTAAACCAAACCCTTTATTACTTCAAAGAGATATTCTTTCTAAGGTTAAATCGATGCATAATTCATAAACGGTGGTTGGTTGAGTTGTATTGGGGAAGCACATGACTGGAACCTTTTTTATAAAATTAACGGAACCTTCTAGGTCAAACCCGTTGTTAGCCGAGGTGACTCATCTCCGTACCTGCGGCCGCCGACGGAGGCGACGAGATCGGCGACACAGATGGAGAAGTTCGATGCCATGAGTTGGTGTGAGCGTACTTTGATTTTTATAACTACTGGCGCATTCGCAAGGCGTGCACACGGGTGCGACGCGGGCCGTGAGCAGAACGCATAGTGGCGCCAGAGGGGGCGGGACGCTATCACCTTGCACTCAGCGAGAATGCAGAGGGTAAACCCGCAGACGTGCTTGTGAGTGCACCGTCTGCCTCCCACGTCCCCGCGTGGGTTCGTTGCGCAATCGGTAAGACAACCAGATCTCGCTCCATTTCTCTATGCGTTCCAGGTTCGATATCTTTCGGTGCCAGTATCTCCTTTTATTTGTCGCGGGAGTTTTCGGTTAACAGCATTGGTCGTGAAAGAACCCTTGGAGGGTGGAGCTCAAAAGCTTCGTTTTAACGCGGTATTTCATAAAAACGAAGGAACAAACTTTTAAATATGCATCGCATCGTGCATTTGCGACATTTCACAGCGTGGGTTACCTTACTTATGAAAATGAGAAAGAAACTTATAAGAAATTGACACCAATTCTACCCCGCTGATGTAACTGACATTGCACCACGAACTTCGCAGAAGACATTTATGTGATGGACCCAAGTATGGCATAAAAATTTCTTGTGTTTCAAGGACTTGCTTAGCCAGTTCCAGCAAGCACGAACAATAAAGCGGGCTGATTGAAAGCCAATTTCGATTTTGATCCCATTGGAAAGCGCACTCTAATTTAGGTAGGAGGAGAAGTCAGCCTGGCAGCGAGCTTGGCTTGCTACTCCACATGAATATGAGAGGTGCAAAAGTGAAAGGAAGCGATGACACAACAACTCATACAGACACTACAAACACAAATAAGCGCACACAAACTGACCGACGCAGGTTTCTGCACACAGCACGCACACAGTGTATAGTTAAGGCAAACGGTCACAGGATTTTCTTCAGGTGGGAGTCACGGAGAAATGACACTAAGGCCCGTGTACTCCATGTTGCCGCGGCAGTTTACTCCCATGGGCTAATGTCGCCGCAAAGTTTCAGTGCTGCATCAACACGCAGTCCCAAAGTCGTCTTCACGGTTAGCCGCGGGGTGTCGTAACGGTGAGCCACACACAGTACATGTTCTATTTTCTCACGAATACTGCATACGCGACAGTGAGGGGAGGCAATTCAGCGCATCTTGTACAGGTAGTGGCCGGTAGAAGCGGCATTGAGGCGCATGCGGTGAACAACTGCTTCGTCGCGCTTTTCCAGGCCACACGGCATTCGGAAACTGCAGGCGGGATCAATTCTGTACAACGTCTGATAATTGTTTGATCCATCCGTCCATATTGAGAATTGTAACTGCCGCGCCACGGAGTACGCAAGTGTCGCGGCGTCACGTCGAGAGAAAGGAATCGGAATGATCACCTGAGATTGGGTGTGGGCCGCGCAAGCTGTTTCGTCGGCCACCACGTTCCCATTCACCCCACAATGTCCAGGTAGCCACTGTCACACCACCTTGTGAAGCATGCTGGCAGCCTGTGTATGCAGGGTGTGTATTTTGTGGGCCAGTTGTTCGCGCGGAAAGGATGCCAGTTCTTGAAGCGCCGCCCGTGTGTCTGTGAAAATAACCCACACAGAAGGTTCTCGCCCAGTCATGTACTGCAAAGCGGAGCGCAATACAGCAATTTCTGAGGTTGTCGATGTTGTTTTGTGGCTTAACCTGGCTGCAATTGTAGTCCGCGTTGATGGGACCCAGATTCCAATCGCAGATGAAGTGGACGTTACCGACGCATCGGTGTAGATATGCTTGTGGTTACGGTTGCAATTCCACAAGTGCTCTAGAGTGAAGTAGTTTAGAGCTGGAATTGGCAACCTTGATTTATTGCTGATGCCCGGTCCTGTGGCGACAATTCGCCAGGGGGAGTACATACAGGGCGGGAGATGGAGCGGTGCAGGGTATTTCTGACACAAGGGTGGTAGAGTGTCTTGTACCTCTAAGGCGGACCTAGAGCTCGGCGGATGTCCATGGGACCTTGTCGCCAGCCGCAAATGTAGAAGAAGTTGCTCTTCTTTGATGAGTACACTGATTAAGAAGTTTCTTGACTCTCGTATGGTCCCCAGCGTAGATGTTGTCTTCGGAAGGCCAAGACAAAACCACAGAGCTCGGGCCTGCATACTTTCTAACAGCCTTGTGTTGGCCTTGGAAAGAGGGCCCAGTGCTGGGAGGCTGTACCAGAGAATCCTTCGCAGAATGCAGTTTAAATACGTAGGAGGGGCCCAAAAGAAAATCCTCCTGAGCGGCTTGTCAGCATGCGTAACCCCTGAGCAAAGGAGCCCAGCTTCTCCTTCAGGAAACGAACGTGAGGGGGCCACGTGAGTGACCTGTCAAGTGTTACCCCCAGGAATCGGTGAGAGTCCACGAAGGGTATAGCCACCCCTGCCGCTGAAAGGTAATAGCGGGAGACATCACGCCTGGTGAAGGCTATTTCCGCACATTTCCTAGCCGAGATTTCGAGGCGGCGTCTGGTCTAAAAGTCCGCGTTTGAATTAATGGCTTTTTGAAGGCGAGCTCGTAAAACTCGCCTTATCCGGCCAGAACTCTAGATGCCGATATAATCTGCCTAGAGCAATATTTGAACAGTGTGAGGCACGCACTTCTCAATTCCAAAAAGGCTGATAATTAATAGAGTTGGGCTTTAAATGCTACCCTGGGGCACTCCTCGCGTGACATTCTGAGAGGCTGTTTCACCGTCCTTCGAGGACATAAAGACGGATCTGCCAGACAGATAATCACATATCCACGCATACATGTGACCTCCGATGCCTACCGACTCTATGGCAGATCTTATTGCCTCATGTGACACGCAGTCAAACGGTGCTTTAATGTCGATGAACATTGCTACGGTGATGCGACGCTGGGCTTTTGCACTCTTTATGTCATTGAAAGGGCAAGCACGTTGTCGATGCTGCTGCGAGACTGTCTGAAACCAGTCATCTGTGGGGCATACACGTTCCGCTTTGTCAAGTCCCAGTCTAGGCGACCAGGGACAATTTTCTCCACCAGCTTCCCCACGCAGCTCAGGAGTGCAAGGGCCGGTAAGATTCAATTTCCGTAGGGATTTTGCCGAGTTTGAGTGCAGAAACAAGGCGACCGCGTTTTCAGCCGGGTTCGAGGCGGCCCATTTCGCAGCGGTGGCTGTATGTGCCGAGAAGGAAGCGCTTAGCTTTGTCTCCAAGGTGCGACGAAGCTGCATACCTGATGCCACCTGGACCCGGGGCAGATACCTTGTTCACGGAAGTCAAGAAAGCATGCAGTTCTGCTTTTGTGAATGGCTGGTCCCTAATGGTCATATCTGTAGAGAAAAGAGAGACAGCTGTCAGGCTGGCAGGCAAGATTGGAGAAGACAAGGCTGTGACCTTGGTGCAAAATTCTTCAGCGACGTCTAGATCGGCCGAGCAGTAGGCGGTGCCCGTAGGCTACGTACTAAGCTCCAAATCCTCGTGAGAGGTTTTCCCAGGTCTAGTTTTGAGCAGAAAGACTGCCATTCCCGCTGAACCAATTTCTTCATATGTCGCTGTACGAGCCTCTGTGCGTTTCTAGCGGCTTGTATATTTTTGGTTCTTCGCGTTTAGCGAGCACGCCTTTCAGCCATGCGACGCACCGCGCGGAGCGACATACTCCGCGCGGTCGTCGGTGCGTCGCTCCGCGCGGAGCGACGCACCGCGCGACATACTCGTTTGTGTCATCTGGAGGCACGGTATGCTCCATGTACGTCAGGTCGTTCCTGATACCAAGCACAACTTTTGAAAGAGCGTCACCTGTTGTAGACTGCAGTACAGTGTAGCCAGAGAGACGAACGTTTGCGCGTAACCATGACTCTGATATTGCGATGATTGGAAAGCGATGCTGCTGTATGAACCGTCGGAAGTCGGGAAGGCGGCTCCGAAGACCGCAAGCGTTCCATTGAAACACAGTGGCCTTGTTCTGTATCTCCAGAATTTTTGGCGCCACAGATCCTATCGCCATTGCGTGAGGACAGGAAATACAAGGTCAATCATTGTGCCTATGCCCTTGGTCACCGGAGATGAGAGCGGAGCCAGGATAACTTGAATGCCCTCCACAACTGAAACGATGAGCGTACAAATGTTCCCATAGTTTTGGTGAACATGGTGCCTGGGGCTGTTCTGGTTTGCCTGCTGACCGGAAGACCCCGCTGGCGCTGTCACACTCGACGATGCAGCTGCAGGCACTGTCCCGATTGAAGAAGCACCTGCAGGTGCAGGCAATGACTCCGGCGTATCCATGGATGCAGACTCGGATAACGGCGTGGGTGTCGCTGTAGTGGGCGCCGCAGGTTTCACGGGTCCGCAAGCAGGTAGGGGTGAGAAGTCATCGTCGAAGCTGCATCTAACGTGTTGGAGACTTGCGCTTGCCTTTTGGCGGCCTTCTGGGTTCCTGAAGGGCACTTTTTCTAAGCAGCACCTTTCCGCCGCTGCTCATGCAGAGTCGCCTTCGCTGACTTGTAGTCAATGTTTTTGTCACCCTTCATCTTGTAGATGGCCTTCTCTTTCCAAAGGACTGGACAACGGACAAACGTCGACTCGTGACTGTTCCCACAGTTCGGGCACCGAAGATTACCAGCATCACAAGCAGAGCTTTCCTGACAGCCACCGCACCGAGCTGAGCAGCTCAGACGTTTACACAAGGTTGCCACGTGGCCAAAACGCTGGCACTTGGTACATTGCCTGGATGTCTCAACATAAGGATATGCGCGGTAACGCATGTAGCGTAGGAAAACGTGTTCAGGTGCTCTTTTGGTGGCAAATACAATCTGCACGGTCTTGAATAACTTGCCTAGACGGCGCACAGATTTCACCGGTGTCTTCTGACGCAGAGCTGCAAGGATATCAGTGTCAGACAGTTCAACTGGAACATCCCTGATAACTCCTCCTCCGCACTCACTCGAGTGAGGCTCGTACGCCTAGACAGGGATGCCCTGAACAGTTTTTCGAACGCGCCTTCTAATTTAGGTAAACTTTAACTGAAAGATTGTGCCTGGAAGATTTGTGGAAATACGGTACATACCCGCTAAAAAACGAGAGCTGTGCTTAAGGGCCCGGGGTGAAATGTTGAAGTTATTAAAGAATAAATATGAGCCAGTCATTTAACATCCTACATTTCCACAAAATGCATAATTGGCGGAAGCAACACAACTAATCTCTGTTTACACTAATACAAACAAGTGAATGTATATTACTAGAGGAACACAATTTTGAAAAAACAAAAACCAGAAAGTAGAAATATCGTAAAACTTAACTGCATAAATCAAAAACATGCATCTTATACACCTACAAAACAACGGTGAGTCTAAAAAGCCCCTGGGAACTCCCTAAATTTTCACGATAAATTGATAATTGCAGAAAGATATTCCGTTGAACGAAATTCTAATACACCTAAAATCATCACCATTATTAACAACAACAGTCTACCAAGATCTATTGGGGTGCTAAGGCCTCTCGCATTGACTGCCAGCCTATTATATGCTGCAACACTCGATCCAACGGCTGGCCATAAAAATTCGATAGCTACTCCCTCTACCATGTTATTAGCCTTCCCCTTCTTCTGGAGCTGTCTCTCGGTATCCAGTCCGCCATCATAATTGCCCACCGGTTTTCCGTTGCTCTCTCACTACAAGGCCCGCCCAAATATATTTATTTTGATTTACCTGCATTAGAAAGTTTAGCTCTGTATTTCATCCCCGGCAGTTTCCGATAGTTGTATATTTGTCTTGGATGTGAAAGCGATATCTCTTTTTGCATATTGGAAGTGCTTATCGAGTGCTGCCCAGCCAACACCTCATCTGCGCCGGATTCCCCTCTCGCGGTTCGCGTCAGAACTAACCATCTGTCCAAGGGAGTTATAATCTTTTGCATCTTTTAGCATTTTTTTTCTAACTTGAAGAGGGCGTTTCTACATGCGTATTCCTCCTACATTAGATATATTGATTATTATTTTCAGCCCGGTGGGTGTACTTTCTCATTCTAGTTCCTGAAGCATTTTTCGGCAAGTATTATGTAGTGTCTCTCCGCAAGACTATGTAAGCTGCAGTCCTCAAATGACTCAAGTATTCTCCGGTAATCATTAATCCTGAGTTCTCCCAGTCAATCTTTCTGAATACTCCCTCCAGGCATGCTGTGAATAGTTTTGGTAAGACGGTATTTCCCTGTCTTAGTCCCTGTCGGATTGGGAATTTGTCGCGTCACCTGCGAAGTGTCATCCTGCCAGTATATCCTCTATATGTCTCGTCTAGATGGTTTATGTAGTTCTCTTCTTTTACTTGGTCGTTTAATGCCTGTAGTACGGCTGCTGTGTGTGCGGAGTCAAACGCTTTCTCATAGTCTATAAATGCCATAAAAAGTGGAGTAGTTTATTCTGCGTATTTTGCGATCGCTTGATTTTTAACATGGATTTAATTTAAGGTAGAGTAAGTAACCTTTTCAAATTCAGCCTACACTTTTGGTTGTTGGGGAATCAGGCGGTCACCTGTGTGGCTTAATGGGACTGGTGAAAAGCTTGTACAAAACAGAGAGTAAGCTGATGGGCCTGTATTTCTTGAGGTCCTAGGTATCTCCCCGTTTTGTGAATCAGAATAATGCTGGTGTTTTTCCAGTCTATGGGCACTTTTTGAGTACTGAACCATTCTGGAAGTGCGAAACTTTGAAAACGACATTCGCAACAGGGGATTAGATACACTGGGTTGCATTTGTAGAGAGAAAATACCTGCAAAAAATGAACGCTTCCTTTTTTAAAAAAAATAGTAGAAAATGGACATAGAAAAGTCCTGATGAAACTACAAAAAAGGAGATGGAGTTTATTTTAAATGGCAACGCCGGCATTAGGGAGGAGTTAGAAGTGCTACGTAACACTCGGAGCAGCGATTATACGATGGGTAGATGCAAAGTAATGCTGAATCTGAAAAGAGGAAGAAGGAAACCAGTGTAAAATAGGAAACTTATCATGGAATCAATCAGAGCTGGGTTGATGGAGTTTAAAACACTCTTCAAAAACATTTTCGCTTCCAAACAAGAACTAGGATAGTGCATACACACTAATTAACGACCTGGCGATCGCAATAGCAGAATCGGGAGCAGCTATGGGAAAAGAAGCATGTAGAAACCAACCTGGCAAACTAACAAAGGCAACACAACTAATTGCTATACGTAAAAACAGAGAGTGTCAAGTACTGTGGACCAAGTTGAGACAACAGAACTGTATATATTGACTACAGAAGTAGAACAAACCGTATTCGTTGGTAAACATGCCAGTGACCGAAGAAGTGCTGCAAATAGGACGAAGCTTGAAAACAACTATGAGGTAGCCACCCATCGGTAACAATAGAATCTGCGTACTCCGAGATGACCAGGCTAACATTATCCACAACATGTACAGAATAAATAAGTTGCCTAACGATTCTAAACATGACTGTTCAGCGATGTCAGAGCAGGGGAACCTCTTGACAGGACGACGTCTACTAGCAGAGTTCCACTAGTATTTAAGAGGAAGAAGAAAATGCTCTCACGAGCATGAAAAGAGCAAAAGCTGCAGGTGACGACGGCATAACCGTGGATATTTTGAAATAGGGAGGACGCAATGTGCTGGAAAAGCTTGCTAAACTTTTTTCGGAAAAACGTAACAATACACAAAAATAGGAACGTTACACAAATATACTGACAAAATCACAAACTATGCAGTCGTATCAGTATCCTCAAAAAACAGAAGGGGAATCTCTGGTCTCAGAAATAAAAGTTTGAAACAATGACGAAACATAGCAAAATTGGGCAAAGAGCTTACTTCTATTGCTACGAAAATAGATAATTGCGTATAATCGTTGTAACAGCATAAACGAAGATAACTGATGGAAATAAATTCTGAATATACGAAAAATACACAATTTGCCAGAAATAACACTTCCCAAAACGTTCTAAAATATGACTTTACGTCCTAAGTATTTCCACCTACACACGGAGTATAAACCAGGGCGTAACGAGAAAAAAACATGAAATGATAATGAAGAAATTCAAACAGCTTTTAAAAAAAAGGTGGTAAAAAATGGCCGCGTATCTGTTCCTTTCGTTGCAAATGGGAGAAAGCCGATAGTCGACTGGTGCCCATGTCCCGCTTTTCTTCAAGGCTCGCCTCTCATGCTGATCCTGTCCCGTCTGGGCTTCCCAAGATGACACGCTAGAGGTATCCTGAAGTCAATTTAAATTTACCGCGTTCCACTTCTCGAAGTCGCTGCTGCTGCTGCTGCTGATGATGATGTTGATGATGATTGCTATTGGTTTCCTCTTTGTAGCGGGGTGATGGCATGTAATCTTACCCAAAAAGGACTAATATACCAGTGTTTTACACTCTTGGTTTATTACTAGCGCTGCTTAGGGCAGGCACAAAAGCTTATTGGTCACAAAATACTTTTTTTTCCTGTTACAGGTGGTAACTGTTCTAGGCAATATTCTCCTCTGTGCTTTTTGTCTGCCAGCATTTTAAATCTTCTTTTCGTCCGCTCGGGTGTCTCGATGGCAGCGCTCCCATGCGGTGAAGGCGCGCGTAAAATGGTGCATCTTACTACAGAGTTCATAGAACCCCGCTGCCTACTCCACGACCGTCCAAAGGGGAACGTAAAACCTATCTAGTTTAACCTTTCGCTGCTGTTGCTTTTTGATTTCTTCAATGCCCCTAGGAGCTATAGTAGCGCTCCCCGCAGCACGTGACGGTTTTCTCCAGTTGATGTAGCATTTCATTTCCTATCGCAAAAACCACGTATCCTTAAATTTTTTAAAGGAACACTGGAAATATCACTTATCTATTGATTTTCCATCTTATGTTTGCGTAATGTGTTGTTCTTTGTCAAAAACGGTGACAAGTATGAACATTGTCACCAGACCTAGACGTTTACCTTTGGCGGTGCGTATGTAAGACTATTGTGCAATTTGTGTCTTTGGCAGGGGAGCTAAATCCAGTCCCCGACAGGCAGACAGACATACAGACAGACCAACATTTCTGCGTATAGGTAGCCCAAGAGAGACTATCGTCTTGACGCTCGCTTCTGAGTGACCCAGACATGAATTGGTTTAAAGTGAATGTCTAAACTCCAACCTGCTTCGACCGCGTCAGGATGGCGATTGGCGCATTCGGATAGACGTCCGCTTTATACTGTAAGGAACCCAGATTTGATTCCGAACATGAGTTGCGTTTTTTTTTAGGTGCTTGTTGCGCCGTTGTGGAAAGACACGCGTTATCATCATGCGCCATTTTTTATTATAAAGAAGACTTTCCAGCTGTGCGTTTTTACACAGGTTAGCCCTCAGTGAGACACAGAAAACTTCGCTTCAAAATTAGCGAAAATGAGCTAACCGTGTAGTGCCATGCATTCAATGAAATTCAAAATTGAAGGAAGAAACACATTGATTTATTAAAATGACGTAGGGTTGTCCGAAGGAGCCCCAGACTATGGCCTGCGTTCATTGTCGATTGGGAGGACCCGTCCTGAACCGCCAGAACGCTGTAGACGACAGCCCAGGCGCCGGGTCCTGTTCGAATTGTGTGGCGCAGCAAATCTCACACTCCAGCCCACGCACCGCCGATGATGGCACGGTGCCGTTGCTTATGGTGATATTTGCGCTGATACTATTTCGGGTTCACGCCAATAAAGGGCTCCCCTCTATCGCTTGAGCTCATTAAATGAATGTATAAGATGTTCCATGCTTAGTGCGCAAAATCTGTGCACTAGTATGTACAAGTGCCGTTATAATTTAAAAAGGCTTTGTGAATATCATAAAGCTTTGTATAACAGGCTTTATGACAACCATTACGTGTTTACAGCACGCCTAGTCTATAAGGAGACCTCCTTTAAACACACACCCATGCAGAACCGCTGTTTAATTCAGGAATAAGCAATTCCTGTTATCGTCTGCTCGCAAAGCAGTTTCGAACGATGTGTTACATGACTGTGTGTTTTGTTTATCATGAGCTTACTGGAAAGACTTCCGCGATGGGTTGCGTAGCATGCATTTCTTCTGAGAACGTTACTGACAGGATAGCTTGTACGTATTACATAAGCTGTCACAGATACAGTCGATGCACCGATAGTCGATTGAAGTGGTGTATTCTCAGGGGTGAGGCCGATAGGAACGCAGGTCCAATCGTTGAGATAACCCAGCTCATTTGGTAATGGTGGTTCCAGTAAAATGGTGCGTACTCACTCAGGGGGATTGGCCAGGAAATGGGGGCTATACCGAAGGGAATTATGTAATTTTTGTAGAGAAAAAAAAAATTTTTTTAAGAATATATTAGCAGTGGATGCCTACAGAAATAAAAGTAAGGAGATTAGAGAAAGGAAGAAAAAAAAGTAAAAACAAACTTTAATTAAAATTAGAAATGAGAAACACTAAGAAAGTGGCACAGACGAAGCACTGAGCTCGGCGCGCATAAAACTTCACAGGAGAATCCAATGGGGTGAAATGATTTCCAACTCCGTACACGGCCTGATTCCAGGATTAAAGCGTGCAACGCACGCTAAAGATCCCTGTGGCAAAATCGCAGTTCCTTCACCGCGAATGACAAAAAAAGTTTAGCAGACAGCGGTAGGTTTAGCCGGCTGCATGTGCTTTCTAAGTATCTTCGTCGTATACAGGAGAAACGTCGGCAGGAGAAGAAGAAATGGTCGATGGTTTCTGGTTGTGTGCAGAAAGCACATCATGGCGACGGGGCCAGATTAGAGTGGTGCAAGTAATATTGAAATTTGTCACGACACACCAAAAGCTAGTGATGGTGACTTCACAAGCTCTCCACTAGCTTATGCGGCACTTCCATGAGTACAGAAGGTGCTCGAATTTTGAGCCTTTGTAAGCAGAATCAGGCATACTTTGAAGTAAGCACAGCCTATGAAAGCGAGTCGAAGTTATGAGGGAAATTGGCGACAGAACCTCCAAAACTAGACCGTGCAATGCCATTCTCACCAGGGCACCTGCCGATACATTATCCAGATACCGGCTTGGCCAGGTACGCAGACCAAACGAAATTCACGAAGGGAGGAAGGCAATAAAAAAGCAAGGGCTCGGCGTAAGGGAGGTGAAGGGGAGGGTGTAAGGGCAAAACAAACAGAAAATAAATGCGTATGAATTATTGCCTGTCGTTTCGAGGAACCAAGCTTACGAAGGGCCAGGACTATTGCGAGAAATTCTGCGTGGAAAGACGTAGTAAAGTTAGGCAGCCGGAGGGAAAAGGCCCAATCTAGACTGGGAGAAAAAATGCCCATGCCTGCCTTCTCTTTCCGGACAGAAGCATCCGCTGCAACATTGGCGCGCAAAGGGAGACCGTTCAGATGATCAGTAGGAGGCTTGTTAAAAGGATGAGAGGGGATAATTTCGTGTTAGAGTGAAAATTTCTTCAAAAGAAATATCTAAGGGCGCATCTCTTTCAAGTACTGAGGCCGACAAGAGGGCCACATTTAATGGGCCAAGCAGAGATAGACCAAAGAGCGCCTGTGGTTGTTTTAACCGCGGCCATGGACTACCACAAACAACAAAGGACATGTAACGAAGGCTGTTTTTGCGGCTTGGATATGGGTGATTCCATGACTCGTAAAATGGATCTACGGGGAGGGCATGCATGCGTGAAACTAATTGAGGAATAAGGGTTTCCTTGTATAAAATTTTATTTGGTACATAACGGGGAAGACCCAGACATCACCGTATAGGTTGTCTTTCGAGCACTATGAACGGGCGCGGTTTGTAGTGAGGACTTCCGGAGAATACCACACATCCAAATTCGAAAAATGGCCGGACGTACATTTTGTAAATCATTTGTAGGGTGTCACGACGCAAGCCCAATCTAGCTCGTTTCTCGTGCGTGCACCTAATGGGGTTCATCTTCTTCCCTTGGCACGCCTTTGGCCCATATCCCCGTATCTGGATTAGACATAATTCGGCGTTAGTCTTCATTGTGGTCGATGCTGGTACGTCGAAAACCCCGATAGCTTGCTGGCCTGTTGCATCTTTTCATTATCCTCTCTACAATACAATGAGAGGCGCGTGCCTATTGTTAGAGGCGATCCTTACACCATTAAATGGGTTTTCTTCAGCGTCACCGTCGTGTGGTAGGAAGCAGATGATGGAAAGCGAGTAAAGGGGAGAGCTAAAAATGAAAGCAACAGCGTGACTCCAGATGAAAGGTAAACGGGAATAGGAAGGGCGCGAAGGAAGAGAGGCTTGCGAGGGGATTGAACTCTACAAAAAAAGAAACATCTGTGGAGAGCTTGTTCCTGCGAGACCGCGAAGAGCAAAATGAAATAAAGCAAACATACCCGAAAAGTCGTTTTCCGTGTTGCTATTCTTTCCTTTGTAACACATGGCCACTTGGGGGATGGGCCCGGAATATGCACCTTGGAGGAACTGACGTGCCCGTTTGGAGAAATTCGTAACACTGTGGATTCGAAGCGTAACAGTTGCAGAATAGTGCCTGCAGCGTGAAGCCTGAGGGTTATGCCACGGGAGTAGTACAGGTGCACGCCACCTTCGCAGAACCCAGATTCTAGGGAGGTTGTGGCGTGTTCCAGTCTGCTTGCACACTAAGACAAACAAATGAAAGAGAAGAAACTGACGGAATCACGCAACAGCAGACAAAAAGCCGTTGAAAGAAATCCATGCCAAAAGAAAAAGAAACGAAAGCGAGGAAAAAGGCGCAAGTACAAAAAATAAAAAAAGAAGTTGCTAATAAATCTAACCAGGGTTTCACCTTTACAACAAGTAAGCAGACTGGACCGGGCCGAGGAAATTTTGTGTTGAATATCAGAGGGTTTCGATAATGTAATACGGGCAGCAACTTTTTTGAATGTGGCGTGCTTTCATCACCCGCTTTCTTTTTTTGCCTGTCGGCCATAGCCCCGTGATTGCACTGTATGCCACCAAAAGCAGAAAACGCTTCTTAGGACAAACAATTCCCAAGAGAAACCTCATATGACCTCATCAAAAAAAATTAAAAGGATTTTGTAGTGATATGCAGCTTATTAAGGTAAAAGTACAATATAATCAAGTAACTGGATATGGGTGCCCTCAGTAGCCACCAGTGAAGCAGTGCAGCGAGAGAAAAAAATTGAAAGATGCGCCACTCCCTAGTGACACGCCCTTGGTGCGCACTGCCCTGGACCGATTACGTCAGCTCACTAATGAGCATATAGCATAAATCGAATTTTTATTGCATTTTATCCCTGCCCCAAAATATTATCATGAGCTCATTATTATCATCCCAGCTCTGCCTTGCCCGAGTTTCGCTCAAACTCTGGCCTCCTGGAATAGCACCGCTGCTCCAAAGGAATTCCGGTTGTTTACTGTAGACAAGATGTGCTTACTGGAACATAACGGTTTGGAAAGAAGTCGTTTATTGCAATGCAAAGAACGTTGAAACTTTCGTTTTCTCAGAAGCCTAGTTTCTCGCGCAATATGAAATTCTTTTTGGTTACTATGGGTTTTTGGATGGTTGCTTGTTAGTTTCTTTGGGAGATGAAATTTGCGAGGCTATAACCACCCAGTGACTTGAAATTATTCCCAAGACTCCGAACATCAATACACGTAAAGCAACCAAAGTGTAAATTAAGGTTTTCAGGATTCACTCTATTTTTTCTCTAAATAATTTTCTAACGAATCTTTGTTTTATGGCACAAACTAAAAATACTATCTACACCACATGTAAAATGAACCAATTTCTGATCAGACTGAGCATCATAAACGTTTTCGTCGACATGAGATGGCATTTGCTATAGAACCACATTTCCGGAACTGCTGTACACCTGTCGCCACGATGGCTGTTTGATATTGTTAAAAATCTCATCACATGAAGGTAAACCTTTTTTGAACCCATTCATATTAGTAACTCTAAAATGTCCAGCCATCACAAGGTGGTTTCTAAAACATTCCACAAAAACATGTGAAAGTTTACTCGTAAAATCTACATCAGAATCGAATGACAGTAAAGGACAAACAAAAGCAATAATTGTACAAATATTTAAATTTTATACATAATCTTTCCTGGTTTTCTGTTCATCTTAAAGGGGTAACAAGTACGCAAGTGCTAAAATGGCAGCGGCGCATATACCACGTGCCACTCTATCTCGTCTGTGTTTTTGAAAATTTTTGAAAATTTTTGCATAAATTATGCCTTTGCTACAGCAAGTTTTCATTTGTATTGTTAGGTGGGGGCGCATGTTATTGATACCTCGGCAACACTGGGCGCTACTCACATTCATGAAGAAAAATGTATTTTTCCACACGCACCCACTCACACTCTCGCTCACCAGTCGCCCTCACCACTCGCACTCACCCGCAGTCTTGCTCAATATTCGGCCTCACCACTCGTGCCCACTCTCACTCACTCAGGCTCACGCTCACCGCTCACTATAGGCCTTCCCACTCTGTCGTGCTCACTTTGCCCACTTATTCTGAACACTCATACTCACGCTCACCCCTCACTGCCACCACTCGCGCTCGCACTCATCACTCCCTGTCACCCCTGGCACGCGACTGTGCACAGCAGACCATAATGAGTCAAAGAACGGAACCGTATTCGAACATTACGGCGTAAGAAGTCCATCCTAATCATATTTCCAAATCGATACGCCGCAAGAGAGTTAATTATGCGATGCCCGATAGCGGGAGAACAGGGAATATATATTTTCGAAACTAAAAAGGATCGCGCTAATAATAACCAGCCTAGAGGGTGGCTGCTGCGACGAATAGCCAACAGCAAGCACTAGCGCAATATAAGCACTAACGGTGGAAAGTCGCGCAAATCGCGCGAGTGTACTCATGAGTGGTAAGCGCAGCTCAGCGCTCGCGACTGGTGAGTGCACTTGCACTCGGGAGTGGTGAGAAGGGCTCACGGCGAGTGGGTCTCACACTCGTGAGTGGTGTTCGCCTTTGCGGGTGGTGAGCGTGGCTCACGGCGAGCGCAGGGCTCGCAATCAATAGCACTCGCACTACAACTTCAAAAAGACTGCGAATCTCACTCACCAGAAACTCGTGAATGGTGATTGGGAGTGTGTCAGTGCACTCGTTAGTGAGCATGCCGATCTATAATGTTACCTATTTGCTTCATGGTTTAACTGCTTTGTTAAGAATGCTTCGCGCATTGATACAAAAAAGACTCAGAGTTTTATTGTTAGATAATTATGGGCTCCTGATATTGCCGTGGGCTGCAATTTAGTTGCTAAATTTGCAGAGTAAATGTGAACTTTTGCACCGTGGGTGCTCTTGTAGTCCCATATATATGCGCAGTTATGAATTTGGAAATTCTCATGCAAAAGTTGCTATTTTCTTTCGCTTTGTGTATCTTGGCATTACAGTTTACGCCTTCAGAACGTGCAGCGCGAGTAATCCTTCTCAGTGAAGACATCGCTACATTTCGGCAGCTTCTCTAGGCAAAGTATCACAACAGTTCAAGCTAGAGTGTATTTTGTACCTAGATGTACAAAATTAGATGATCCTTGTAAATATTTATTCTGATTCTGCTTAGGCGGCCAGTTGAACTGCGCTTAACGGTAGGCTTTGACAAATGTTTTGACTACTATTGATTTTTTCTCCATCTTTTTTTTCACTTATTTGTTTTCACGAGATCGGAGTGGTCTACATTAGGAGGTTGGCTTTGGTCTCCTGTATGGAGAGGTTTTTCTGAGGTGTCAGCCAACGAAGGCTTTGACTAATTTTAAGCTGGAATAAACCAGAATAATTTTACTTGTTAATTGGTTCAGGACTGTGACGAACATTTCGTCTTCAGAAATTTCACCTCATGTAACCGCAAGTCATTTTGGGGAGGTCTTCTCGCTCTTCACCTCGATAGCATTTAAGATCCATAATTTTGACAAGCATCTTTTTTATCTATTTGCCGATATTCAATTCGACATCCCAGCAGAGAAGAAGCTGACAAGCTTGAAAAGTTTGTGGATCAGTGTGCACGGGGTTTCAGAACGAAAAGAACTACTATGAGTTTGCAATGAATTACAACAGTCAAAAACCTGGATAATGAAAGAAATCGACATAGCCAGGGGTGCTGGTCGAATAACTTTGACATGCCCATTTAAGGAGAACTGTGTCGGGACAGCGTTTACAATCTCTGAAAACGATGACATCACCGGCCGGAGTGCATTTGAGAAATCGGTATGAGATAAACTGTACAGCACGTCCCTTGGTACACACACGTGGGACAATGCCGTAGGTGGTGACTAGGCGGGGCATAGGTAAAAGAAAGGGCTTGAGACACTACCATGCAGGACTTGCTGGACAACGAAAAGGACAGGCGTCGTCAGCATTGCTGTTTGGTTCCCTTTGTCGTGCCCAATCACTTCTACCGAATAACAGAAGCTCTTGCGCGTTGGATATTTTGATGTTTACATCAACAACAGCACGTTTGCATAGAAGCCGGGCTGCTCGATGGGTGGCGCCACTGTCGGTAGTCACCTCGTTTCTTGCAAGGCCCACCGCATTTGGGTGCGCTGCCTACCCTAATTTTGTCGTGTTTGCTTCTGTTCTTTAAATGTTTAGGTATTGCTGTGAGCTTATATACGTGATGGTGCTGCCTTGGAGAGTGTATTGCGTTTCATGATGGCCTTACAGCCAAGTAAACTAGTCGAACGCTTCTATGGTGGGGTACGCAAACATCGTTGCTATAGGCAGTTCCTGAGTATCGCCACCAGCTCTGAGCAGCTGGATACCTGGATGCGGCTGTTTTGAATAAAGAGGAACTCACGTACGATTTCAAATGCCGTGGGGTTGTGGTAATGTATCGGAAGTCTACATTTTTTCGGTAACCGATAGCTTGTTCCTTCTCTTTTCCAAGAGTGACGGCACGGGGGTTTGGGCGCTCAACAAACTCCCTCATTTGTAGAGGTAGTTTTATTGATAATCGTTGTATTTTACCACCAAACAGCTCAAGCTGCAAGCACTTTCTCCTGCCTCCAATTTCCCCACCTGTATGAAGGAAAGGCTACCACCGATAGACGGCCACAGCGTCGAAACGGGGAAGGAGTTAAGGAGTTTGTGAATTAGTTTCGACGTTTCTATCGACTTTGTAAGCATTTTTGGCGGAAGAACAACTACAACGTCATTTGACGCCTTGTCAAGACATTTAGGCGGTATGAAAGTGTAATGGTAAACGAGTGGAAATAAAGTCGCCCCGTTTAGATACTGATAGCCTATCCTGACAACCCCAGCAGCCGTTGTAGCAATCTAGAGAGCACATGAATATGTGTACATATAAATATATATATATATATATATATATATATATATATATATATATATATATATATATATATATATATATATATATATTTATATATATATATATATATATTTATATATATATCTAATAAATATACATATAAATATACATATACATAACTCAACCAAGAAAAAATGAAAAGGCGTTGTCTGGATTTAGCCATTTGCGGCCACCAAGAAAATGTGCGGTAGGTCGAAGGATGTGAAACACGGCGTAACAGCGTTTACGCAATTTTATACAAATCTCAAACTTTTCACAACGTTTTTATTGTAGCTGCGTCTCGTCGACCTACAGCTACTGTGGCGGCAGATTTGGCGCAGCTCACGCGGTCACATTTTCGTTCAGTTAATCAGGTGGTTGAAACATGTGGTAAAGCTGAGTGAATATATTTTTAACTGCCACGAACCACCCAGCCAGCAAAAAAGACTTACAAGCATAAAGCATTGCTTTTCCACATGACGCAATCACTTTGTTGTGCCATGCAAAATTTATTTTGCAAACGCCTCCCGTGTGTCTCCGTAAAACGTATTGCTGTGAAATCAACCACGTTTCAACCATAAATAATTCCTCCACGTACCCTAGTCTCTTGAGCAAAGTCTATTTAACAAAGGATAAGTCTTAGAACTTTGTCTACCGCTCGTCTATTGTCGATCTTGTCTATCACTCGTCTACATTTGTTTATTGCTCATGCACGACAGTTTTTCTTAGTCAACTGTACATTTTTGCGTCGCACCTTGATGGATTGGCTGCCCACACGTGCATTTCAAGAGAATTTCGCAGCAAGATATTCTGCGTCCGCCAAACAGCATGCAGCAACAATACGGCATGAAAAAAAAAAAAAAACTACCTCCAATTTACGCTGGGAAAGTGCATGGAAAGCAAAGCTTCAAACGACACCCACAACAATTGCCCATGAGGCGACACTTGAATTCACACACGTGGCTCTACAAAGAGTGAAACCAGACATTCTGCCAGCCTTTACCTTGAATTCGCGGAGGAGGCGTCCCAAACGCAGCAGCACTGTCGGGTACGCCCGGGCTAGAGCTGCGCATGCCGCCTCCGTAACCCGGCCGACAGTCGGGAGAAAGTAAACGGAGAGGAGCATCTTTTGAAGGGTGCGATAGCGGAACCTAGCTATCCTGATGTACTCGCTTGGGGCTGCACCACCGCGCGACGGAAGCGCAGACACCAAAATAATTCGGCATGTGAGCTTAGTGATTCCCATTTATACCGCTTTAAAGTAGTTAGTATAGTAAGTTTAAGAACTCTAAGAAAGCTAAGGGAACTTTTACAATCACTATTTATCAAAACCAGTTGCTCCTATTGCCTTATGTAGAACCTATTTTAAACACAACCGATATGGTATTCCCCATATTAGAAAACGGAATCCCATTCGTGGCAAGCAGTGCATTTCTCTAGCTTTTCTACTGCGGCTAGACGTCTGCATGTGGTCTCTATAGAACCAATCTTTAAGATGTCTTCGCCGCACGACCATATAATGCTGTCAGGTCCTGTTTACCGGGAGGTGCTGCTGACGAAGCTCATCAAGCCGTGCGGAGAAAATGCGCGATGGATGGAAAGCTGCGCCAAAACTGGCTCAAACCAATTATCGCTAAAGCCGACTGCAGACTCGACGGAATTGCACCCCTACGCTAAAGCCGAGGTTGGAAGCTCCGGTGCGCGGGGAACGTTGGCGAAATTTGCCGCGCCATCTAAAGTGTGCTCCGTGAGTAAAACCCTCCGTCCTCCCCGAAGCCGCAGCTAGCGACGCTTCGGGAGTTTATTGTCCTGCACTCGACGAATAACCGTTGGCTGGTACAGGTAGAAAGCTGTGCTTTAAAATATCAATTGTCTACATAATCGTTACACGAATGAAGGAACTTACCCTTCCAGCTCGACATTCTACCTTTGCCGTGCGAAATTTGCCGTGCCATCTAAAGTGTGCTCCGTGAGTAAACCCCTCCGTCCTCCCCCCAGCCGCCGCTAGCGCCGCTTCGGGAGTTTATTGTCCTGCACGCGACGAAAGAACCGTTGGCTGGTACAGGTAGAAAGCTGTGCTTTAAAATACCAATTGTCTACATATTCGTTACACGAATGAAGAAACTTACCCTTCCAGCTCGACATTCTACCTTGGCGCATTGAGGTTCCATTGCGGTTTTAATATGCTGAATATGTGCGTAAATCATACACATGTCATGCTTTATAAAGGTTGTTCTCACTGTATAGGTTCACCAATCTTAAAAAAGGTGTTTGTTCTTATTACAGCTTTGAAAGCCAGCGCATAACGACAGACCCAAATTTACAAACGCCACGTGGTGCCACGGGCATTTCGTTGACGAGCGGGCATTTCATTCCCGCCGAAATGACAGTGGGAATGACCGTGGCAGACAAGCACCTGCGATAGTCATGCAACTGCGCAGAAATTTTGGATAGGACCCAACTTCGTGCAATATGTGAGTTTTATTAAACTTACAGAAACATGTTTCAATAGACAAGCACCCGGTAACTGTAATTTATATGCGCTAAAAATGAAAAAGCCCCCTCAATACACTTTCACCGTTGTCCTCCACCCTCTTATTTTATAATATTTACCATTGAGTTTCCGGTCTGCGTATGGGAAGCGCATAGCTATAACCCAAGCAATAAACTCCTTTGTAAGGTATGTGCGCCGTTGACTAATAACGGGAGCTGATATTGCTCTCGTATATAGTTTATGGCTGGCAAGAATTTATAGCAGTGGGCATCCACTTTTTCCCCTGCCGATATCTGGAGGAAGAACCTTGTCAATTAAGGTGCTGATAGCGAGGTAAATGTGCTTTCTTTATATGGGACTTCATGAAATTAGATAAAAACGCCCTTGTGGTAGATAGTTTGGTGGTACCAAGCAACACGTTTCCATCGACACGTGACAGGCCTACTTGTTTTACCCGGGCAATTGGACCTCCCATGCCCGAGTAATTTTCCAACGAGTTTTGAATTTGCGTATCCGAACCCCATGAATCACTCGTAGCAATAATCCCTTAGATTGGTTACTTGAGCACCATTGTGGAAAAGACCACTAGACTGTATTCTTGAAATGTTTATGGAAGGCATGAAGTTGCAGGTGTGGTCGCCGTCGTTTCTTCAGGTTAATAGCCGGGAAGGCAGAATATTGTTTGTTTGATGCTAATTGCGAGCTAGTTATATTTGTTTGCTTCAGGTGTGCTTTTGTAAAATTGTAAAAGCATGGACACGTCCTTGACAATTTTATGGCGTAATTAAAATGCAATGCGTTTGCATCGGAAAGAACTCCATCATAGTAATTCAAATCTGCTGAGGCATTGGTCCATATACAGATTTATTTCACCGGTATCCTGTGACATCACATGATTAGTAAATTTACCAGTGTCTTTCCATTTTCCCAATTGGCAACCACAGAGCTATACTACCAGCCATACACTTTCATTTCATTGTCTTCTCGTGTTGCTGATAGCCGGCCAGAAATAATTGTAGGCCGTGGGCCTTCGTTACCTAAAGTTACCTAGCTGGGCTGGCACTCTTTATTGCGGGATCAGGCCACAAATATTAACACCGTTGCCGGGTGCATCGTGGATTGAATTGTTTCTCCGCTATCCAATAGCAGCAATCGCTAGAGCAGAGCTCCATAAACTGGTCGTAACACCTTTCGCAAGGATCTCGCAAAACGCGCTGTGTTGTACGCACTTACCAGCGAGGACATAGAGTGGTTTTGCGGTCAAGCATTCGTCCTTACGGACTTTCTTCAACATCTTGTGAAAATGTCGCCCTACAAGCCTCATACGCCGATGTCGCTTGATATCCTTGAATACCAACAAAACATTAACGAATTCAGCGGCCTGCATATGAGCTTCCCGGTAATTGAATATTACTGGTGCTTGACACGGGTACCGTGCACGAAGTTACGTTTCGTTGTGAAGAAGCTCCACCACCCCGATATCAGGTATTGGTGTCGCGAGTCACAATCGAAAAGAATTAATTAATTAATTAATTAATCAATAAGACTCCTTTGTTTCCTTTGAAAATGCGCAGGACAGGATTGTTTATTGCGCTCACGGCGAACAATGGCGTAAGCACTAGCAGAAGTATTTTCTGGTAAAAACGTAGCTAATAGTCAGTTATAAAATATACTTACCCAGCGGGCGGAAACGCAGCTTCAGAACAAGTTTTCTTCTAGTGCGTTATTTTAAAGCAATAACTTCACGAAGCCTAAGAGGCTGCCGGAATAAAGGTGTGGCGTCAAATTATAAAGTGAGAATAAAAGGTGACTGTTTGACCATGTTGTTTCCAAACATCGTTAGAAGCTAAAAAAATTTTACTCCGAGAAGATGACGAACAATAATAGGTATAGGGCAGCAGCACTCAAATTGACGAGCATTTTGGGAAGCCCAAAATGTGGTAAGTTAGGTACTGTCCTGTGTTGGGGAAACTTGATTCTCTATGACTGAACAGAAAAACTGTGCTCCAGAGTGAATGATTCTTAGTTTTTGCGTCGAATGTGCTGACAATAAGCTCGCAAGGATAAAATGTGAATGACAAACCAGTTTCAAAGTTTCGGTCGTGGTTGTCTCAGTCAGAAGTATTCGTTTACGAGTGCCGTTAGAGCCAGGCCCCTCTGACGCTCTCCATTTCTTCAAATATAGGCAATTGCTTGAAGTAACAGATTTATTTTATATTGTGGTACCGGGGTTCTTGCACCCGGCCGCGGTTCCCCAGAAAGACACTGAGCCCCCTCGATCACACCTTTACTGGGAGTCCCGCTCCGCCAAGGTCCACTGCTCAGCCGATCCGGATGCACACACGTAGCCCAGCCGAGTCCGCCATGTTCCATCCTATCTCATCTCGCGCCACATCTTCATACTCCGCCGGAACATGTCCATCGCGCGGGATTGTCCACCGCCACTATAGGTGTCTCTCCATGCGCAAGCTGACTCAAGTGCCTCCACTACTGGCGGAGGGGGTATATAACTCAGCTCTGATATCAGAGCGTCCTCGATTGCTCGAGCTGATCGCGGCATCTCCTCCGAACTGGAGTAATCACGACCGTGCAGGAAAGGTCGGAAGCGCGGATGGAAACGCCGCAAGACGTGCTTTACCATTTCCGCGTCAGACACACCCGGGATAGCTCGCTTGAAGAGCTCCTGGATAGCTCGAATGTATTCGAGCAAGCCTTCGCGCGGGTGCTGCGTACGTGCCTCCAGCTCACGGCGGATTCGGTAGTCGTAGTCGGGAGGCAAGAACTACTCGCGGAAGCGTGCCTCGAAGTCAGCCCAGGACGTGAACGGGGTCTGGAGGCGCCACCAACGACCAGCCGATGCCTCCAGGGCAACCGGCAGGACACGGGTCAACACGAACTCGTCCGAAGCACCCGACGCCGTCTTGTAAACATTGAGATCGCTAAGGAAGTCCGCCACGGTCTTGCGGTCATCGTAGCTCGTGAACCGTGGCACCGAAATGCTCGGCTGGAACGATGACCCATGCTCGGACCCACCGCCTTCTAGCCCGAGACCCGCCAGCCGGTTCGTGAGGTTCTCGAAGAGGTCCATGATCGGGCGGAGCACGCCGACGAGCCCAGTGGCGTCCGCATCCCTTGCGGGCTCACGCGAAGCAACCAAGGGGCGCCGACGGGTAGAAGCTCCACGAGCAGGCATGTCCCTGGGAAGAAATGCTCTCGCGAGCCGCGAAGCGAACACGGGAAGAAAAAATGGTTATAAACAACAGAAGCCACTACAAAGGCACCTCAAATCACGAGGAGGGCTACCGAAAAATCCCGAGAGCCACTCAAAAACGCCAACGTGATTCGCCCCGCAAAATGCCCACCGCGGAACACGAAAACAAGGAAGAAGACCACAATGCCCTTCCCAGGAACCACAGCCAGCCCCACGTTGGGCGCCAAATGTGGTACCGGGGTTCTTGCAGCCGGCCGCGGTTCCCCAGAAAGACACTGAGCCCCCTCGATCACACCTTTACTGGGAGTCCCGCTCCGCCAAGGTCCACTGCTCAGCCGATCCGGCTGCACACACGTAGCCCAGCCGAGTCCGCCATGTTCCATCCTATCTCATCTCGCGCCACATCTTCATACTCCGCCGGAACATGTCCATCGCGCGGGATTGTCCACCGCCACTATTGCCGGATTACCACAATTTTTTTACGTAAATATTGATAACCATTTGAGCTGAAATAAAAAAAATGCTATAGTTGAAAACAAGACAAACTTTACAATATTGAACTCCTCAAAACCAATGTTTTATACATATACTAAAACAGAAGGATGACTTATGTAAAATGAAATAGAAAACCAGCTTCTATATAGTACGCATAAAACTAGCGAGAAAGACCTAACCCCGTAACCCCCTTGCTTTCCATAAATATCCATAATTGGTGGTAGTGACACGTCTAATGGTTATAATATAATAACTATAGATGCATTTTTGCACGGATTTTTGAAAACCAGAGAAATAAACAACATATAAAAATAAACGACTACAAAAACATCTCTAAACATCTCTAAAACATCTTTAAATTCAATAACAAATAATAAAGTTACAACAGATTTTACTGGTATAATAGTGCAAATGAACATAATTGTTCGTACGAGATTGTGATAACCGAACTTTGCCAGAAACATAACATTTCACACGTTAAAGTTTTATTAAAATTGACCAGAGTTAGGGGAAATCCCCAAGGTGGAGTGAGTAATTGCGAAGAAAAATGTACCCTATAATTCACAAAATTTGACATCCACCTTAATGCAGCCGTACGGATGCATTGAGGTGGATGTCAAATTTTGCAGCACCCACAGAGCTATACCCCCAGCCATACTCTCTTGGATGAGTTGCAGGGGCGCTGCCGTGGAGGAACGCCGGGGTATCTTGATCTGGTATGATTTTGGGCAGTAGAATTTATTGCAGTGGGCGTCGTTTGTTTCCCCGTTGCCGCCTGGCAGGCAGACCGTTTTTTTTTGTTTTTATGCTGATTACGAGAGATTGGTGCTTGCTTTAGTTCGTTCTTCTAAATCTACATCAGCACGTGTGGTCTAAAAATACCATGTCGAATTCAAGAAAGGTAACGAAAGGCTTTAAAAAGACTGTTGCAATAATAAAATTTCAGCCAATTTTGGTTTAATATCTGTATTTGCTTCGCCTATGCTGTTGCACCACACAAGTCAATATATAAAGAATTCAGTTTCGGCCCTACGCCACGAAATGCTCGCTTTCAACGATGGAACTCTACTCGTAAGGGATATGGGATTCGGTGTGCCTCTCGAATAGGGGCTCGTTCATTTCATTTTCTTTCCGTGTTGGTGATAGCCGGCCAGGATTAATTGTTGGCCGTGGGCCTTCGTTACCTAAAGTTACCTAGGTGGGCTGACGCTGTTTATTGCGGGCGCTGGCCATAAAAATTACCACTGTGGCCGGGGGCATGGAGGAGGGCATTGTTTCTCCATGAGGCAATTGCAGCAATCTCTAGAGCAGAGCTCCAGAAACTCGACGTAACACCTTTCGCTTGGATCTTGCAAAAGGCGCTGTCTTGTACCCACTCACCAGCGAAGACATTGAGAGGTTTTGCGGTCAGGCATTCGTCCTTTCTGACTTTCTGCCACCCCTTGCGAAAATGTCGACCTACAAGAATCACACACCGATACCGCTTGATATGCCTGAACACCCACAAAAGATTAAGGAATTCAGCGGCCTGCATATGAGCTTCCCAGTATGTGAACATTACTGGTGGTTAACACGGGTACCGTGCACGAACTTACGTTTCGGTGTTAAGAAGCGCCATCACCCCCATATCAAGCACTGGCAGAAGTAATTTGGGGTATATATGTAGCTAATAGTCAGTTATAAATATACTTACTCAGCGGCGGTAGACCGGCGGAAGAGACGGAGAAGAAGTATGACGCCATGAGTTGGAGTGAGCTTACTATGATTTTTATAACTACTGGCGCATTCGGAAGGCGCGAACACGGTCGCTACACGAGCCATAGGCAGAACGCAGAGTGGCGCGAGAGATGGCGGGACGCTATCACCTTGCACTCAGCGAGAATGCAGAGGGCGAACCCAAAGATGTGCTCGTTGAGTGCACCGTCTGCCTCCCACGTCTCCCAGTGGGTTCGTTGCGCAATCGGTAAGACAACCAGCTCCCGCTGCATTTCTCTATTCGTTCCAGGTTCGGTTCCTGTCGCTGCCAGTAAATTCTTCATTTGTCGCGGGAGGTTTCTGTTAACAGTATTCGTCGTGAATTCGTTGGAGGGTGGAGCTCAAAAGCTTCGTTTTAACATGGTATTTTATGAAAATGAAACGACAAACTTTTAAATATGCCTTGCTTCGTGTATTTGTGACATTGTAACGCGTGGGTTACCTTACTTGAGAAAAAGAGAAAGAAACTTATTTGACGCCAATTCTACCCCGCTGATGTAAATGACATTGAACACACGCACTTTGCCGAAGACATATTATGTGATGAACCCAAGTGTGGCTATAAAAATGTCTTGTGCTTCAAGGACTTGCTTAACCAGTACTAGCAAGCATGAACAAAAAGCTGGCTGATTGTAACCCGAATTCGGTTTTGACCCCATTGTAAAGCGCACTTTAATTTAGATAAACTTTAACCCAAAGAATGTGCCCGCAATATTTCTGCAAATACGGTACATACCCGCTAAAAAACGAGAGCTGTGCCTAAAGGGCCGAGAGTGAAATGTTGAAGTTAATAACGAGCCAGCCATTTATCATCCTACATTTCCACAAAAGGCATAAATGGTGGAAGGAACACACCTAATCTCCATATACACTAATAAAAACAAGTGAATGTATATTACTAGAAGAACACAATTTTTAAAAAACAAAAACCAGAAAGTAGAAATATCGCAAACCCTAACTGTATAAATAAAAAAACATGCATCTTATACAGCCTAAAAACAACGATGAGTATAAAAAGCCCCTGAAAACTCCCTAAATTTTCACAATAACTGGATAATTGCGGAAAGGTATTCCGTTGAACGAAATTACAATACACCTACAATCATCACCATCATCAACAAGTCTACCAATATCCACGGGAGTGCTAAGGCCTCTCGCATTGACTGCCAACCTATTATATGCTGCTTCACTCGAGGCAACTGTTGGCCATCAAAATTCGATAGCTACTCCCTCTATCATGTTATTAGCCTTCCCCTTCTTCTAGAACCGTGTCTCGGTATCCAGTCTGCCATCCTAATTGCCCCCCGGTTCTCGGTTCCTCTCTCACTACAAGGCCAGCCCAAGTAAATTTCTTTTTCTTTACCTGCATTAGGACGTTCAACTCTGTATTTTATCCCGGCAGTTTGCACTAGTTTTATATATCTCTTGCAAGTGATAGAGATACCTCTTTTTGCATATTGGAAGTGCTTATCGAATGCTGCCCAGCCAACACCTAATCTGCGCTGGATTCCTCTCTCGCGCTTGGCGTCAGAACTAACCAACTGTCCAGGGAGTTATATTCTTTTGCATCTTTAGGTATGTGTTTTTTCTAACTTGAAGAGAGTGCTTTCTACGTGCGTTTTGCTCATATATTCGATTTATTCATTAATATTTTCAGCCCTGTGGCTGTACTTTCTCATTCTAGTTCCTGAAGCATCTTTCTGTTAGAATTATGCAGTCCCACTCAGCAAGTCTATGTCATCTGCAAACCTGAAATGACACAAGTATTCTTCGTTCATTCTTAATCTGGGGTTTTCCCAGTCAATCTTTCAGAATACTCCCTCCGGGCAT
Organism: Haemaphysalis longicornis; assembly: GCF_048455015.1. Classification (NCBI taxonomy): domain Eukaryota; kingdom Metazoa; phylum Arthropoda; class Arachnida; order Ixodida; family Ixodidae; genus Haemaphysalis; species Haemaphysalis longicornis. Next base: position 110,811,717 of record NW_027526204.1, read on the forward strand.
GCTGTGAATAGTTTTGGCGAGATGGTAATTCCCTGTCTTACTTCCTGTCAGATAGGGAATTTATCGCGTTACCTGCAAAGCTTCATCCTGCCCGTATATCCTCTATATGTCTCGCCTAGATGTTTTGTGGGTCTCCTTTATTGACTGGTCTTTTAATGCCTGTAGCACGGCTGTGGTGTGTACGGAGCCAAATGCTTTCTCATAGACGCTAAATGCCATAAAAAGTCGTTTAGTTTATTATGTGTATTTTACGATCGCTTGATTTATAACATGGATTTGATCCATGGTAGAGTAAGTAACCTTTTCAAAACCAAGCCTACAGTTTTGGTTTTTGTTGAATCAGGCTGTCACCTATTGGCTCAATTTAACTGGTGAAAAGCTTGTACAACATAGAGAGTAAGCTGATGGGCCTGTATTTCTTGAGGTCCTTGGTATCTCCCGTTTTGTGAATCAGAATAATGCCGGTGTGTTTCCAGGCTATGGGCACTTTTTGAGCACTGAACCATTCCGGAAGTGAGAAACTTTGAAAACGACATTCGCGACAGCCAAATAGATAGACTGGTTGAATTTGTATAGAGAAAACACCTGCACTAATGAATGCATTCTTTTACAAAGAAAATGAGTAGGAATTGACATAGAAAAGTCCTGATGGAACTACAAAAAAAAAAGAAACTGGGTTTATCTAAATGGCAACGAAGGCATTGGGGAGGATTGAGAAGTGCTAAGTAACATTCGGAGCAGCAATTATACGATGGGGAGGGGCAAAGTAATACTGAATCTGAAAAGAGAAAGAAAGACACTGGTGTAAAATAGGAAACCGAGCATGGAATCAATCAGAGCTGGGTTGATGGAGTTTAAATAAATCTTTAAAAAAAATTGCGCTTCCAAACAAGAACGAGGATAGTGCATACACCCTAATTAACGACCTGGCGATCGCAATAACTGAATCGGGATTAGCTGTGGGAAAAGAAGCGTGTAGAACCCAAACTGGAAAACTGACAAAGAAAACAAAACAGCTAATTTCTATACGTAAGAACATGAGAGTGTATATAACATATACATATACATATATAACGTATATATAACATGAGAGTGCATAGAACACGCCAGCGACCGAGGAAGGGCTCCAAATAGGACTAAGCTTGAAAACATAAAAGAGGTACCTACCATCGGTAAAAAAAGAATGTACGCACTTTCAGGTGACCAGGATAGCAATATTAACAACATGTACAGAATAATAGAGTACCTTAATGATTCTGTACCAAACTATCTGCCAGCGATGTGCGACCAGGGGAAACTCCTGACAGGACGACGTTAACTAGCTGAGTTCCACTAGTACTTAAGGGGAAGATGGAAATGCTCTCAAAAGCATGAAAAGAGCAAAAGATGCAGGTGACGATGGCATAACCATGGATCTTTTGAAATAGGAAGGAGACAATGTGCTGGAAAAGCTTTCTACACTATTTTGGAAAAAACTTAACAATACACAAAAATAGGAACGTTACAAAAATATACTAACAAAATAAGAAACTATGCGTCGTATTGTTATCCTCAAAAAACAGAAGGGGAATATCTAGCGATGAAAACATAGCGAAATTGGCCAAAGAGCCTATTTTTTTGCTACAAAAATCGATAATTGTATATAATTGTTATAATAGCATAAACATAAAAAACTTATCGGACTAAATTCTGAATGCACGAATTATCGAAATTTCACAAAAAATGACTTCCCAAAACTTTCAAAATGATAGCTTTACGTCCTAAGTATTGCCACCAACACACGTAGAAAAACTAGGACGTAACGAGAAAAAACATTATGAATAAATAATGAAGAAATCAAAGGAGCTTTTTAAAAATAAAGGCGGTAAAAAATGGCCGCGTGTCTGTTCATTTTGTTGCAAATCGAAGAAAGGCAATAGTCGACTGGTGCCCCTGCCCAGTAAATTTCCCGCTTTTCTTTCCCGCTCACCTCTCATGCTGCTTCTGTCCCGTGGCATCTTCCCAAGATAACACGCTAGACGTATGCTCAAGTCAATTCAAATTTACCGCGTTCCTCCTCTCCAAGTCGGGTGCATCGGTGGCAGCGCTCCCATGCGGCGAAGACGCGCGTAAAATGGGGCACCTTAATACAGAGTTTATAGAACCCCATTGCCCTACTCTATGAGCGTCCAAAGCGGAACGTAAAACATATCTAGTGGAGCCTTTCGTGGCTGTCGCTGTTTGATTCCTTAAATGCCGCCAGGAGCTATATTAACGCTCACTGCAGCAGGTGACGGTTTTCTGCAGTTGATGTAGCATTTCATTTGCTATCGAAAACACGAAGCATCCTTCAATTGTTATAAAGAAACACTGGAAATATCACTTATGCATTGATTTCCCATCTTAAATTTGCGTAATGTGTTGTTCTTTGTCAAAAACGCTGATAAGTATGAACATTGTCACCAGACGTAGACGTTTAGATTTGGCTGTGCGTATATAAGGCGATTGCGCAACTTTAGTCTTACTTCGGTCGGGTGGCTGAATAGAGTCACCGACAGGCAGAAAGACATACAGACAGACCAAGATTTCTGCGTTTAAGTAGCCCAAGAGAGGTTATCGTCTTGAAAACACAAAGGTCGCTCCTGAGTGAACCAGACATGAATTGGTTGAAAGTGAATTTCTAAACTCCAGCCTGCTGCACCCGCGTCAGGATAGGGCATTCAGATAGACGACGGCTTTAAACTGTAAGGAACCCAGATTTCATTCCGACCACGCGATGCGTTTTTTTTCTTTTTGTTGTTGTTGTTAAATCTTTTATTCAAAAAGGGAAGGCCGGAGGCCCTGTGGGGGAGTTGGGAGGGGAGGATTCATGGTTGAAGGGGGCTCGTATGAGTTCGTGGTCTTCGGGAGGCGGCATCAGTTTTTCACAGGACAATTGTTCAGCATTGAATGGTCCATTCACTGGTGTAGGCCATCGCTATATAACTCGCGCTAGACCGCTCTTAGTGGCGAACCGTATTATAAGGTTAAGGGTGTGTTCATCTAATGTGAGGGGATCGATACGGGTTGAGGGATCTGGGTTTGGGGAAGTGAAATTCCGGTATCGAGAGAATTTGGGGCATATCCAGACCAGGTGGTGCAAATCAGCTGTGACGGCTTGCTGACAGTATGGACATTTTGGGTTGATGTGGGGGTAGTACCATTTGCGAATTGTTTCCGGTGAAAATGATGCATCTGTATAGAATTTGTTAATAAATATTTCTTGGGTTCTTGTAAGGGAAGGTCTGTTGGAAACGTGATCCTTCGGTGTAAGTTGCTTGAGTCGTAGTTTCTTTTCGTGTTTGTACCGGTGTATGCGAATGGCGGGGGGTACGCTGATATTTTGGGTCGTGTCCAAGCATTCAGGAAGGTCTGAAGGCTGGGCGACGGCGAGGTCAGCGGAGGATAGGAAAGAGCAAGCCTCCTGCGCAGCTTCGTGGGCTGCCTGATTCCCCGGTGCCGCCAAATCATGGCCAGGAGTCCAGTCTATGCGGACTTGAATGCCATGCAGTTGTAGGGTCATTGTTTGCCGAATAATTTGGTTTACGGAAGGGTGCGTTGAAAATGGTCGTCGAAGTTCTTGAAATGCTTCGTAGCAATCGGTTAATATTCGGATCTTTTTTGGTATAGGTTGATGGTGGTCGTACATCAAGTAGTCAAGAGCATGGGTAATGGCGAGTAGTTCCGCTTCCGTGGGTGTTACAGGAATTTTGGAGTGTCGGGTTCCTATAATGGTTCGGTCATCTGGGGAAACCCAGGCAGTTCCAACATTTGGCGGTGTCAGGCTGGCATCAGTATAAATGTCGATTTCGTCGGGTTGTTTTGCGCTGAATAGCCTCTGACAACGTTTCTGTCTAGGAATGGCCGTTGCGCGGGTGATGGGGTGAGTTGTTGTTGGTTCGGTCAGGAGAGGTCGTTCCACGGAGGAATAGGTATCGGGAAATCAGGTAAGGGGATGTGATCTTGCTTATCCCAGGCCGTGAGTATGACGCCTTGATGGGTAAGTTTCCGTTTGAAGTTGTATTGGTCGGTTTGCTCTTGAATAATTTTTTCAATTGGTGGAAGGGCAGCCGCAGATTGGAGGTTAGAGATTTTGGTATGGCGTGGTAAGCCAGTAATTGTACGAAGAGTCGCATTGTGAAGGACATTAAGAGCGCGTCGTTGGGTACAATTTAAGGTGTAAGATTGGGCACCATATGTAAGAATACCCACTGCAACGGCGCGGGCAAGTGTCTGCACTGCTTTTTGCTTTGCTCCTCCATGCTTATTAGATAGTCTTCGTATGGCATGTTGAGTCGAATTCCATTTCTGTTTTAATTGGTTCAGCCATATAGTCGGGCTACTTTTGTAACCGACGGGGATGCCTAGTAGGCGAATGTGGTCGAGTTTGGCGGTGACAGGTGTGGTGCCAACGATGATGCAAGGCGGACTAAAGTCAGGAGCTGGTTTGCGGCCAAAAACTGACAGAAATTCGGTTTTATTAGGGGCTAAGGAAAGCCCGAGATCCGGTAGGGTAGATTCAATGCTTTCTACTGCATTTTGCAGGGCCGTAATCATAGTTCGTTCATTCGGGTAGTCCCTTGACTCGGTCCATATTGTGATATCGTCCGCATAAATAGTAAACCTCGCACTAGTGTCTCTTTGAAGGTTCCGGGCGATCCTGGTCATGGCTAGATTAAAGAGTGTGGGACTGAGGATCGAGCCTTGAGGAACTCCTCTGTCGAGGTAGAAGGTACGAGGGGTCCAACCTGGAAACGTTCCTTGAAGCTTGATGGGGCGGGCTTCTAGGAAGTTTCGGACCCATGTCTGTGCTCGTTGGCTAGGAAAGGCCTTAGCAAGTTCATCGAGGATGGCTCTCTGACTGACACAGTCAAAGGCCTTTCGGAGGTCCAGTGCGAGTACATAGTCCGGGAGTCTCGAACAGCTTGAGCGATTAATGACGCGTCGCAGCAGCCATAGGCTGTCGGTAGTGCCGAGATTCGGGCGGAAACCAGTTTGCGCTGGGTGGAGGTATGGTTTGACATACTCGAGGTAGTGCACTATTCGATTGTTAATGAGTCGTTCGATGAGTTTGCATAGGACAGGTGTGAGGGAGATTGGCCGAAGATGGGAAAAATCGTTAGGAGAGGTCTGTTTTTTGTTAGGTTTCGGTATGGGATAGATGAGGGATAGCTTGAGATGTGGAGGTACCTGCCCGGTTTCCCAGGAATCATTGATTTGTTCCAAGAGTTTATATCGTGCTGGTTCTGGAAGGTTGCGGAGGTGGGTCCATTGTATGCCGTCGTGTCCGGGGGCAGACTTCGGTCTACCTTGATGAATAGCTGTAGAAAGTTCAGCGATTGTGAAGGGGCTTTCAAGGTCGGAGCACGGTTCCGGGATCAGGAATTCGGGTAAAGGGGGTGGGAGAGTTAGTGATACGTGTGGAAAGAAGCTTTTGAGCAGCAACTCTTCGGTATCCACGGGATTCATGCTGCTCAGCATGATAGTGCTAATTATTGGTGTCTTACTGCGTGTTTTGTCCCCAAGGCTGCGGTAAAGTTTCCATAAAGAAACATAACCTGGTGTTTTCCCGAGGTTGTGACACAGATTTACCCAGTTGTCGCTTGATAGTTCTTTTTGGTATTGGTTAATGACCTTGTACTGATGTCGGATACGTCGGAGTATGTTGTGCCTTTTTCCAGTAGAGCGGTAGAGCTGGGTGAGGTACTCCATTCGTTTCCAAAGGTTGGCGAGGTGATTGTCGAAGGTAGGGGAATCTTCATCGCATGTAATAGTTTCCAATGCAGCAGCAGAGGATTTCCGTATAATTTCAGCCATTGCTGCAAGTGATGTAGGGGGATCGTATTGAAGCAGATGATCTCGGAAGGAAGACCAATTAAGGTGGGTGCACTGTTTCTTGTTCCGCCCGTCCCGGATTCGTTTACCACGAAATGTGATGATAATAGGGAAGTGATCACTGCCCCACGTTGTAGAGCAGGGTACCCATGAATTTGTAAGACCTGGCGAGGCCCACGTGAGGTCTGGTGTGGTATCCTTTTGAGACGGATGTAGACCGATGCGGGTAGGGTATATTGTATCATTGATTAGTTGAAGATTTAGCATTTCAGTAAATTCAACTAACTTTGTTCCACGAGCCGAATTTGTTGAGTATCCCCATGCCGTATGATGTGCATTGAAGTCACCCCCTACGAGAATGGGGGTATTTGGGTGTGCATTGATAAGGTATTGAAGCCATGTGAAGGGGCCAGTGCCGGTGGAGGCAGTATATGGCTGATAGTAGGCGGACACCAAGACTAACTTTTTAGCGTGGGGTGGCTGGGCGACAATCGCCACAACTTCGTGCATCTTCGAGGTCGAGGCGGGAACCTGTAGTTGTACAGCCGGAATCGACGCGTCGACCAATATTGCTGCATACCCGGGGGTGGCTCCTTTTCGTGATATGGAAGGATTTACGAAAGCGTTGTAGCCAGAAATTTTCGGGGTATCCAAAGTTTCTTGAAGGAGGAGGAAAGCTGGTCTGAGTTGCTTTACTTTACTGGTCAGAATTGTTTTCGCTGAAGAGAAGGTTCGGCAGTTCCATTGTAGGGCTGTGAGTGATGTGGGAGTCATGGTTTGGATCGAGGTTGAACTTTTCTTGGGGGTTCGGGGATGGGTTCCGGGGGGTGCATTGATTTGAGGACTTGCTGGAGAAGGTCTCTGATTTGGTTGAGTTGACCTTCAAAATATTCTTGCATGCGACGGCCGTCGTCCAACCGTGCAAGCCGTTCTTGGTGGATCTCCGTGCGAATTGTTTGCAACGTCTGGGTCATCTGGGTATCATTTTTGGCCTGAGAGGTAGGGGTTCGCTTAGAGCTGGGGCTGCGGCCGCGAACTGTGAGTGGCGCCACAGATTGTTTTGACGGAGGGTTATTTGGGGGGTTCCGCTTGGGGACATGCGCTCGCTTGAGCTCAGCGATTTCAGCTTTAAGTTGCTGATTTTCAGTTCGAAGAGCATTCAACTGAGCAAGGATGGCGGCGAGTTGTGGATTTTGGTCGGTTGTCCTGGCTGCATTTCTTGTTTCGTTTAAAGGGGCTGTAAGTGAAGGAAAGTCTATTTCTTTGTTGGTGTTCTTGACACGGTCTACCCACGAAATTCCTTGAGCTTTATCTTTGGATGGGGAGCTCTGGGTGGTTTGGGGTACGCGTCCAGGGCAAGTTGGGTTCAGCGAAATGTGACCGAACTCATCACAGACCACGCAGTAAATCGTCGGGCCGCAGTCCTCTGATTCTGGGTGCTTTTTTCCGCATAAGCGGCACACCGTTTGGGAGGGGCAGTACTTTGACATATGACCAATGTTATGACAATTAAAGCACACCATTCTGCGTGGTTGGTATGGGGACACTTTCACAATGGCCATATAGTATTTGACCACTTTGGGTGGCACGGGGGAATCGAATGTAATGACAGCTTTGTTAGTGCGGCCAAGGCGGTGGCAGTCGAGGATTTTGGCTTGTTCACATCGTAGCCAATGCTTGATTTCATCATTGGTGTCACTGGGTTCGATTTCGATAACCCCACGAGAGGAGTTGGGCCGGTAGAGGGAAGGCTTTATTTCGACGGGGAGGGTGAAAGTGGTGCCAGACTGAGGAAACTGAAGGTGAGTTACTGTTAGGAGGCGGTCCTTGTGGGTTTCGTCGTACGTGGTGATGTGCAGGCAGTTTCCGAGAGTATCGTATCGATGAGAGGCTAGTTCTGCAAGGTACGGTTTGGGCGCGGTGTTACCGATAAGGTGGGCGAGAGTTTGTTTGGGTATGTTGTTAATGTTAAATTTGGATAGCGGTCTTAGCACGAGCAGATAGCGAGGTCTACTCACCCGGTCGGTTTGGTTGACAGGAGGGTGTGCAGCGGAGGATCTCTTCCACGTGACCGACTTGCAACGAGGATCGGGGCCTTGATGTCCAGTCTGAATGAAGTTGTTGGAGGCGTCTTGATGATTCCAGCCGAGTTGATGACCAGGATTGGTGTCCTCAGCAGGAACAGTTTCTGTTTCATTCATCGCGACGTCTTGCGGTGTGGCTGGACGGTTAGCAGGGCTTGGGTCAGATGGCGTTGGAGAGTGCTGGGGCTGCGCGGTAGGTGGGGGCTCTTGCAATTGTGAAGACGATTGCGGAGGCGTGGGTGCTTCTTGCGCCGTTGTGGAAAGACACGCATTATCATCATGCCCCATTTCTTGTTATAAAGTTTACTTTTCTGCTGTGCGTTTTTACATAGGTTCGCCGTAATTAAGGCACAAAATCTTTTGCTTCAAAAGTATCGAAATGGGACAACAGATTAATGCCAGGCATTCCACGGAATTCAAAATTTAAGGAAGAAACACATTGATTCAATAAAATGAAGAAGGGCTGTCAGAAGCAGCCACAGACTAAGGGCTACATTCATTGTCGATGAGAGATGACCCGTCCGGAACCGCCAGAATGCCGTAGACGACTGCCCAGGCACCGGGTCCTGTTCGATTTGTGTCGCGTGATAAACCTCTCACTCTAGCCCACGCACCGCCGTTACTGATGGTGATAGTGTTGCTGATAGTGGATCAGGTTCACGGAACTACAGGGCTTTCCTCTATCGCTTGAGCGCATTAAATGAATGTATAAGATGTTGCATGCTTAGTGGGCAAAATCTATGTACTGGTATGTACAGGAGTTGTTATAATTGAAAAAAGTCTTTGTGGATATCATTAGGCTTTGTATAACTGGCTTCATGACAGCCATTGCATGTTTACAGGAAGGCTCCTCTATAAAAAGACCTCCTTTAAACACACACCCGTGCAGAACGGCCGTTTCCTGAAGTAGCGTTCCTGTTAACGTGTGCTCGAAAAGCAGTTTCGAACAAAGTGTTGCATGATCGTTTGTTTTGTTTATCTTCAGTGCGGAGGACAGTCTCCTTCGAGGGGTAGCGTAGCACGCAATTCTTGTGAAAACGTTACTGACACGATAGCTTGTACGTATTACATATGCTGTCAAAGAGACAGCCGGCGCACCGATAGTCGGTTGAGGTGGTGTATTCGCAGGTGTGAAGCAGATAGGAACGCAGGTCTGAGCGTTCAGATAACCCGGCTCATTTGGTAGTGTTGGTTCCAGTGCAATCGTGGGTTCCCACACAGGGGGATTGGCCCGGAAATTGGCACTTTACCTAAAAAAAAGTATGTAATTTTTGTAGGGAAAGAAAAATATTTACATATTCGAATAGATTAGCAGTAGCTGACAACAGAAATAAAAGTAAGTAGATTAGAGAAAGAAAGAAAAAGAAGTAAAAACGAACACTAATGAAAATTAGAAATACGAAACACGAAGAAAGTTGCACAGACGAAGCATTGAGCTAGGCGCGCATATACTTGACAGGGGAATCCAACAGGGCCAAATGACGTTTAACTTGGCAGACAGCCTGATTTCAAAATGAATTCGTGCAACGCACGGTAAGGATCCCTGTGGAAGAATCCCAGTTCCTTCGATCCGAAGGACAAAATACGTGTAGCAGAGAGCGGGAGGTTTAACCGGCTGCATGAGCTTTCTACGTATCTTCGTCTTATAGAAAAGAACCTTCGGCAGGAGAAGAAGAAATGGTCGATGGTTTCTGGTGCTTTGCAGAAACCACATAATGGTGATACGGCCAGATTAGAGCGGTGCACGAAATAATTTGAATTTGGCACGCGACAGCTAAAGGCAGTTAGGGTGACTTCGCAAGCTCGTGACTGGCTGCTGCACTTATGCTGCACTTCAATGAGTACAGCAGGTGCTCGAGCTCCGAGCCTTTGTAAGCAGAATCAGGCATACTTTGAAGTAAGCACAGCCTACGAAAGCGAGCCGAAGTTATGAGGGAAATTGGCGGCAGAACCTCCAAAACTAGACCGTGCAATCCCATTCACACCACCCGCCGCGGTGGCTCAGTGGCTAAGGCGTTGTGCCGCTGAGCAGGAGGTCGTGGTTCGATTCCCGGCCGCGGCAACCGCTTTTCTGATGGAGGCGAAAAGCAAAAACGCCCGTGTGTACGAGATTTCGGCGCACGTTAAAGATCCCCAGGTGGTTAAAATTAATCCTGAGCCCTCAACTACGGCGCGCCTCATCGCCAGCGGTGCGTCGGCGCGTTAAACTCTACAATCAAGCCATTCACGCCAGGGCATCTGCCGATTCATTAGGCCAGATACCGGCTTGTCCAGGTACGCAGACCAAACGATATTCACGAAGGGAGGAAGGCGCTAAAGAAGCAAGGGCTCGGCGTAAGGGGGTGAAGGGGAGGATTTAAGGGCAGAACAAACAGAAAATGAATCCGTAAGAAATATTGCCTGTCGTTTCGTGGAACCAAGCTTACGCAGGGCCAAGACTATTGCGAGAAATTCTGCGTGGAAAGACGTAGTAAAGTTAGGCAGCCGGAGAAAAAAGGCCCAATCTAGACTGGGAGAAAAAATGCCCACGCCTGCCTTCTCTTTCCGGACAGAAGCATCGGCTGCAACAATGGCGTGCAAAGGGAAACCGTTCAGATAATCAGTACGAGGCTTGTTAAAAGGATCAGAGGGGATGATTTCGCTTTAGAGGGAAACATTTCTTCAAAAGAAATATCGAAGGGCGACTCTCTTTCAGGTACTGGGGCCGACAAGAGGGCCACATTTATGGGCCAAGCAGAGATAGAACAAAGACCGCCTGTGGTTGTTTTAACCGCGGCCATGGACTACTAAAAACAACGAAGGCCATGTAACGAAGGCTGTTTGCGGCTTGGATATGGGTGATTCCATTACTCGTAAAAATGGATCTACGGTGAGGGCATGCATGCGTGAGACTAATTGAGGAATACGGGTTTCCATGTATAAAATTTTATTTGGTACATAACGGGGAAGACCCAGACATCACCATATAGTTTGTCTTTCGTGCATTGTGATTGGGCGAGGTTTGTAGTGGAGACTTCCGGAGAATACCCCACATCTAAATTCTTAAAATGGCTGGACGTACATTTTGTAAATGATTTGTAGGGTGTAACGACGCAAGACCAATATAGCTCGTTTCACGTGCATGCTGTTGTTGTTGATGTTGTTGATCCTGATAATTAATGGCGCATACCCAATCAGGGGATCGGCCAAACAACAGAGGATTGTAAAAATGAATGGTACTCTTATCAATTCACGACACGCCTAGGAAGGATAATTTAGATCAGTTGGTTTTGAGAAGAAAAAAAAACTGGAAAATTAAAGCGAGGATGACCAATCTCAATCATAAAGAGAATCGTTTAGAATTTTCAATGTAGCGCAGGAGAGCAGAGCATACATCCCGGCGGCAAAACCCCGTTTCGGATGCCCCGAACGATAGTATAGCCGGCCCTGTTAGTGATATCCCCAAACTGCAAAGCGGCACATCCAGGGACTGACGTCTCAGTCGGGAAAAACGTCGGCATGTCAACAGGTAGTGTTCGACAGACTCGTCTTCGTTGCAATAGCTGCACAGAGCTGTTGGCGCCAGACGAGACCTGTGCAAGTACCTATTTAACTGGGGTACTCGACAACGTAAGGCTGTGATAACCACCTCTAAGTTGCGTGAAGGGCACCATTCAGGTTTCCATGAGAATTTAAGATGATTAAATTCACTTAATGACAGTAAAACTGATTCTTGCTGTTCTCGGAGTTTCAGCATCCTACGGTACCTAGCTGCTGTTATTAATGGTGTCGGCTCTACGACGTCTACTACAGGACCTGAAAGTGCTATCCTTGCTAGAGAGTCGGCTGTCTCGTTGAATGTGATCCCCGCATGACCAGGAACCCAAAGAAGGTTAATTTCAGTGAAGTGAGGTGGCAGGAGTGACCGAAACGTCCGCAGAAGAGGAGTGTCTTTAGGGGAAGAAAGGGCTAAGCATACAGAAAAAGAATCAGAAATTATGATTGGAGATGTAATTGATACATCCAGCTTTCGTAGCGCCAGGACAAGTGCCAGGAATTCCGCGAGGAATATCGGGATAAAATCAACCAGACGAACCGAAAAGGACCAGTTAAGGGAAAGGGAAAATATTCCTATACCGGATTTTTCTTCTCGTTGAGAGGCATCTGTATATATTATAGCACCTGGCTGCATGGAGGTCAAATAACCTTCGAGAAGACGATTGAGCAGTCGGGCTGGTAAAAGTTTAGCATTTTTGGGGAAAATGTTCTGGAAATTGATAGAAAGAGGAGAACTCCTGTCTGTATATGGAATAACCTGATTTATTGCTACACCCAACGGAGAAAGGAGGCTCTGTACCAGAGTGCTTTGTGGACATGAGGACTTGGGCCATTGGTGCACCATAAACGCACCTGGTTCTACAATAAAGATAAACTGCTCCCTGTTCACCTCAGAGCTAGAAGCTCTCAGAAAAGTTTCAACAGTCAGTGTCCGGAACCTATTAAGCAGAGGAGGAACGCGCGCTTCCAAGTAGACAACTGCATTTGCTGCATTCTTAGGCAACCCTAAGCAGCAGCGAAGAGCCTGGCGCTCCAGAATAACCAGACGATGAAGCTTATACGCCGCGGACCCAGCGAATAACACGCACCCAAACTCTAAAATGGGGCGAACGTACATCCTGTATATCATAAGAAGGGTCTCTCTGCGCATTCCCTTCTTTCTATGACTGAGACGTCTTAACATCCCAACAGCACGTGCACCTTTGGCCTCAATGAGGGCAATATGTGGGGTCCAGTCAAGTTCACTGGTGTAAATTATCCCAAAGTAATTTAAGGAAGGAACCTGAGGAATTATGCACTGCCGGTAACTGAGCGTAATGTTAACAGGTCCTGAGATCGGAAAAACTAATAAGGAACATTTGTTGACGTTCAAAGAGAGACAAATACTGTCCAACCAGGAGGCAATGAGGTTCAGATATGACTGCAATAAAGCGTAAAGTGATTGAATGTCAGGAGCTGATGCAAAAAATGCAACATCGTCAGCATATACATATGTGGAGACACCAGAAACCACCGGAATATCGCTTACAAGGATGTTAAAAAGAACAGGGGAAAGGACCGCCCCTTGCGGAACGCCCCTAGACTGTGCCCGCTGTGAGGAAGTAACATTAAATTTAACACAACTGAACTGCCTGTCCTTCAGAAATTCACAAATCCAAGCTATAATGTACCTTGGGAAGTTTAGGACTTGTAACCGGGACAACAACACAGGGTATTCCACGCTATCAAAAGCTTTTGCTACATCTAGGGTAACTAGAGCCGAAAACTGGTTAGTGCGACGGGCTAGTTGAATCCGGCTTTCAAGGTCAATATGCGCACTCCAAATGGAACACCCAGGGCGGAAACCAATTTGTCTCGGGCTAAAGATTCTAGAACTAGACACCAATTGCACTATGCGTTGCTGCAAAATCCGCTCGACTAATTTAACCACGTTCGATGTCAACGCGATAGGCCTGATGTTTTCAATCAAGAGGCCTTGACCAGCATTATTAAGTACAGTAAGTATTTTGGCGAGACGCCAGACATCGGGGATCCATGCATGTCTAATAGAATAATTGATCATGTTAAGTAAATGATTCGGAGCTTCATTATATAATAATTTCAGCATTTCAGTAGTAATGCCATCTGGGCCAGGAGCTGCAGCTGTCAATTTAGTCATGACATCAGCGAGCTCTGAGAGCGTTACCTCTATGAAGTCGTCTGCCACGTCTGGCGGGGAAAAGGACACCGCTAAGGAAGATGAAAAACGAGCTTGAAGCCCATCAGCTATCGACTCTAGGGACTCTGAGAGTTCACCTGGAGATAGCACCACAGAGTCTGTATTATCTGGACAGGGTACGGCTTTCCGCGATCGAAGAAAGCGAAAAAGCGCACGCTTATTGTTAGGCTTGGAGAGACACGAAGATCGATCTGCGTCATAACTCTGCTTAGCATTGGAAACAGCGCGTTTGAATGCAGCTGAAAAATATTTGTAGTTGCACCAGTTAAGCGGGGATAGGTTCTGGCAAAGTTTCTTCCAGGCCGCCTTTCTACGTCTAAAGCTGCGCGAACACTCTTCGTCCCACCAGGGACTAGGCGACACTGACTTCTTCGACATCACTTCAAATAATGACGACTGAGCTGAAGTGGAAAGGGCAGAACAAAGGCCTGTCGCACATTCAGCTTCGTTTTGTGGGACCAGAGAGGACAAGGACTCCTTCAGAGAGATTTGAAACCTTTTATAGTTGACAAAAGATCGGCTTTGGCGGTTAATTAAACGGATGGGACACCCGATGTCAAAAACTATTGGGATGTGGTCAAGAAGGCACTGAAACACCTCGAGAAGATATAGTTAAATCCAAAACAGATTGCGTTTGTCCCTTAAAGTAGGTTGGAGAATCCGAATTTATGCATGTTAAGTTGTTATCTGTAATCCAATCCAACAAGCGATTACCGCAAGAATCCGCCCGGAAGCCCCAAGTAACGTGGTGGGAATTAAAGTCTCCTGCAAAGATAATTCGAGGTACAGCCGAAGCAATAGCCAAATCAAGGGGTTCAGAATCAACGACGCCACTGGGAAAGTAAACATTGGCTAATGAAAAAGGGAGGCAACCAGGTAGCTTCAATTCCAGCACAAAAATTTCACAGTCAGAGCGTTGAAGTTGGAAGGACACCTTCGCGTTATGAGCAAACTTTGTAGATATCAAACTTAACAGACCGCCACCTCGGGTTGGTCTGTCTAGCCGAAAGGTGCGGTAATTATAAAGACCAAATTCTTGGTTGCTTCTAAGCCAGGTTTCCTGTAGCAAAATTACGTCTGGGGAAAATTGGGAGCACAAACAAAGTAAATCTGCAAAGCCTGCCGAAACAGAGCGACAATTCCACTGAATAACTTTTAGAAACCCTATGATTCAGAGAGACCGGCTGCAGCAACTGCAGCCCCTAATATCTGACCTTTGGGCTTTGAAGCAGATTTACCTTTCTTGGATTTTGCTTTTGGCTGCACTTCCACGGTTTCGGTATTAGGTGATCCGGAACGCTTACTAGACTGATTTACAGTCTCCATGGGCCAAGTCTGAAGCTCCATGTCCGAGTCTGAAGAGGGCGAAAGGGGGGGAAAATAGTCTGTGTCGGCCGTAGCACCACGATCAGACGAAGTACCAGCCTCAGCGTAAGTAAGATGTTCGGATCCACGCACAGAGGTAGTGAGAGTAGACGAGACTTTAACTGAATCCGAGGCAAGATTAGCTGCTGAGAGCAGCGGACCTTCAGGGGCGGTGGAAACTTGTTGGATCACTTGGGGAGAAGAGGTACACGAAAGCGGAGCGGGCTGCAAATATGGCGCCAGCTGAGTCACCACTGTGCGGGACACGCACTCGATTATGCTGGAAGTTAACTGGGTGATAACTGAAGTGACACTTTTCTCAACGGCCGCCGCAACCACGGAAGCAAAAGCTGGGTCAGCGAGGGAAGGCTGTTGGATCTTGGCAACCGCTTTTGCCACCGCGGCAACAATGGTACTGACTACGGCTGCGTCAGCGAGTGATGGAGATTGTTTGGCAGTAACTCCAGCGTACCCATGTGTCCTTTCTTTGACAATGGCAACAGCATCCCCGCGCGAGCAGCGACGCTTACCCATGACCTCAACCACTTGGACTTCTTGAGCTCTAGCAGGGCAATTAGAATAGTCAGCTGGGTGTGCCGCTCGACACAAACAACATTTGGCATCTTGGGCAGTGCATAGCTCGACAGAATGGCTCTCACCGCATGCGCGACACCGGGGAGACGATTTGCACGCCCTGGATGTGTGGCCAAAACGCCAACAGCTGTGGCACTGAAGTGGCCGAGGAGAGAGAGGTTCCACACGGTAAATGAGTGGCCATACTTTAATCTCCGATGGACATGCGGTCCGTACAAATGTAGCGATGACAGATTCTGTTGGCACCCTGTTTTTCTCTACAGCACGGCTGCAACGGTAAACTGACGTGACTCCCGCTACTGAAAACTGCTCTAGTACCTCCTGAGGTGTCATCTGAACATCAACACCTCGAACGATGCCCTTCACGCAAGCAAGGTGAGGGGGGATAAATGCACTCACCTGAACAGAGCCAAACATTGTACATTTCAAGAGGTCAGCGACACAGGTCTCGTCTGACGATCGGCACAAGACGCCACCTTTGCCGAACGGGCGAACCTCCGTAATGTGCTCGAACTTCTCAGTAGCCGCTCGAAGTGCCGCCTGTACAGCCCGCGGGTTTTTCAGCCGGATGAATCCGCCGCTTACTGGCACCAGGGCCACGGGGATGCTGCCCACCCCACTGCACTTTAGGGCTTCCAATTGCACGTCCTGCGGACGAATAGAGGCCGCCCAGGGGGAACTCCCCTGGCCAGGAGACTCTAAAGACATCCAGGCGCGGAAACCAGCAACCTGGAAGAAAAGAAGACCAAAAGAATGACGGCAAACAACCGCTAATCTGCCTGAAGGTTGGCCGATCACCTGAACCAGGAAAGCGAGAAACCAAGCGGCTTAGAAGCAAGCGACCACGCTGGCAGGCACGTCAGCTCTCCGAACAGCTATTCTTCTTCGTCTTCGTCACGTTCCTCATGCACATAATGGGGTTCATCTTCTTCCCTTGCACGCCTTTTGCCCATATCCCCGTGTCAGGATTAGACATAATTCGGCCTTCCTCTTCCATGTGGTCGATGCTGGTACGTCGAAAACCCCGATAGCTTGATGGCCTGTTGCATCTTTTCATTACCCTCTCTACAATGCAATGCGTGGCGCGTGCCTATTGTTAGAAGCGATCCTAACATCTTTAAATGGGTTTTCTTCAGCGTCACCATCGTGTGGTAGGAACTAGGTGATGGAAAGCGAGTAAAGGGAGAGCTAAGAATAAAAGCAATAGCTTGACGCCAGATGAAAGGTAAGCGGGAATATGAAGTGCGCGAAGGAAGAGAGGGTTGCGAGGGGATTGAACTCTACAAAAAAAGAAACATCTGTGGAGAGCTTGTTCCAGCGAGACCGCGAAGAGCAAAATGAAGTAAAGCAAACAAACCTGAAAAGTCGTTTTCCGTGTTGATATTCTTTCCTTTGTAACACATGGCCACTTGGGGGATGGGCCCGGAATATGCACCTTGGAGGAACTGACGTGCCCGTTTGGAGAAATTCGGAACACTGTGGATTCGAACCGTAACTGTTGCAGAATAGTGCGTGCAGCGTGAAGCCTGAGCGTAATACCACGGGAGTAGTATAGGTGCACACCACCTTCGCAGAACCACGATTCTAGGGAGGTTGGGGCATGTTCCAGTCTGCTTGCGCACTAAGACAAACAAATGAAAGAGAAGAAACTGACGGAAACAAGCAACAGCAGACAAAAATCCGTTGAAAGAAATCCATGCCAAAAGAAAAAGAAACAAAAGAGAGGAAAAAGGCGCAAGTACAAAAAATAAAAAAAGAAGTTGCTAATAAATCTAACCAGGGTTTCACCTTAACAACGCGTAAGAAGACTGGACCAGGCCGAATAAATTTTGTGTCGAAAATCAGAGGGTTTCGATAAATTATTACGGGCAGCAACTGTTTTGAATGTGGCGTGCTTTCATCACCCGCTGTCTTTTTTTGCCAGTTGGCCATAGTCTCGTGGTTGCACTGTATGCCACCAACAGCACAAAACACTTCTTAGGACAAAAAATTCAAAACAAAAACCTTATATGAACTCATGAAAAAATTAAAAGGATTTTGTAGTGATATGCAGCTTATTAGGGTCAAAAAACAATAAAATCAAGTAATCAAATATGCATGCCCTCAGTAGCCACCAGTGCAGCAGTGAAGCGAGAGAAAGCATGGCAAGATGCGCCACTCCCTAGTGGCACATCCTTGGTGCGCACCGCCCTGGACAGATTACGTCACCTCAATATTCAGCAAACAGCATGAATCGAATTTTAAATGCAGAGCATTTCTTAGCCTCGCCTCTTCCTGCGTCGGACGGTGTCAACAGCTCCGCGTCCACAGCAGGTGCGCCTCTCCTTCCCTCCTCTGTCTCAACAGCAGCTGGCGCGCGCATGCGTCGTAGTCAGCCCGTTCGCTCCGTCGCGGTCTCGGCGTAACAGGTGCGTGATAGCAGCGCGATGAGGCGTGGAAGGGTGCGCGCTGCTTGCGCATGCGCGCTCTCCCCCCCGTACTGCTCTCCCTCTACTGCGCGCGCTGCAAATATAGCGGCTAGCGGTCGCTCGTGTTTCAGTCACTGCGTTGCTGCTTCCTTCCTTGGTTGACGCTCGTGCCCACGTTTACTCGTGTCTGCTACTCCAGCATCACGGAAGAAGCGATGGAAGCAACACTGCCATCAATCAGAACTGAGGCCCCAATGCTCTGCATTTACTCGTGTTCCCCTTGCGGGAAGGCGCGGGAATTTTTTTTTGCGTTTTATCCCTGCCCCAAAATATTATCATGAGCTTATTATCATCACCACAGCTCCACCTTGCCCGAGTTTCGCTCAAACTCTGGCCTTCTGGAATAGCACCCCTGCTCCAAAGGAATTGCGGTTGTTTACTGTAGACAAGATGTGCTTACTGGAACATAACGGTTTGGAAAGAAGTCGTTTATTGCAATGCAAAGAACGTTGAAACTTTCGTTTTCTCAGAAGCCTAGTTTCTCGCGCAATATGAAATTCTTTTTGGTTACTATGGGTTTTTGGATGGTTGCTTGTTAGTTTCTTTGGGAGATGAAATTTGCGAGGCTATAACCACCCAGTGACTTGAAATTATTCCCAAGACTCCGAACATCAATACACGTAAAGCAACCAAAGTGTAAATTAAGGTTTTCAGGATTCACTCTTTTTTTTCTCTAAATAATTTTCTAACGAATCTTTGTTTTATGGCACAAACTAAAAATACTATCTACACCACATGCAAAATGAACCAATTTCTGATCAGACTGAGCATCATAAACGTTTTCGTCGACATGAGATGGCATTTGCTATAGAACCACATTTCCGGAACTGCTGTACACCTGTCGCCACGATGGCTGTTTGATATTGTTAAAAATCTCATCACATGAAGGTAAACCTTTTTTGAACCCATTCATATTAGTAACTCTAAAATGTCCAGCCATCACAAGGTGGTTTCTAAAACATTCCACAAAAACATGTGAAAGTTTACTCGTAAAATCTACATCAGAATCGAATGACAGTAAAGGACAAACAAAAGCAATAATTGTACAAATATTTGCAATTTTATACATAGTCTTTCCTGGTTTTCTGTTCATCTTAAAGGGGTAACAATTTCGCGAGTGCTAAAATGGCAGCGGCGCCTATACCACGTGCCACACTATCTCGTCTATATTTTTGAAAATTTTGAGGAGCAATTTTTGTATCAATGATGCCTTTTCTAGAGCAAGTTTTCGTTAGTATTGTTAGGTGGGGGCGGATTTTTTTGATACCTCGGCAACACTGGGCGCTACTCACTCACATTCATAAAGAAAAATATATTTTTCCTCACGCACCCACTCACACTCTCGCTCACCAGTCGCCCTCACTACTCGCCCTCACCCGCAGTCTTGCTCAATATTTGGCCTCACCGCTCGTGCCCACTCTCCCTCACTCGGGCTCACGCTGACCGCTCACTATAGGCCCTCCCACTCTCTTGTGCTCACATTCCCCACTTATTCTGAACACTCGTACTCACTCACGCTCACCCTCCACTGCCACCACTCGCGCTCGCACTCATCACTCCCTGTCACCCCTGGCACGCGACTGTGCGCAGCAGACCATAATGAGTCACGGAACAGAACCGTATTAGAACATTACGGCGTTATGAAGACCATCCAAATCATATTTTTAAATCGATACGCCGCAAGAGAGTAATTATGCGATGCCCGATAGCAGGAGCACAGTGACGATATGTTTTCGAAACTAAAAAAATTGCGCTATTAACAACCAGCCTAGAGGGTGGCTGCTGAGACGAATAGCCAAAAGCAAGCACTAGAGCAATATAGGCACTGTACAGTGGAAAGTCGCGCAAATCGCGCGAGTGTACCGTGAGTGGTAAGCGCAGCTCAGCGCTCGCGACTGGTTAGACCACTTGCACTCGGGAGTGGTGAGAAGGGCTCACGGCGAGTTAGTCTCACACTCACGAGTGGTGTGTACGCCTCAACGCGACGCGAGTGGCGTTCGCCTTCGCGGGTGGTGAGTGGGGCTCACGGCGAGCGCAAGGCTCGCAATCAGTTGCACTCGCACTACCACTCCAAAAAGGCTGCGAGGCTCACTCACCAGAAACTCGTGAATGGTGACTGGGGGTTTGTCAGTGCACTCGTTAGTGAGCGTACCGATCTATAATATTATCTATTTGTTCACAGTTGAACTGCTTTGTTAGGAATGCTTCGCGCATTGATTAAAAAAAAGACTCAGAGTTTATTGTTAGACAATTATGAGCTCCTGATATTGCTGTGGGCTCAATTTAGTTGCTAAATTTGCGGAGTAAATATGGAACTTTTCACTGTGGATGCTCTTGTAGTCACATATATATGCGTAGTTACCAATTTAGAACTTCTCATGCAAAAGATATTGCTATTTTCTTTCGCTTTGTTTATCTTGGCATGACAGTTTGCGCCTTCAGAACGTGCAGCAAGAGTAATCCTTTTCTTTGAAGATATCGCTACATTTTGGTACTTCTCTAGGCAAAGTATCACAACAGTTCAACCTAGAGTGTATTTTACCTAGATGTACAAAATTACAGGATCCTTGTAAATAATTATTCTGATTCCGGTTAGGCGTCCAGTTGAACTGCGCTTAACGGTAGTCTTTGACAAATGAGTTTTACTACTATTTATTTTTTTCTCAATCTTCTTTTTCACTTATTTTTTTTTTCACGAGATCGGTGTGGTGTACATTAGGAGGTTGGCTGTGGTCTCATGTATGGAGAGGTTTTTCTGAGGTGTCAGCCTAGGAAGGCTTGACTAATTTTAAGCTGGAATAAACCAGAATAATTTTACTTGTTAATTGGTTCAGGACTGTGACGAACATTTCGTCTTCAGAAATTTCACCTCATGTAACCACAGGTGATTTTTGGGGGGGTCTTCTCGCTCTTCACCTCGATAGCATTTAAGAATAATAATTTTGACAAGCATTTTTTTATCATTTTGCCGATATTCAATTCGACATCCCAGCAGAGAAGAAGCTGACAAGCGTGAAAAGTTTATAGATCAGTGTGCACGGGGTGGCAGAACAAAAAGTACTACTGTGAGATTGCAAAGAATTACAACTGTCAAAAACCTGGATAATGAAAGAAATGGGCATGGCCAGGGGTGCTGGTCGAATAACTTTGACATGCCCATTTAAGGAGAACTGTGTCGGGACAGCGTTTACAATCTCTGAGTACGATGACATCACCCTCCGGAGTGCAATTGAGAAATCGGCATGAGATAAATTGTACAGCACGTCCCTTGGTACACGCACGTGGGACGGTGCCGTAGGTGGTGACTATGCGGGGCGTAGGTAAAAAAAAGGGCTTGAGACACTACCATGCAGGACTTCCTGGACAACGAAAAGGACAGGCGTCGTCAGCATTGCTGTTTGGTTCCCTTTATCGTGCCCAATCACTTCTGCCGAATAACAGAAGCTTCATGCGCTTAGGTATTTTCATGTTTACATCAAAAACAGCACGTTTGCATAGAAGCCGGGCTGCTCGATGGGTGGCGCCACCGCTCGGCAGTCACCCCGTTTCTTGCAAGGCCCACCACATTTGGGTGCGCTGCCTACCTTAATTTTGTCGTGTTTGCTTCTGTGCTTTAAATGTTTAGGTATAGCTGTGAGCGTATATGCGTGATGCTGCTGCCTTGGAGAGTGTATTGCGTTTCTGGATGCCCTTACAGCCAAGTAAACTAGTCGAACGCTTCTATGGTGGTGTACGCAAACCTCGTTGCTATAGGCGGTTCTTGAGTACCGCCACCAGCTTTGAGCAGCTGGATACCTGGATGCGGCTGTTTTGAATACAGAGGAACGCACGCACGATTTCAATTGCCGTGGGGTCGTGGTAATGTATCGGAAGTATACATTTTCTGTAACCAATACCTTGTTCCCTCTCTTTTCCAAGAGGGATGGCAGGGGGGGTTTGGCGCTCAACAAACTCCCTCATTTGTAGAGGTACTTTTATAGATAATCGTTTTAATTCAACCACCAAATAGCTCAAGCTGCAAGCTCTTTAACCTGCCTCCAATTTCCACCTTGTAAGCATTTTTGGCGGAAGAACAACTCTAACGTCGTTTTATGCCCTGTCAAGACATTTAGGCGGTGTGAAAGCGTAATTGTAAAAGAGTGGAAATACATATAACAAAAGTGAATAAATTCCCCCCATTGAGATACTGATAGTCAATCCTGACCACCCCAGCAGCCATTGTAGCAAGCCAGAGAGCACATATATATATATATATATATATATATATATATATATATATATATATATATATATATATATAAATATATATATAAAGTAAGAAACCTCGGTAACAGCAAAAGCGGAGGGTTTATTTCGACGTTTCGACTTCGAGACAAGTCTTCCACAGGAATATATATACATATATTTTAATATATATATTGTAATGCAGAATATTGGCAACGTTCACTGTAAGATTCAGGGCCGTCACTAATCCCCTGCGGGTGATGGGCGCCACTTTATCGTCGTCGGTAGCAGAAGCAGAATATGGAAGCCGCACCGCCATCGCCTGGAGCGACGGGGTTCTCTCTCGCTCTGCTTTCTGCAAGCGTCGACTGTGCTCGGACTGTGCTCGAACTGTGCCCTCCTTACCTTTCGCCTGCACAGCAACCTTTGCCAATAAACCCCATTTCAAGTGGTGGAGGAGCCGGGGTCACGGTCCAGTCCTGGAACTCCGGAGCCGAAAGCTGCCCGAAAGGATGACCAGCGAAGCCAGCCAAACCGCTACGCCCTCGCCTCGGCCTGTGATGTGCTCTTTTGCTGTGCGTGAGCGAGACCCGCCAGACGTCAACGGCACTGACGAAAATGACGCGGAAGATTGGCTTGAAACCTTTCAGCGGGTGAGCGCGTACAACCGGTGGGACGATGTTTTGAAACTCACTTACGTGAGCTTCCCCCTGACCGGCGTCGCTGAGGTGTGGTTCAAGAATAACCAGCGTCGCCTTAAGACATGGGCTGAGTTTAAGGACGAATTCCTTGTGGTTTTCGGCCGCGCAGCTGTGCGCAAGCTTCAAGCAGAGCAGCGCTTGCACTTACGAGCCCAGCAGGTCGGTGAAACCTTCACGAGCTACATTGAAGACGTCCTCGACCTGTGTCGGTGCGTCGACCCCTCTATGCAAGAAGCTGAAAAGATCAAGCACATCTTGAAAAAAATAGATGACGACGCCTTCCAAATGCTTTTGTCGAGGGACTTATGCACCGTCACCGAAGTCATTACCATGTGCCGAAGCTTCGAAGAGTTACTTCCGCCTTGTCCGCAATACGTGCCGATTGCCGCGCCAGTCACATACGCCAACATCGCCGCGAGACCATTGCCGGAGTCAACCCCGACGTACCAGCCGACGTTTCCAGTGCAACCTCGAGATGTCCCAACTGTGCCTCCGCCTCCACGGTTTAATCCCCAGGCCGGTGGTCCGTGGCGTACCCCGGATAATCGTCCTATTTGCTTTGCTTGTGGAGTACCTGGGCACGTCGCACGCTACTGCCGCCGCCGTCCGCCGTCATTATGGGACGCTACACATGCCGGTTTTCCGCCGTCGGCTCAAGCCGAGGCGCCACTTCGTTCCCCGACTGCACCTCGCTCTTCGGATCGCACCACGTTTACTGACCGTCATTCATCTTCCCCGCGCCGTCACTCGCTTTCTCCCATACGACGTCGTCCTGGTCACGAAGACACGGAAAACTAGTCGCCGCAGTTCCCGAGGCAAGAACTGCGCGGAGGTCGAAAAGTACAAGGCCTCACCCTCCCCCGTCCCCTACCAATGTTATCGACGTTACCATAGAAGGTTTTCGCACTGTCGCCCTGGTAGACACGGGAGCTGCTGTTTCCGTCATCAAAGCCGATGTATTCCGTTTATTGCACAAAGTCACGACGCCTCTTCAAGGACTGTCGCTCCGAACCGCAAGCGCGCACAATATTGAACCAATGGCCGTTTGCACGGCTAGAGTCGTTATTCAGGACGTGCTGTACTTCATTGAACTCATTGTGCTACCAGCGTGTTCCCACGACCTCATATTAGGGTGGGACTTCCTTTCGCGTCATAACGCAGTGATCAACTGTGCGCGCGCAGAAGTTGAGTTTTCTTTCTGTGACGCACTATTTGATGACAGCAAAAGTGCCCCCACAACCAAACTTGTCATGGCAACCGACACTGACGTCCCGCCCTATTCTTCTGTTTGTGTGCCTGTGCGCTGCGCATCCACGACTGACGCCACAGCGCTGTTTACGCCCTCTGACATTTTCCTCCGCCGCAAATGTTTTCCCCTCCGTCTGCCCTCCTTACTCTCAGCACCGGAACGGGCAACATGTTTGTCACTAACGTATCTTCGGCAGCATGCGAACTTCTGGAGGGTGAAACAATTGGCAGCTTGGAATACATAGATCCTGGTCGTGTGATAGCCATTCCAGAGCGCCCTTCTCAGGTTCAGGTTGCCGGACTTGACCCATGTCCGCCTGGGGCGGAGCCATCGACTGATGTATTTCTTTCCTCTGTTGACAACGGTCTAGACCCTACCCTACAAAAAGCAAGCCCAACTTTCCGCACTGCTTCATCGATTTCAATAGTCATTCGACTTGTCCCAAAGCGCGCTTGGCCGCACATCTACAGTCGAGCACACCATCGACACTGGTACCCAAGCCTCCCTCCAGCAGCGGCCTTATCGCGTTTCTCCAGCTGAGCGCCGCACCATGGAGCAGCATGTGGACCACATGCTTCAGCGTGATGTTGTTCGACCCTCAAGCAGCCCGTGGGCGTCTCCTGTCGTGCTCGTCAAAACAAAAGGATGGATCCATTCGCTTCTGCGTGGACTACCACCGCCTCAACAATATCACGCGCAAAGACGTCTATCCGCTTCCACGCATTGATGACGCTCTGGACAGCTTGCAGGGGGCAGAGTTTTTTTTGTGTCTTGACTTGCAATCCGGATATTGGCAGGTACCCATGGCTGACGCTGATCGCTCGAAGACGGCATTTGTCACCCCTGATGGATTATATGAATTCAATGTTATGCCGTTCGGGCTGTGTAACGCCCGGCAACATTCGAACGCATGATGGACAATATTCTGAGGGGACTCAATTGGAAAATTTGCTTGTGCTACTTAGACGACATTGTCATTTTTTCTGCCGATTTTCCAACGCATCTTCAGCGCCTAGAACAGGTTTTAACCTGTCTTTCTCTCGGTGGACTCCAACTGAACCTAAAAAAGGGCCACTTCGCCGCGAGGAAGCCACCATCTTGGGCAACGTCGCCACCAAGGACGGCGTTCTACCCGACCCAGCGAAGCTCCGTGCAGTGGCCGAGTTCCCGAAGCCCACTAATATAAAATCTCTTCCGAGCTTCATAGGCCTTTGTTCATACTTCCGACGTTTCATCCGCAACTTTGCCTCTATCATTGCGCCATTGACAAAACTCCTTGGTGGTGCCAGCGACTTACCTGACTGGTCCTCAGCTTGCGACCATGCGTTGGAGACTCTGCGTTGTCTACTGACCTCTCCACCTGTACTTCGCCACTCCTACAACGCCTACTGAAGTTCACACTGACGTCAGTGGAGTTGGCCTTGGGGCCGTGCTTTGCCAACGAAGACCTGGTGTTGACGAATGTGTCGTTGCCTATGCGAGCCGCACGTTGACGAAGGCTGAAGCAAATTATTCGGTAACCGAAAAGGAGTGCTTGGCCATCATCTGGGCGCTTGCTAAGTTTCGACCATATCTGTACGGCCGCCCATTTCATGTGGTCACTGACCACCACGCCCTTTGCTGGTTGGCGCCGTTAAAGGATTCGGCAGGTCGTCTTGGGTGATGGGCGCTTGGCCTACAAGAATACGACATACGCGTCATATACAGGTCCGGTCAGAAGCATTCTGATACCGAAGCTCTGTCTCTTTCACCAGTTTCTTCTGGCCTTGCGAAGCCGTCGGGTGACCTGCTGGCCCTTTCGGTGACTGATATGGCAGCCGAGCAACGGAATGATCCCTGAATCGCTTCCCTCATCAGCTGCCTATCCGATCCTTCCAGGGCCGCTACTACTCGGGCTCTGCGTAGGCAAGCAGCACACTTTGCGGTACGCGATGGGCTGCTTTGTTGCCGCAACTACCACTCGGACGGCCGCAAATGGTTACTTGTCATCCCTCAACATTTGGGATCCGATGTGTGCGCCTCTTTTCATTCCGATCCCACGTGCGGTCATGCCGGCCTGCTCAAAACCTATCAACGTTTGCGCATTCGTTACTTTTGGCGTGGGATGTACAGCTATGTGCTCAAATACGTTCGGTCCTGCCAAGACTGCCAACGACGAAAGGCGCCGGTGCCCCACCTGAGCGGTCCTTTGCAACCGCTGCCTTGCCCGGGCAAGCCTTTTGATTGTGTTGGCATTGACTTGTACGGCTTATTACCTTGCACAGCCGCCGGAAACCGCTGGGCTATAGTGGCCATTGACCACCTAACACGGTATGCCGAGACCGCTGCTCTGCCAACTGCCACGGCACGTGACGTTTCCTCTTTTTTCTTGCATCGATTTACACTTCGTCACGGTGCCCCTAAAAAGCTGCTCAGTGTGCGGGGCCGTGTCTTCCTGTCTGACGATATTTCGGCGCTTCTTAAAGAATGCCATGTCATCCATTGCATGACCTCTGCTTACCACCCGCAGACCAATGGTCTAACAGAGCGCTTTAACCGCACCCTTGGAGATATGTTGTGTAAGTACGCGGCGTCCGATCATAGAAATTGGGACCTGGTGCTTCCCTACGTGACGTACGCCTATAACACCGCCATTCAAGACACGACTGGGTTCTCTCCATTTTTCCTTTTATAAGGGCGTGAGCCATCGTGTATGTTGGACACCATTCTGCCGTATCGTCGCGATCCATCTGAGTGTGCTCCGGTCTCGGAGGCCGCCAAGAGTGCAGAAGAATGCCGGCAACTTGCTCGTTCTTTTACCACGGAAGAACAGGGCCGCCAAAAATCTCACATTGATGGCAAGCCCGTGCCGAGCTTCGCTCCTGATTCTCGTGTATGGCTCTGGGTAACCACTCGGACTCCTGGTCTCTCCTCGAAATTTCTCTCAAACTATCAAGGCCCTTACCGCGTCATCGAAAAGACTTCCCCAGTCAATTACGTTGTAGAGCCCTTAACACCTTCCTAGGATCTCCGACGCCGTTGTCGGGAAACAGTGCGTGTTGAACGTCTAAAACCCTATTACGATCCCCTTGTTTTGCCAGCACCTTGAGTCGCCAGAATAGCTACCCTCTTGGCCAGGGGCTGATTGTAATGCAGAAGATTGGCAACGCTCACTCGAAGAATCAGGGCCGTCACCAATCCCTTGCGGGAGATGTGCGCCAATTTATCGTCGTCGGTAGCAGAAGCAGAATATGGAAGCCGCACCGCCATCGCCTGGAGCGACGGTGTTCTCTCTCGCTCTGCTTTCTCCAAGCGTCGACTGTGCGACTGTGCCCTTCTTGCATTTCACCTGCACAGCAACCTTTGCCAATAAACCCCACTTCAATATATATATATATATATATATATATATATACAAATATACATATGTACATACATATACATACTGAAAATAAAGCAACTTAACCGCAGTTTTGCCTAATCGCGTGATTTTATGCGTATGTCTTAAGGGAAACAAAAAAAAAAGAACTGACAACTGACGGACGAAATGAAGGAGCGCTTCCAACCATGCCTGACGTGATTAAGTCAACCAAGAAAAAATAAAAAGGCGCTGTCTGGATGTAGCAATTTGCGGCCACCAAGAAAATGCGCGGTAGGTCGAAGGATGAGAAACACGGCGTAAGAACGTTTGCGCAATTTTATACAAATCTCAAACTTTTCGCAACGTTTTTATTGTAGCTGCGTCTCGTCGACCTACAGCTACCGTGGCGGCGGTTTTGGCGCAGCTCAAGCGGTCACATTTTGGTTCATTTACGCAGGTGGTTGAAACATGTGGTAAAGCTTAGTGAATATTTTTTTAACTGCCACGAAGCAAGAAAGGCTTAGAAGCAAGAAGCAAGACAAGAAAGACTTTTTCAACAGCCAGCAAGAAAGACTTAGACGCATAAAGCATTGCTTTTCCACATGACGCAATCACTTTGTACTGCCTTGCAAAATTGATTTTGCAAACACCTCCAGTGTGTCTCCATAAAACGTATTGCTGTGAAATCAACCACGTTTCAACCATTAATAATTGCGCCACGTACCCTAGCCTCTTGAGCAAAGTCTATTTAACATAGGATAAATCTTAGAACTTTGTCTACCGCTCATCTATTGTCGATCTTTTCTATCACTCAACTACATTTGTTTATCACTCATGCACGACAGTATTTCTTCGTCAACTGTACATTTTTGCGTCGCACCTTGATGGATTGGCTGCCCACACCTGCATTGCAAGAAAATTCCGAGGCAAGACATTCTGCGTCCGCCAAACAGCATGCAGCAACAATGCGGCATGAAAAAAAACTAGCTCCAATTTACGCTGGGAAAGTGGTTGGAAAGCAAAGCTTTAAACGACACCCACAACAATTGCCCATGAGGCGACACTTGAATTCACACATGTGGCTATACAAAAACTGAAACCAGACATTCTGCCAGCTCTTACCTTATATTCGCGGAGGAGGAGTCCCAAACGCAGCAGCAGCGTCGGGCATGGCCGGGGTAGAGCTGCGCATGCCGGCGCTGTAGCCCGGCTAAGAGTCGGGATAAAGTAAACAGAGAGGAGCGTCTTTTGATGGGTGCGAGAGCGGACCCTAGCCATCCTGATGTGCTCGCTTGGGGCTGCACCACCGCGCGATGGAAGCGCAGACACAAAAACAATTTGGCATATGAGCTTAGTGATTCCCATTTATACCGACTTAAAGTAGTTTGTTTAGTAAGTTTGAGAACTGTGAGAAAGCTAAGGGAAATTTCACAATCACTATTTATCAAAACCAGTTGCTCCTATTGCCTTATGTAGAACCTGCTACAACACAACCGATATGGTATTCCCCTTATTAGAAAACGGAATCCCACTCGTGACAGGCAGTGCATTTCTCTAGCGTTTCTCCAGCGGCTAGATGTCTCCCTGTGGTCTCTATAGAACCAATCTTTAAGATGTCTTCGCCGCACGACCATATAATGCTGTCAGGTCCTGGTTACCGGGAGGTGCTGCTGACGAAGTTCATCAAGCCGTGCGGAGAAAGTGCGCGATGGATGGAAAGCTGCGCCAAAACAGGCCCAAAACAATTGTCGCTAAAGCAGACTGCAAACCCGACTAAATGAAACCCTTACGCGAAAGCCGAGGTGGGAAGCTCCGGTGCGCGGGGAACGCTGGCCGAATTTGCCGTGCCATCTAAAGCGTGCTCCGTGAGTAAAACCCTCCGTTTTCCCCCCAGCCGCCGCCAGCGCCGTGTCGGGAGTTTATTGTCCTGCACGCAACGAAAGAACCGTTGGCTGGTACAGGTAGAAAGCTTTGCTTTGAAATATCAATTGTCTACATAATCTTTACACGAATGAAGGAACATGCCCTTCAGGCTGGACATTCTACCTTCCCGCATTGAGGTTCCATTGCGGTTTTAATTTGCTGAATATGTGCGTAAATCATACACATGTCATGCGTTGTAAAGGTTGTTCTAACACTATAGATTCACCAATCTTAAAAAAGGTGTTTGTTCTTTTTGCGGCTTTTAAAGCCAGTGCATAACGACAGACAGCCGAATTTCCAAACGCCACGTGGTGCCACGGTCTTTTCATTGACGAGCGGGCATTTCATTCACGTGAAATGATAGCGGGAATGACCGTGGCAGGCAAGCACCTGCGATAGTCATGCAACTGTGCAGAAATGTTGGATAGGACACGACTTCGTGCAATATGTGAGCTTTAATAAACTTACAGAAGCATGTTTCAATAGGCAAGCACCCGGTAACTGTAATTTATATGCGCTAAAAATGAAAAATGCCCCCAATACACTTTCACCTTTGTCCTCCGCCCTCTCATTCTCAAATATTTACCATTGAGTTTCCTGTCTTCGTATGGGAAGCGCATAGCTATACCCCAAGCAATAACCCCTTTGGAAGGTATGTGCGCCGTTGAGGAATAACGGGAGCTAAAATTGCTCTCGTATATAGTTTATAGATGGCAAGAATTTATAGCAGTGGGCATCCACTTTTTCCCCTGCCAATACCTGGGAGGAAGAACCTTGTCAATTAAGATGCTGATAGCGAGGTACATGTGCTTGCTTTATAACGACTTCGGGAAATTAGAGAAAAACGCCCATGTGGTGGATAGTTTGGTGATACCAAGCAACACGTTTCCATCGACACGTGACAGGCCTACTTGTTTTACCCGGGCAATTGGACCTCCCATGCCCGAGTAATTTGCCATCGAGTTTTGATTTTGCATATCCGAACCGCATATCACTCTTAGCAATAATCCCTTAGATTGGTTACTTGAGCGCCATTGTGGAAAAGACCACTAGACTGTATTCTCGAAAGGTTTATGGAAGGCATAAAGTTGTAGGTGTGGGCGTCGTCGTTTCTTAAGGGTAATAGCCTGGACGGCAGAATATTGTTTGTTTGATGCTTATTGCGAGCTAGTTATATTTGTTTGCTTCAGGTTTGCTTTTGTAAAAATGTAAAAGCATGGAAACGTCCTTGACATTTTTATGGCGTAATTAAAATGCAATAGGTTCCATCGGAAACAACTCCATCATCGTAATTCAAATGTGCTGAAGCATTGGTCCAGATACAGATTTATTTAACCGGTATCCTGTGACATCACATGATAAGTAAATTTACCATTCAATTTCCTATTTCTCAATTGGCAACAACAGAGCTATACTCCCAGCCAGACACTCTTCGATGAGTTGCAGGGGCGCTGCTGCGGAGCGGCCCAGGGGTATTGTGATCTGGTATAGTTTTGGCCAGAAGAATTTATTGCAGTGGGCGTCGTCTGTTTCCCAGTTGCCGCCTGGCAGGCAGAACGTTTTTGTTTGTTTTGATGCTGAGTGCGAGATATTGCTACTTGCTTTTGTTCGTTCTTCTAAATGTACATCAGCACGTGCGGTCTTCAGAACAAGTTTTGTTCTAGTGCGTTATTTTAAAGCAATAGCTTCACGATACCTAAGAGGCTGCTGGAATAAAGGTGTGGCGTCAAAATTATAAAATGAAAATAAAAGTTGACTGTCTTGACCATTTTGTTTCCAAACATCGTTAGGCAAGGGAAGCTAAAAAAATTTCACTCCGAGAAGATGACGAACAATATTAGGTAAAGGGCAGCAGCACTCAAATTGACGAGCATTCGGGGCAGCCCCAAATGTGGGAAGTTAGGTACTGCCCTGTGTGGGGAAACTTGATCCTCCATGACTGAACCGAAAAACTGTGCTCCAGAGTGATTGATTCTTAGTTTTCGCGCCGAATGTGTTGACAATAAGCTCGCGAGGATAAAATGTGAATGACCAACCAGTTTCAAAGTTTCGGTCCTTGGTTGTCTCAGTCAGAAGTATTCGTTTTGAGTGCCGTTAGAGCCATTCCCATCTGATGCTCTATATTTCTTCAAATATAGGCAATTGCTGGAAGGAACAGATTTAGTTTATAATTTTACGAAAATATTGATAACTATTTGAGCTGAAATAATAAAGCACTCTAGTTGGAAACTAAACAAACTTTACAATAATCAACTCCTCAAAACCAATGTTTTATACATATTCTAAAAGAGAAGGATGACTTATGTAAAACGAAATAGAAAAGCAGCTTCTATATAGTACGCATAAAAATAGCGAAAAAGGGCAAACCCCGTAACCCCCTTCTTTTCCATAAATGTGCGTAATTGGCAGTAGTAACAGTAGAGATGCATTTTTGCCCAGATATTTTGAAAACCAGAGAAATAAACAACACAAAAATAAACGACTACAAAAATATCTCACAAAAAGGTTGTATTAAACATCTCTAAAAGCAATAACAAAATAATAAAGTTACAAACAACACATTTCACTAGCATAATAGTGCAAATGAGCATAATTGTTCGTACGAGACTGTGATAACCGAAAGTTGCCAGAAAGATAACATTTGACACGTTAAAATTTTAAATTAAAAATTGACCAGAGTTAGGGGAAAACCCCAAGGTGGAGAAAGTCATTGCGAAGAAAAATGTATCCTATAAGTCACTAAAGTTGACATCCACCTAAATGGAGCCGTATGGCTGCATTGAGGTGGATGTCAAATTTTGCAGAACCCACAGAGCTATACCCCCTCCAATTCACTGTTTGATGAGTTGCATTGGCGCCGCTGCGGAGCGGCCCAGGGGTATTGTGATCTGGTATAGTTTTGGCCAGAAGAATGTATTGCAGTGGGCGTCGTATGCTTCCCAGTTGCCGCCTGGCAGGCAGAACGTTTTTGTTTGTTTTGATGCTGAGTGCGAGATATTGCTACTTGCTTTTGTTCGTTCTTCTAAATCTACATCAGCACGTGCGGTCTAAAAATACCAAGTCGAGTTTAAGAAAGGATCCGAAAGGCTTAAAAAAAGATCGTTGCAATACTACATTTTCGGTAAATTTCGGTTTAAGATGTGTATGTTTTCGCATATGCTGTTGCAGCGCACAAGTAAATTTATAAAGCATTCAGTTTCGGCCCTACGCCACGAAATGCTCGCTTTCAACGGTGGAATTCTACCTGTACACGGATTCGGGATTCGTTGTGCCTCTTGAATAGGGGCTCGTTCATTTCATTGTCTTCCCGTGTTGCTGATAGCCGGCCAGAAATAATTGCACGCCGTGGGCCTTTGTTACCTAAAGTTACCTAGCTGGGCTGGCGCTGTTTATTGCGGGCGCAGGCCATAAATATTACACTTTGGCCGGGAGCATCTTGGAGTGCATTGTTTCTCCCCTAGCCAATAGCAGCAATCTATAGAGCAGAGCTCCAGAAACTCGACGTAACACCTTTCGCTCCGATTTCGCAAAACGCGCTGTCTTGTACGCACTTACCAGCGAGGACATAGCGTGGTTTTGCGGTCAGGCATTCGTCCATCCGGACTTTCTGCAACCCCTTGCGAAAATGTCGACCTACAAGCCTCATATGCCGATGCCGCTTGATATGCTTGAATACCAACAAAAGATTAAGGAATTCAGCGGCCTGCATATGAGCTTCCCGGTAAGTGAATATTACTGGTGCTTGACACGGGTACGGTGCACGAAGTTACGTTTCGTTGTGAAGAAGCTCCACCACCCCCATATCAGGTAATGGTGTTGCGAGTCACAATCGAAAGGACTTAATTAATGAATTATTCAATCAATAGGACTCCTTATTTTCCTTTTAAAATGCGCAGGACAGGATTATTTATTGCGCTCACGGCGAACAATGGCGTAAGCACTAGCAGAAGTATTTTCGGGTAGAAATGTAGCTAATAGTCAGTTATAAACTATACTTACCCAGCGGGCACAAACGCAGCTTCAGAACAAGTTTTGTTCTAGTGCGTTTTTTTAAAGCAACAGCTTCACGATACCTAAGAGGCTGCCGGAATAAAGGTGTGGCGTCAAAATTATAAAATGAGAATAAAAGTTGACTGTCTTGACCATTTTGTTTGCAAACATCGTTAGGCAAGAGAAGCTAAAAAAATTTCACTCCGAGAAAATGACGAACAATATTAGGTAAAGGGCAGCAGCACTCAAATTGACGAGCAATCGGGGCAGCCCCAAATGTGGGAAGTTAGGTACTGCCCTGTGTGGGGGAAACTTGATCCTCCACGAGTGAACCGAAAAACTGGGCTCCAGAGTGATTGATTCTTATTTTTAGCGTCGAATGTGCTGACAATAAGCTCGCGAGGATAAATTGTGAATGACCAACCAGTTTCAAAGTTTCGGTCCTTGGTTGTCTCTGTCAGAAGTATTCATTTCCGAGTGCTGTTAGAGCCATTCCCATCTGACGCTCTTCATTTCTTCAAATATAGGCAATTGCTGAAAGAAACAGATTTAGTTAATAATTTAACGAAAATATTGATAACCATTTGAGCTGAAATAATAAAGCACTCTAGTTGGAAACTAAACAAACTTTACAATAATCAACTCCTCAAAACCAATGTTTTATACATATTCTAAAAGAGAAGGATGACTTATGTAAAATGAAATAGAAAAGCAGCTTCTATATAGTACGCATAAAAATAGCGAAAAAGAGCAAACCCCGTAACCCCCTTCTTTTCCATAAATGTGCGTAATTGGCAGTAGTAACACTAGAGATGCATTTTTGCACGGATTTTGAAAACCAGAGAAATAAACAACACAAAAATAAACGACTACAAAAATATCTCACCAAAAGGTTGTATTAAACATCTCTAAAAGCAATAACAAAATATTAAAGTTACAAACAACACATTTCACTGGCATAATAGTGCAAATGAGCATAATTGTTCGTACGAGACTGTGATAACCGAAAGTTGCCAGAAAGATAACATTTGACACGTTAAAATTTTAAATTAAAAATTGACCAGAGTTAGGGGAAATCCCCAAGGTGGAGTAAGTCATTGCAAAGAAAAATGTACCCTATTAGTCACAAAAGTGGGCACCCACCTCAATGGAGCCGTATGGCTGCATTGAGGTGGATGTCAAATTTTGCAGAACCCACAGAGCTATACCCCCACGCATACACTCTTTGATGAGTTGCAGGGGCGCTGCTTTGGAGGGGCGCCGGGGTATTGTGATCTGGTATGGTTTTGGCCTGAAGAAATTATTGCAGTGGGCGTCGTCTGTTTCCCAGTTGCCGCCTGTCAGGCAGAACGTTTTTTTTTTTTTTTTGATGCTGAGTGCGAGATATTGCTACTTGCTTTTGTTCGTTCTTCTAAATCTACATCAGCACGTGCGGTCTAAAAATACCAAGTCGAGTTTAGAAAGGGTCCGAAAGGCTTTAAAAAAGATCGTTGCAATACTATATTTTCGGCAAATTTCGGTTTAAGATGTGTATGTTTTCGCATATGCTGTTGCAGCGCACAAGTAAATTTATAAACCATTCAGTTTCGGCCCTACGCCACGAAATGCTCGCTTTCAACGGTGGACCTCTACCTGTACAGGGATTCGGGATTCGTTGTGCCTCTTGAATAGGGCCTCGTTCATTTCATTGTCTTCCCGTGTTGCTGATAGCCGGCCAGAAATAATTGCAGGCCGTGGGCCTCTGTTACCTAAAGTTACCTAGCTGGGCTGGCGCTGTTTATTGCGGGCGCAGGCCATAAATATTACACTGTGGCCGGGAGCATCTTCGAGTGCATTGTTTCTCCCCTAGCCAATAGCAGCAATCTCTAGAGCAGAGCTCCAGAAACTCGACGTAACACCTTTTGCTCAGATTTCGCAAAACGCGCTGTCTTGTACGCACTTACCAGCGAGGACATAGCGTGGTTTTGCGGTCAGGCATTCGTCCATCCGGACTTTCTGCAACCCCTTGCGAAAATGTCGACCTACAAGCCTCATATGCCGATGCCGCTTGATATGCTTGAATACCAACAAAAGATTAAGGAATTCAGCGGTCTGCATATGAGCTTCCCGGTAAGTGAATATTACTGGTGCTTGACACGGGTACGGTGCACGAAGTTACGTTTCGTTGTGAAGAAGCTCCACCACCCCCATATCAGGTAATGGTGTTGCGAGTCACAATCGAAAAGACTCAATTAATGAATTATTCAATCAATAGGACTCCTTATTTTCCTTTTAAAATGCGCAGGACAGGATTATTTATTGTGCTCACGGCGAACAACGGCGTAAGCACTAGCAGAAGTATTTTCGGTTAGAACTGTAGCTAATAAGTATACTTACCCAGCGGGCACAAACAC
Organism: Haemaphysalis longicornis; assembly: GCF_048455015.1. Lineage (NCBI taxonomy): Eukaryota > Metazoa > Arthropoda > Arachnida > Ixodida > Ixodidae > Haemaphysalis > Haemaphysalis longicornis. The sequence continues at coordinate 110,847,656 of NW_027526204.1, forward strand.
AGCTTCAGAACAAGTTTTGTTCTAGTGCGTTATTTTAAAGCAACAGTTTCACGATACCTAAGAGGCTGCCGGAATAAAGGTGTGGCGTCAAAATATAAAATGAGAATAAAAGTTGACTGTCTTGATCATTTTGTTTCCAAACATCGTTAGGCAAGAGAAGCTAAAAAAATTTCACTCCGAGAAGGTGACGAACAATATTAGGTAAAGGGCAGCAGCACTCAAATTGACGAGCATTCGGGGCAGCCTCAAATGTGGGAAGTTAGGTACTGCCCTGTGTGGGGGAAAATTGATCCTCCATGACTGAACCGAAAAACTGTGCTCCAGAGTGATTGATTCTTAGTTTTCGCGCCGAATGTGCTGACAATAAGCTCGCAAGGATAAAATGTGAATGACCAACCAGTTTCAAACTTTCGGTCCTTGGTTGTCTCAGTCAGAAGTATTCGTTTCCGAGTGCCGTCAGAGCCATTCCCATCTGACGCTCTCCATTTCTTCAAATATAAGCAATTGCTGGAAGAAACAGATTTAGTTTATAATATAACGAAAATATTGATAACCATTTGAGCTGAAATAATAAAGCACTCTAGTTGGAAACTAAACAAACTTTACAATAATCAACTCCTAAAAACCAATGTTTTATACATATTCTAAAAGAGAAGGAGGACTTATGTAAAACGAAATAGAAAAGAAGCTTCTATATAGTACGCATAAAAATAGCGAAAAACAGCAAACCCCGTAACCCCCTTCTTTTCCATAAATATGTAACACTAGAGATGCATTTTTGCACGGATTTTGAAAACCAGAGAAATAAACAACACAAAAATAAACGACTAGAAAAATATCTCACAAAATGTTGTATTAAACATCTCTAAAAGCAATAACAAAATAATAGAGTTACAAACAACACATTTCACTGGCATAATAGTGCAAATGAGCGTAATTGTTCGTACGAGACTGTGATAACCGAAAGTTGCCAGAAAGATAACATTTGACACGTTAAAATTTTAAATAAAAATTGACCAGAGTTAGGGAAAATCCCCAAGGTGGAGTAAGTCATTGCAAAGAAAAATCTACCCTATAAGTCACTAAAGTTGACATCCACCTCAATGGAGCCGTATGGCTGCACTGAGGTCGATGTCAAATTTTGCAGAACCCACAGAGCTATACCCCCACCCATACACTCTTTTATGAGTTGCAGGGGCGCTGCTTTGGAGGGGCGCCAGGGTATTGTGATCTGGTATGGTTTTGGCCAGAAGAATTTATTGCAGTGGGCGTCGTCTGTTTCCCAGTTGCCGCCTGGCAGGCAGAACGTTTTTTTTTGTATTGATGCTGAGTGCGAGATATTGCTGCTTGCTTTTCTTCGTTCTTCTAAATGTACATCAGCACGTGCGGTGTAGGAATGACAAGTCTAGTTCAAGAAAGTATCCGAAAGGCTTTAAAACAGATCGTTGCATTATTATAATTTCGGTAAATTTCGGTTTAAGATGTGTATTTTTTCGCATATGCTGTTGCAGCGCACAAGTAAATATATAAACCATTCAGTTTTGGCCCTACGCCACGAAATGCCCTCTTTCAACGGTGGACCTCTACCTGTACAGGGATTCGGGATTCGTTGTGCATCTTGAATAGGGGCTCGTTCATTTCATTGTCTTCCCGTGTTGCTGATAGCCGGCCAGAAATTATTGCAGGCCGTGGGCCTTTGTTACCTAAAGTTACCTAGCTGGGCACGCGCTGTCTATTGCGGGCGCAGGCCATCAATATTACACTGTGGCCGGGAGCATCTTGGAGTGCATTCTTTCTCCTCTAGCCAATAGCAGCAATCTCTAGAGCAGAGCTCCAGAAAATCGACGTAACACCTTTCGCTCCGATTTCGCAAAACGCGCTGTCTTGTACGCACTTACCAGCGAGGAGATAGCGTGGTTTTGCGGTCAGGCATTCGTCCATACGGACTTTCTGCAACCCCTTGCGAAAATGTCGACCTACAAGCCTCATATGCCGATGCCGCTTGATATGCTTGAATACCAACAAAAGATTAAGGAATTCAGCGGCCTGCATATGAGCTTCCCGGTAAGTGAATATTACTGGTGCTTTACACGGGTACGGTGCACGAAGTTACGTTTCATTGTGAAGAAGCTCCACCACCCCCATATCAGGTATTGGTGTTGCGAGTCACAATCGAGAAGACTCAATTAATGAATTATTCAATCAATAGGACTCCTTATTTTCCTTTTAAAATGCGCAGGACAGAATTATTTATTGCGCTCACGGCGAACAATGGCGTAAGCACTAGCAGAAGTATTTTCGGGTAGAAATGTAGCTAATAGTCAGTTATAAAGTATACTTACCCAGCGGGCGCGAACGCAGCTTCAGAACAAGTTTTGTTCTAGTGCGTTATTTTAAAGCAACAGCTCCACGATACCTAAGAGGCTGCCGGAATAAAGGTGTGGCGTCAAAATTATAAAATGAGAATAAAAGTTGACTGTCTTGACCATTTTGTTTCCAAACATCGTTAGGCAAGAGAAGCTAAATAAATTTCACTCCGAGAAGATGAACAATATTAGGTAAAGGGCAGCAGCACTCAAATTGACGAGCATTCGGGGCAGCCCCAAATGTGGGAAGTTAGGTACTGCCATGTGTGGGGTAAACTTGATCCTCCATGACTGAACCGAAAAACTGTGCTCCAGAGTGATGGATTCTTAGTTTTCGCGCCGAATGTGCTGACAATAAGCTCGCGATGATAAAATGTGAATGACCAACCAGTTTCAAAGTTTCGGTCCTTGGTTGTCTCAGTCAGAAGTATTCGTTTCCGAGTGCCGTTAGAGCCATTCCTATCTGGCGCTGTCCATTTCTTCAAATATAGGCAATTGCGGGAAGAAACAGATTTAGTTTATAATTTAACGAAATTATTGATAACCGTTTGAGCTGAAATAATAAAGCACTCTAGTTGGAAACTAAACAAACTTTACAATAATCAACTCCTCAAAACCAATGTTTTATACATATTCTAAAAGAGAAGGATGACTTATGTAAAACAAAATAGAGAAGCAGCTTCTATATAGTACGCATAAAAATAGCGAAAAAGAGCAAACCCCGTAACCCCCTTCTTTTCCACAAATATGCATGATGGGCGGCAGTAACACGTCTAGCGGTTATAATATACTAACTAGAGATGCATTTTTGCACGGATTTTTGAAAAGCAGAGAAATATACAACATATAAAAAACGACTACAAAAATATCTCACAAATAGGTTGCATTAGAAATGTCTAAAAAGAATAACAAAATAAAAAATTTACAAAAAACAGATTTCGCTGGCATAATAATGCAAATGAGCATAATTGTTTGTAAGAGTTTGTGATAACCGAAATTTGCGAGAAAAATAACTTTTGACACGTTAATTTTTTTAATAATAAATTGACCAGTTAGGGGAAATCCCAAATGTGGAGTAAGTCATTGCGAAGAAAAATGTACCCTATAGGTCACAAAATTTGACATCCACATTAATACACCCGTATCGCTGCATTGAGGTGGATGTCAAATTTTGCAGCACCCACAGAGCTATACACCCAGCCATACACTCTTCGATGACTTGCAGGGGCGCTGCTGTGGAGGGGCGCCGGTGTATTCTAAGGTCGTATGGTTTTGGCCAGAAGAATGTATTGCAGTGGGCGTCGTCTGTTTCCCAGTTGCCGCCTGACAGGCAGAACGTTTTTTTGTTTTGATGCTGAGTGCGAGATATTGCTGCTTGCTTTTGTTCGTTCTTCTAAATCTACATCAGCATGTGCGGTGTAGGAATGCCAAGTCTAGTTCAAGAAAGGATCCGAAAGGCTTTAAAACTGATCGTTACAATATTATAATTTCGGTAAATTTCGGTTTAAGATGTGTATTTTTTTCGCCTATGCTGTTGCAGCGCACAAGAATATTTATAAAGCATTCAGTTTCGGCCCTACGCCACGAAATGCTCGCTTTCAACGATGGACCTCTACCTGTACGGGGATTCGGGATTCGTTGTGCCTCTTGAATAGCGGCTCGTTCATTACATTGTCTTCTCGTGTTGCTGATAGCCGGCCAGAAATAATTGTAGGCCGTGGGCCTTCGTTACCTAAAGTTACCTAGCTGGGCTGGCACTCTTTATTGCGGGCGCAGGCCATAAATATTAACACCGTTGCCGGGTGCATCGTGGATTGAATTGTTTCTCCGCTAGCCAATAGCAGCAATCGCTAGAGCAGAGCTCCATAAACTGGACGTAACACCTTTCGCAAGGATCTCGCAAAACGCGCTGTGTTTTACGCACTTACCAGCGAGGACATAGCGTGGTTTTGCGGTCAAGCATTCGTCCTTACGGACTTTCTTCAACATCATGCGAAAATGTCGCCCTACAAGCCTCATACGGCGATGCCGCTTGATATCCTTGAATACCAACAAAACATTAAGGAATTCAGCGGCCTGCATATGAGCTTCCCGGTAATTGAATATTACTGGTGCTTGACACTTGTACCGTGCACGAAGTTACGTTTCGTTGTGAAGAAGCTCCACCACCCCGATATCAGGTATTGGTGTCGCGAGTCACAATCGAAAAGAAATATTAAATTATTAAATAATCAATAAGACTCCTTTGTTTCCTTTGAAAATGCGCAGGACAGGATTGTTTATTGCGCTCACGGCGAACAATGGCGTAAGCACTAGCAGAAGTATTTTCTGGTAAAAACGTAGCTAATAGTCAGTTATAAAATATACTTACCCAGCGGGCGGAAACGCAGCTTCAGAACAAGTTTTGTTCTAGTGCGTTATTTTAAAGCAATAACTTCACGAAGCCTAAGAGGCTGCCGTAATAAAGGTGTGGCGTCAAATTATAAAGCGAGAATAAAAGGTGACTGTTTGACCATGATGTTTCCAAACATCGTTAGGCGAGAGAAGCTAAAAAAAATTTACTCCGAGAAGATGACGAACAATAATAGGTATAGGGCAGCAGCACTCAAATTGACGAGCATTCTGGGAAGCCCCAAATGTGGTAAGTTAGGTACTGTCCTGTGTTGGGGAAACTTGATTCTCTATGACTGAACAGAAAAACTGTGCTCCAGAGTGAATGATTCTTAGTTTTTGCGTCGAATGTGCTGACAATAAGCTCGCAAGGATAAAATGTGAATGACAAACCAGTTTCAAAGTTTCGGTTGTTGGTTGTCTCAGTCAGAAGTATTCGTTTACGAGTGCCGTTAGAGCCAGGCCCCTCTGACGCTCTCCATTTCTTCAACTATAGGCAATTGCTTGAAGTAACAGATTTATTTTATATTGTGGTACCAGGGTTCGTGCACCCGGCTGCGGTTCCCCAGAAAGACACTGAGCCCCTTTGATCACACCTTTACTGGGAGTCCCGCTCCGCCAAGGTCCACTGCTCAGCCGATCCGGATGCACACACGTAGCCCAGCCGAGTCCGCCATGTTCCATCCTATCTCATCTCGCGCCACATCTTCATACTCCGCCGGAACATGTCCATCGCGCGGTCTTGTCCACCGCCACTATTGCCGGATTACCACACTGTATCCGGATTACCACACTGGGCCATCTGTAACCACCTCCCGCCAAGTCAAGCAGTAGGCACTCGCGAATAATGAAATCCCGGCCCAAAATCATGGGTACTGCCAAGCCAGGGCAGTACGTAATGCGCTGCCGACACCTTCTGCTTGCATAAGAAATGTGCAAACGCACAGCCCCACGCGCTTCAACCACAGCACCATTGGCCACTTGCAACCGAGTGCTGCATTGGCGCAACTTAACACCACGTGCTCGGCAAAGTTCAAAGACAGTATCACCAATGAGCGACAAACTGCCGCCGGTATCAACCAATACAGAAACATCCGTTCCAAGAACGTGAACAGAATGATGTGGTGCTAAGGGCTGTGTGCGGGCTTCAACACGGCAAGCAGTGGGTAATAGGAACCAGTCCTCGCCACCAACCAATTCTGGGCCACTCAGTGATGGGTTAGTCACCATCATTGCCTCGGGCTGCATTCCTTCATCTCGATGGCTATTTGTATTTCGGCGACCAGCCATCACACGCGGACACTCACGACGGATGTGTCCTGGCTGTCCACATTGGTAACAGCCGCCAGCTTGATTTCCATTGGGCGTATAGCCCCGCGACCCTCCCGTCTCGACGACCGGACGAGAAGGACCTCTGGAGTTCAGAGGATTTCGTTGTCGACCCCCAAGGGAGAGACTCGGGTCGGGGAGCGGTGAGCCTGCCAGTAAAGAGGGCCTGTTTTCCCAACGCAGGAACCCTGGCTCTAACCGCTGCGGGGAGTTCCCGCCGTGGGCTGCACCATCTAGTGGTCTTCCGCGCTCCAACTGCCTGTCGTCAAGGGCAGAAGGACCTCGTGCGCGGGGGGAATTCAAGCCCGCCGCTGCCATACGCGGCTTTGGACTTCGCTGTGGCGAAGTCTCATAGGTGTCTCTCCATGCGCAAGCTGGCTAGAGTGCCTCCCCTACTGGCGGAGGGGGTATATAACTCAGCTCTGATATCAGAGCGTCCTCGATTGCTCGAGCTGATCGCGCCATCTCCTCCAAACTGGAGTAATCACGACCGTGCAGGAAAGGTCGGAAGCGCGGATGGAAACGCCGCAAGACGTGCTTTACCATTTCCGCGTCAGACACACTCGGGATAGCTCGCTTGAAGAGCTCCTGGATAGCTCGAATGTATTCGAGCAAGCCTTCGCGCGGGTGCTGCGTACGTGCCTCCAGCTCACGGCGGATGCGGTAGTCGAAGTTGGGAGGCAAGAACTACTCGCGGAAGCGTGACTCGAAGTCAGCCCAGAACGCGAACGGGGTCTGGAGGCGCCACCAACGACCAGCCGATGCCTCCAGGGCAACCGCCAGGACACGGGTCAACACGAACTCGTCCGAAGCACCCGACGCCGTCTTGTAAACATTGAGATCGCTCAGGAAGTCCGCCACGGTCTTGCGGTCATCGTAGCCCGTGAACCGTGGCACCGAAATGCTCGGCTGGAAAGATGACCCATGCTCGGACCCACCGCATTCTAGCCTGAGACCCGCCAGCCGGTTCGTGAGGTTCTCGCAGAGGTCCATGATCGGGCGGAGCACGCCGACGAGCCCAGTGGCGTCCGCATCCCTTGCGGGCTCACGCGAAGCAACCAAGGGGCGCCGACGGGTAGAAGCTCCACGAGCAGGCATGTCCCTGGGAAGAAATGCTCTCGCGAGCCGCAAAGCGAACACGGGAAGAAAAAATGGTTATAAACAACAGAAGCCACTACAAAGGCCCCTCAAATCACGAGGAGGGCTACCGAAAAATCCCGAGAGCCACTCAAAAACGCCAACGTAATTCGCCCCGCAAAATGCCCACCGCGGAACACCAAAACAAGGAAGAAGACCACATTGCCCTTCCCAGGAACCACGGCCGGCCCCACGTTGGGCGCCAAATGTGGTACCGGGGTTCTTGCAGCCGGCCGCGGTTCCCCAGAAAGACACTGAGCCCCCTCGATCACACCTTTACTGGGAGTCCCGCTCCGCCAAGGTCCACTGCTCAGCCGATCCGGATGCACACACGTAGCCCAGCCGAGTCCGCCATGTTCCATCCTATCTCATCTCGCGCCACATCTTCATACTCCGCCGGAACATGTCCATCGCGCGGGATTGTCCACCGCCACTATTGCCGGATTACCACAATTTTTTACGTAAATATTGATAACCATTTGAGCTGAAATAAAAAAAAAACGCCATAGTTGAAAACAAGACAAACTTTACAATATTGAACTCCTCAAAACCAATGTTTTATACATATACTAAAACAGAAGGATGACTTATATATAATGAAATAGAAAACCAGCTTCTATATAGTACGCATAAAACTAGCGAGAAAGACCTAACCCCGTAACCCCCTTGCTTTCCATAAATATCCATAATTGGTGGTAGTGACACGTCTGATGGTTATAATATAATAACTAGAGATGCATTTTTGCACGGATTTTGAAAACAAGAGAAATAAATAACACAAAAATAAACGAGTACAAAAATATCTCACAGAAAGGTTGTATTAAACATCTCTAAAAGCAATAACAAAATAATAAAGTTACAAACAACACATTTCACTGGCATGATAGTGCAAGTGAGCATAATTGTTCGTACGAGACTGTGATAACCGGAAGTTGCCAGAAAGATAACATTTGACAAGTTAAAATTTTAAATAAAAATTGACCAGAGTTAGGGAAAATCCCCAAGGTGGAGTAAGTCATTGCAAAAAAAAATGTACCCTATAAGTCACTAAAGTTGACTTCCACCTCAATAGAGCCGTATGGCTGCATTGAGGTGAATGTCAAATTTTGCAGAACCCACAGAGCTATACCCCCACCCATACACTCTTTGATGAGTTGCAGGGGCGCTGCTTTGGAGGGGTGCCGGGGTATGGCGATCTGGTATGGTTTTGGCCAGAAGAACTTATTGCAGTGGGCCTCGTCTGTTTCCCAGTTGCCGCATGGCAGGCAGAACGTTTTTTGTTTTGATGCTGAGTGCGAGATATTGCTGCTTGCTTTTCTTCGTTCTTCTAAATGTACATCAGCACGTGCGGTGTAGAAATGCCAAATCTAGTTCAAGAAAGAATCCGAAAGGCTTTAAAACAGATCGTTGCAATATTATAATTTCGGTAAATTTCGGTTTAAGATGTGTGTTTTTTTCGCCTATGCAGTTGCAGCGCACAAGAATATTTATAAAGCATTGAGTTTCGGCCATACGCCACGAAATGCTCGCTTTCAACGATGGACCTCTACCTGTACAGGGATTCGGGATTCGTTGTGCCTCTTGAATAGGGGGTCGTTCATTACATTGTCTTCTCGTGTTGCTGATGGCCAGCCAGAAATAATTGTAGGCCGTGGGCCTTCGTTACCTAAAGTTACCTAGCTGGGCACGCGCTGTTTATTGCGGGCGCAGGCCATATATATTACACTGTGGCCGGGAGCATCTTGGAGTGCATTGTTTCTCCCCTAGCCAATTGCAGCAATCTCTAGAGCAGAGCTCCAGAAACTCGACGTAACACCTTTCGCTCCGATTTCGCAAAACGCGCTGTCTTGTACGCACTTACCAGCGAGGACATAGCGTGGTTTTGCGGTCAGGCATTCGTCCATCCGGACTTTCTGCAAGCCCTTGCGAAAATGTCGACCTACAAGCCTCATATGCCGATGCCACTTGATATGCTTGAATACCAACAAAAGATTAAGGAATTCAGCGGCCTGCATATGAGCTTCCCGGTAAGTGAATATTACTGGTGCTTGACACGGGTACCGTGCACGAAGTTACGTTTCGTTGTGAAGTTGCTCCACCAACCCCATATCAGGAATTGGTGTTGCGAGTCACAATCGAAAAGACTCAAATAATGAATTATTCAATCAGTAGGCCTCCTTATTTTCGTTTTAAAATGCGCAGGACAGGATTATTTATTGCGCTCACAGCGAACAATGACGTAAGGACAAGCAGAAGTATTTTCGGTTAGAACTGTAGCTAATAAGTATACTTACCCCGCGGGCACAAACGCAGCTTCAGAACAAGTTTTGTTCTAGTGCGTTATTTAAAGCAACAGCTTCACGATACCTAAGAGGCTGCCGGAATAAAGGAGTGGCGTCAAAATTATAAAATGAGAATAAAAGTTGACTGTCTTGACCATTTTGTATCCAAACATCGTTAGGCAAGAGAAGCTAAAAAAATTTCACTCCGAGAAGATGACGAACAATATTAGGTAAAGGGCAGCAGCACTCAAATTGACGAGCATTCGGGGCAGCCCCACATGTGGGAAGTTAGGTACTGCCCTGTGTGGGGGAAACTTGATCCTCCATGACTGAACCGAAAAACTGTGCTCCAGAGTGATTGATTCTTAGTTTTCGCGCCGAATGTGCTGACAATAAGCTCGCGAAGATAAAATGTGAATGACCAACCAGTTTCAAAGTTTCGGTCCTTGGTTGTCTCAGTCAGAAGTATTCGTTTCCGAGTGCCGTTAGAGCCATTCCCATCTGACGCTCACCATTTCTTCAAATATAGGCAATTGCTGCAAGGAACAGATTTATTTTATAATTTAACGAAAATATTTATAACCATTTGAGCTGAAATAATAAAGCACTCTAGTTGGAAACTAAACAACCTTTACAATGATCAACTCCTCAAAACCAATGTTTTATACATATTCTAAAAGAGAAGGATGACCTATGTAAAACGAAATAGAAAAGCAGCTTCTATATAGTACGCCTAAAAATAGCGAAAATGAGCAAACCCCGTACCCGCTTCTTTTCCATAAATATGCATAATTGCCGGTAGTAACACTAGAGATGCATTTTTCCACGGATTTTGAAAACGAGAGAAATAAACAACACAAAAATAAACGACTACAAAAATATCTCACAAAAAGGTTGTATTAAACATCTCTAAAAGCAATAACAAAATATTAAAGTTACAAACAACACATTTCACTTGCATTATAGTGCAAATGAGCATAATTGTTCGTACGAGACTGTGATAAACGAAAGTTGCCAGAAAGATAACATTTGACATGTTAAAATTTAAATAAAATATTGACCAGAGTTAGGGGAAATCCCCAAGGTGGAGTAAGTTGTTGCAAAGAAAATTGTACCCTATAAGTCACTAAAGTTGATTACCACCTCAATGGAGCCGTATGGCTGCATTGAGGTGAATGTCAAATTTTGCAGAACCCACAGAGCTATACCCCCACCATTACACTCTTTGATGAGTTGCAGGGGCGCTGCTTTGGAGGGGTGCCGGGGTATTGTGATCTGTTATGGTTTTGGCCAGAAGAATTTTTTGCAGTGGGTCTCCTCTGTTTCCCAGTTGCCGCCTGGCAGGCAGAACGTTTTTGTTTGTTTTGATGCCGAGTGCGAGATATTGCTGCTTGCTTTTCTTCGTTCTTCTAAATGTACATCAGCACGTGCGGTGTAGAAATGCCAAGTCTAGTTCAAGAAAGAATCCGAAAGGCTTTAAAACAGATCGTTGCAATATTATAATTTCGGTAAATTTCGGTTTAAGATGTGTATTTTTTTCGCCTATGCTGTTGCAGCGCACAAGAATATTTATAAAGCATTCAGTTTCGGCCCTACGCCACGAAATGCTCGCTTTCAACGATGGACCTCTACCTGTACGGGGATTCGGGATTCGTTGTGCCTCTTGAATAGGGGCTCGTTCATTACATTGTCTTCTCGTGTTGCTGATAGCCGGCCAGAAATAATTGTACTCCGTGGGCCTTCGTTACCTAAAGTTACCTAGCTGGGCTGGCACTCTTTATTGCGGGCGCAGGCCATAAATATTAACACCGTTGCCGGGTGCATCGTGGATTGAATTGTTTCTCCGCTAGCCAATAGCAGCAATCGCTTGAGCAGAGCTCCATAAACTGGACGTAACACCTTTCGCAAGGATCTCGCAAAACGCGCTGTGTTGTACGCACTTACCAGCGAGGACATAGCGTGGTTTTGCGGTCAAGCATTCGTCCTTACGGACTTTCTTCAACATCATGCGAAAATGTCGCCCTACAAGCCTCATAAGGCGATGCCGCTTGATATCCTTGAATACCAACAAAACATTAAGGAATTCAGCGGCCTGCATATGAGCTTCCCGGTAATTGAATATTACTGGTGCTTGACACTTGTACCGTGCACGAAGTTACGTTTCGTTGTGAAGAAGCTCCACCACCCCGATATCAGGTATTGGTGTCGCGAGTCACAATCGAAAAGAAATATTTAATTAATTAATTAATCAATAAGACTCCTTTGTTTCCTTTCAAAAAGCGCAGGACAGGATTGTTTATTGCGCTCACGGCGAACAATGGCGTAAGCACTAGCAGAAGTATTTTCTGGTAAAAACGTAGCTAATAGTCAGTTATAAAATATACTTACCCAGCGGGCGGAAACGCAGCTTCAGAACAAGTTTTGTTCTAGTGCGTTATTTTAAAGCAATAACTTCACGAAGCCTACGAGGCTGCAGGAATAAAGGTGTGGCGTCAAATTATAAAGCGAGAATAAAAGGTGACTGTTTGACCATGTTGTTTCCAAACATCGTTAGGCGAGAGAAGCTAAAAAAAATTTACTCCGAGAAGATGACGAACAATAATAGGTATAGGGCAGCAGCACTCAAATTGACGAGCATTCTGGGAAGCCCCAAATGTGGTAAGTTAGGTACTGTCCTGTGTTGGGGAAACTTGATTCTGTATGACTGAACAGAAAAACTGTGCTCCAGAGTGAATGATTCTTAGTTTTTGCGTCGAATATGCTGACAATAAGCTCGCAAGGATAAAATGTGAATGACAAACCAGTTTCAAAGTTTCGGTCGTTGGTTGTCTCAGTCAGAAGTATTCGTTTACGAGTGCCGTTAGAGCCAGGCCCCTCTGACGCTCTCCATTTCTTCAAATATAGGCAATTGCTTGAAGTAACAGATTTATTTTATATTGTGGTACCAGGGTTCTTGTACCCGGCTGCGGTTCCCCAGAAAGACACTGAGCCCCTTTGATCACACCTTTACTGGGAGTCCCGCTCCGCCAAGGTCCACTGCTCAGCCGATCCGGATGCACACACGTAGCCCAGCCGAGTCCGCCATGTTCCATCCTATCTCATCTCGTGCCACATCTTCATACTCCGCCGGAACATGTCCATCGCGGGGGATTGTCCACCGCCACTATTGCCGGATTACCACACTGTATCCGGATTACCACACTGGGCCATCTGTAACCACCTCCCGCCAAGTCAAGCAGTAGGCCCTCGCGAATAATGAAATCCCGGCCCAAAATCATGGGTACTGCCAAGCCAGGGCAGTACGTAATGCGCTGCCGACACCTTCTGCTTGCATAAGAAATGTGCAAACGCACAGCCCCACGCGCTTCAACCACAGCACCATTGGCCACTTGCAACCGGGTGCTGCATTGGCGCAACTTAACACCACGTGCTCGGCAAAGTTCAAAGACAGTATCACCAATGAGTGACAAACTGTTGCCGGTATCAACCAATACAGAAACATCCGTTCCAACAACGTGAACAGAAAGATGTGGTGCTATGGGCTGTGTGCGGGCTTCAACACGGCAAGCAGTGGGTAATAGGAACCAGTCCTCGCCACCAGCCAATTCTGGGCCACTCAGTGATGGGTTAGTCACCATCATTGCCTCGGGCTGCATTCCTTCATCTCGATGGCTATTTGTATTTCGGCGACCAGCCATCACACGCGGACACTCACGACGGATGTGTCCTGGCGTCCACATTGGTAACAGCCGCCAGCTTGATTTCCATTGGGCGTGTAGGCCCGCGACCCTCCCGTCTCGACGACCTGACGAGAAGGACCTCTGGAGTTCAGAGGATTTCGTTGCCGACCCCCAAGGGAGAGACTCGGGTCGGGGAGCGGTGAGCCTGCCAGTAAAGAGGGCCTGTTTTCCCAACGCAGGAACCCTGGCTCTAACCGCTGCGGGGAGTTCCCGCCGTGGGCTGCACCATCTAGTGGTCTTCCGCGCTCCAACTGCCTGTCGCCAAGGGCAGAAGGACCTCGTGCGCGGGGGGAATTCAAGCCCGCCGCTGCCGTACGCGGCTGTGGACTTCGCTGTGGTGAAGTCTCATAGGTGTCTCTCCATGCGCAAGCTGGCTCAAGTGCCTCGCCTACTGGCGGAGGGGGTATATAACTCAGCTCTGATATCAGAGCGTCCTCGATTGCTCGAGCTGATCGCGCCATCTCCTCCAAACTGGAGTAATCACGACCGTGCAGGAAAGGTCGGAAGCGCGGATGGAAACGCCGCAAGACGTGCTTTACCATTTCCGCGTCAGACACACCCGGGATAGCTCGCTTGAAGAGCTCCTGGATAGCTCGAATGTATTCGAGCAAGCCTTCGCGCGGGTGCTGCGTACGTGCCTCCAGCTCACGGCGGATGCGGTAGTCGTAGTCGGGAGACAAGAACTACTCGCGGAAGCGTGACTCGAAGTCAGTCCAGGACGCGAACGGGGTCTGGAGGCGCCACCAACGACCAGCCGATGCCTCCAGGGCAACCGGCAGGACACGGGTCAACACGAACTCGTCCGAAGCACCCGATGCCGTCTTGTAAACATTGAGATCGCTCAGGAAGTCCGCCACGGTCTTGCGGTCATCGTAGCCCGTGAACCGTGGCACCGAAATGCTCGGCTGGAACGATGACCCATGCTCGGACCCACCGCCTTCTAGCCTGAGACCCGCCAGCCGGTTCGTGAGGTTCTCGCAGAGGTCCATGATCGGGCGGAGCACGCCGACGAGCCCAGTGGCGTCCGCATCCCTTGCGGGCTCACGCGAAGCAACCAAGGGGCGCCGACGGGTAGAAGCTCCACGAGCAGGCATGTCCCTGGGAAGAAATGCTCTCGCGAGCCGCAAAGCGAACACGGGAAGAAAAAATGGTTATAAACAACAGAAGCCACTACAAAGGCACCTCAAATCACGAGGAGGGCTACCGAAAAATCCCGAGAGCCACTCAAAAACGCCAACGTAATTCGCCCCGCAAAATGCCCACCGCGGAACACCGAAACATGGAAGAAGACCACAATGCCCTTCCCAGCAACCACGGCCGGCCCCACGTTGGGCGCCAAATGTGGTACCGCGGTTCTTGCAGCCGGCCGCGGTTCCCCAGAAAGACACTGAGATCCCTCGATCACACCTTTACTGGGAGTCCCGCTCCGCCAAGGTCCACTGCTCAGCCGATCCGGCTGCACACACGTAGCCCAGCCGAGTCCGCCATGTTCCATCCTATCTCATCTCGCGCCACATCTTCATACTCCGCCGGAACATGTCCATCGCGCGGGATTGTCCACCGCCACTATTGCCGGATTACCAGAATATTTTAACGTAAATATTGATAACCATTTGAGCTGAAATAAAAAAAAACGCTATAGTTGAAAACAAGACAAACTTTACAATATTGAACTCCTCAAAATCAATGTTTTATACATATACTAAAACAGAACGATGACTTATATAAAATGAAATAGAAAACCAGCTTCTATATAGTACGCATAAAACTAGCGAGAAAGACCTAACCCCGTAACCCCCTTGCTTTCCATAAATATCCATAATTGGTGGTAGTGACACGTCTGATGGTTATAATATAATAACTAGAGATGCATTTTTGCACGGATTTTGAAAACAAGAGAAATAAACAACACAAAAATAAACGAGTACAAAAATATCTCACAGAAAGGTTGTATTAAACATCTCTAAAAGCAATAACAAAATAATAAAGTTACAAACAACACATTTCACTGGCATGATAGTGCAAATTAGCATAATTGTTCGTACGAGACTGTGATAACCGGAAGTTGCCAGAAAGATAACATTTGACAAGTTAAAATTTTAAATAAAAATTGAAAAGAGTTAGGGGAAATCCCCAAGGTGGAGTAAGTCATTGCAAAGAAAAATGTACCCTATAAGTCACTAAAGTTGACTTCCACCTCAATAGAGCCGTATGGCTGCATTGAGGTGAATGTCAAATTTTGCAGAACCCACAGAGCTATACCCCCACCCATACACTCTTTGATGAGTTGCAGGGGCGCTGCTTTGGAGGGGTGCCGGGGTATTGCGATCTGGTATGGTTTTGGCCAGAAGAACTTATTGCAGTGGGCCTCGTCTGTTTCCCAGTTGCCGCCTGGCAGGCAGAACGTTTTTTTGTTTTGATGCTGAGTGCGAGATATTGCTGCTTGCTTTTCTTCGTTCTTCTAAATGTACATCAACACGTGCGGTGTAGGAATGCCAAGTCTTTCAAGAAAGGATCCGAAAGGCTTTCAAACAGATCGTTGCAATATTATAATTAGGGTAAATTTCGGTTCAAGACGTGTATTTTTTCGCATATGCTGTTGCAGCGCACAAGTAAATTTATAAAGCATTCAGTTTCGGCCCTACGCCACGAAATGCCCTCTTTCAACGGTGGACCTCTACCTGTACAGGGATTCGGGATTCGTTGTGCCTCTTGAATAGGGGCTCGTTCATTTCATTGTCTTCCCGTGTTGCTGATAGCCGGCCAGAAATAATTGTAGGCCGTGGGCCTTCGTTACCTAAACTTACCTAGCTGGGCTGGCACTCTTTATTGCGGGCGCAGGCCATAAATATTAACACCGTTGCCGGGTGCGTCGTGGATTGAATTGTTTCTCCGCTAGCCAATAGCAGCAATCGCTAGAGCAGAGCTCCATAAACTGGACGTAACACCTTTCGCAAGGATCTCGCAAAACGCGCTGTGTTGTACGCACTTACCAGCGAGGACATAGCGTGGTTTTGCGGTCAAGCATTC
Organism: Haemaphysalis longicornis; assembly: GCF_048455015.1. Taxonomy (NCBI): domain Eukaryota; kingdom Metazoa; phylum Arthropoda; class Arachnida; order Ixodida; family Ixodidae; genus Haemaphysalis; species Haemaphysalis longicornis. The sequence continues at coordinate 110,863,931 of NW_027526204.1, forward strand.
GTCCTTACGGACTTTCTTCAACATCATGCGAAAATGTCGCCCTACAAGCCTCATACGGCGATGCCGCTTGATATCCTTGAATACCAACAAAACATTAAGGAATTCAGCGGCCTGCATATGAGCTTCCCGGTAATTGAATATTACTGGTGCTTGACACTTGTACCGTGCACGAAGTTACGTTTCGTTGTGAAGAACCTCCACCACCCCAATATCAGGTATTGGTGTCGCGAGTCACAATCGAAAAGAAATATTTAATTAATTAATTAATCAATAAGACTCCTTTGTTTCCTTTGAAAATGCGCAGGACAGGATTGTTTATTGCGCTCACGGCGAACAATGGCGTAAGCACTAGCAGAAGTATTTTCTGGTAAAAACGTAGCTAATAGTCAGTTATAAAATATACTTACCCAGCGGGTGGAAACGCAGCTTCAGAACAAGTTTTGTTCTAGTGCGTTATTTTAAAGCAATAACTTCACGAAGCCTAAGAGGCTGACGGAATAAAGGTGTGGCGTCAAATTATAAAGCGAGAATAAAAGGTGACTGTTTGACCATGTTGTTTCCAAACATCGTTAGGCGAGAGAAGCTAAAAAAAATTTACTCCGAGAAGATGACGAACAATAATAGGTATAGGGCAGCAGCACTCAAATTGACGAGCATTCTGGGAAGCCCCAAATGTGGTAAGTTAGGTACTGTCCTGTGTTGGGGAAACTTGATTCTCTATGACTGAACAGAAAAACTGTGCTCCAGAGTGAATGATTCTTAGTTTTTGCGTCGAATATGCTGACAATAAGCTCGCAAGGATAAAATGTGAATGACAAACCAGTTTCAAAGTTTCGGTCGTTGGTTGTCTCAGTCAGAAGTATTCGTTTACGAGTGCCGTTAGAGCCAGGCCCCTCTGACGCTCTCCATTTCTTCAAATATAGGCAATTGCTTGAAGTAACAGATTTATTTTATATTGTGGTACCAGGGTTCTTGCACCCGGCCGCGGTTCCCCAGAAAGACACTGAGACCCCTCGATCACACCTTTACTGGGAGTCCCGCTCCGCCAAGGTCCACTGCTCAGCCGATCCGGATGCACACACGTAGCCCAGCCGAGTCCGCCATGTTCCATCCTATCTCATCTCGCGCCACATCTTCATACTCCGCCGGAACATGTCCATCGCGCGGGATTGTCCACCGCCACTATTGCCGGATTACCAGAATATTTTAACGTAAATATTGATAACCATTTGAGCTGAAATAAAAAAAAACGCTATAGTTGAAAACAAGACAAACTTTACAATATTGAACTCCTCAAAATCAATGTTTTATACATATACTAAAACAGAACGATGACTTATATAAAATGAAATAGAAAACCAGCTTCTATATAGTACGCATAAAACTAGCGAGAAAGACCTAACCCCGTAACCCCCTTGCTTTCCATAAATATCCATAATTGGTGGTAGTGACATGTCTGATGGTTATAATATAATAACTAGAGATGCATTTTTGCACGGATTTTGAAAACAAGAGAAATAAACAACACAAAAATAAACGAGTACAAAAATATCTCACAGAAAGGTTGTATTAAACATCTCTAAAAGCAATAACAAAATAATAAAGTTACAAACAACACATTTCACTGGCATGATAGTGCAAATGAGCATAATTGTTCGTACGAGACTGTGATAACCGGAAGTTGCCAGAAAGATAACATTTGACAAGTTAAAATTTTAAATAAAAATTGAAAAGAGTTAGGGGAAATCCCCAAGGTGGAGTAAGTCACTGCAAAGAAAAATGTACCCTATAAGTCACTAAAGTTGACTTCCACCTCAATAGAGCCGTATGGCTGCATTGAGGTGAATGTCAAATTTTGCAGAACCCACAGAGCTATACCCCCACCCATACACTCTTTGATGAGTTGCAGGGGCGCTGCTTTGGAGGGGTGCCGGGGTATTGCGATCTGGTATGGTTTTGGCCAGAAGAACTTATTGCAGTGGGCCTCGTCTGTTTCCCAGTTGCCGCCTGGCAGGCAGAACGTTTTTTTGTTTTGATGCTGAGTGCGAGATATTGCTGCTTGCTTTTCTTCGTTCTTCTAAATGTACATCAACACGTGCGGTGTAGGAATGCCAAGTCTTTCAAGAAAGGATCCGAAAGGCTTTCAAACAGATCGTTGCAATATTATAATTAGGGTAAATTTCGGTTCAAGACGTGTATTTTTTCGCATATGCTGTTGCAGCGCACAAGTAAATTTATAAAGCATTCAGTTTCGGCCCTACGCCACGAAATGCCCTCTTTCAACGGTGGACCTCTACCTGTACAGGGATTCGGGATTCGTTGTGCCTCTTGAATAGGGGCTCGTTCATTTCATTGTCTTCCCGTGTTGCTGATAGCCGGCCAGAAATAATTGTAGGCCGTGGGCCTTCGTTACCTAAACTTACCTAGCTGGGCTGGCACTCTTTATTGCGGGCGCAGGCCATAAATATTAACACCGTTGCCGGGTGCGTCGTGGATTGAATTGTTTCTCCGCTAGCCAATAGCAGCAATCGCTAGAGCAGAGCTCCATAAACTGGACGTAACACCTTTCGCAAGGATCTCGCAAAACGCGCTGTGTTGTACGCACTTACCAGCGAGGACATAGCGTGGTTTTGCGGTCAAGCATTCGTCCTTACGGACTTTCTTCAACATCATGCGAAAATGTCGCCCTACAAGCCTCATACAGCGATGCCGCTTGATATCCTTGAATACCAACAAAACATTAAGGAATTCAGCGGCCTGCATATGAGCTTCCCGGTAATTGAATATTACTGGTGCTTGACACTTGTACCGTGCACGAAGTTACGTTTCGTTGTGAAGAACCTCCACCACCCCAATATCAGGTATTGGTGTCGCGAGTCACAATCGAAAAGAAATATTAATTTAATTAATTAATCAATAAGACTCCTTTGTTTCCTTTGAAAATGCGCAGGACAGGATTGTTTATTGCGCTCACGGCGAACAATGGCGTAAGCACTAGCAGAAGTATTTTCTGGTAAAAACGTAGCTAATAGTCAGTTATAAAATATACTTACCCAGCGGGCGGAAACGCAGCTTCAGAACAAGTTTTGTTCTAGTGCGTTATTTTAAAGCAATAACTTCACGAAGCCTAAGAGGCTGACGGAATAAAGGTGTGGCGTCAAATTATAAAGCGAGAATAAAAGGTGACTGTTTGACCATGTTGTTTCCAAACATCGTTAGGCGAGAGAAGCTAAAAAAAATTTACTCCGAGAAGATGACGAACAATAATAGGTATAGGGCAGCAGCACTCAAATTGACGAGCATTCTGGGAAGCCCCAAATGTGGTAAGTTAGGTACTGCCCTGTGTTGGGGAAACTTGATTCTCTATGACTGAACAGAAAAACTGTGCTCCAGAGTGAATGATTCTTAGTTTTTGCGTCGAATATGCTGACAATAAGCTCGCAAGGATAAAATGTGAATGACAAACCAGTTTCAAAGTTTCGGTCGTTGGTTGTCTCAGTCAGAAGTATTCGTTTACGAGTGCCGTTAGAGCCAGGCCCCTCTGACGCTCTCCATTTCTTCAAATATAGGCAATTGCTTGAAGTAACAGATTTATTTTATATTGTGGTACCAGGGTTCTTGTACCCGGCTGCGGTTCCCCAGAAAGACACTGAGCCCCTTTGATCACACCTTTACTGGGAGTCCCGCTCCGCCAAGGTCCACTGCTCAGCCGATCCGGATGCACACACGTAGCCCAGCCGAGTCCGCCATGTTCCATCCTATCTCATCTCGCGCCACATCTTCATACTCCGCCGGAACATGTCCATCGCGGGGGATTGTCCACCGCCACTATTGCTGGATTACCACACTGTATCCGGATTACCACACTGGGCCATTTGTAACCACCTCCCGCCAAGTCAAGCAGTAGGCCCTCGCGAATAATGAAATCCCGGCCCAAAATCATGGGTACTGCCAAGCCAGGGCAGTACGTAATGCGCTGCCGACACCTTCTGCTTGCATAAGAAATGTGCAAACGCACAGCCCCACGCGCTTCAACCACAGCACCATTGGCCACTTGCAACCGGGTGCTGCATTGGCGCAACTTAACACCACGTGCTCGGCAAAGTTCAAAGACAGTATCACCAATGAGCGACAAACTGTTGCCGGTATCAACCAATACAGAAACATCCGTTCCAAGAACGTGAACAGAAAGATGTGGTGCTATGGGCTGCGTGCGGGCTTCAACACGGCAAGCAGTGGGTAATAGGAACCAGTCCTCGCCACCAGCCAATTCTGGGCCACTCAGTGATGGGTTAGTCACCATCATTGCCTCGGGCTGCATTCCTTCATCTCGATGGCTATTTGTATTTCGGCGACCAGCCATCACACGCGGACACTCACGACGGATGTGTCCTGGCGTCCACATTGGTAACAGCCGCCAGCTTGATTTCCATTGGGCGTGTAGGCCCGCGACCCTCCCGTCTCGACGACCGGACGAGAAGGACCTCTGGAGTTCAGAGGATTTCGTTGCCGACCCCCAAGGGAGAGACTCGGGTCGGGGAGCGGTGAGCCTGCCAGTAAAGAGGGCCTGTTTTCCCAACGCAGGAACCCTGGCTCTAACCGCTGCGGGGAGTTCCCGCCTTGGCCTGCACCATCTAGTGGTCTTCCACGCTCCAACTGCCTGTCGCCAAGGGCAGAAGGACCTCGTGCGCGGGGGGAATTCAAGCCCGCCACTGCCGTACGCGGCTGTGGACTTCGCTGTGGTGAAGTCTCATAGGTGTCTCTCCATGCGCAAGCTGGCTCAAGTGCCTCGCCTACTGGCGGAGGGGGTATATAACTCAGCTCTGATATCAGAGCGTCCTCGATTGCTCGAGCTGATCGCGCCATCTCCTCCAAACTGGAGTAATCACGACCGTGCAGGAAAGGTCGGAAGCGCGGATGGAAACGCCGCAAGACGTGCTTTACCATTTCCGCGTCAGACACACCCGGGATAGCTCGCTTGAAGAGCTCCTGGATAGCTCGAATGTATTCGAGCAAGCCTTCGCGCGGGTGCTGCGTACGTGCCTCCAGCTCATGGCGGATGCGGTAGTCGTAGTCGGGAGACAAGAACTACTCGCGGAAGCGTGACTCGAAGTCAGCCCAGGACGCGAACGCGGTCTGGAGGCGCCACCAACGACCAGCCGATGCCTCCAGGGCAATCGGCAGGACACGGGTCAACACGAACTCGTCCGAAGCACCCGATGCCGTCTTGTAAACATTGAGATCGCTCAGGAAGTCCGCCACGGTCTTGCGGTCATCGTAGCCCGTGAACCGTGGCACCGAAATGCTCGGCTGGAACGATGACCTATGCTCGGACCCACCGCCTTCTAGCCTGAGACCCGCCAGCCGGTTCGTGAGGTTCTCGCGGAGGTCCATGATCGGGCGGAGCACGCCAACGAGCCCAGTGGCGTCCGCATCCCTTGCGGGCTCACGCGAAGCAACCAAGGGGCGCCGACGGGTAGAAGCTCCACGAGCAGGCATGTCCCTGGGAAGAAATGCTCTCGCGAGCCGCAAAGCGAACACGGGAAGAAAAAATGGTTATAAACAACAGAAGCCACTACAAAGGCACCTCAAATCACGATGAGGGCTACCGAAAAATCCCGAGAGCAACTCAAAAACGCCAACGTAATTCGCCCCGCAAAATGCCCACCGCGGAACACCAAAACATGGAAGAAGACCACAATGCCCTTCCCAGCAACCACGGCCGGCCCCACGTTGGGCGCCAAATGTGGTACCGGGGTTCTTGCAGCCGGCCGCGGTTCCCCAGAAAGACACTGAGATCCCTCGATCACACCTTTACTGGGAGTCCCGCTCCGCCAAGGTCCACTGCTCAGCCGATCCGGCTGCACACACGTAGCCCAGCCGAGTCCGCCATGTTCCATTCTATCTCATCTCGCGCCACATCTTCATAGTCCGCCGGAACATGTCCATCGCGCGGGATTGTCCACCGCCACTATTGCCGGATTACCACAATATTTTAACGTAAATATTGATAACCATTTGAGCTGAAATAAAAAAAAAACGCTATAGTTGAAAACAAGACAAACTTTACAATATTGAACTCCTCAAAACCAATGTTTTATACATATACTAAAACAGAAGGATGACTTATATAAAATGAAACAGAAAACAAGCTTCTATATAGTACGCATAAAACTAGCGAGAAAGACCTAACCCCGTAACCCCCTTGCTTTCCATAAATATCCATAATTGGTGGAAGTGACACGTCTGATGGTTATAATATAATAACTAGACATGCATTTTTGCACGGATTTTGAAAACCCGAGAAATAAACAACACAAAAATAAACGATTAGAAAAATATCTCACAAAAAGGTTGTATTAAACATCTCTAAAAGCAATAACAAAATAATAAAGTTACAAACAACACATTTCACTGGCATAATAGTGCAAATGAGCATAATTGTTCGTACGAGACTGTGATAACCGAAAGTTGCCAGAAAGATAACATTTGACACGTAAAAATTTTAAATAAAAATTGGCCAGAGTTACAGAAAATCCCCAAGGTGGAGTAAGTCATTGCAAAGAAAAATCTACCCTATAAGTCACTAAAGTTGACATCCACCTCAATGGAGCCGTATGGCTGCATTGAGGGGGATATCAAATTTTGCAGAACCCACAGAGCTATACCCCCACCCATACACTCTTTGATGAGTTGCAGGGGCGCTGCTTTGGAGGGGCGCCAGGGTATTGTGATCTGGTATGGTTTTGGCCAGAAGAATTTATTGCAGTGGGCGTCGTCTGTTTCCCAGTTGCCGCCTGGCAGGCAGAACTTTTTTTTTGCATTGATGCTGAGTTCGAGATATTGCTGCTTGCTTTTCTTCGTTCTTCTAAATGTACATCAACACGTGCGGTGTAGGAATGCCAAGTCTTTCAAGAAAGGATCCGAAAGGCTTTCAAACAGATCGTTGCAATATTATAATTAGGGTAAATTTCGGTTCAAGATGTCTATTTTTTCGCATATGCTGTTGCCGCGCACAAGTAAATTTATAAAGCATTCAGTTTCGGCCCTACGCCACGAAATGCCCTCTTTCAACGGTGGACCTCTACCTGTACAGGGATTCGGGATTCGTTGTGCCTCTTGAAGAGGGGCTCGTTCATTTCATTCTCTTCCCGTGTTGCTGATAGCCGGCCAGAAATAATTGCAGGCCGTGGGCCTTTGTTACCTAAAGTTACCTAGCTGGGCACGCGCTGTTTATTGCGGGCGCAGGCCATTTATATTACACTGTGGCCTGGAGCATCTTGGAGTGCATTGTTTCTCCCCTAGCCAATTGCAGCAATCTCTAGAGCAGAGCTCCAGAAACTCTACGTAACACCTTTCGCTCCGATTTCGCAAAACGCGCTGTCTTGTACGCACTTACCAGCGAGGACATAGCGTGGTTTTGCGGTCAGGCATTCGTCCATCCGGACTTTCTGAACCCCTTGCGAAAATGTCGACCTACAAGCCTCATATGCCGATGCCACTTGATATGCTTGAATACCAACAAAAGATTAAGGAATTCAGCGGCCTGCATATGAGCTTCCCGGTAAGTGAATATTACTGGTGCTTGACACGGGTACCGTGCACGAAGTTACGTTTCGTTGTGAAGTTTCTCCACCAACCCCATATCAGGAATTGGTTTTGCGAGTCACAATCGAAAAGACTCAAATAATGAATTATTCAATCAGTAGGCCTCTTTTTTTTCGTTTTAAAATGCGCAGGACAGGAATATTTATTGCGCTCACAGCGAACAATGACGTAAGCACAAGCAGAAGTATTTTCGGGTAGAACTGTAGCTAATAAGTATACTTACCCCGCGGTCACAAACGCAGCTTCAGAACAAGTTTTGTTCTAGTGCGTTATTTTAAAGCAACAGCTTCACGAAACCTAAAAGGCTGCCGGAATAAAGAAGTGGCGTCAAAATTATAAAATGAGAATAAAAGTTGACTGTCTTGACCATTTTGTTTCCAAACATCATTAGGCAAGAGAAGCTAAAAAAATTTCACTCCGAGAAGATGACGAACAATATTAGGTAAAGGGCAGCAGCACTCAAATTGACGAGCATTCGGGGCAGCCCCACATGTGGGAAGTTAGGTACTGCCCTGTGTGGGGGAAACTTGATCCTCCATGACTGAACCGAAAAACTGTGCTCCAGAGTGATTGATTCTTAGTTTTCGCGCCGAATGTGCTGACAATAAGCTCGCGAAGATAAAATGTGAATGACCAACCAGTTTCAAAGTTGCGGTCCTTGGTTGTCTCAGTCAGAAGTATTCGTTTCCGAGTGCCGTTAGAGCCATTCCCATCTGACGCTCACCATATCTTCAAATATAGGCAATTGCTGCAAGGAACAGATTTATTTTATAATTTAACGAAAATATTTATAACCATTTGAGCTGAAATAATAAAGCACTCTAGTTGGAAACTAAACAAACTTTACAATGATCAACTCCTCAAAACCAATGTTTTATACATATTCTAAAAGAGAAGGATGACCTATGTAAAACGAAATAGAAAAGCAGCTTCTATATAGTACGCCTAAAAATAGCGAAAATGAGCAAACCCCGTACCCGCTTCTTTTCCATAAATATGCATAATTGCCGGTAGTAACACTAGAGATGCATTTTTCCACGGATTTTGAAAACGAGAGAAATAAACAACACAAAAATAAACGACTACAAAAATATCTTACAAAAAGGTTGTATTAAACATCTCTAAAAGCAATAACAAAATAATAAAGTTACAAATAACACATTTCACTTGCATAATAGTGCAAATGAGCATAATTGTTCGTACGAGACTGTGATAAACGAAAGTGTCCAGAAAGATAACATTTGACACGTTAAAATTTAAATAAAATATTGACCAGAGTTAGGGGAAATCCCCAAGGTGTAGTAAGTCGTTGCAAAGAAAATTGTACCCTATAAGTCACTAAAGTTGATTACCACCTCAATGGAGCCGTATGGCTGCATTGAGGTGAATGTCAAATTTTGCAGAACCCACAGAGCTATACCCCCACCAATACACTCTTTGATGAGTTGCAGGGGCGCTGCTTTGGAGGGGTGCCGGGGTATTGTGATCTGTTATGGTTTTGGCCAGAAGAATTTTTTGCAGTGGGCCTCCTCTGTTTCCCAGTTGCCGCCTGGCAGGCAGAACGTTTTTGTTTGTTTTGATGCTGAGTGCGAGATATTGCTGCTTGCTTTTCTTCGTTCTTCTAAATGTACATCAGCACGTGCAGTGTAGAAATGCCAAGTCTAGTTCAAGAAAGAATCCGAAAGGCTTTAAAACAGATCGTTGCAATATTACAATTTCGGTAAATTTCGGTTTAAGATGTGTATTTTTTTCGCCTATGCCATTGCAACGCCCAAATAAATTTATAAAGCATTCAGTTTCGGCCCTACGCCACAAAATGCTCGCTTTCAGCGATGGACCTCAACCTGTACGGGGATTCGGGATTCGTTGTGCCTCTTGAATAGGGGCTCGTTCATTTCATTGTCTTCCCGTGTTGCTGATAGCCGGCCAGAAATAATTGCAGGCCGTGGGCCTTTGTTACCTATAGTTACCTAGCTGGGCTGCCGCTGTTTATTGCGGGCACAGGCCATAAATATTACACTGTGGCCGGGAGCATCTTGGAGTGCTTTGTTTTTCCCCTAGCCAATAGCATCAATCTCTAGAGGAGATCTCCAGAATCTCGACGTAACACCTTTCGCTCCGATTTCGCAAAACTCGCTGTCTTGTACGCACTTACCAGCGAGGACATAGAGTGGTTTTGCGGTCAGGCATTCGTCCATCCGGACTTTCTGCAACCCCTTGCGAAAATGTCGACCTACAAGCCTCATATGCCGATGCCGCTTGATATGCTTGAATACCAACAAAAGATTAAGGAATTCAGCGGCCTGCATATGAGCTTCCCGGTAAGGGAATATTACTGGTGCTTGACACGGGTACCGTGCACGAAGTTACGTTTCGTTGTGAAGTTGCTCCACCAACCCCATATAAGGAATTGGTGTTGCGAGTCACAATCGAAAAGATTCAAATAATGAATTATTCAATCAATAGGGCTCCTTATTTTCGGTTTAAAATGCGCAGGACAGGATTATTTATTGCGCTCATGGCGAACAATGGCGTAAGCACTAGCAGAAGTATTTTCGGGTAGAAATGTAGCTAATAGTCAGTTATAAAGTATACTTACCCAGCGGGCGCAAACGCAGCTTCAGAACAAGTTTTGTTCTAGTGCGTTATTTAAAGCAACAGCTTCACGATACCTAAGAGGCTGCCGGAATAAAGGAGTGGCGTCAAAATTATAAAATGAGAATAAAAGTTGACTGTCTTGACCATTTTGTTTCCAAACATCGTTAGGCAAGAGAAGCTAAAAAAATTTCACTCCGAGAAGATGACGAACAATATTAGGTAAAGGGCAGCAGCACTCAAATTGACGAGCATTCGGGGCAGCCCCACATGTGGGAAGTTAGGTACTGCCCTGTGTGGGGGAAACTTGATCCTCCATGACTGAACCGAAAAACTGTGCTCCAGAGTGATTGATTCTTAGTTTTCGCGCCGAATCTGCTGACAATAGGCTCGCGAGGATAAAATGTGAATGACCAACCAGTTTCAAACTTTCGGTCCTTGGTTGTCTCAGTCAGAAGTATACGTTTCCGAGTGCCATTAGAGCCATTCCCATCTGACGCTCTCCATTTCTTCAAATATAGGCAATTGCTTCAAGAAACAGATTTATTTTATAATTTAACGAAAATATTTATAACCATTTGAGCTGAAATAATAAAGCACTCTAGTTGGAAACTAAACAAACTTTACAGTGATCAACTCCTCAAAACCAATGTTTTATACACATTCTAAAAGAGAAGGGTGACCTTTGTAAAACGAAATAGAAAAGCAGCTTCTATATAGTACGCCTAAAAATAGCGAAAATGAGCAAACCCCGTAACCCGCTTCTTTTCCATAAATATGCATAATTGCCGGTAGTAACACTAGAGATGCATTTTTGCACGGATTTTGAAAACGAGAGAAATAAACAACACAAAAATAAACGACTACAAAAATATCTCACAAAAAGGTTGTATTAAACATCTCTAAAAGCAATAACAAAATATTAAAGTTACAAACAACACATTTCACTTGCATAATAGTGCAAATGAGCATAATTGTTCGTACGAGACTGTGATAAACGAAAGTTGCCAGAAAGAGAACATTTGACAGGTTAAAATTTTAAATAAAAAATTGCCCAGAGTTAGGGGAAATCACCAAGGTGGAGTAAGTCGTTGCAAAGAAAATTGTACCCTATAAGCCACTAAAGTTGACATCCACCTCAATGGAGCCGTATGGCTGCATTGAGGTGGATGTCAAATTTTGCAGAACCCACAGTGCTATACCCCCACCCATACACTCTTTGATGAGTTGCAGGGGCGCTGCTTTGGAGGGCGCCGGGGTATTGTGATCTGGTATGGTTTTGGCCAGAAGAATTTATTGCAGTGGGCGTCGTTTGTTTCCCAGTTGCCGCCTGGCAGGCAGAACGTTTTTTTTTTTGTTTTGGTGCTGAGTGCGAGATTTTGCTTCTTGCTTTTCTTCGTTCTTCTAAATGTACATCAACACGTGCGGTGTAGGAATGCCAAGTCTTTCAAGAAAGGATCCGAAAGGCTTTAAAACAGATCGTTGCAATATTATAATTTGGGTAAATTTCGGTTCAAGATGTGTATTTTTTCGCCTATGCCGTTGCGACGCACAAAAAAATTTATAAAGCATTCAGTTTCGGCCCTACGCCACGAAATCCTCGCTTTCAGCGGTGGACCTCTACCTGTACGGGGATTCGGGATTCATTGTGCCTGTTGAATAGGGGCTCGTTCATTTCATTGTCTTCCCGTGTTGCTGATATCCGGCCAGAAATAATTGCAGGCCGTGGGGCTTTGTTACCTAAAGTTACCTAGCTGGGCACGCGCTGTTTATTGCGGGCGCAGGCCATATATATTACACTGTGGCCTGGAGCATCTTGGAGTGCATTGTTTCTCCCCTAGCCAATTGCAGCAATCTCTAGAGCAGAGCTCCAGAAACTCTACGTAACACCTTTCGCTCCGATTTCGCAAAACGCGCTGTCTTGTACGCACTTACCAGCGAGGACATAGCGGGGTTTTGCGGTCAGGCATTCGTCCATCCGGACTTTCTGAACCCCTTGCGAAAATGTCGACCTACAAGCCTCATATGCCGATGCCACTTGATATGCTTGAATACCAACAAAAGATTAAGGAATTCAGCGGCCTGCATATGAGCTTCCCGGTAAGTGAATATTACTGGTGCTTGACACGGGTACCGTGCACGAAGTTACGTTTCGTTGTGAAGTTTCTCCACCAACCCCATATCAGGAATTGGTGTTGCGAGTCACAATCGAAAAGACTCAAATAATGAATTATTCAATCAGTAGGCCTCTTTTTTTTCGTTTTAAAATGCGCAGGACAGGAATATTTATTGCGCTCACAGCGAACAATGACGTAAGCACAAGCAGAAGTATTTTCGGGTAGAACTGTAGCTAATAAGTATACTTACCCCGCGGGCACAAACGCAGCTTCAGAACAAGTTTTGTTCTAGTGCGTTATTTTAAAGCAACAGCTTCACGAAACCTAAAAGGCTGCCGGAATAAAGAAGTGGCGTCAAAATTATAAAATGAGAATAAAAGTTGACTGTCTTGACCATTTTGTTTCCAAACATCGTTAGGCAAGAGAAGCTAAAAAAATTTCACTCCGAGAAGATGACGAACAATATTAGGTAAAGGGCAGCAGCACTCAAATTGACCAGCATTCGGGGCATCCCCAAATGTGGGAAGTTAGGTACTGCCCTGTGTGGGGGAAACTTGATCCTCCATGACTGAACCGAAAAACTGTGCTCCAGAGTGATTGATTCTTAGTTTTCGCGCCGAATGTGCTGACAATAAGCTCGCGAAGATAAAATGTGAATGACCAACCAGTTTCAAAGTTTCGGTCCTTGGTTGTCTCAGTCAGAAGTATTCGTTTCCGAGTGCCGTTAGAGCCATTCCCATCTGACGCTCACCATTTCTTCAAATATAGGCAATTGCTGCAAGGAACAGATTTATTTTATAATTTAACGAAAATATTTATAACCATTTGAGCTGAAATAATAAAGCACTCTAGTTGGAAACTAAACAAACTTTACAATGATCAACTCCTCAAAACCAATGTTTTATACATATTCTAAAAGAGAAGGATGACCTATGTAAAACGAAATAGAAAAGCAGCTTCTATATAGTACGCCTAAAAATAGCGAAAATGAGCAAACCCCGTACCCGCTTCTTTTCCATAAATATGCATAATTGCCGGTAGTAACACTAGAGATGCATTTTTCCACGGATTTTGAAAACGAGAGAAATAAACAACACAAAAATAAACGACTACAAAAATATCTCACAAAAAGGTTGTATTAAACATCTCTAAAAGCAATAACAAAATAATAAAGTTACAAACAACACATTTCACTTGCATAATAGTGCAAATGAGCATAATTGTTCGTACGAGACTGTGATAAACGAAAGTGTCCAGAAAGATAACATTTGACACGTTAAAATTTAAATAAAATATTGACCAGAGTTAGGGGAAATCCCCAAGGTGTAGTAAGTCGTTGCAAAGAAAATTGTATCCTATAAGTCACTAAAGTTGATTACCACCTCAATGGAGCCGTATGGCTGCATTGAGGTGAATGTCAAATTTTGCAGAACCCACAGAGCTATACCCCCACCAATACACTCTTTGATGAGTTGCAGGGGCGCTGCTTTGGAGGGGTGCCGGGGTATTGTGATCTGTTATGGTTTTGGCCAGAAGAATTTTTTGCAGTGGGCCTCCTCTGTTTCCCAGTTGCCGCCTGGCAGGCAGAACGTTTTTGTTTGTTTTGATGCTGAGTGCGAGATATTGCTGCTTGCTTTTCTTCGTTCTTCTAAATGTACATCAGCACGTGCAGTGTAGAAATGCCAAGTCTAGTTCAAGAAAGAATCCGAAAGGCTTTAAAACAGATCGTTGCAATATTACAATTTCGGTAAATTTCGGTTTAAGATGTGTATTTTTTTCGCCTATGCCATTGCAACGCACAAATAAATTTATAAAGCATTCAGTTTCGGCCTTACGCCACGAAATGCTCGCTTTCAGCGATGGACCTCAACCTGTACGGGGATTCGGGATTCGTTGTGCCTCTTGAATAGGGGCTCGTTCATTTCATTGTCTTCCCGTGTTGCTGATAGCCGGCCAGAAATAATTGCAGGCCGTGGGCCTTTGTTACCTATAGTTACCTAGCTGGGCTGCCGCTGTTTATTGCGGGCACAGGCCATAAATATTACACTGTGGCCGGGAGCATCTTGGAGTGCTTTGTTTTTCCCCTAGCCAATAGCATCACTCTCTAGAGGAGAGCTCCAGAATCTCGACGTAACACCTTTCGCTCCGATTTCGCAAAACTCGCTGTCTTGTACGCACTTACCAGCGAGGACATAGAGTGGTTTTGCGGTCAGGCATTCGTCCATCCGGACTTTCTGCAACCCCTTGCGAAAATGTCGACCTACAAGCCTCATATGCCGATGCCGCTTGATATGCTTGAATACCAACAAAAGATTAAGGAATTCAGCGGCCTGCATATGAGCTTCCCGGTAAGGGAATATTACTGGTGCTTGACACGGGTACCGTGCACGAAGTTACGTTTCGTTGTGAAGTTGCTCCACCAACCCCATATAAGGAATTGGTGTTGCGAGTCACAATCGAAAAGATTCAAATAATGAATTATTCAATCAATAGGGCTCCTTATTTTCGTTTTAAAATGCGCAGGACAGGATTATTTATTGCGCTCATGGCGAACAATGGCGTAAGCACTAGCAGAAGTATTTTCGGGTAGAAATGTAGCTAATAGTCAGTTATAAAGTATACTTACCCAGCGGGCGCAAACGCAGCTTCAGAACAAGTTTTGTTCTAGTGCGTTATTTAAAGCAACAGCTTCACGATACATAAGAGGCTGCCGGAATAAAGGAGTGGCGTCAAAATTATAAAATGAGAATAAAAGTTGACTGTCTTGACCATTTTGTTTCCAAACATCGTTAGGCAAGAGAAGCTAAAAAAATTTCACTCCGAGAAGATGACGAACAATATTAGGTAAAGGGCAGCAGCACTCAAATTGACGAGCATTCGGGGCAGCCCCACATGTGGGAAGTTAGGTACTGCCCTGTGTGGGGGAAACTTGATCCTCCATGACTGAACCGAAAAACTGTGCTCCAGAGTGATTGATTCTTAGTTTTCGCGCCGAATCTGCTGACAATAGGCTCGCGAGGATAAAATGTGAATGACCAACCAGTTTCAAACTTTCGGTCCTTGGTTGTCTCAGTCAGAAGTATACGTTTCCGAGTGCCATTAGAGCCATTCCCATCTGACGCTCTCCATTTATTCAAATATAGGCAATTGCTTCAAGAAACAGATTTATTTTATAATTTAACGAAAATATTTATAACCATTTGAGCTGAAATAATAAAGCACTCTAGTTGGAAACTAAACAAACTTTACAGTGATCAACTCCTCAAAACCAATGTTTTATACACATTCTCAAAGAGAAGGGTGACCTTTGTAAAACAAAATAGAAAAGCAGCTTCCATATAGTACGCCTAAAAATAGCGAAAATGAGCAAACCCCGTAACCCGCTTCTTTTCCATAAATATGCATAATTGCCGGTAGTAACACTAGAGATGCATTTTTGCACGGATTTTGAAAACGAGAGAAATAAACAACACAAAAATAAACGACTACAAAAATATCTCACAAAAAGGTTGTATTAAACATCTCTAAAAGCAATAACAAAATATTAAAGTTACAAACAACACATTTCACTTGCATAATAGTGCAAATGAGCATAATTGTTCGTACGAGACTGTGATAAACGAAAGTTGCCAGAAAGAGAACATTTGACAGGTTAAAATTTTAAATAAAAAATTGCCCAGAGTTAGGGGAAATCACCAAGGTGGAGTAAGTCGTTGCAAAGAAAATTGTACCCTATAAGCCACTAAAGTTGACATCCACCTCAATGGAGCCGTATGGCTGCATTGAGGTGGATGTCAAATTTTGCAGAACCCACAGTGCTATACCCCCACCCATACACTCTTTGATGAGTTGCAGGGGCGCTGCTTTGGAGGGCGCCGGGGTATTGTGATCTGGTATGGTTTTGGCCAGAAGAATTTATTGCAGTGGGCGTCGTTTGTTTCCCAGTTGCCGCCTGGCAGGCAGAACGTTTTTTTTTTTTGTTTTGGTGCTGAGTGCGAGATTTTGCTTCTTGCTTTTCTTCGTTCTTCTAAATGTACATCAACACGTGCGGTGTAGGAATGCCAAGTCTTTCAAGAAAGGATCCGAAAGGCTTTAAAACAGATCGTTGCAATATTATAATTTGGGTAAATTTCGGTTCAAGATGTGTATTTTTTCGCCTATGCCGTTGCGACGCACAAAAAAATTTATAAAGCATTCAGTTTCGGCCCTACGCCACGAAATCCTCGCTTTCAGCGGTGGACCTCTACCTGTACGGGGATTCGGGATTCATTGTGCCTGTTGAATAGGGGCTCGTTCATTTCATTGTCTTCCCGTGTTGCTGATATCCGGCCAGAAATAATTGCAGGCCGTGGGGCTTTGTTACCTAAAGTTACCTAGCTGGGCTGGCGCTGTTTATTGCGGGTGCCGGCCATAAATATTACACTGTGGCCGGGAGCATCTTGGAGTGCATTGTTTCTCCCCTAGCCAATAGCAGCAATCGCTAGAGCAGAGCTCCATAAACTGGACGTAACACCTTTCGCAAGGATCTCGCAAAACGCGCTGTGTTGTACGCACTTACCAGGGAAGACATAGCGTGGTTTTGCGGTCAAGCATTCGTCATTCCAGACTTTCTTCAACATCATGCGAAAATGTCGCCCTACAAGCCTGATACGCCGATGCCGCTTGATATCCTTGAATACCAACAAAACAATAAGGAATTCAGCGGCCTGCATATGAGCTTCCCGGTAATTGAATATTACTGGTGCTTGACACTTGTACCGTGCACGAAGTTAGGTTTGTTGTGAAGAAGCTCCACCACCCCGATATCAGGTATTGGTGTCGCGAGTCACAATCGAAAAGAATTAATTAATTAATTAATTAATCAATAAGACTCCTTTGTTTCCTTTGAAAATGCGCAGGACAGGATTGTTTATTGCGCTCACGGCGAACAATGGCGTAAGCACTAGCAGAAGTATTTTCTGGTAAAAACGTAGCTAATAGTCAGTTATAAAATATACTTACCCAGCGGGCGGAAACACAGCTTCAGAACAAGTTTTGTTCTAGTGCGTTATTTTAAAGCAATAACTTCACGAAGCCTAAGAGGCTGCCGGAATAAAGGTGTGGCGTCAAATTATAAAGTGAGAATAAAAGGTGACTGTTTGACCATGTTGTTTCCAAACATCGTTGGGCGAGCGAAGCTAAAAAAATTTTACTCCGAGAAGATGACGAACAATAATAGGTATAGGGCAGCAGCACTCAAATTGACGAGCATTCTGGGAAGCCCCAAATGTGGTAAGTTAGGTACTGTCCTGTGTTGGGGAAACTTGATTCTCTATGACTGAACAGAAAAACTGTGCTCCAGAGTGAATGATTCTTAGTTTTTGCGTCGAATGTGCTGACAATAAGCTCGCAAGGATAAAATGTGAATGAGAAACCAGTTTCAAAGTTTCGGTCGTTGTTTGTCTCAGTCAGAAGTGTTCGTTTTCGAGTGCCGTTAGAGCCAGGCCCCTCTGACGCTCTCCATTACTTCAAATATAGGCAATTGCTTGAAGTAACAGATTTATTTTATATTGTGGTACCAGGGTTCTTGCACCCGGCCGCGGTTCCCCAGAAAGACACTGAGACCCCTCGATCACACCTTTACTGGGAGTCCCGCTCCGCCAAGGTCCACTGCTCAGCCGATCCGGATGCACACACGTAGCCCAGCCGAGTCCGCCATGTTCCATCCTATCTCATCTCGCGCCACATCTTCATACTCCGCCGGAACATGTCCATCGCGCGGGCATGTCCACCGCCACTATTGCCAGATTACCACACTGTATCCGGATTACCACACTGGGCCATCTGTAACCACCTCCCGCCAAGTCAAGCAATAGGCCCTCACGAATAATGAAATCCCGGCCCAAAATCATGGCTACTGCCAAGCCAGGGCAGTACGTAATGCGCTGCCGACACCTTCTGCTTGCATAAGAAATGTGCAAACGCACAGCCCCACGCGCTTCAACCACAGCACCATTGGCCACTTGCAACCGGGTGCTGCATTGGCGCAACTTAACACCACGTGCTCGGCAAAGTTCAAAGACAGTATCACCAATGAGCGACAAACTGCCGCCGGTATCAACCAATACAGAAACATCCGTTCCAATTACGTGAACAGAAAGATGTGGTGCTATGGGCTGTGTGCGTGCTTCAACACGGCAAGCAGTGGGTAATAGGAACCAGTCCTCGCCACCAGCCAATTCAGGGCCACTCAGTGATTGGTTAGTCACCATCATTGCCTCGTGCTGCATTCCTTCATCTCGATGGCTTTTTGTATTTCGGCGACCAGCCATCACACGCGGACACTCACGACGAATGTGTCCTGGCTGTCCACATTGGAAACAGCCGCCAGCTTGATTTCCATTGGGCGTGTAGCCCCGCGTCCCTCCCGTCTCGACGACCGGACGAGAAGGACCTCTGGAGTTCAGAGGATTTCGTTGCCGACCCCCAAGGGAGAGACTCGGGTCGGGGAGCGGTGAGCCTTCCAGTAAAGAGGGCCTGTTTTCCCAACGCAGGAACCCTGGCTCTAACCGCTGCGGGGAGTTCCCGCCGTGGGCTGCACCATCTAGTGGTCTTCCGCGCTCCAACTGCCTGTCGCCAAGGGCAGAAGGACCTCGTGCGCGGGGGGAATTCAAGCCCGCCGCTGCCGTACGCGGCTGTGGAATTCGCTTTGGCGAAGTCTCATAGGTGTCTCTCCGTGCGCAAGCTGGCTCAAGTGCCTCCCCTACTGGCGGAGGGGGTATATAACTCAGCTCTGATATAAGAGCGTCCTCGATTGCTCGAGCTGATCGCGCCATCTCCTCCGAACTGGAGTAATCACGACCGTGCAGGAAAGGTCGGAAGCGCGGATGGCAACGCCGCAAGACGTGCTTTACCATTTCCGCGTCAGACACACCCGGGATAGCTCGCTTGAAGAGCTCCTGGATAGCTCGAATGTATTCGAGCAAGCCTTCGCGCGGGTGCTGCGTACGTGCCTCCAGCTCACGGCGGATGCGGTAGTCGTAGTCGGGAGGCAAGAACTACTCGCGGAAGCGTGCCTCGAAGTCAGCCCAGGACGCGAACGGGATCTGGAGGCGCCACCAACGACCAGCTGATGCCTCCAGGGCAACCGGCAGGACACGGGTCAACACGAACTCGTCCGAAGCACCCGACGCCGTCTTGTAAACATTGAGATCGCTGAGGAAGTCCGCCACGGTCTTGCGGTCATCGTAGCCCGTGAACCGTGGCACCGAAATGCTCGGCTGGAACGATGACCCATGCTCGGACCCACCGCCTTCTAGCCTGAGACCCGCCAGCCGGTTCGTGAGGTTCTCGCAAAGGTGCATGATCGGGCGGAGCACGCCGACGAGCCCAGTGGCGTCCGCATCCCTTGCGGGCTCACGCGAAGCAACCAAGGGGCGCCGACGGGTAGAAGCTCCACGAGCAGGCATGTCCCTGGGAAGAAATGCTCTCGCGAGCCGCGAAGCGAACACGGGAAGAAAAAATGGTTATAAACAACAGAAGCCACTACAAAGGCACCTCAAATCACGAGAAGGGCTACCGAAAAATCCCGAGAGCCACTCAAAAACGCCAACGTAATTCGCCCCGCAAAATGCCCACCGCGGAACACCAATACAAGGAAGAAGACCACAATGCCCTTCCCAGGAACCACGGCCGGCCCCACGTTGGGCGCCAAATGTGGTACCGGGGTTCTTGCAGCCGGCCGCGGTTCCCCAGAAAGACACGGAGCCCCCTCGATCTCACCTTTACTGGGAGTCCCGCTCCGCCAAGGTCCACTGCTCAGCCGATCCGGCTGCACACACGTAGCCCAGCCGAGTCCGCCATGTTCCATCCTATCTCATCTCGCACCACATCTTCATACTCCGCCGGAACATGTCCATCGCGCGGGATTGTCCACCGCCACTATTGCCGGATTACCACAATATTTTAACGTAAATATTGATAACCATTTGAGCTGAAATAAAAAAAACGCTATAGTTGAAAACAAGACAAACTTTACAAATTGAACTCCTAAAAACCAATGTTTTATACATATACTAAAACAGAAGGATGACTTATGTACAATGAAATAGAAAACCAGCTTCTATATAGTACGCATAAAACTAGCGAGAAAGACCTAACCCCGTAACCCCCTTGCTTTCCATAAATTTGCATAATTGGCGGTAGTAACGCGTCTACTGGTTATAATATAATAACTAGAGATGCATTTTTGCACGGATTTTTGAAAACCAGAGAAATAAACAACATATAAAAATAAAGGACTACAAAAACATCTCTAAACATCTCTAAAACATCTTTAAATTCAATAAAAAAATAATAAAGTTACAAACAACAGATTTTACTGGTATAATAGTGCAAATGAACATAATTGTTCGTACGAGATTGTGATAACCGAACTTTGCCAGAAAGATAACATTTCACACGTTAAACTGTTATTAAAATTGACCAGAGTTAGGGGAAATCCCCAAGGTGGAGTGAATAATTGCGAAGAAAAATGTACCCTATAATTCACAAAATTTGACATCCACCTTAATGCAGTCGTACGGATGCATTGAGATGAATGTCAAATTTTGCAGCACCCACAGAGCTATACCCCCAGCCATACTCTCTTCGATGAGTTGCAGGGGCGCTGCCGTGGAGGAACGCCGGGGTATCTTGATCTGGTATGATTTTGGGCAGTAGAATTTATTGCAGTGGGCGTCGTTTGTTTCCCAGTTGCCGCCTCGCAGGCGGAACGTTTTTTTTTGTTTTTATGCTGATTACGAGAGATTGGTGCTTGCTTTAGTTCGTTCTTCTAAATCTACATCAGCACGTGTGGTCTAAAAATTTCCATGTCGAATTCAAGAAAGGTAACGAAAGGATTTAAAAAGACTGTTGCAATAATAAAATTTCAGCCAATTTTGGTTTAATATCTGTATTTGCTTCGCCTATGCTGTTGCACCACAGAAGTCAATATATAAAGAATTCAGTTTCGGCCCTACGTAACGAAATGCTTTCTTTCAACGATGGAACTCTACTTGTAAGGGATTCGGGATTCGGTGTGCCTCTCGAATAGGGGCTCGTTCATTTCATTTTCTTCCCGTGTTGGTGATAGCCGGCCAGGATTAATTGTTGGCCGTGGGCCTTTGTTACCTAAAGTTACCTAGGTGGGCTGACGCTGTTTATTGCGGGCGCTGGCCATAAAAATTACCACTGTGGCCGGGGGCATGGAGGAGGGCATTGTTTCTCCATGAGGCAATTGCAGCAATCTCTAGAGCAGAGCTCCAGAAACTCGACGTAACACCTTTCGCTTGGATCTCGCAAAACGCGCTGTCTTGTACCCACTCACCAGCAAAGACATTGAGCGGTTTTGCGGTCAGGCATTCGTCCTTTCTGACTTTCTGCCACCCCTTGCGAAAATGTCGACCTACAAGCCTCACACACCGATACCGCTTGATATGCCTGAACACCCACAAAAGATTAAGGAATTCAGCGGCTTGCATATGAGCTTCCCAGTATGTGAACATTACTGGTGGTTGACACGGGTACCGTGCACGAACTTGCGTTTCGGTGTGAAGAAGCGCCATCACCTCCATATCAAGCACTGGCAGAAGTAATTTGGAGTATAAATGTAGCTAATAGTCAGTTATAAATATACTTACTCAGCGGCGGTAGACCGGCGGAAGAGACGGAAAAGAAGTACGACGCCATGAGTTGGAGTGAGCTTACTATGATTTTTATAACTACTGGCGCATTCGGAAGGCGCGAACACGGTCGCTACATGAGCCATAGGCAGAACGCAGAGTGGCGCGAGAGATGGCGGGACGCTATCACCTTGCACTCAGCGAGAATGCAGAGGGCGAACCCAAAGATGTGTTCGTTGAGTGCACCGTCTGCCTCCCATGTCTCCCAGTGGGTTCGTTGCGCAATCGGTATGACAACCAGCTCCCGCTGCATTTCTCTATTCGTTCCAGGTTCGGTTCCTGTCGCTGCCAGTAAATTCTTCATTTGTCGCGGAAGGTTTCTGTTAACAGTATTCGTCGTGAATTCGTTGGGGGGTGGAGCTCAAAAGCTTCGTTTTAACATAGTATTTTATGAAAATGAAACGACAAACTTTTAAATATGCCTTGCTTCGTGTATTTGTGACATTGTAACGCGTGGGTTACCTTACTTGAGAAAAAGAGAAAGAAACTTATTTGACGCCAATTCTACCCCGCTGATGTAAATGACATTGAACCACGCAGTTCGCCGAAGACATATTATATGATGAACCCAAGTGTGGCTATAAAAATGTCTTGTGCTTCAAGGACTTGCTTAACCAGTACTAGCAAGCATGAACAAAAAGGCTGGCTGATTGTAAGCCGAATTCAGTTTTGACCCCATTGTAAAGCGCACTTTAATTTAGATAAACTTTAACCCAAAGAATGTGCCCGGAATATTTCTACAAATACGGTACATACCCGCTAAAAACCGAGAGCCGTGCCTAAAGGGCCCAGAGTGAAATGTTGAAGTTAATAAGAAATAAATACCAGCCAGCCATTTATCATCCTACATTTCCACAAAAGGCATAAATGGTGGAAGGAACACACCTAATCTCCATATACACTAATAAAAACAGGTGAATGTATAATTTTTAAAAAACAAAAACCAGAAAGTAGAAATATCGCAAACCCTAACTGTATAAATAAAAAAACATGCATCTTATACAGCCTAAAAAACAACAATGAGTATAAAAAGCCCCTCAAAACTCCCTAAATTTTCACAATAAATGGATAATTGCGGAAAGGCATTCCGTTGAACGAAATTACAATACACCTACAATCATCACCATCATCAACAAGTCTACCAAGATCCACGGGAGTGCTAAGGCCTCTCGCATTGACTGCCAACCTATTATATGCTGCTTCGCTCGAGGCAACTGTTGGCCATCAAAATTCGATAGCTACTCCCTCTATCATGTTATTAGCCTTCCCCTTCTTCTAGAACCGTGTCTCGGTATCCAGTCTGTCATCCTAATTGCCCCCCGGTTCTCGGTTCCTCTCTCACTACAAGGCCAGCCCAAGTAAATTTATTTTTCTTTACCTGCATTAGGACGTTCAACTCTGTATTTCATCCCGGCAGTTTGCACTAGTCGTATATATCTCTTGCAAGTGATAGAGATACCTCTTTTTGCATATTGGAAGTGCTTATCGAATGCTGCCCAGCCAACACCTAATCTGCGCTGGATTCCTCTCTCGCGCTTGGAGTCAGAACTAAGCATTTGTCCAGGGAGTTATATTCTTTTGCATATTTAGGTATGTGTTTTTTCTAACTTGAAGAGGGCGCTTTCTACGTGCGTTTTGCTCATATATTCGATTTATTCATTAATATTTTCAGCCCTGTGGCTGTACTTTCTCATTCTAGTTCCTGAAGCATCTTTCTGTTAGAATATATGCAGCCCCACTCAGCATGTCTATGTCATCTGCAAACCTCAAATGACACAAGTATTCTTCGTTCATTCTTAATCTGGAGTTTTCCCAGTCAATTTTTAAGATTACTCCCTCCGGGCATGCTGTGAATAGTTTTGGCGAGATGGTAATTCCCTGTCTTACTTCCTGTCAGATAGGGAATTTATCGCGTTACCTGCAAAGCTTCATCCTGCCCGTATATCCTCTATATGTCTCGCCTAGATGTTTTGTGGGTCTCCTTTATTAACTGGTCTTTTAATGCCTGTAGTACGGCTGTGGTGTGTACGGAGCCAAATGCTTTCTCATAGACTCTAAATGCCATAAAAAGTCGTTTAGTTTATTCTGTGTATTTTACGATCGCTTGATTTATAACATGGATTTGATCCATGGGAGAGTAAGTAACCTTTTCAAAACCAAGCCTACAGTTTTGGTTTTTGTGGAATCAGGCTGTTACCTATTGGCTCAATTTAACTGAAGAAAAGCTTGTACAAAATAGAGAGTAAGCTGATGGGCCTGTATTTCTTGAGGTCCTTGGTATCTCCCGTTTTGTGAATCAGAATAATGCCGGTGTTTTTCCAGGCTATGGGCACTTTTTGAGCACTGAACCATTCCGGAAGTGAGAAACTTTGAAAACGACATTCGCGACAGCCAAATAGATAGACTGGTTGAATTTGCATAGAGAAAATACCTGCAATAATGAATGCATTCTTTTACAAAGAAAATGAGTAGGAATTGACAAAGAAAAGTCCTGATGGAACTACAAAAAAAAGAAACTGATTTATTCTAAATGGCAACGAAGGCATTGGGGAGGATTGAGAAGTGCTAAGTAACATTCGGAGCAGCGATTATACGATGGGGAGGAGCAAAGTAATGCTGAATCTGAAAAGAGAAAGAAGGACACTGTTGTAAATTAGGAAACTGAGCATGGAATCAATCAGAGCTGGGTTGATGGAGTTTAAATAAATCTTTAAAAAAAAATTGCGCTTCCAAACAAGAACGAGGATAGTGCATACACCCTAATTAACGACCTGGCGATCGCAATAACTGAATCGGGATCAGCTGTGGGAAAAGAAGCGTGTAGAACCCAAACTGGAAAACTAACGAAGAAAACAAAACAGCTAATTTCTATACGTAAGAACATGAGAGTGTATATAACATATACATATACATATATAACGTATATATAACATGAGAGTGCATAGAACACGCCAGCGACCGACGAAGGGCTCCAAATAGGACTAAGCTTGAAAACATAAAAGAGGTTCCTACCATCGGTAAAAAAAGAATGTACGCACTTTGAGGTGACCAGGATAGCAATATTAACAACATGTACAGAATAATAAAGTACCTTAATGATTCTGTACCAAACTATCTGCCAGCGATGTGCGACCAGGGGAAACTCCTGACAGGACGACGTTAACTAGCAGAGTTCCACTAGTACTTAAGGGGAAGATGGAAATGCTCTCAAAAGCATGAAAAGAGCAAAAGCTGCAGGGGACGATGGCATAACCATGGATCTTTTGAAATAGGGAGGAGACAATGTGCTGGAAAAGCTTGCTGCACTATTTTGGAAAAAACCTAACAATACACAAAAATAGGAACGTTACAAAAATATACTGACAAAATAAGAAACTATACGTCGTATTGTTATCCTCAAAAAACAGAAGGGGAATCTCTAGCGATGAAAACATAGCGAAATTGGCCAAAGAGCCTATTTTTTTGCTACAAAAATCGATAATTGTATATAATTGTTATAATAGCATAAACATAAAAAACTTATCGGACTAAATTCTGAATGCACGAATTATCGAAATTTCACAAAAAATGACTTCCCAAAACTTTCAAAATGATAGCTTTACGTCCTAAGTATTGCCACCAACACACGTAGAAAAACTAGGACGTAACGAGAAAAAACATTATGAATAAATAATGAAGAAATCAAAGGAGCTTTTTAAAAATAAAGGCGGTAAAAAATGGCCGCGTGTCTGTTCATTTTGTTGCAAATCGAAGAAAGGCAATAGTCGACTGGTGCCCCTGCCCAGTAAATTTCCCGCTTTTCTTTCCCGCTCACCTCTCATGCTGCTTCTGTCCCGTGGCATCTTCCCAAGATAACACGCTAGACGTATGCTCAAGTCAATTCAAATTTACCGCGTTCCTCCTCTCCAAGTCGGGTGCATCGGTGGCAGCGCTCCCATGCGGCGAAGACGCGCGTAAAATGGGGCACCTTAATACAGAGTTTATAGAACCCCATTGCCCTACTCTATGAGCGTCCAAAGCGGAACGTAAAACATATCTAGTGGAGCCTTTCGTGGCTGTCGCTGTTTGATTCCTTAAATGCCGCCAGGAGCTATATTAACGCTCACTGCAGCAGGTGACGGTTTTCTGCAGTTGATGTAGCATTTCATTTGCTATCGAAAACACGAAGCATCCTTCAATTGTTATAAAGAAACACTGGAAATATCACTTATGCATTGATTTCCCATCTTAAATTTGCGTAATGTGTTGTTCTTTGTCAAAAACGCTGATAAGTATGAACATTGTCACCAGACGTAGACGTTTAGATTTGGCTGTGCGTATATAAGGCGATTGCGCAACTTTAGTCTTACTTCGGTCGGGTGGCTGAATAGAGTCACCGACAGGCAGAAAGACATACAGACAGACCAAGATTTCTGCGTTTAAGTAGCCCAAGAGAGGTTATCGTCTTGAAAACACAAAGGTCGCTCCTGAGTGAACCAGACATGAATTGGTTGAAAGTGAATTTCTAAACTCCAGCCTGCTGCACCCGCGTCAGGATAGGGCATTCAGATAGACGACGGCTTTAAACTGTAAGGAACCCAGATTTCATTCCGACCACGCGATGCGTTTTTTTTCTTTTTGTTGTTGTTGTTAAATCTTTTATTCAAAAAGGGAAGGCCGGAGGCCCTGTGGGGGAGTTGGGAGGGGAGGATTCATGGTTGAAGGGGGCTCGTATGAGTTCGTGGTCTTCGGGAGGCGGCATCAGTTTTTCACAGGACAATTGTTCAGCATTGAATGGTCCATTCACTGGTGTAGGCCATCGCTATATAACTCGCGCTAGACCGCTCTTAGTGGCGAACCGTATTATAAGGTTAAGGGTGTGTTCATCTAATGTGAGGGGATCGATACGGGTTGAGGGATCTGGGTTTGGGGAAGTGAAATTCCGGTATCGAGAGAATTTGGGGCATATCCAGACCAGGTGGTGCAAATCAGCTGTGACGGCTTGCTGACAGTATGGACATTTTGGGTTGATGTGGGGGTAGTACCATTTGCGAATTGTTTCCGGTGAAAATGATGCATCTGTATAGAATTTGTTAATAAATATTTCTTGGGTTCTTGTAAGGGAAGGTCTGTTGGAAACGTGATCCTTCGGCGTAAGTTGCTTGAGTCGGAGTTTCTTTTCGTGTTTGTACCGGTGTATGCGAATGGCGGGGGGTACGCTGATATTTTGGGTCGTGTCCAAGCATTCAGGAAGGTCTGAAGGCTGGGCGACGGCGAGGTCAGCGGAGGATAGGAAAGAGCAAGCCTCCTGCGCAGCTTCGTGGGCTGCCTGATTCCCCGGTGCCGCCAAATCATGGCCAGGAGTCCAGTCTATGCGGACTTGAATGCCATGCAGTTGTAGGGTCATTGTTTGCCGAATAATTTGGTTTACGGAAGGGTGCGTTGAAAATGGTCGTCGAAGTTCTTGAAATGCTTCGTAGCAATCGGTTAATATTCGGATCTTTTTTGGTATAGGTTGATGGTGGTCGTACATCAAGTAGTCAAGAGCATGGGTAATGGCGAGTAGTTCCGCTTCCGTGGGTGTTACAGGAATTTTGGAGTGTCGGGTTCCTATAATGGTTCGGTCATCTGGGGAAACCCAGGCAGTTCCAACATTTGGCGGTGTCAGGCTGGCATCAGTATAAATGTCGATTTCGTCGGGTTGTTTTGCGCTGAATAGCCTCTGACAACGTTTCTGTCTAGGAATGGCCGTTGCGCGGGTGATGGGGTGAGTTGTTGTTGGTTCGGTCAGGAGAGGTCGTTGCCACGGAGGAATAGGTATCGGGAAATCAGGTAAGGGGATGTGATCTTGCTTATCCCAGGCCGTGAGTATGACACCTTGATGGGTAAGTTTCCGTTTGAAGTTGTATTGGTCGGTTTGCTCTTGAATAATTTTTTCAATTGGTGGAAGGGCAGCCGCAGATTGGAGGTTAGAGATTTTGGTATGGCGTGGTAAGCCAGTAATTGTACGAAGAGTCGCATTGTGAAGGACATTAAGAGCGCGTCGTTGGGTACAATTTAAGGTGTAAGATTGGGCACCATATGTAAGAATACCCACTGCAACGGCGCGGGCAAGTGTCTGCACTGCTTTTTGCTTTGCTCCTCCATGCTTATTAGATAGTCTTCGTATGGCATGTTGAGTCGAATTCCATTTCTGTTTTAATTGGTTCAGCCATATAGTCGGGCTACTTTTGTAACCGACGGGGATGCCTAGTAGGCGAATGTGGTCGAGTTTGGCGGTGACAGGTGTGGTGCCAACGATGATGCAAGGCGGACTAAAGTCAGGAGCTGGTTTGCGGCCAAAAACTGACAGAAATTCGGTTTTATTAGGGGCTAAGGAAAGCCCGAGATCCGGTAGGGTAGATTCAATGCTTTCTACTGCATTTTGCAGGGCCGTAATCATAGTTCGTTCATTCGGGTAGTCCCTTGACTCGGTCCATATTGTGATATCGTCCGCATAAATAGTAAACCTCGCACTAGTGTCTCTTTGAAGGTTCCGGGCGATCCTGGTCATGGCTAGATTAAAGAGTGTGGGACTGAGGATCGAGCCTTGAGGAACTCCTCTGTCGAGGTAGAAGGTACGAGGGGTCCAACCTGGAAACGTTCCTTGAAGCTTGATGGGGCGGGCTTCTAGGAAGTTTCGGACCCATGTCTGTGCTCGTTGGCTAGGAAAGGCCTTAGCAAGTTCATCGAGGATGGCTCTCTGACTGACACAGTCAAAGGCCTTTCGGAGGTCCAGTGCGAGTACATAGTCCGTGAGTCTCGAACAGCTTGAGCGATTAATGACGCGTCGCAGCAGCCATAGGCTGTCGGTAGT
Organism: Haemaphysalis longicornis; assembly: GCF_048455015.1. Taxonomy (NCBI): domain Eukaryota; kingdom Metazoa; phylum Arthropoda; class Arachnida; order Ixodida; family Ixodidae; genus Haemaphysalis; species Haemaphysalis longicornis. The sequence continues at coordinate 110,892,787 of NW_027526204.1, forward strand.
GCCGAGATTCGGGCGGAAACCAGTTTGCGCTGGGTGGAGGTATGGTTTGACATACTCGAGGTAGTGCACTATTCGATTGTTAATGAGTCGTTCGATGAGTTTGCATAGGACAGGTGTGAGGGAGATTGGCCGAAGATGGGAAAAATCGTTAGGAGAGGTCTGTTTTTTGTTAGGTTTCGGTATGGGATAGATGAGGGATAGCTTGAGATGTGGAGGTACCTGCCCGGTTTCCCAGGAATCATTGATTTGTTCCAAGAGTTTATATCGTGCTGGTTCTGGAAGGTTGCGGAGGTGGGTCCATTGTATGCCGTCGTGTCCGGGGGCAGACTTCGGTCTACCTTGATGAATAGCTGTAGAAAGTTCAGCGATTGTGAAGGGGCTTTCAAGGTCGGAGCACGGTTCCGGGATCAGGAATTCGGGTAAAGGGGGTGGGAGAGTTAGTGATACGTGTGGAAAGAAGCTTTTGAGCAGCAACTCTTCGGTATCCACGGGATTCATGCTGCTCAGCATGATAGTGCTAATTATTGGTGTCTTACTGCGTGTTTTGTCCCCAAGGCTGCGGTAAAGTTTCCATAAAGAAACATAACCTGGTGTTTTCCCGAGGTTGTGACACAGATTTACCCAGTTGTCGCTTGATAGTTCTTTTTGGTATTGGTTAATGACCTTGTACTGATGTCGGATACGTCGGAGTATGTTGTGCCTTTTTCCAGTAGAGCGGTAGAGCTGGGTGAGGTACTCCATTCGTTTCCAAAGGTTGGCGAGGTGATTGTCGAAGGTAGGGGAATCTTCATCGCATGTAATAGTTTCCAATGCAGCAGCAGAGGATTTCCGTATAATTTCAGCCATTGCTGCAAGTGATGTAGGGGGATCGTATTGAAGCAGATGATCTCGGAAGGAAGACCAATTAAGGTGGGTGCACTGTTTCTTGTTCCGCCCGTCCCGGATTCGTTTACCACGAAATGTGATGATAATAGGGAAGTGATCACTGCCCCACGTTGTAGAGCAGGGTACCCATGAATTTGTAAGACCTGGCGAGGCCCACGTGAGGTCTGGTGTGGTATCCTTTTGAGACGGATGTAGACCGATGCGGGTAGGGTATATTGTATCATTGATTAGTTGAAGATTTAGCATTTCAGTAAATTCAACTAACTTTGTTCCACGAGCCGAATTTGTTGAGTATCCCCATGCCGTATGATGTGCATTGAAGTCACCCCCTACGAGAATGGGGGTATTTGGGTGTGCATTGATAAGGTATTGAAGCCATGTGAAGGGGCCAGTGCCGGTGGAGGCAGTATATGGCTGATAGTAGGCGGACACCAAGACTAACTTTTTAGCGTGGGGTGGCTGGGCGACAATCGCCACAACTTCGTGCATCTTCGAGGTCGAGGCGGGAACCTGTAGTTGTACAGCCGGAATCGACGCGTCGACCAATATTGCTGCATACCCGGGGGTGGCTCCTTTTCGTGATATGGAAGGATTTACGAAAGCGTTGTAGCCAGAAATTTTCGGGGTATCCAAAGTTTCTTGAAGGAGGAGGAAAGCTGGTCTGAGTTGCTTTACTTTACTGGTCAGAATTGTTTTCGCTGAAGAGAAGGTTCGGCAGTTCCATTGTAGGGCTGTGAGTGATGTGGGAGTCATGGTTTGGATCGAGGTTGAACTTTTCTTGGGGGTTCGGGGATGGGTTCCGGGGGGTGCATTGATTTGAGGACTTGCTGGAGAAGGTCTCTGATTTGGTTGAGTTGACCTTCAAAATATTCTTGCATGCGACGGCCGTCGTCCAACCGTGCAAGCCGTTCTTGGTGGATCTCCGTGCGAATTGTTTGCAACGTCTGGGTCATCTGGGTATCATTTTTGGCCTGAGAGGTAGGGGTTCGCTTAGAGCTGGGGCTGCGGCCGCGAACTGTGAGTGGCGCCACAGATTGTTTTGACGGAGGGTTATTTGGGGGGTTCCGCTTGGGGACATGCGCTCGCTTGAGCTCAGCGATTTCAGCTTTAAGTTGCTGATTTTCAGTTCGAAGAGCATTCAACTGAGCAAGGATGGCGGCGAGTTGTGGATTTTGGTCGGTTGTCCTGGCTGCATTTCTTGTTTCGTTTAAAGGGGCTGTAAGTGAAGGAAAGTCTATTTCTTTGTTGCTGTTCTTGACACGGTCTACCCACGAAATTCCTTGAGCTTTATCTTTGGATGGGGAGCTCTGGGTGGTTTGGGGTACGCGTCCAGGGCAAGTTGGGTTCAGCGAAATGTGACCGAACTCATCACAGACCACGCAGTAAATCGTCGGGCCGCAGTCCTCTGATTCTGGGTGCTTTTTTCCGCATAAGCGGCACACCGTTTGGGAGGGGCAGTACTTTGACATATGACCAATGTTATGACAATTAAAGCACACCATTCTGCGTGGTTGGTATGGGGACACTTTCACAATGGCCATATAGTATTTGACCACTTTGGGTGGCACGGGGGAATCGAATGTAATGACAGCTTTGTTAGTGCGGCCAAGGCGGTGGCAGTCGAGGATTTTGGCTTGTTCACATCGTAGCCAATGCTTGATTTCATCATTGGTGTCACTGGGTTCGATTTCGATAACCCCACGAGAGGAGTTGGGCCGGTAGAGGGAAGGCTTTATTTCGACTGGGAGGGTGAAAGTGGTGCCAGACTGAGGAAACTGAAGGTGAGTTACTGTTAGGAGGCGGTCCTTGTGGGTTTCGTCGTACGTGGTGATGTGCAGGCAGTTTCCGAGAGTATCGTATCGATGAGAGGCTAGTTCTGCAAGGTACGGTTTGGGCGCGGTGTTACCGATAAGGTGGGCGAGAGTTTGTTTGGGTATGTTGTTAATGTTAAATTTGGATAGCGGTCTTAGCACGAGCAGATAGCGAGGTCTACTCACCCGGTCGGTTTGGTTGACAGGAGGGTGTGCAGCGGAGGATCTCTTCCACGTGACCGACTTGCAACGAGGATCGGGGCCTTGATGTCCAGTCTGAATGAAGTTGTTGGAGGCGTCTTGATGATTCCAGCCGAGTTGATGACCAGGATTGGTGTCCTCAGCAGGAACAGTTTCTGTTTCATTCATCGCGACGTCTTGCGGTGTGGCTGGACGGTTAGCAGGGCTTGGGTCAGATGGCGTTGGAGAGTGCTGGGGCTGCGCGGTAGGTGGGGGCTCTTGCAATTGTGAAGACGATTGCGGAGGCGTGGGTGCTTCTTGCGCCGTTGTGGAAAGACACGCATTATCATCATGCCCCATTTCTTGTTATAAAGTTTACTTTTCTGCTGTGCGTTTTTACATAGGTTCGCCGTAATTAAGGCACAAAATCTTCGCTTCAAAAGTATCGAAATGGGACAACAGATTAATGCCAGGCATTCCACGGAATTCAAAATTTAAGGAAGAAACACATTGATTCAATAAAATGAAGAAGGGCTGTCAGAAGCAGCCACAGACTAAGGGCTACATTCATTGTCGATGAGAGATGACCCGTCCGGAACCGCCAGAATGCCGTAGACGACTGCCCAGGCACCGGGTCCTGTTCGATTTGTGTCGCGTGATAAACCTCTCACTCTAGCCCACGCACCGCCGTTACTGATGGTGATAGTGTTGCTGATAGTGGATCAGGTTCACGGAACTACAGGGCTTTCCTCTATCGCTTGAGCGCATTAAATGAATGTATAAGATGTTGCATGCTTAGTGGGCAAAATCTATGTACTGGTATGTACAGGAGTTGTTATAATTGAAAAAAGTCTTTGTGGATATCATTAGGCTTTGTATAACTGGCTTCATGACAGCCATTGCATGTTTACAGGAAGGCTCCTCTATAAAAAGACCTCCTTTAAACACACACCCGTGCAGAACGGCCGTTTCCTGAAGTAGCGTTCCTGTTAACGTGTGCTCGAAAAGCAGTTTCGAACAAAGTGTTGCATGATCGTTTGTTTTGTTTATCTTCAGTGCGGAGGACAGTCTCCTTCGAGGGGTAGCGTAGCACGCAATTCTTGTGAAAACGTTACTGACACGATAGCTTGTACGTATTACATATGCTGTCAAAGAGACAGCCGGCGCACCGATAGTCGGTTGAGGTGGTGTATTCGCAGGTGTGAAGCAGATAGGAACGCAGGTCTGAGCGTTCAGATAACCCGGCTCATTTGGTAGTGTTGGTTCCAGTGCAATCGTGGGTTCCCACACAGGGGGATTGGCCCGGAAATTGGCACTTTACCTAAAAAAAAGTATGTAATTTTTGTAGGGAAAGAAAAATATTTACATATTCGAATAGATTAGCAGTAGCTGACAACAGAAATAAAAGTAAGTAGATTAGAGAAAGAAAGAAAAAGAAGTAAAAACGAACACTAATGAAAATTAGAAATACGAAACACGAAGAAAGTTGCACAGACGAAGCATTGAGCTAGGCGCGCATATACTTGACAGGGGAATCCAACAGGGCCAAATGACGTTTAACTTGGCAGACAGCCTGATTTCAAAATGAATTCGTGCAACGCACGGTAAGGATCCCTGTGGAAGAATCCCAGTTCCTTCGATCCGAAGGACAAAATACGTGTAGCAGAGAGCGGGAGGTTTAACCGGCTGCATGAGCTTTCTACGTATCTTCGTCTTATAGAAAAGAACCTTCGGCAGGAGAAGAAGAAATGGTCGATGGTTTCTGGTGCTTTGCAGAAACCACATAATGGTGATACGGCCAGATTAGAGCGGTGCACGAAATAATTTGAATTTGGCACGCGACAGCTAAAGGCAGTTAGGGTGACTTCGCAAGCTCGTGACTGGCTGCTGCACTTATGCTGCACTTCAATGAGTACAGCAGGTGCTCGAGCTCCGAGCCTTTGTAAGCAGAATCAGGCATACTTTGAAGTAAGCACAGCCTACGAAAGCGAGCCGAAGTTATGAGGGAAATTGGCGGCAGAACCTCCAAAACTAGACCGTGCAATCCCATTCACACCACCCGCCGCGGTGGCTCAGTGGCTAAGGCGTTGTGCCGCTGAGCAGGAGGTCGTGGTTCGATTCCCGGCCGCGGCAACCGCTTTTCTGATGGAGGCGAAAAGCAAAAACGCCCGTGTGTACGAGATTTCGGCGCACGTTAAAGATCCCCAGGTGGTTAAAATTAATCCTGAGCCCTCAACTACGGCGCGCCTCATCGCCAGCGGTGCGTCGGCGCGTTAAACTCTACAATCAAGCCATTCACGCCAGGGCATCTGCCGATTCATTAGGCCAGATACCGGCTTGTCCAGGTACGCAGACCAAACGATATTCACGAAGGGAGGAAGGCGCTAAAGAAGCAAGGGCTCGGCGTAAGGGGGTGAAGGGGAGGATTTAAGGGCAGAACAAACAGAAAATGAATCCGTAAGAAATATTGCCTGTCGTTTCGTGGAACCAAGCTTACGCAGGGCCAAGACTATTGCGAGAAATTCTGCGTGGAAAGACGTAGTAAAGTTAGGCAGCCGGAGAAAAAAGGCCCAATCTAGACTGGGAGAAAAAATGCCCACGCCTGCCTTCTCTTTCCGGACAGAAGCATCGGCTGCAACAATGGCGTGCAAAGGGAAACCGTTCAGATAATCAGTACGAGGCTTGTTAAAAGGATCAGAGGGGATGATTTCGCTTTAGAGGGAAACATTTCTTCAAAAGAAATATCGAAGGGCGACTCTCTTTCAGGTACTGGGGCCGACAAGAGGGCCACATTTATGGGCCAAGCAGAGATAGAACAAAGACCGCCTGTGGTTGTTTTAACCGCGGCCATGGACTACTAAAAACAACGAAGGCCATGTAACGAAGGCTGTTTGCGGCTTGGATATGGGTGATTCCATTACTCGTAAAAATGGATCTACGGTGAGGGCATGCATGCGTGAGACTAATTGAGGAATACGGGTTTCCATGTATAAAATTTTATTTGGTACATAACGGGGAAGACCCAGACATCACCATATAGTTTGTCTTTCGTGCATTGTGATTGGGCGAGGTTTGTAGTGGAGACTTCCGGAGAATACCCCACATCTAAATTCTTAAAATGGCTGGACGTACATTTTGTAAATGATTTGTAGGGTGTAACGACGCAAGACCAATCTAGCTCGTTTCACGTGCATGCTGTTGTTGTTGATGTTGTTGATCCTGATAATTAATGGCGCATACCCAATCAGGGGATCGGCCAAACAACAGAGGATTGTAAAAATGAATGGTACTCTTATCAATTCACGACACGCCTAGGAAGGATAATTTAGATCAGTTGGTTTTGAGAAGAAAAAAAAACCGGAAAATTAAAGCGAGGATGACCAATCTCAATCATAAAGAGAATCGTTTAGAATTTTCAATGTAGCGCAGGAGAGCAGAGCATACATCCCGGCGGCAAAACCCCGTTTCGGATGCCCCGAACGATAGTATAGCCGGCCCTGTTAGTGATATCCCCAAACTGCAAAGCGGCACATCCAGGGACTGACGTCTCAGTCGGGAAAAACGTCGGCATGTCAACAGGTAGTGTTCGACAGACTCGTCTTCGTTGCAATAGCTGCACAGAGCTGTTGGCGCCAGACGAGACCTGTGCAAGTACCTATTTAACTGGGGTACTCGACAACGTAAGGCTGTGATAACCACCTCTAAGTTGCGTGAAGGGCACCATTCAGGTTTCCATGAGAATTTAAGATGATTAAATTCACTTAATGACAGTAAAACTGATTCTTGCTGTTCTCGGAGTTTCAGCATCCTACGGTACCTAGCTGCTGTTATTAATGGTGTCGGCTCTACGACGTCTACTACAGGACCTGAAAGTGCTATCCTTGCTAGAGAGTCGGCTGTCTCGTTGAATGTGATCCCCGCATGACCAGGAACCCAAAGAAGGTTAATTTCAGTGAAGTGAGGTGGCAGGAGTGACCGAAACGTCCGCAGAAGAGGAGTGTCTTTAGGGGAAGAAAGGGCTAAGCATACAGAAAAAGAATCAGAAATTATGATTGGAGATGTAATTGATACATCCAGCTTTCGTAGCGCCAGGACAAGTGCCAGGAATTCCGCGAGGAATATCGGGATAAAATCAACCAGACGAACCGAAAAGGACCAGTTAAGGGAAAGGGAAAATATTCCTATACCGTATTTTTCTTCTCGTTGAGAGGCATCTGTATATATTATAGCACCTGGCTGCATGGAGGTCAAATAACCTTCGAGAAGACGATTGAGCAGTCGGGCTGGTAAAAGTTTAGCATTTTTGGGGAAAATGTTCTGGAAATTGATAGAAAGAGGAGAACTCCTGTCTGTATATGGAATAACCTGATTTATTGCTACACCCAACGGAGAAAGGAGGCTCTGTACCAGAGTGCTTTGTGGACATGAGGACTTGGGCCATTGGTGCACCATAAACGCACCTGGTTCTACAATAAAGATAAACTGCTCCCTGTTCACCTCAGAGCTAGAAGCTCTCAGAAAAGTTTCAACAGTCAGTGTCCGGAACCTATTAAGCAGAGGAGGAACGCGCGCTTCCAAGTAGACAACTGCATTTGCTGCATTCTTAGGCAACCCTAAGCAGCAGCGAAGAGCCTGGCGCTCCAGAATAACCAGACGATGAAGCTTATACGCCGCGGACCCAGCGAATAACACGCACCCAAACTCTAAAATGGGGCGAACGTACATCCTGTATATCATAAGAAGGGTCTCTCTGCGCATTCCCTTCTTTCTATGACTGAGACGTCTTAACATCCCAACAGCACGTGCACCTTTGGCCTCAATGAGGGCAATATGTGGGGTCCAGTCAAGTTCACTGGTGTAAATTATCCCAAAGTAATTTAAGGAAGGAACCTGAGGAATTATGCACTGCCGGTAACTGAGCGTAATGTTAACAGGTCCTGAGATCGGAAAAACTAATAAGGAACATTTGTTGACGTTCAAAGAGAGACAAATACTGTCCAACCAGGAGGCAATGAGGTTCAGATATGACTGCAATAAAGCGTAAAGTGATTGAATGTCAGGAGCTGATGCAAAAAATGCAACATCGTCAGCATATACATATGTGGAGACACCAGAAACCACCGGAATATCGCTTACAAGGATGTTAAAAAGAACAGGGGAAAGGACCGCCCCTTGCGGAACGCCCCTAGACTGTGGCCGCTGTGAGGAAGTAACATTAAATTTAACACAACTGAACTGCCTGTCCTTCAGAAATTCACAAATCCAAGCTATAATGTACCTTGGGAAGTTTAGGACTTGTAACCGGGACAACAACACAGGGTATTCCACGCTATCAAAAGCTTTTGCTACATCTAGGGTAACTAGAGCCGAAAACTGGTTAGTGCGACGGGCTAGTTGAATCCGGCTTTCAAGGTCAATATGCGCACTCCAAATGGAACACCCAGGGCGGAAACCAATTTGTCTCGGGCTAAAGATTCTAGAACTAGACACCAATTGCACTATGCGTTGCTGCAAAATCCGCTCGACTAATTTAACCACGTTCGATGTCAACGCGATAGGCCTGATGTTTTCAATCAAGAGGCCTTGACCAGCATTCTTAAGTACAGTAAGTATTTTGGCGAGACGCCAGACATCGGGGATCCATGCATGTCTAATAGAATAATTGATCATGTTAAGTAAATGATTCGGAGCTTCATTATATAATAATTTCAGCATTTCAGTAGTAATGCCATCTGGGCCAGGAGCTGCAGCTGTCAATTTAGTCATGACATCAGCGAGCTCTGAGAGCGTTACCTCTATGAAGTCGTCTGCCACGTCTGGCGGGGAAAAGGACACCGCTAAGGAAGATGAAAAACGAGCTTGAAGCCCATCAGCTATCGACTCTAGGGACTCTGAGAGTTCACCTGGAGATAGCACCACAGAGTCTGTATTATCTGGACAGGGTACGGCTTTCCGCGATCGAAGAAAGCGAAAAAGCGCACGCTTATTGTTAGGCTTGGAGAGACACGAAGATCGATCTGCGTCATAACTCTGCTTAGCATTGGAAACAGCGCGTTTGAATGCAGCTGAAAAATATTTGTAGTTGCACCAGTTAAGCGGGGATAGGTTCTGGCAAAGTTTCTTCCAGGCCGCCTTTCTACGTCTAAAGCTGCGCGAACAATCTTCGTCCCACCAGGGACTAGGCGACACTGACTTCTTCGACATCACTTCAAATAATGACGACTGAGCTGAAGTGGAAAGGGCAGAACAAAGCCCTGTCGCACATTCAGCTTCGTTTTGTGGGACCAGAGAGGACAAGGACTCCTTCAGAGAGATTTGAAACCTTTTATAGTTGACAAAAGATCGGCTTTGGCGGTTAATTAAACGGATGGGACACCCGATGTCAAAAACTATTGGGATGTGGTCAAGAAGGCACTGAAACACCTCGAGAAGATATAGTTAAATCCAAAACAGATTGCGTTTGTCCCTTAAAGTAGGTTGGAGAATCCGAATTTATGCATGTTAAGTTGTTATCTGTAATCCAATCCAACAAGCGATTACCGCAAGAATCCGCCCGGAAGCCCCAAGTAACGTGGTGGGAATTAAAGTCTCCTGCAAAGATAATTGGAGGTACAGCCGAAGCAATAGCCAAATCAAGGGGTTCAGAATCAACGACGCCACTGGGAAAGTAAACATTGGCTAATGAAAAAGGGAGGCAACCAGGTAGCTTCAATTCCAGCACAAAAATTTCACAGTCAGAGCGTTGAAGTTGGAAGGACACCTTCGCGTTATGAGCAAACTTTGTAGATATCAAACTTAACAGACCGCCACCTCGGGTTGGTCTGTCTAGCCGAAAGGTGCGGTAATTATAAAGACCAAATTCTTGGTTGCTTCTAAGCCAGGTTTCCTGTAGCAAAATTACGTCTGGGGAAAATTGGGAGCACAAACAAAGTAAATCTGCAAAGCCTGCCGAAACAGAGCGACAATTCCACTGAATAACTTTTAGAACCCCTATGATTCAGAGAGACCGGCTGCAGCAACTGCAGCCCCTAATATCTGACCCTTGGGCTTTGAAGCAGATTTACCTTTCTTGGATTTTGCTTTTGGCTGCACTTCCACGGTTTCGGTATTAGGTGATCCGGAACGCTTACTAGACTGATTTACAGTCTCCATGGGCCAAGTCTGAAGCTCCATGTCCGAGTCTGAAGAGGGCGAAAGGGGGGGAAAATAGTCTGTGTCGGCCGTAGCACCACGATCAGATGAAGTACCAGCCTCAGCGTAAGTAAGATGTTCGGATCCACGCACAGAGGTAGTGAGAGTAGACGAGACTTTAACTGAATCCGAGGCAAGATTAGCTGCTGAGAGCAGCGGACCTTCAGGGGCGGTGGAAACTTGTTGGATCACTTGGGGAGAAGAGGTACACGAAAGCGGAGCGGGCTGCAAATATGGCGCCAGCTGAGTCACCACTGTGCGGGACACGCACTCGATTATGCTGGAAGTTAACTGGGTGATAACTGAAGTGACACTTTTCTCAACGGCCGCCGCAACCACGGAAGCAAAAGCTGGGTCAGCGAGGGAAGGCTGTTGGATCTTGGCAACCGCTTTTGCCACCGCGGCAACAATGGTACTGACTACGGCTGCGTCAGCGAGTGATGGAGATTGTTTGGCAGTAACTCCAGCGTACCCATGTGTCCTTTCTTTGACAATGGCAACAGCATCCCCGCGCGAGCAGCGACGCTTACCCATGACCTCAACCACTTGGACTTCTTGAGCTCTAGCAGGGCAATTAGAATAGTCAGCTGGGTGTGCCGCTCGACACAAACAACATTTGGCATCTTGGGCAGTGCATAGCTCGACAGAATGGCTCTCACCGCATGCGCGACACCGGGGAGACGATTTGCACGCCCTGGATGTGTGGCCAAAACGCCAACAGCTGTGGCACTGAAGTGGCCGAGGAGAGAGAGGTTCCACACGGTAAATGAGTGGCCATACTTTAATCTCCGATGGACATGCGGTCCGTACAAATGTAGCGATGACAGATTCTGTTGGCACCCTGTTTTTCTCTACAGCACGGCTGCAACGGTAAACTGACGTGACTCCCGCTACTGAAAACTGCTCTAGTACCTCCTGAGGTGTCATCTGAACATCAACACCTCGAACGATGCCCTTCACGCAAGCAAGGTGAGGGGGGATAAATGCACTCACCTGAACAGAGCCAAACATTGTACATTTCAAGAGGTCAGCGACACAGGTCTCGTCTGACGATCGGCACAAGACGCCACCTTTGCCGAACGGGCGAACCTCCGTAATGTGCTCGAACTTCTCAGTAGCCGCTCGAAGTGCCGCCTGTACAGCCCGCGGGTTTTTCAGCCGGATGAATCCGCCGCTTACTGGCACCAGGGCCACGGGGATGCTGCCCACCCCACTGCACTTTAGGGCTTCCAATTGCACGTCCTGCGGACGAATAGAGGCCGCCCAGGGGGAACTCCACTGGCCAGGAGACTCTAAAGACATCCAGGCGCGGAAACCAGCAACCTGGAAGAAAAGAAGACCAAAAGAATGACGGCAAACAACCGCTAATCTGCCTGAAGGTTGGCCGATCACCTGAACCAGGAAAGCGAGAAACCAAGCGGCTTAGAAGCAAGCGACCACGCTGGCAGGCACGTCAGCTCTCCGAACAGCTATTCTTCTTCGTCTTCGTCACGTTCCTCATGCACATAATGGGGTTCATCTTCTTCCCTTGCACGCCTTTTGCCCATATCCCCGTGTCAGGATTAGACATAATTCGGCCTTCCTCTTCCATGTGGTCGATGCTGGTACGTCGAAAACCCCGATAGCTTGATGGCCTGTTGCATCTTTTCATTACCCTCTCTACAATGCAATGCGTGGCGCGTGCCTATTGTTAGAAGCGATCCTAACATCTTTAAATGGGTTTTCTTCAGCGTCACCATCGTGTGGTAGGAACTAGGTGATGGAAAGCGAGTAAAGGGAGAGCTAAGAATAAAAGCAATAGCTTGACGCCAGATGAAAGGTAAGCGGGAATATGAAGTGCGCGAAGGAAGAGAGGGTTGCGAGGGGATTGAACTCTACAAAAAAAGAAACATCTGTGGAGAGCTTGTTCCAGCGAGACCGCGAAGAGCAAAATGAAGTAAAGCAAACAAACCTGAAAAGTCGTTTTCCGTGTTGATATTCTTTCCTTTGTAACACATGGCCACTTGGGGGATGGGCCCGGAATATGCACCTTGGAGGAACTGACGTGCCCGTTTGGAGAAATTCGGAACACTGTGGATTCGAACCGTAACTGTTGCAGAATAGTGCGTGCAGCGTGAAGCCTGAGCGTAATACCACGGGAGTAGTACAGGTGCACACCACCTTCGCAGAACCACGATTCTAGGGAGGTTGGGGCATGTTCCAGTCTGCTTGCGCACTAAGACAAACAAATGAAAGAGAAGAAACTGACGGAAACAAGCAACGGCAGACAAAAATCCGTTGAAAGAAATCCATGCCAAAAGAAAAAGAAACAAAAGAGAGGAAAAAGGCGCAAGTACAAAAAATAAAAAAAGAAGTTGCTAATAAATCTAACCAGGGTTTCACCTTAACAACGCGTAAGAAGACTGGACCAGGCCGAATAAATTTTGTGTCGAAAATCAGAGGGTTTCGATAAATTATTACGGGCAGCAACTGTTTTGAATGTGGCGTGCTTTCATCACCCGCTGTCTTTTTTTGCCAGTTGGCCATAGTCTCGTGGTTGCACTGTATGCCACCAACAGCACAAAACACTTCTTAGGACAAAAAATTCAAAACAAAAACCTTATATGAACTCATGAAAAAATTAAAAGGATTTTGTAGTGATATGCAGCTTATTAGGGTCAAAAAACAATAAAATCAAGTAATCAAATATGCATGCCCTCAGTAGCCACCAGTGCAGCAGTGAAGCGAGAGAAAGCATGGCAAGATGCGCCACTCCCTAGTGGCACATCCTTGGTGCGCACCGCCCTGGACAGATTACGTCACCTCAATATTCAGCAAACAGCATGAATCGAATTTTAAATGCAGAGCATTTCTTAGCCTCGCCTCTTCCTGCGTCGGACGGTGTCAACAGCTCCGCGTCCACAGCAGGTGCGCCTCTCCTTCCCTCCTCTGTCTCAACAGCAGCTGGCGCGCGCATGCGTCGTAGTCAGCCCGTTCGCTCCGTCGCGGTCTCGGCGTAACAGGTGCGTGATAGCAGCGCGATGAGGCGTGGAAGGGTGCGCGCTGCTTGCGCATGCGCGCTCTCCCCCCCGTACTGCTCTCCCTCTACTGCGCGCGCTGCAAATATAGCGGCTAGCGGTCGCTCGTGTTTCAGTCACTGCGTTGCTGCTTCCTTCCTTGGTTGACGCTCGTGCCCACGTTTACTCGTGTCTGCTACTCCAGCATCACGGAAGAAGCGATGGAAGCAACACTGCCATCAATCAGAACTGAGGCCCCAATGCTCTGCATTTACTCGTGTTCCCCTTGCGGGAAGGCGCGGGAATTTTTTTTTGCGTTTTATCCCTGCCCCAAAATATTATCATGAGCTTATTATCATCACCACAGCTCCACCTTGCCCGAGTTTCGCTCAAACTCTGGCCTTCTGGAATAGCACCCCTGCTCCAAAGGAATTGCGGTTGTTTACTGTAGACAAGATGTGCTTACTGGAACATAACGGTTTGGAAAGAAGTCGTTTATTGCAATGCAAAGAACGTTGAAACTTTCGTTTTCTCAGAAGCCTAGTTTCTCGCGCAATATGAAATTCTTTTTGGTTACTATGGGTTTTTGGATGGTTGCTTGTTAGTTTCTTTGGGAGATGAAATTTGCGAGGCTATAACCACCCAGTGACTTGAAATTATTCCCAAGACTCCGAACATCAATACACGTAAAGCAACCAAAGTGTAAATTAAGGTTTTCAGGATTCACTCTTTTTTTTTCTCTAAATAATTTTCTAACGAATCTTTGTTTTATGGCACAAACTAAAAATACTATCTACACCACATGTAAAATGAACCAATTTCTGATCAGACTGAGCATCATAAACGTTTTCGTCGACATGAGATGGCATTTGCTATAGAACCACATTTCCGGAACTGCTGTACACCTGTCGCCACGATGGCTGTTTGATATTGTTAAAAATCTCATCACATGAAGGTAAACCTTTTTTGAACCCCTTCATATTAGTAACTCTAAAATGTCCAGCCATCACAAGGTGGTTTCTAAAACATTCCACAAAAACATGTGAAAGTTTACTCGTAAAATCTACATCAGAATCGAATGACAGTAAAGGACAAACAAAAGCAATAATTGTACAAATATTTGCAATTTTATACATAGTCTTTCCTGGTTTTCTGTTCATCTTAAAGGGGTAACAATTTCGCGAGTGCTAAAATGGCAGCGGCGCCTATACCACGTGCCACACTATCTCGTCTATATTTTTGAAAATTTTGAGGAGCAATTTTTGTATCAATGATGCCTTTTCTAGAGCAAGTTTTCGTTAGTATTGTTAGGTGGGGGCGGATTTTTTTGATACCTCGGCAACACTGGGCGCTACTCACTCACATTCATAAAGAAAAATATATTTTTCCTCACGCACCCACTCACACTCTCGCTCACCAGTCGCCCTCACTACTCGCCCTCACCCGCAGTCTTGCTCAATATTTGGCCTCACCGCTCGTGCCCACTCTCCCTCACTCGGGCTCACGCTGACCGCTCACTATAGGCCCTCCCACTCTCTTGTGCTCACATTCCCCACTTATTCTGAACACTCGTACTCACTCACGCTCACCCTTCACTGCCACCACTCGCGCTCGCACTCATCACTCCCTGTCACCCCTGGCACGCGACTGTGCGCAGCAGACCATAATGAGTCACGGAACAGAACCGTATTAGAACATTACGGCGTTATGAAGACCATCCAAATCATATTTCTAAATCGATACGCCGCAAGAGAGTAATTATGCGATGCCCGATAGCAGGAGCACAGTGACGATATGTTTTCGAAACTAAAAAAATTGCGCTATTAACAACCAGCCTAGAGGGTGGCTGCTGAGACGAATAGCCAAAAGCAAGCACTAGAGCAATATAGGCACTGTACAGTGGAAAGTCGCGCAAATCGCGCGAGTGTACCGTGAGTGGTAAGCGCAGCTCAGCGCTCGCGACTGGTTAGACCACTTGCACTCGGGAGTGGTGAGAAGGGCTCACGGCGAGTTAGTCTCACACTCACGAGTGGTGTGTACGCCTCAACGCGACGCGAGTGGCGTTCGCCTTCGCGGGTGGTGAGTGGGGCTCACGGCGAGCGCAAGGCTCGCAATCAGTTGCACTCGCACTACCACTCCAAAAAGGCTGCGAGGCTCACTCACCAGAAACTCGTGAATGGTGACTGGGGGTTTGTCAGTGCACTCGTTAGTGAGCGTACCGATCTATAATATTATCTATTTGTTCACAGTTGAACTGCTTTGTTAGGAATACTTCGCGCATTGATTAAAAAAAAGACTCAGAGTTTATTGTTAGACAATTATGAGCTCCTGATATTGCTGTGGGCTCAATTTAGTTGCTAAATTTGCGGAGTAAATATGGAACTTTTCACTGTGGATGCTCTTGTAGTCACATATATATGCGTAGTTACCAATTTAGAACTTCTCATGCAAAAGATATTGCTATTTTCTTTCGCTTTGTTTATCTTGGCATGACAGTTTGCGCCTTCAGAACGTGCAGCAAGAGTAATCCTTTTCTTTGAAGACATCGCTACATTTTGGCATCTTCTCTAGGCAAAGTATCACAACAGTTCAACCTAGAGTGTATTTTACCTAGATGTACAAAATTACAGGATCCTTGTAAATAATTATTCTGATTCCGGTTAGGCGTCCAGTTGAACTGCGCTTAACGGTAGTCTTTGACAAATGAGTTTTACTACTATTTATTTTTTTGTCAATCTTCTTTTTCACTTATTTTTTTTTCACGAGATCGGTGTGGTGTACATTAGGAGGTTGGCTGTGGTCTCATGTATGGAGAGGTTTTTCTGAGGTGTCAGCCTAGGAAGGCTTGACTAATTTTAAGCTGGAATAAACCAGAATAATTTTACTTGTTAATTGGTTCAGGACTGTGACGAACATTTCGTCTTCAGAAATTTCACCTCATGTAACCACAGGTGATTTTTGGGGGGGTCTTCTCGCTCTTCACCTCGATAGCATTTAAGAATAATAATTTTGACAAGCATTTTTTTATCATTTTGCCGATATTCAATTCGACATCCCAGCAGAGAAGAAGCTGACAAGCGTGAAAAGTTTATAGATCAGTGTGCACGGGGTGGCAGAACAAAAAGTACTACTGTGAGATTGCAAAGAATTACAACTGTCAAAAACCTGGATAATGAAAGAAATGGGCATGGCCAGGGGTGCTGGTCGAATAACTTTGACATGCCCATTTAAGGAGAACTGTGTCGGGACAGCGTTTACAATCTCTGAGTACGATGACATCACCCTCCGGAGTGCAATTGAGAAATCGGCATGAGATAAATTGTACAGCACGTCCCTTGGTACACGCACGTGGGACGGTGCCGTAGGTGGTGACTATGCGGGGCGTAGGTAAAAAAAAGGGCTTGAGACACTACCATGCAGGACTTCCTGGACAACGAAAAGGACAGGCGTCGTCAGCATTGCTGTTTGGTTCCCTTTATCGTGCCCAATCACTTCTGCCGAATAACAGAAGCTTCATGCGCTTAGGTATTTTCATGTTTACATCAAAAACAGCACGTTTGCATAGAAGCCGGGCTGCTCGATGGGTGGCGCCACCGCTCGGCAGTCACCCCGTTTCTTGCAAGGCCCACCACATTTGGGTGCGCTGCCTACCTTAATTTTGTCGTGTTTGCTTCTGTGCTTTAAATGTTTAGGTATAGCTGTGAGCGTATATGCGTGATGCTGCTGCCTTGGAGAGTGTATTGCGTTTCTGGATGCCCTTACAGCCAAGTAAACTAGTCGAACGCTTCTATGGTGGTGTACGCAAACCTCGTTGCTATAGGCGGTTCTTGAGTACCGCCACCAGCTTTGAGCAGCTGGATACCTGGATGCGGCTGTTTTGAATACAGAGGAACGCACGCACGATTTCAATTGCCGTGGGGTCGTGGTAATGTATCGGAAGTATACATTTTCTGTAACCAATAGCTTGTTCCCTCTCTTTTCCAAGAGGGATGGCAGGGGGGGTTTGGCGCTCAACAAACTCCCTCATTTGTAGAGGTACTTTTATAGATAATCGTTTTAATTCAACCACCAAATAGCTCAAGCTGCAAGCTCTTTAACCTGCCTCCAATTTCCACCTTGTAAGCATTTTTGGCGGAAGAACAACTCTAACGTCGTTTTATGCCCTGTCAAGACATTTAGGCGGTGTGAAAGCGTAATTGTAAAAGAGTGGAAATACATATAACAAAAGTGAATAAATTCCCCCCATTGAGATACTGATAGTCAATCCTGACCACCCCAGCAGCCATTGTAGCAAGCCAGAGAGCACATATATATATATATATATATATATATATATATATATATATATATATATATAAATATATATATAAAGTAAGAAACCTCGGTAACAGCAAAAGCGGAGGGTTTATTTCGACGTTTCGACTTCGAGACAAGTCTTCCACAGGAATATATATACATATATTTTAATATATATATTGTAATGCAGAATATTGGCAACGTTCACTGTAAGATTCAGGGCCGTCACTAATCCCCTGCGGGTGATGGGCGCCACTTTATCGTCGTCGGTAGCAGAAGCAGAATATGGAAGCCGCACCGCCATCGCCTGGAGCGACGGGGTTCTCTCTCGCTCTGCTTTCTGCAAGCGTCGACTGTGCTCGGACTGTGCTCGAACTGTGCCCTCCTTACCTTTCGCCTGCACAGCAACCTTTGCCAATAAACCCCATTTCAAGTGGTGGAGGAGCCGGGGTCACGGTCCAGTCCTGGAACTCCGGAGCCGAAAGCTGCCCGAAAGGATGACCAGCGAAGCCAGCCAAACCGCTACGCCCTCGCCTCGGCCTGTGATGTGCTCTTTTGCTGTGCGTGAGCGAGACCCGCCAGACGTCAACGGCACTGACGAAAATGACGCGGAAGATTGGCTTGAAACCTTTCAGCGGGTGAGCGCGTACAACCGGTGGGACGATGTTTTGAAACTCACTTACGTGAGCTTCCCCCTGACCGGCGTCGCTGAGGTGTGGTTCAAGAATAACCAGCGTCGCCTTAAGACATGGGCTGAGTTTAAGGACGAATTCCTTGTGGTTTTCGGCCGCGCAGCTGTGCGCAAGCTTCAAGCAGAGCAGCGCTTGCACTTACGAGCCCAGCAGGTCGGTGAAACCTTCACGAGCTACATTGAAGACGTCCTCGACCTGTGTCGGTGCGTCGACCCCTCTATGCAAGAAGCTGAAAAGATCAAGCACATCTTGAAAAAAATAGATGACGACGCCTTCCAAATGCTTTTGTCGAGGGACTTATGCACCGTCACCGAAGTCATTACCATGTGCCGAAGCTTCGAAGAGTTACTTCCGCCTTGTCCGCAATACGTGCCGATTGCCGCGCCAGTCACATACGCCAACATCGCCGCGAGACCATTGCCGGAGTCAACCCCGACGTACCAGCCGACGTTTCCAGTGCAACCTCGAGATGTCCCAACTGTGCCTCCGCCTCCACGGTTTAATCCCCAGGCCGGTGGTCCGTGGCGTACCCCGGATAATCGTCCTATTTGCTTTGCTTGTGGAGTACCTGGGCACGTCGCACGCTACTGCCGCCGCCGTCCGCCGTCATTATGGGACGCTACACATGCCGGTTTTCCGCCGTCGGCTCAAGCCCAGGCGCCACTTCGTTCCCCGACTGCACCTCGCTCTTCGGATCGCACCACGTTTACTGACCGTCATTCATCTTCCCCGCGCCGTCACTCGCTTTCTCCCATACGACGTCGTCCTGGTCACGAAGACACGGAAAACTAGTCGCCGCAGTTCCCGAGGCAAGAACTGCGCGGAGGTCGAAAAGTACAAGGCCTCACCCTCCCCCGTCCCCTACCAATGTTATCGACGTTACCATAGAAGGTTTTCGCACTGTCGCCCTGGTAGACACGGGAGCTGCTGTTTCCGTCATCAAAGCCGATGTATTCCGTTTATTGCACAAAGTCACGACGCCTCTTCAAGGACTGTCGCTCCGAACCGCAAGCGCGCACAATATTGAACCAATGGCCGTTTGCACGGCTAGAGTCGTTATTCAGGACGTGCTGTACTTCATTGAACTCATTGTGCTACCAGCGTGTTCCCACGACCTCATATTAGGGTGGGACTTCCTTTCGCGTCATAACGCAGTGATCAACTGTGCGCGCGCAGAAGTTGAGTTTTCTTTCTGTGACGCACTATTTGATGACAGCAAAAGTGCCCCCACAACCAAACTTGTCATGGCAACCGACACTGACGTCCCGCCCTATTCTTCTGTTTGTGTGCCTGTGCGCTGCGCATCCACGACTGACGCCACAGCGCTGTTTACGCCCTCTGACATTTTCCTCCGCCGCAAATGTTTTCCCCTCCGTCTGCCCTCCTTACTCTCAGCACCGGAACGGGCAACATGTTTGTCACTAACGTATCTTCGGCAGCATGCGAACTTCTGGAGGGTGAAACAATTGGCAGCTTGGAATACATAGATCCTGGTCGTGTGATAGCCATTCCAGAGCGCCCTTCTCAGGTTCAGGTTGCCGGACTTGACCCATGTCCGCCTGGGGCGGAGCCATCGACTGATGTATTTCTTTCCTCTGTTGACAACGGTCTAGACCCTACCCTACAAAAAGCAAGCCCAACTTTCCGCACTGCTTCATCGATTTCAATAGTCATTCGACTTGTCCCAAAGCGCGCTTGGCCGCACATCTACAGTCGAGCACACCATCGACACTGGTACCCAAGCCTCCCTCCAGCAGCGGCCTTATCGCGTTTCTCCAGCTGAGCGCCGCACCATGGAGCAGCATGTGGACCACATGCTTCAGCGTGATGTTGTTCGACCCTCAAGCAGCCCGTGGGCGTCTCCTGTCGTGCTCGTCAAAACAAAAGGATGGATCCATTCGCTTCTGCGTGGACTACCACCGCCTCAACAATATCACGCGCAAAGACGTCTATCCGCTTCCACGCATTGATGACGCTCTGGACAGCTTGCAGGGGGCAGAGTTTTTTTTGTGTCTTGACTTGCAATCCGGATATTGGCAGGTACCCATGGCTGACGCTGATCGCTCGAAGACGGCATTTGTCACCCCTGATGGATTATATGAATTCAATGTTATGCCGTTCGGGCTGTGTAACGCCCGGCAACATTCGAACGCATGATGGACAATATTCTGAGGGGACTCAATTGGAAAATTTGCTTGTGCTACTTAGACGACATTGTCATTTTTTCTGCCGATTTTCCAACGCATCTTCAGCGCCTAGAACAGGTTTTAACCTGTCTTTCTCTCGGTGGACTCCAACTGAACCTAAAAAAGGGCCACTTCGCCGCGAGGAAGCCACCATCTTGGGCAACGTCGCCACCAAGGACGGCGTTCTACCCGACCCAGCGAAGCTCCGTGCAGTGGCCGAGTTCCCGAAGCCCACTAATATAAAATCTCTTCCGAGCTTCATAGGCCTTTGTTCATACTTCCGACGTTTCATCCGCAACTTTGCCTCTATCATTGCGCCATTGACAAAACTCCTTGGTGGTGCCAGCGACTTACCTGACTGGTCCTCAGCTTGCGACCATGCGTTGGAGACTCTGCGTTGTCTACTGACCTCTCCACCTGTACTTCGCCACTCCTACAACGCCTACTGAAGTTCACACTGACGTCAGTGGAGTTGGCCTTGGGGCCGTGCTTTGCCAACGAAGACCTGGTGTTGACGAATATGTCGTTGCCTATGCGAGCCGCACGTTGACGAAGGCTGAAGCAAATTATTCGGTAACCGAAAAGGAGTGCTTGGCCATCATCTGGGCGCTTGCTAAGTTTCGACCATATCTGTACGGCCGCCCATTTCATGTGGTCACTGACCACCACGCCCTTTGCTGGTTGGCGCCGTTAAAGGATTCGGCAGGTCGTCTTGGGTGATGGGCGCTTGGCCTACAAGAATACGACATACGCGTCATATACAGGTCCGGTCAGAAGCATTCTGATACCGAAGCTCTGTCTCTTTCACCAGTTTCTTCTGGCCTTGCGAAGCCGTCGGGTGACCTGCTGGCCCTTTCGGTGACTGATATGGCAGCCGAGCAACGGAATGATCCCTGAATCGCTTCCCTCATCAGCTGCCTATCCGATCCTTCCAGGGCCGCTACTACTCGGGCTCTGCGTAGGCAAGCAGCACACTTTGCGGTACGCGATGGGCTGCTTTGTTGCCGCAACTACCACTCGGACGGCCGCAAATGGTTACTTGTCATCCCTCAACATTTGGGATCCGATGTGTGCGCCTCTTTTCATTCCGATCCCACGTGCGGTCATGCCGGCCTGCTCAAAACCTATCAACGTTTGCGCATTCGTTACTTTTGGCGTGGGATGTACAGCTATGTGCTCAAATACGTTCGGTCCTGCCAAGACTGCCAACGACGAAAGGCGCCGGTGCCCACCTGAGCGGTCCTTTGCAACCGCTGCCTTGCCCGGGCAAGCCTTTTGATTGTGTTGGCATTGACTTGTACGGCTTATTACCTTGCACAGCCGCCGGAAACCGCTGGGCTATAGTGGCCATTGACCACCTAACACGGTATGCCGAGACCGCTGCTCTGCCAACTGCCACGGCACGTGACGTTTCCTCTTTTTTCTTGCATCGATTTACACTTCGTCACGGTGCCCCTAAAAAGCTGCTCAGTGTGCGGGGCCGTGTCTTCCTGTCTGACGATATTTCGGCGCTTCTTAAAGAATGCCATGTCATCCATTGCATGACCTCTGCTTACCACCCGCAGACCAATGGTCTAACAGAGCGCTTTAACCGCACCCTTGGAGATATGTTGTGTAAGTACGCGGCGTCCGATCATAGAAATTGGGACCTGGTGCTTCCCTACGTGACGTACGCCTATAACACCGCCATTCAAGACACGACTGGGTTCTCTCCATTTTTCCTTTTATAAGGGCGTGAGCCATCGTGTATGTTGGACACCATTCTGCCGTATCGTCGCGATCCATCTGAGTGTGCTCCGGTCTCGGAGGCCGCCAAGAGTGCAGAAGAATGCCGGCAACTTGCTCGTTCTTTTACCACGGAAGAACAGGGCCGCCAAAAATCTCACATTGATGGCAAGCCCGTGCCGAGCTTCGCTCCTGATTCTCGTGTATGGCTCTGGGTAACCACTCGGACTCCTGGTCTCTCCTCGAAATTTCTCTCAAACTATCAAGGCCCTTACCGCGTCATCGAAAAGACTTCCCCAGTCAATTACGTTGTAGAGCCCTTAACACCTTCCTAGGATCTCCGACGCCGTTGTCGGGAAACAGTGCGTGTTGAACGTCTAAAACCCTATTACGATCCCCTTGTTTTGCCAGCACCTTGAGTCGCCAGAATAGCTACCCTCTTGGCCAGGGGCTGATTGTAATGCAGAAGATTGGCAACGCTCACTCGAAGAATCAGGGCCGTCACCAATCCCTTGCGGGAGATGTGCGCCAATTTATCGTCGTCGGTAGCAGAAGCAGAATATGGAAGCCGCACCGCCATCGCCTGGAGCGACGGTGTTCTCTCTCGCTCTGCTTTCTCCAAGCGTCGACTGTGCGACTGTGCCCTTCTTGCATTTCACCTGCACAGCAACCTTTGCCAATAAACCCCACTTCAATATATATATATATATATATATATATATATATATACAAATATACATATGTACATACATATACATACTGAAAATAAAGCAACTTAACCGCAGTTTTGCCTAATCGCGTGATTTTATGCGTATGTCTTAAGGGAAACAAAAAAAAAGAACTGATAACTGACGGACGAAATGAAGGAGCGCTTCCAACCATGCCTGACGTGATTAAGTCAACCAAGAAAAAATAAAAAGGCGCTGTCTGGATGTAGCAATTTGCGGCCACCAAGAAAATGCGCGGTAGGTCGAAGGATGAGAAACACGGCGTAAGAACGTTTGCGCAATTTTATACAAATCTCAAACTTTTCGCAACGTTTTTATTGTAGCTGCGTCTCGTCGACCTACAGCTACCGTGGCGGCGGTTTTGGCGCAGCTCAAGCGGTCACATTTTGGTTCATTTACGCAGGTGGTTGAAACATGTGGTAAAGCTTAGTGAATATTTTTTTAACTGCCACGAAGCAAGAAAGGCTTAGAAGCAAGAAGCAAGACAAGAAAGACTTTTTCAACAGCCAGCAAGAAAGACTTAGACGCATAAAGCATTGCTTTTCCACATGACGCAATCACTTTGTACTGCCTTGCAAAATTGATTTTGCAAACACCTCCAGTGTGTCTCCATAAAACGTATTGCTGTGAAATCAACCACGTTTCAACCATTAATAATTGCGCCACGTACCCTAGCCTCTTGAGCAAAGTCTATTTAACATAGGATAAATCTTAGAACTTTGTCTACCGCTCATCTATTGTCGATCTTTTCTATCACTCAACTACATTTGTTTATCACTCATGCACGACAGTATTTCTTCGTCAACTGTACATTTTTGCGTCGCACCTTGATGGATTGGCTGCCCACACCTGCATTGCAAGAAAATTCCGAGGCAAGACATTCTGCGTCCGCCAAACAGCATGCAGCAACAATGCGGCATGAAAAAAAACTAGCTCCAATTTACGCTGGGAAAGTGGTTGGAAAGCAAAGCTTTAAACGACACCCACAACAATTGCCCATGAGGCGACACTTGAATTCACACATGTGGCTATACAAAAACTGAAACCAGACATTCTGCCAGCTCTTACCTTATATTCGCGGAGGAGGAGTCCCAAACGCAGCAGCAGCGTCGGGCATGGCCGGGGTAGAGCTGCGCATGCCGGCGCTGTAGCCCGGCTAAGAGTCGGGATAAAGTAAACAGAGAGGAGCGTCTTTTGATGGGTGCGAGAGCGGACCCTAGCCATCCTGATGTGCTCGCTTGGGGCTGCACCACCGCGCGATGGAAGCGCAGACACAAAAACAATTTGGCATATGAGCTTAGTGATTCCCATTTATACCGACTTAAAGTAGTTTGTTTAGTAAGTTTGAGAACTGTGAGAAAGCTAAGGGAAATTTCACAATCACTATTTATCAAAACCAGTTGCTCCTATTGCCTTATGTAGAACCTGCTACAACACAACCGATATGGTATTCCCCTTATTAGAAAACGGAATCCCACTCGTGACAGGCAGTGCATTTCTCTAGCGTTTCTCCAGCGGCTAGATGTCTCCCTGTGGTCTCTATAGAACCAATCTTTAAGATGTCTTCGCCGCACGACCATATAATGCTGTCAGGTCCTGGTTACCGGGAGGTGCTGCTGACGAAGTTCATCAAGCCGTGCGGAGAAAGTGCGCGATGGATGGAAAGCTGCGCCAAAACAGGCCCAAAACAATTGTCGCTAAAGCAGACTGCAAACCCGACTAAATGAAACCCTTACGCGAAAGCCGAGGTGGGAAGCTCCGGTGCGCGGGGAACGCTGGCCGAATTTGCCGTGCCATCTAAAGCGTGCTCCGTGAGTAAAACCCTCCGTTTTCCCCCCAGCCGCCGCCAGCGCCGTGTCGGGAGTTTATTGTCCTGCACGCAACGAAAGAACCGTTGGCTGGTACAGGTAGAAAGCTTTGCTTTGAAATATCAATTGTCTACATAATCTTTACACGAATGAAGGAACATGCCCTTCAGGCTGGACATTCTACCTTCCCGCATTGAGGTTCCATTGCGGTTTTAATTTGCTGAATATGTGCGTAAATCATACACATGTCATGCGTTGTAAAGGTTGTTCTAACACTATAGATTCACCAATCTTAAAAAAGGTGTTTGTTCTTTTTGCGGCTTTTAAAGCCAGTGCATAACGACAGACAGCCGAATTTCCAAACGCCACGTGGTGCCACGGTCTTTTCATTGACGAGCGGGCATTTCATTCACGTGAAATGATAGCGGGAATGACCGTGGCAGGCAAGCACCTGCGATAGTCATGCAACTGTGCAGAAATGTTGGATAGGACACGACTTCGTGCAATATGTGAGCTTTAATAAACTTACAGAAGCATGTTTCAATAGGCAAGCACCCGGTAACTGTAATTTATATGCGCTAAAAATGAAAAATGCCCCCAATACACTTTCACCTTTGTCCTCCGCCCTCTCATTCTCAAATATTTACCATTGAGTTTCCTGTCTTCGTATGGGAAGCGCATAGCTATACCCCAAGCAATAACCCCTTTGGAAGGTATGTGCGCCGTTGAGGAATAACGGGAGCTAAAATTGCTCTCGTATATAGTTTATAGATGGCAAGAATTTATAGCAGTGGGCATCCACTTTTTCCCCTGCCAATACCTGGGAGGAAGAACCTTGTCAATTAAGATGCTGATAGCGAGGTACATGTGCTTGCTTTATAACGACTTCGGGAAATTAGAGAAAAACACCCATGTGGTGGATAGTTTGGTGATACCAAGCAACACGTTTCCATCGACACGTGACAGGCCTACTTGTTTTACCCGGGCAATTGGACCTCCCATGCCCGAGTAATTTGCCATCGAGTTTTGATTTTGCATATCCGAACCGCATATCACTCTTAGCAATAATCCCTTAGATTGGTTACTTGAGCGCCATTGTGGAAAAGACCACTAGACTGTATTCTCGAAAGGTTTATGGAAGGCATAAAGTTGTAGGTGTGGGCGTCGTCGTTTCTTAAGGGTAATAGCCTGGACGGCAGAATATTGTTTGTTTGATGCTTATTG
Source organism: Haemaphysalis longicornis (assembly GCF_048455015.1). NCBI lineage: Eukaryota > Metazoa > Arthropoda > Arachnida > Ixodida > Ixodidae > Haemaphysalis > Haemaphysalis longicornis. The sequence continues at coordinate 110,918,509 of NW_027526204.1, forward strand.
CGAGCTAGTTATATTTGTTTGCTTCAGGTTTGCTTTTGTAAAAATGTAAAAGCATGGAAACGTCCTTGACATTTTTATGGCGTAATTAAAATGCAATAGGTTCCATCGGAAACAACTCCATCATCGTAATTCAAATGTGCTGAAGCATTGGTCCAGATACAGATTTATTTAACCGGTATCCTGTGACATCACATGATAAGTAAATTTACCATTCAATTTCCTATTTCTCAATTGGCAACAACAGAGCTATACTCCCAGCCAGACACTCTTCGATGAGTTGCAGGGGCGCTGCTGCGGAGCGGCCCAGGGGTATTGTGATCTGGTATAGTTTTGGCCAGAAGAATTTATTGCAGTGGGCGTCGTCTGTTTCCCAGTTGCCGCCTGGCAGGCAGAACGTTTTTGTTTGTTTTGATGCTGAGTGCGAGATATTGCTACTTGCTTTTGTTCGTTCTTCTAAATGTACATCAGCACGTGCGGTCTTCAGAACAAGTTTTGTTCTAGTGCGTTATTTTAAAGCAATAGCTTCACGATACCTAAGAGGCTGCTGGAATAAAGGTGTGGCGTCAAAATTATAAAATGAAAATAAAAGTTGACTGTCTTGACCATTTTGTTTCCAAACATCGTTAGGCAAGGGAAGCTAAAAAAATTTCACTCCGAGAAGATGACGAACAATATTAGGTAAAGGGCAGCAGCACTCAAATTGACGAGCATTCGGGGCAGCCCCAAATGTGGGAAGTTAGGTACTGCCCTGTGTGGGGAAACTTGATCCTCCATGACTGAACCGAAAAACTGTGCTCCAGAGTGATTGATTCTTAGTTTTCGCGCCGAATGTGTTGACAATAAGCTCGCGAGGATAAAATGTGAATGACCAACCAGTTTCAAAGTTTCGGTCCTTGGTTGTCTCAGTCAGAAGTATTCGTTTTGAGTGCCGTTAGAGCCATTCCCATCTGATGCTCTATATTTCTTCAAATATAGGCAATTGCTGGAAGAAACAGATTTAGTTAATAATTTAACGAAAGTATTGATAACCATTTGAGCTGAAATAATAAAGCACTCCAGTTGGAAACTAAACAAACTTTACAATAATCAACTCCTCAAAACCAATGTTTTATACATATTCTAAAAGAGAAGGATGACTTATGTAAAACGAAATAGAAAAGCAGCTTCTATATAGTACGCATAAAAATAGCGAAAAAGAGCAAACCCCGTAACCCCCTTCTTTTCCATAAATGTGCGTAATTGGCAGTAGTAACAGTAGAGATGCATTTTTGCCCAGATATTTTGAAAACCAGAGAAATAAACAACACAAAAATAAACGACTACAAAAATATCTCACAAAAAGGTTGTATTAAACATCTCTAAAAGCAATAACAAAATAATGAAGTTACAAACAACACATTTCACTGGCATAATAGTGCAAATGAGCATAATTGTTCGTACGAGACTGTGATAACCGAAAGTTGCCAGAAAGATAACATTTGACACGTTAAAATTTTAAATTAAAAATTGACCAGAGTTAGGGGAAATCCCCAAGGTGGAGAAAGTCATTGCGAAGAAAAATGTATCCTATAAGTCACTAAAGTTGACATCCACCTAAATGGAGCCGTATGGCTGCATTGAGGTGGATGTCAAATTTTGCAGAACCCACAGAGCTATACCCCCTCCAATTCACTGTTTGATGAGTTGCATTGGCGCCGCTGCGGAGCGGCCCAGGGGTATTGTGATCTGGTATAGTTTTGGCCAGAAGAATGTATTGCAGTGGGCGTCGTATGCTTCCCAGTTGCCGCCTGGCAGGCAGAACGTTTTTGTTTGTTTTGATGCTGAGTGCGAGATATTGCTACTTGCTTTTGTTCGTTCTTCTAAATCTACATCAGCACGTGCGGTCTAAAAATACCAAGTCGAGTTTAAGAAAGGATCCGAAAGGCTTAAAAAAAGATCGTTGCAATACTACATTTTCGGTAAATTTCGGTTTAAGATGTGTATGTTTTCGCATATGCTGTTGCAGCGCACAAGTAAATTTATAAAGCATTCAGTTTCGGCCCTACGCCACGAAATGCTCGCTTTCAACGGTGGAATTCTACCTGTACACGGATTCGGGATTCGTTGTGCCTCTTGAATAGGGGCTCGTTCATTTCATTGTCTTCCCGTGTTGCTGATAGCCGGCCAGAAATAATTGCACGCCGTGGGCCTTTGTTACCTAAAGTTACCTAGCTGGGCTGGCGCTGTTTATTGCGGGCGCAGGCCATAAATATTACACTTTGGCCGGGAGCATCTTGGAGTGCATTGTTTCTCCCCTAGCCAATAGCAGCAATCTATAGAGCAGAGCTCCAGAAACTCGACGTAACACCTTTCGCTCCGATTTCGCAAAACGCGCTGTCTTGTACGCACTTACCAGCGAGGACATAGCGTGGTTTTGCGGTCAGGCATTCGTCCATCCGGACTTTCTGCAACCCCTTGCGAAAATGTCGACCTACAAGCCTCATATGCCGATGCCGCTTGATATGCTTGAATACCAACAAAAGATTAAGGAATTCAGCGGCCTGCATATGAGCTTCCCGGTAAGTGAATATTACTGGTGCTTGACACGGGTACGGTGCACGAAGTTACGTTTCGTTGTGAAGAAGCTCCACCACCCCCATATCAGGTAATGGTGTTGCGAGTCACAATCGAAAGGACTTAATTAATGAATTATTCAATCAATAGGACTCCTTATTTTCCTTTTAAAATGCGCAGGACAGGATTATTTATTGCGCTCACGGCGAACAATGGCGTAAGCACTAGCAGAAGTATTTTCGGGTAGAAATGTAGCTAATAGTCAGTTATAAACTATACTTACCCAGCGGGCGCAAACGCAGCTTCAGAACAAGTTTTGTTCTAGTGCGTTTTTTTAAAGCAACAGCTTCACGATACCTAAGAGGCTGCCGGAATAAAGGTGTGGCGTCAAAATTATAAAATGAGAATAAAAGTTGACTGTCTGGACCATTTTGTTTGCAAACATCGTTAGGCAAGAGAAGCTAAAAAAATTTCACTCCGAGAAAATGACGAACAATATTAGGTAAAGGGCAGCAGCACTCAAATTGACGAGCAATCGGGGCAGCCCCAAATGTGGGAAGTTAGGTACTGCCCTGTGTGGGGGAAACTTGATCCTCCACGAGTGAACCGAAAAACTGGGCTCCAGAGTGATTGATTCTTATTTTTAGCGTCGAATGTGCTGACAATAAGCTCGCGAGGATAAATTGTGAATGACCAACCAGTTTCAAAGTTTCGGTCCTTGGTTGTCTCTGTCAGAAGTATTCATTTCCGAGTGCTGTTAGAGCCATTCCCATCTGACGCTCTTCATTTCTTCAAATATAGGCAATTGCTGAAAGAAACAGATTTAGTTAATAATTTAACGAAAGTATTGATAACCATTTGAGCTGAAATAATAAAGCACTCTAGTTGGAAACTAAACAAACTTTACAATAATCAACTCCTCAAAACCAATGTTTTATACATATTCTAAAAGAGAAGGATGACTTATGTAACACGAAATAGAAAAGCAGCTTCTATATAGTACGCATAAAAATAGCGAAAAAGAGCAAACCCCGTAACCCCCTTCTTTTCCATAAATGTGCGTAATTGGCAGTAGTAACACTAGAGATGCATTTTTGCCCAGATATTTTGAAAACCAGAGAAATAAACAACACAAAAATAAACGACTACAAAAATATCTCACAAAAAGGTTGTATTAAACATCTCTAAAAGCAATAACAAAATAATGAAGTTACAAACAACACATTTCACTGGCATAATAGTGCAAATGAGCATAATCGTTCGTACGAGACTGTGATAACCGAAAGTTGCCAGAAAGATAACATTTGACACGTTAAAATTTTAAATTAAAAATTGACCAGAGTTAGGGGAAATCCCCAAGGTGGAGAAAGTCATTGCGAAGAAAAATGCATCCTATAAGTCACTAAAGTTGACATCCACCTAAATGGAGCCGTATGGCTGCATTGAGGTGGATGTCAAATTTTGCAGAACCCACAGAGCTATACCCCCTCCAATTCACTGTTTGATGAGTTGCATTGGCGCCGCTGCGGAGCGGCCCAGGGGTATTGTGATCTGGTATAGTTTTGGCCAGAAGAATGTATTGCAGTGGGCGTCGTATGCTTCCCAGTTGCCGCCTGGCAGGCAGAACGTTTTTGTTTGTTTTGATGCTGAGTGCGAGATATTGCTACTTGCTTTTGTTCGTTCTTCTAAATCTACATCAGCACGTGCGGTCTAAAAATACCAAGTCGAGTTTAAGAAAGGATCCGAAAGGCTTAAAAAAAGATCGTTGCAATACTACATTTTCGGTAAATTTCGGTTTAAGATGTGTATGTTTTCGCATATGCTGTTGGAGCGCACAAGTAAATTTATAAAGCATTCAGTTTCGGCCCTACGCCACGAAATGCTCGCTTTCAACGGTGGAATTCTACCTGTACACGGATTCGGGATTCGTTGTGCCTCTTGAATAGGGGCTCGTTCATTTCATTGTCTTCCCGTGTTGCTGATAGCCGGCCAGAAATAATTGCACGCCGTGGGCCTTTGTTACCTAAAGTTACCTAGCTGGGCTGGCGCTGTTTATTGCGGGCGCAGGCCATAAATATTACACTGTGGCCGGGAGCATCTTGGAGTGCATTGTTTCTCCCCTAGCCAATAGCAGCAATCTATAGAGCAGAGCTCCAGAAACTCGACGTAACACCTTTCGCTCCGATTTCGCAAAACGCGCTGTCTTGTACGCACTTACCAGCGAGGACATAGCGTGGTTTTGCGGTCAGGCATTCGTCCATCCGGACTTTCTGCAACCCCTTGCGAAAATGTCGACCTACAAGCCTCATATGCCGATGCCGCTTGATATGCTTGAATACCAACAAAAGATTAAGGAATTCAGCGGCCTGCATATGAGCTTCCCGGTAAGTGAATATTACTGGTGCTTGACACGGGTACGGTGCACGAAGTTACGTTTCGTTGTGAAGAAGCTCCACCACCCCCATATCAGGTAATGGTGTTGCGAGTCACAATCGAAAGGACTTAATTAATGAATTATTCAATCAATAGGACTCCTTATTTTCCTTTTAAAATGCGCAGGACAGGATTATTTATTGCGCTCACGGCGAACAATGGCGTAAGCACTAGCAGAAGTATTTTCGGGTAGAAATGTAGCTAATAGTCAGTTATAAACTATACTTACCCAGCGGGCGCAAACGCAGCTTCAGAACAAGTTTTGTTCTAGTGCGTTTTTTTAAAGCAACAGCTTCACGATACCTAAGAGGCTGCCGGAATAAAGGTGTGGCGTCAAAATTATAAAATGAGAATAAAAGTTGACTGTCTTGACCATTTTGTTTGCAAACATCGTTAGGCAAGAGAAGCTAAAAAAATTTCACTCCGAGAAAATGACGAACAATATTAGGTAAAGGGCAGCAGCACTCAAATTGACGAGCAATCGGGGCAGCCCCAAATGTGGGAAGTTAGGTACTGCCCTGTGTGGGGGAAACTTGATCCTCCACGAGTGAACCGAAAAACTGGGCTCCAGAGTGATTGATTCTTATTTTTAGCGTCGAATGTGCTGACAATAAGCTCGCGAGGATAAATTGTGAATGACCAACCAGTTTCAAAGTTTCGGTCCTTGGTTGTCTCTGTCAGAAGTATTCATTTCCGAGTGCCGTTAGAGCCATTCCCATCTGACGCTCTTCATTTCTTCAAATATAGGCAATTGCTGAAAGAAACAGATTTAGTTAATAATTTAACGAAAATATTGATAACCATTTGAGCTGAAATAATAAAGCACTCTAGTTGGAAACTAAACAAACTTTACAATAATCAACTCCTCAAAACCAATGTTTTATACATATTCTAAAAGAGAAGGATGACTTATGTAAAACGAAATAGAAAAGCAGCTTCTATATAGTACGCATACAAATAGCGAAAAAGAGCAAACCCCGTAACCCCCTTCTTTTCCATAAATGTGCGTAATTGGCAGTAGTAACACTACAGATGCATTTTTGCACGGATTTTGAAAACCAGAGAAATAAACAACACAAAAATAAACGACTACAAAAATATCTCACAAAAAGGTTGTATTAAACATCTCTAAAAGCAATAACAAAATAATAAAGTTACAAACAACACATTTCACGGGCATAATAGTGCAAATGAGCATAATTGTTCGTACGAGACTGTGATAACCGAAAGTTGCCAGAAAGATAACATTTGACACGTTAAAATTTTAAATTAAAAATTGACCAGAGTTAGGGGAAATCCCCAAGGTGGAGAAAGTCATTGCAAAGAAAAATGTACCCTATAAGTCACTAAAGTGGGCACCCACCTCAATGGAGCCGTATGGCTGCATTGAGGTGGATGTCAAATTTTGCAGAACCCACAGAGCTATACCCCCACCCATACACTCTTTGATGAGTTGCAGGGGCGCTGCTTTGGAGGGGCACCGGGGTATTGTGATCTGGTATGGTTTTGGCCTGAAGAATTTATTGCAGTGGGCGTCGTCTGTTTCCCAGTTGCCGCCTGTCAGGCAGAACGTTTTTTTTTTGTTTTGATGCTGAGTGCGAGATATTGCTACTTGCTTTTGTTCATTCTTCTAAATCTACATCAGCACGTGCGGTCTAAAAATACCAAGTCGAGTTTAAGAAAGGGTCCGAAAGGCTTTAAAAAAGATCGTTGCAATACTATATTTTCGGCAAATTTCGGTTTAAGATGTGTATGTTTTCGCATATGCTGTTGCAGCGCACAAGTAAATTTATAAAGCTTTCAGTTTCGGCCCTACGCCACGAAATGCTCGCTTTCAACGGTGGACCTCTACCTGTACGGGGATTCGGGATTCGTTGTGCCTCTTGAATAGGGGCTCGTTCATTTCATTGTCTTCCCGTGTTGCTGATAGCCGGCCAGAAATAATTGCAGGCCGTGGGCCTCTGTTACCTAAAGTTACCTAGCTGGGCTGGCGCTGTTTATCGCGGGCGCAGGCCATAAATATTACACTGTGGCCGGGAGCATCTTCGAGTGCATTGTTTCTCCCCTAGCCAATAGCAGCAATCTCTAGAGCAGAGCTCCAGAAACTCCACGTAACACCTTTTGCTCAGATTTCGCAAAACGCGCTGTCTTGTACGCACTTACCAGCGAGGACATAGCGTGGTTTTGCGGTCAGGCATTCGTCCATCCGGACTTTCTGCAACCCCTTGCGAAAATGTCGACCTACAAGCCTCATATGCCGATGCCGCTTGATATGCTTGAATACCAACAAAAGATTAAGGAATTCAGCGGCCTGCATATGAGCTTCCCGGTAAGTGAATATTACTGGTGCTTGACACGGGTACGGTGCACGAAGTTACGTTTCGTTGTGAAGAAGCTCCACCACCCCCATATCAGGTATTGGTGTTGCGAGTCACAATCGAAAAGACTCAATTAATGAATTATTCAATCAATAGGACTCCTTATTGTCCTTTTAAAATGCGCAGGACAGGATTATTTATTGCGCTCACGGCGAACAATGGCGTAAGCACTAGCAGAAGTATTTTCGGGTAGAAATGTAGCTAATAGTCAGTTATAAAGTATACTTACCCAGCGGGTGCAAACGCAGCTTCAGAACAAGTTTTGTTCTAGTGCGTTATTTTAAAGCAACAGCTTCACGATACCTAAGAGGCTGCCGGAATAAAGGTGTGGTGTCAAAATTATAAAATGAGAATAAAAGTTGACTGTCTGGACCATTTTGTTTACAAACTTCGTTAGGCAAGAGAAGCTAAAAAAATTTCACTCCGAGAAGAAGACGAACAATATTAGGTAAAAGCAGCAGCACTCAAATTGACGAGCATTCGGGGCAGCCCCAAATGTGGGAAGTTAGGTACTGCGCTGTGTGGGGGAAACTTGATCCTCCATGACTGAACCAAAAAACTGTGCTCCAGAGTGATTGATTCTTATTTTTCGCGCCGAATGTGCTGACAATAAGCTCGCGAGGATAAAATGTGAATTACCAACCAGTTTCAAACTTTCGGTCCTTGGTTGTCTCAGTCAGAAGTATTCGTTTCCGAGTGCCGTTAGAGCCATTCCCATCTGACGCTCTCCATTTCTTCAAATATAGGCAATTGCTGGAAGAAACAGATTTAGTTAATAATTTAACGAAAATATTGATAACCATTTGAGCTGAAATAATAAAGCACTCTAGTTGGAAACTAAACAAACTTTTCAATAATCAACTCCTCAAAACCAATGTTTTATACATATTCTAAAAGAGAAGGATGACTTATGTAAAACGAAATAGAAAAGCAGCTTCTATATAGTACGCATACAAATAGCGAAAAAGAGCAAACCCCGTAACCCCCTTCTTTTCCATAAATGTGCGTAATTGGCAGTAGTAACACTACAGATGCATTTTTGCACGGATTTTGAAAACCAGAGAAATAAACAACACAAAAATAAACGACTACAAAAATATCTCACAAAAAGGTTGTATTAAACATCTCTAAAAGCAATAACAAAATAATAAAGTTACAAACAACACATTTCACGGGCATAATAGTGCAAATGAGCATAATTGTTCGTACGAGACTGTGATAACCGAAAGTTGCCAGAAAGATAACATTTGACACGTTAAAATTTTAAATTAAAAATTGACCAGAGTTAGGGGAAATCCCCAAGGTGGAGAAAGTCATTGCAAAGAAAAATGTACCCTATAAGTCACTAAAGTGGGCACCCACCTCAATGGAGCCGTATGGCTGCATTGAGGTGGATGTCAAATTTTGCAGAACCCACAGAGCTATACCCCCACCCATACACTCTTTGATGAGTTGCAGGGGCGCTGCTTTGGAGGGGCACCGGGGTATTGTGATCTGGTATGGTTTTGGCCTGAAGAATTTATTGCAGTGGGCGTCGTCTGTTTCCCAGTTGCCGCCTGTCAGGCAGAACGTTTTTTTTTTGTTTTGATGCTGAGTGCGAGATATTGCTACTTGCTTTTGTTCATTCTTCTAAATCTACATCAGCACGTGCGGTCTAAAAATACCAAGTCGAGTTTAAGAAAGGGTCCGAAAGGCTTTAAAAAAGATCGTTGCAATACTATATTTTCGGCAAATTTCGGTTTAAGATGTGTATGTTTTCGCATATGCTGTTGCAGCGCACAAGTAAATTTATAAAGCTTTCAGTTTCGGCCCTACGCCACGAAATGCTCGCTTTCAACGGTGGACCTCTACCTGTACGGGGATTCGGGATTCGTTGTGCCTCTTGAATAGGGGCTCGTTCATTTCATTGTCTTCCCGTGTTGCTGATAGCCGGCCAGAAATAATTGCAGGCCGTGGGCCTCTGTTACCTAAAGTTACCTAGCTGGGCTGGCGCTGTTTATCGCGGGCGCAGGCCATAAATATTACACTGTGGCCGGGAGCATCTTCGAGTGCATTGTTTCTCCCCTAGCCAATAGCAGCAATCTCTAGAGCAGAGCTCCAGAAACTCCACGTAACACCTTTTGCTCAGATTTCGCAAAACGCGCTGTCTTGTACGCACTTACCAGCGAGGACATAGCGTGGTTTTGCGGTCAGGCATTCGTCCATCCGGACTTTCTGCAACCCCTTGCGAAAATGTCGACCTACAAGCCTCATATGCCGATGCCGCTTGATATGCTTGAATACCAACAAAAGATTAAGGAATTCAGCGGCCTGCATATGAGCTTCCCGGTAAGTGAATATTACTGGTGCTTGACACGGGTACGGTGCACGAAGTTACGTTTCGTTGTGAAGAAGCTCCACCACCCCCATATCAGGTAATGGTGTTGCGAGTCACAATTCAAGACTCAATTCATGAATTATTCAATCAATAGGACTCCTTATTTTCCTTTTAAAATGCGCTGGACAGGATTATTTATTGTGCTCACGGCGAACAACGGCGTAAGCACTAGCAGAAGTATTTTCGGGTGGAACTGTAGCTAATGGGGCGAATGGCGATGGGGCGTCAGTTCAAGAGATTGGGAAGCGTATGCCTCAGTGCTCACACTGGCCATGATAGTGACGGTATCGCTTGCACTGCGTATCCCATAACGCCGCGAATGCTCACACATTTTCCCCCCTCGGCTGAAGGCGGCCGCCTGGCCGCCGGCGGTTATGGTTGGCGACGGTGAAAACGCTTCAAGCGGGAAACATGCACGATTTCTGTTCCACGGCAGCGACGGTCCGTTGGAGTATCCACTGGAGAAACACGATAATTGACTGGAGAAACTTGTTCGACGACGACGTAGGGATCGAGGTACCTGTGAAGAAACTTTTCACAGAGGCCTGATGTGCGAATCGGAGTCCAAAGTAGCACCTCATCCCCTTTGCAGAACTCAACAGAACGATGTGATGCGTCGTATCTTGCCTTCCGTTCTTGCTGACTCGAATCCGTGTGAAGTCGTGCCATCCGTCGACAGTGAGCGATCCGCGTGGCGAACTGTTCATGAAATGGTGAAGTGGCAGAGACCGGAGCAGAGAAAAAGGCGGTGTCCAGTGCAAAAGAGGGTTGGCGGCCATAAACAAGGAAGAAGGGGGAGTAACCCGTCGTGCGTTGAACCGCTGAATTGTAAGCAAACGTAACAAAGGGTAGGATGATATCCCAGTTTCGGTGGTCGGGGCTTATGTACATAGACAGCATATCGGATAAAGTGCGGTGAAAACGTTCGGTAAGGCCATTTGTTTGGGGATGATAACTAGAGCAAGTTTTGTGAATGGTGTTTGCAGCACGAAGGACTTCGGCAAGGACCTGAGAAAGAAATGTCTTGCCGCGGTCACTCAGCAGGACCCGAGGGGCTCCATGTCGCAAGATGATATTGCGTAAGGTGAAGTCGGCAACTTCGTGAGCACAGGCAGACGGGAGGGGAGCAGTCTCCGCGTATCGAGTCAAGTGGTCCACCGCAGTTACGATCCAGCGGCAGCCATTAGATGTAGGAGGTAAGGGCCCATACAGGTCTATGCCCACGGTTTCAAAAGGAACAGATGGGCAGGGAACCGGGTGCAACAATCCAGCGGGAGGGGACGTAGATCGCTTGCGGTGTTGGCACGGGGCGCACGATGCGACATACTTTGCAACACTTGTGGATAAGCCTGGCCAAAAAAACCGACTCCGGACGCGGTCGTATGTCTTTTCAAAGCCAAGATGTCCAGCCGTCGCATCATCATGAAGTGCTTTAAGCACGCCAAGACGAAGCTCACGAGGAATTACTGGCACCCATTTGTAGCCTGTAGCATGGCGATTCATGTGGCAAAGTACTCCATCAATCAGCCGGAAGTTGTTAAGTTGGCGTCGCAGCCGGCTATTCGGTGGTCGGACAGATCCATTCAGGCGGTCGATGAGAGTCCGACAATACGTATCTGCCCGCTGAATCGATGGCAGGTCAGTTAACGCATCCACCGAAGTATGGTTGATAGGCGCCAGAGGTAAACGGGGTTGGCGTGGTTCGGTGATGGTAGCAGACGACGAAGTAGATAGTGGGCATCGCGACAGTGCGTCAGCATCTAAATGCTTTTTACCGGACTTGAACACGACCGTAAAGTCGAACTGCTGTAAACGTAAGACCCAACGGCCTAGGCGCCCAGATAAATTTTTCATAGTTGAGAGCCAACAGAGGGCATGATGATCTGTGACGATGGTGAAATGACGGCCGTATAAGTATGGGCGAAACTTCTGAATGGACCATACAACAGCTAGGCATTCTTGTTCAGTGATAGTGTAGTTTTGCTCAGCGGGTGTCAGTGAGCGACTAGCATATGCTACCACCCTTTCTCTGGATCGAGTGTCACGCTGAAGAAGAACGGAGCCAATGCCGCACCCGCTGGCATCAGTATGCAGGATGGTAGGCGCTGTATCGTCAAAATGACACAGGACGGGATCATCTGTAAGGGCGTCCTTAAGGGCTTGAAATGCTTTCTAGCAATCGTCTGACCAGATGAAGGGCACGTTGGCACGTAACAGCTGGTTCAAAGGGGAAGCGAGGGTCGCAAAGTTGCGAATAAAACGGCGAAAGTATGACGCCAGGCCAAGGAAGCTCCGCAGATCTTTCAGTTGGAGGGGCCGAGGAAAGTTTACAACCGCGGCTGTCTTGTCTGGGTCCGGACGTATTCCCTCTTTGGAAACGACATGCCCCAAAACTTTAATGCTCTTGCTTGCAAAACGGCACTTCTTCGTATTCAGTTGCAGTCCGGCGTTAGACAGGCAGGTCAGGACTTCGTCAAGGCGCTGCAGATGCTGCGAAAATATGGTCGAAAATATCACAACATCGTCCAAATAACACAGACACGTCTGCCATTTGAGGCCACGAAGGACCGTGTCCATGAGTCGTTCGAAGGTAGCCGGAGCGTTGCACAGGCCAAACGGCATGACGTTAAATTCATACAAGCCGTCTGGGGTGGCAAATGCCGTCTTCTCCTTGTCGGCTTCGTGCATGGGTATCTGCCAGTACCCGGAGCGAAGGTCGAGGCTTGAGAAGTATTCGGCCCCTTGCAAGCAGTCTAAGGCATCGTCTATGCGGGGCATAGGATAGACGTCCTTTCGAGTAATTTTATTGAGCGCCCGGTAATCTACGCAGAACCGTACAGATCCATCCTTTTTCTCAACCAGAACAACGGGAGAAGACCATGAGCTCGTGGATGGCCGAATAACCTTCCGTTTGAGCATATCGGCAACATTATCTTGAATTATCTTGTGCTCAGACGAGGAGACGCGGTATGGTCTGCGTCGAATCACGGCTGACCCGTCCGTTTCAATTCGGTGCTCTGTTGCAGTAGTCTGTGTGAGACCAGGTGAATGAACGTCAAATGAATCGCGGTGCTTGGCCAAAACATCGATTAGTAGCTTGGCCTGAGTAGGTGTAAGGTCGGGACTGAGCGTGGCAGTAAGCGCTGACATATCCGCTGGCACAGCCATCAGTGTGCTAATTGAAGGGGACGTTCCACTGGAAACCACTGAAGCAGGACTGCTATCAGCCACCGAAGCTATGGTAGTTCCTTCAGACAACAGAATGGGTTCATTTGTGGTATTGAAAGCAGCCAGGACTGTAGACCCACTCACAAGCCGAAGGAGGCATGGTGCGATGGCAATTCCTTGTGGCAGAAATCGAGTGGACGGTACCGCCAAAACATCACCGTCGGCAAATGCGTCGGAAGAAACGGATAGAATGCCTTCACAACCTGCTTCCAAAACGTGATCGGAATTCAACTTCAGGGTGGGGTATGGCACGTCTGGACAACTGAGATATTGTGTGTCAGCAATACGGATGGCCGGGCGACGACAGGAGATAACGGCAGAGGCAGAGGCAAGAAAGTCCCATCCGAGAATGAGGTCATGGGCACACGGGGAAATAACTGCACACTGAATAGAATGGCGAATTCCTCCTATCGAGACACGCACGGTACAATAAGCACTGGGCTGGATGTCATTGTCATTGGCACCACGTAAACAAGGACCGGAATAAGGAGTCTTGACTTTTCTGAGACGCGAACACAGATTAGCACAAATCACGGAAATTGTAGCCCCAGTGTCAACTAATGCTTCCACTTGAATACCTTCGACAACAACAGACAGCATATTAGCCGGTAGTTCAGGAGGAATTGTGGTCGGTCCAAGTGATGCAGTTTTCCCTCCAAAAACTGCAGCACCTAGTTTTCCTGTTGTCGGTTGGGGGCATTGGTAACAGGTCGAAGTGGTGACAAGGCCCGACGGAATGGCGAAGGGGAACGACGTCGAACGGGGCGAGAATCGCGGGGATAGTCCATGGCGTCAGGAGAGGGAGACGAGCGGGCTGGAGGGGGCGAGTACCCACGCTGACGGGGGGCGTAGCTGAAGCGGTTGTCTCGTTCGAAGGGGGCATAGCCTCGTCGCTCATCTAGCTGGCGTCTGCGGCAAAAACGGGAAATGTGTCCTCTGATGCCGCAGTAGAAGCACACAGGCCGGTCGCCTGGAGCACGCATCGGTCGCCACGTTGACGAGTAAGGTGCCGGCATCGATGGCGCAGAGAGGGCGGTCAAGTGGGCGGACGCAGTCGGGTGCACGATGTGCTCCACGGGAATGGATGGTCGGGACGCAGCTTCTGAATACGTGGGAATGTGTAGTGGCGCAGTCTGACATGGTTGGGGAATGTTGGTCATACACGCCAGCTCTTCCTTGATCACGTCCCGCAGTCCATGTGCGCAGACAGGAGCATTCTGGGGGCAGGGAGCGTCACGCTGCTGCAGCTCCTCGCGTATGATAGCGCGTATTAAAGTGCGGAGCTCCACATTCCCAGAGGGGATGGTAGGCCAGGAATCCTGCTGGAGGCGAATAGCTTGCAGATTGTCAAGGCGCTGGCATATCGCCCGCACTTCTGCAATGGTGGTGGGATTTTGTATCGCCAGGGCATTGAAAGCGAAAGAGGAGATTCCTTTCATGATGTGTCGTACCTTATCCGCCTCTGGCATGTCTTTGTCAACTCGACGACACAGTCCGACGACGTCTTCTATGTACGAAGCGTAGGTTTCCTCCGGGTGCTGTATGCGGGCGTCCAGTTTCTTTTTGGCTCCAGCCGCGCTAGCAGAGGACGTGACGAAAATCTGACGCAGTTGCTGAGTGAAGTCACTCCAATCAGAGAATCCTCCCGCATTATTGTGGTACCAGGTCTCAGCCACCTTCTTCAAGGAGAAACCAACGTTCTGTAGCTTGAACGTGTCGTCCCAGCGGTTGAAGGAGCTTACCCTGTTGAACTGATCGAGCCATTCGTCCACGTCTTCACCACGGAGGCCATAGAAAAACGGAGGATCGCGCTGGTGAGCGGTGATAGTAATGGCGGGCTGGACAGGAGCTGCTGCGCTGGTAGCACTACGGCTGCTCTCGTGCTGCATGGTGCTGGTTGCTAGCGCCAAACGCCGACCCGATCGTAGCTCCAGCGGTGCGACCAAGAGAGGTAGACGTCGGGATCAAGCGCACACTCCACCACTTGAGAGAGTGAGGGACGAGGTCTCGGAGACGACGTTTATTCTTATTGTTCTCCTCGGAGCGAGCGTACCGAGAAGCGCGAGACCGACGATGATGCTGATGATTATTTACAGATGGTAATGGCGATGGGGCGTCAGTTCAAGAGATTGGGAAGCGTATGCCTCAGTGCTCACACTGGCCATGATAGTGACGGTATCGCTTGCACTGCGTATCCCATAACGCCGCGAATGCTCACAGTATACTTACCCAGCGGGCACAAACGCAGCTTCAGAACAAGTTTTGTTCTAGTGCGTTATTTTAAAGCAACAGTTTCACGATACCTAAGAGGCTGCCGGAATAAAGGTGTGGCGTCAAAATATAAAATGAGAATAAAAGTTGACTGTCTTGATCATTTTGTTTCCAAACTTCGTTAGGCAAGAGAAGCTAAAAAAATTTCACTCCGAGAAGATGACGAACAATATTAGGTAAAGGGCAGCAGCACTCAAATTGACGAGCATTCGGGGCAGCCTCAAATGTGGGAAGTTAGGTACTGCCCTGTGTGGGGGAAAATTGTTCCTCCATGACTGAACCGAAAAACTGTGCTCCAGAGTGATTGATTCTTAGTTTTCGCGCCGAATGTGCTGACAATAAGCTCGCGAGGATAAAATGTGAATGACCAACCAGTTTCAAACTTTCGGTCCTTGGTTGTCTCAGTCAGAAGTATTTGTTTCCGAGTGCCGTCAGAGCCATTCCCATCTGACGCTCTCCATTTCTTCAAATATAGGCAATTGCTGGAAGAAACAGATTTAGTTTATAATATAACGAAAATATTGATAACCATTTGAGCTGAAATAATAAAGCACTCTAGTTGGAAACTAAACAAACTTTACAATAATCAACTCCTAAAAACCAATGTTTTATACATATTCTAAAAGAGAAGGAGGACTTATGTAAAACGAAATAGAAAAGCAGCTTCTATATAGTACGCATAAAAATAGCGAAAAACAGCAAACCCCGTAACCCCCTTCTTTTCCATAAATATGTAACACTAGAGATGGATTTTTGCACGGATTTTGAAAACCAGAGAAATAAACAACACAAAAATAAACGACTAGAAAAATATCTCACAAAAAGGTTGTATTAAACATCTTTAAAAGCAATAACAAAATAATAGAGTTACAAACAACACATTTCACTGGCATAATAGTGCAAATGAGCGTAATTGTTCGTACGAGACTGTGATAACCGAAAATTGCCAGAAAGATAACATTTGACACGTTAAAATTTTAAATAAAAATTGACCAGAGTTAGGGAAAATCCCCAAGGTGGAATAAGTCATTGCAAAGAAAAATCTACCCTATAAGTCACTAAAGTTGACATCCAACTCAATGGAGCCGTATGGCTGCACTGAGGTCGATGTCAAATTTTGCAGAACCCACCGAGCTATACCCCCACCCATACACTCTTTGATGAGTTGCAGGGGCGCTGCTTTGGAGGGGCGCCAGGGTATTGTGATCTGGTATGGTTTTGGCCAGAAGAATTTATTGCAGTTAGGGGCGTCGTCTGTTTCCCAGTTGCCGCCTGGCAGGCAGAACGTTTTTTTTTTGCATTGATGCTGAGTTCGAGATATTGCTGCTTGCTTTTCTTCGTTCTTCTAAATGTACATCAGCACGTGCGGTGTAGAAATGCCAAGTCTAGTTCAAGAAAGAATCCGAAAGGCTTTAAAACAGATCGTTGCAATATTATAATTTCGGTAAATTTCGGTTTAAGATGTGTATTTTTTCGCATATGCTGTTGCAGCGCACAAATAAATTTATAAAGCATTCAGTTTCGGCCCTACGCCACGAAATGCTCGCTTTCAGCGATGGACCTCTACCTGTACGGGGATTCGGGATTCGTTGTGCCTCTTGAATAGGGGCTCGTTCATTTCATTGTCTTCCCGTGTTGCTGATAGCCGGCCAGAAATAATTGCAGGCCGTGGGCCTTTGTTACCTATAGTTACCTAGCTGGGCTGCCGCTGTTTATTGCGGGCGCAGGCCATAAATATTACACTGTGGCCGGGAGCATCTTGGAGTGCTTTGTTTTTCCCCTAGCCAATAGCATCAATCTCTAGAGGAGAGCTCCAGAAACTCGACGTAACACCTTTCGCTCCGATTTCGCAAAACGCGCTGTCTTGTACGCACTTACCAGCGAGGACATAGCGTGGTTTTGCGGTCAGGCATTCGTCCATCCGGACTTTCTGCAACCCCTTGCGAAAATGTCTACCTACAAGCCTCATATGCCGATGCCGCTTGATATGCTTGAATACCAACAAAAGATTAAGGAATTCAGCGGCCTGCATATGAGCTTCCCGGTAAGTGAATATTACTGGTGCTTGACACGGGTACCGTGCACGAAGTTACGTTTCGTTGTGAAGTTGCTCCACCAACCCCATATAAGGAATTGGTGTTGCGAGTCACAATCGAAAAGATTCAAATAATGAATTATTCAATCAATAGGACTCCTTATTTTCGTTTTAAAATGCGCAGGACAGGATTATTTATTGCACTCACGGCGAACAATGGCGTAAGCACTAGCAGAAGTATTTTCGGGTAGAACTGTAGCTAATAAGTATACTTACCCAGCGGGCACAAACGCAGCTTCAGAACAAGTTTTGTTCTAGTGCGGTATTTTAAAGCAACAGTTTCACGATACCTAAGAGGCTGCCGGAATAAAGGTGTGGCGTCAAAATATAAAATGAGAATAAAAGTTGACTGTCTTGATCATTTTGTTTCCAAACTTCGTTAGGCAAGAGAAGCTAAAAAAATTTCACTCCGAGAAGATGACGAACAATATTAGGTAAAGGGCAGCAGCACTCAAATTGACGAGCATTCGGGGCATCCCCAAATGTGGGAAGTTAGGTACTGCCCTGTGTGGGGGAAACTTGTTCCTCTATGACTGAACCGAAAAACTGTGCTCCAGAGTGATTGATTCTTAGTTTTCGCGCCGAATTGCTGACAATAAGCTCGCGAAGATAAAATGTGAATGACCAACCAGTTTCAAAGTTTCGGTCCTTGGTTGTCTCAGTCAGAAGTATTCGTTTCCGAGTGCCGTTAGAGCCATTCCCATCTGACGCTCTCCATTTCTTCAAATATAGGCAATTGCTGCAAGGAACAGATTTATTTTATAATTTAACGAAAATATGTATAACCATTTGAGCTGAAATAATAAAGCACTCTAGTTGGAAACTAAACAAACTTTACAATGATCAACTCCTCAAAACCAATGTTTTATACATATTCTAAAAGAGAAGGATGACCTATGTAAAACGAAATAGAAAAGCAGCTTCTATATAGTACGCCTAAAAATAGCGAAAATGAGCAAACCCCGTACCCGCTTCTTTTCCATAAATATGCATAATTGCCGGTAGTAACACTAGAGATGCATTTTTGCACGGATTTTGAAAACCAGAGAAATAAACAACACAAAAATAAACGACTAGAAAAATATCTCACAAAAAGGTTGTATTAAACATCTCTAAAAGCAATAACAAAATAATAAAGTTACAAACAACACATTTCACTGGCATAATAGTGCAAATGAGCGTAATTGTTCGTACGAGACTGTGATAACCGAAGGTTGCCAGAAAGATAACATTTGACACGTTAAAATTTTAAATAAAAATTGACCAGAGTTAGGGAAAATCCCCAAGGTGGAGTAAGTCATTGCAAAGAAAAATCTACCCTGTAAGTCACTAAAGTTGACATCCACCTCAATGGAGCCGTATGGCTGCACTGAGGTGGATGTCAAATTTTGCAGAACCCACAGAGCTATACCCCCACCCATACACTCTTTTATGAGTTGCAGGGGCGCTGCTTTGGTGGGGCACCAGGGTATTGTGATCTGGTATGGTTTTGGCCAGAAGAATTTATTGCAGTGGGCGTCGTCTGTTTCCCAGTTGCCGCCTGGCAGGCAGAACGTTTTTTTTTTGTATTGATGCTGAGTGCGAGATATTGCTGCTTGCTTTTCTTCGTTCTTCTAAATGTACATCAGCACGTGCGGTGTAGAAATGCCAAGTCTAGTTCAAGAAAGAATCCGAAAGGCTTTAAAACAGATCGTTGCAATATTATAATTTCGGTAAATTTCGGTTTAAGATGTGTATTTTTTCGCATATGCTGTTGCAGCGCACAAATAAATTTATAAAGCATTCAGTTTCGGCCCTACGCCACGAAATGCTCGCTTTCAGCGATGGACCTCTACCTGTACGGGGATTCGGGATTCGTTGTGCCTCTTGAATAGGGGCTCGTTCATTTCATTGTCTTCCCGTGTTGCTGATAGCCGGCCAGAAATAATTGCAGGCCGTGGGCCTTTGTTACCTATAGTTACCTAGCTGGGCTGCCGCTGTTTATTGCGGGCGCAGGCCATAAATATTACACTGTGGCCGGGAGCATCTTGGAGTGCTTTGTTTTTCCCCTAGCCAATAGCATCAATCTCTAGAGGAGAGCTCCAGAAACTCGACGTAACACCTTTCGCTCCGATTTCGCAAAACGCGCTGTCTTGTACGCACTTACCAGCGAGGACATAGCGTGGTTTTGCGGTCAGGCATTCGTCCATCCGGACTTTCTGCAACCCCTTGCGAAAATGTCGACCTACAAGCCTCATATGCCGATGCCGCTTGATATGCTTGAATACCAACAAAAGATTAAGGAATTCAGCGGCCTGCATATGAGCTTCCCGGTAAGTGAATATTACTGGTGCTTGACACGGGTACCGTGCACGAAGTTACGTTTCGTTGTGAAGTTGCTCCACCAACCCCATATAAGGAATTGGTGTTGCGAGTCACAATCGAAAAGATTCAAATAATGAATTATTCAATCAATAGGACTCCTTATTTTCGTTTTAAAATGCACAGGACAGGATTATTTATTGCACTCACGGCTAACAATGGCGTAAGCACTAGCAGAAGTATTTTCGGGTAGAACTGTAGCTAATAAGTATACTTACCCAGCGGGCACAAACGCAGCTTCAGAACAAGTTTTGTTCTAGTGCGGTATTTTAAAGCAACAGTTTCAAGATACCTAAGAGGCTGCCGGAATAAAGGTGTGGCGTCAAAATATAAAATGAGAATAAAAGTTGACTGTCTTGATCATTTTGTTTCCAAACTTCGTTAGGCAAGAGAAGCTAAAAAAATTTCACTCCGAGAAGATGACGAACAATATTAGGTAAAGGGCAGCAGCACTCAAATTGACGAGCATTCGGGGCATTCCCAAATGTGGGAAGTTAGGTACTGCCCTGTGTGGGGGAAACTTGATCCTCTATGACTGAACCGAAAAACTGTGCTCCAGAGTGATTGATTCTTAGTTTTCGCGCCGAATTGCTGACAATAAGCTCGCGAAGATAAAATGTGAATGACCAACCAGTTTCAAAGTTTCGGTCCTTGGTTGTCTCAGTCAGAAGTATTCGTTTCCGAGTGCCGTTAGAGCCATTCCCATCTGACGCTCTCCATTTCTTCAAATATAGGCAATTGCTGCAAGGAACAGATTTATTTTATAATTTAACGAAAATATGTATAACCATTTGAGCTGAAATAATAAAGCACTCTAGTTGGAAACTAAACAAACTTTACAATGATCAACTCCTCAAAACCAATGTTTTATACATATTCTAAAAGAGAAGGATGACCTATGTAAAACGAAATAGAAAAGCAGCTTCTATATAGTACGCCTAAAAATAGCGAAAATGAGCAAACCCCGTAACCCTCTTCTTTTCCATAAATATGCATAATTGGCGGTAGTAACACTAGAGATGCATTTTTGCACGGATTTTGAAAACCAGAGAAATAAACAACACAAAAATAAACGACTAGAAAAATATCTCACAAAAAGGTTGTATTAAACATCTCTAAAAGCAATAACAAAATAATAAAGTTACAAACAACACATTTCACTGGCATAATAGTGCAAATGAGCGTAATTGTTCGTACGAGACTGTGATAACCGAAAGTTGCCAGAAAGATAACATTTGACACGTTAAAATTTTAAATAAAAATTGACCAGAGTTAGGGAAAATCCCCAAGGTGGAGTAAGTCATTGCAAAGAAAAATCTACCCTGTAAGTCACTAAAGTTGACATCCACCTCAATGGAGCCGTATGGCTGCACTGAGGTGGATGTCAAATTTTGCAGAACCCACAGAGCTATACCCCCACCCATACACTCTTTGATGAGTTGCAGGGGCGCTGTTTTGGAGGGGCACCAGGGTATTGTTATCTGGTATGGTTTTGGCCAGAAGAATTTATTGCAGTGGGCGTCGTCTGTTTCCCAGTTGCCGCCTGGCAGGCAGAACGTTTTTTTTTGTATTGGTGGTGGTGGTGGCCCGTGCGAGATATTGCTGCTTGCTTTTCTTCGTTCTTCTAAATGTACATCAACACGTGCGGTGTAGGAATGCCAAGTCTTTCAAGAAAGGATTCGAAAGGCTTTAAAACAGATCGTTGCAATATTATAATTAGGGTAAATTTCGGTTCAAGATGTGTATTTTTTCGCATATGCTGTTGCAGCGCACAAGTAAAGTTATAAAGCATTCAGTTTCGGCCCTACGCCACGAAATGCCCTCTTTCAACGGTGGACCTCTACCTGTACAGGGATTCGGGATTCGTTGTGCCTCTTGAATAGGGGCTCGTTCATTTCATTGTTTTCCCGTGTTGCTGATAGCCGGCCAGAAATAATTGCAGGCCGTGGGCCTTTGTTACCTAAAGTTACCTAGCTGGGCACGCGCTGTTTATTGCGGGCGCAGGCCATAAATATTACACTGTGCCCGGGAGCATCTTGGAGTGCATTGTTTCTCCCCTAGCCAATAGCAGCAATCTCTAGAGCAGAGCTCCAGAAACTCGACGTAACACCTTTCGCTCCGATTTCGCAAAACGCGCTGTCTTGTACGCACTTACCAGCGAGGAGAAAGCGTGGTTTTGCGGTCAGGCATTCGTCCATCCGGACTTTCTGCAACCCCTTGCGAAAATGTCGACCTACAAGCCTCATATGCCAATGCCGCTTGATATGCTTGAATACCAACAAAAGATTAAGGAATTCAGCGGCCTGCATATGAGCTTCCCGGTAAGTGAATATTACTGGTGCTTGACACGGGTACCGTGCACGAAGTTACGTTTCGATGTGAAGTTGCTCCACCAACCCCATATCAGGAATTGGTGTTGCGAGTCACAATCGAAAAGACTCAAATAATGAATTATTCAATCAGTAGGACTCCTTATTTTCCTTTTAAAATGCGCAGGACAGAATTATTTATTGCGCTCACGGCGAACAATGGAGTAAGCACTAGCAGAAGTATTTTCGGGTAGAAATGTAGCTAATAGTCAGTTATAAAGTATACTTACCCAGCGGGCGCAAACGCAGCTTCAGAACAAGTTTTGTTCTAGTGCGTTATTTAAAGCAACAGCTTCACGATACCTAAGAGGCTGCCGGAATAAAGGAGTGGCGTCAAAATTATAAAATGAGAATAAAAGTTGACTGTCTTGACCATTTTGTTTCCAAACATCGTTAGGCAAGAGAAGCTAAAAAAATTTCACTCCGAGAAGATGACGAACAATATTAGGTAAAGGGCAGCAGCACTCAAATTGACGAGCATTCGGGGCAGCCCCAAATGTGGGAAGTTAGGTACTGCCCTGTGTGGGGGAAACTTGATCCTCCATGACTGAACCGAAAAACTGTGCTCCAGAGTGATTGATTCTTAGTTTTCGCGCCGAATCTGCTGACAATAGGCTCGCGAGGATAAAATGTGAATGACCAACCAGTTTCAAACTTTCGGTCCTTGGTTGTCTCAGTCAGAAGTATACGTTTCCGAGTGCCGTTAGAGCCATTCCCATCTGACGCTCTCCATTTCTTCAAATATAGGCAATTGCTTCAAGAAACAGATTTATTTTATAATTTAACGAAAATATTTATAACCTTTTGAGCTGAAATAATAAAGCACTCTAGTTGGAAACTAAACAAACTTTACAATGATCAACTCCTCAAAACCAATGTTTTATACACATTCTAAACGAGAAGGATGACCTATGTAAAACGAAATAGAAAAGCAGCTTCTATATAGTACGCCTAAAAATAGCGAAAATGAGCAAACCCCGTAACCCGCTTCTTTTCCATAAATATGCATAATTGCCGGTAGTAACACTAGAGATGCATTTTTGCACGGATTTTGAAAACGAGAGAAATAAACAACACAAAAATAAACGACTACAAAAATATCTCACAAAAAGGTTGTGTTAAACATCTCTAAAAGCAATAACAAAATATTAAAGTTGCAAACAACACATTTCACTTGCATAATAGTGCAAATGAGCATAATTGTTCGTACGAGCCTGTGATAAACGAAAGTTGCCAGAAAGAGAACATTTGACAGGTTAAAATTTTAAATAAAAAATTGCCCAGAGTTAGGGGAAATCACCAAGGTGGAGTAAGTCGTTGCAAAGAAAATTGTACCCTATAAGCCACTAAAGTTGACATCCACCTCAATGGAGCCGTATGGCTGCATTGAGGTTGATGTCAAATTTTGCAGAACCCACAGAGCTATACCCCACCCATACACTCTTTGATGAGTTGCAGGGGCGCTGCTTTGGAGGGCGCCGGGGTATTGTGATCTGGTATGGTTTTGGCCAGAAGAATTTATTGCAGTGGGCGTCGTTTGTTTCCCAGTTGCCGCCTGGCAGGCAGAACGTTTTTTTTTTGTTTTGGTGCTGAGTGCGAGATATTGCTTCTTGCTTTTCTTCGTTCTTCTAAATGTACATCAACACGTGCGGTGTAGGAATGCCAAGTCTTTCAAGAATGGATCCGAAAGGCTTTAAAACAGATCGTTGCAATATTATAATTTGGGTAAATTTCGGTTCAAGATGTGTATTTTTTCGCCTATGCCGTTGCAACGCACAAAAAAATTTATAAAGCATTCAGTTTCGGCCCTACGCCACGAAATCCTCGCTTTCAGCGGTGGACCTCTACCTGTACGGGGATTCGGGATTCGTTGTGCCTGTTGAATAGGGGCTCGTTCATTTCATTGTCTTCCCGTGTTGCTGATATCCGGCCAGAAATATTTGCAGGCCGTGGGGCTTTGTTACCTAAAGTTACCTAGCTGGGCTGGCGCTGTTTATTGCGGGTGCCGGCCATAAATATTACACTGTGGCCGGGAGCATCTTGGAGTGCATTGTTTCTCCCCTAGCCAATAGCAGCAATCGCTAGAGCAGAGCTCCATAAACTGGACGTAACACGTTTCGCAAGGATCTCGCAAAACGCGCTGTGTTGTACGCACTTACCAGGGAGGACATAGCGTAGTTTTGCGGTCAAGCATTCGTCATTCCAGACTTTCTTCAACATCATGCGAAAATGTCGCCCTACAAGCCTGATACGCCGATGCCGCTTGATATCCTTGAATACCAACAAAACAATAAGGAATTCAGCGGCCTGCATATGAGCTTCCCGGTAATTGAATATTACTGGTGCTTGACACTTGTACCGTGCACGAAGTTAGGTTTGTTGTGAAGAAGCTCCACCACCCCGATATCAGGTATTGGTGTCGCGAGTCACAATCGAAAAGAATTAATTAATTAATTAATCAATAAGACTCCTTTGTTTCCTTTGAAAATGCGCAGGACAGGATTGTTTATTGCGCTCACGGCGAACAATGGCGTAAGCACTAGCAGAAGTATTTTCTGGTAAAAACGTAGCTAATAGTCAGTTATAAAATATACTTACCCAGCGGGCGGAAACACAGCTTCAGAACAAGTTTTGTTCTAGTGCGTTATTTTAAAGCAATAACTTCACGAAGCCTAAGAGGCTGCCGGAATAAAGGTGTGACGTCAAATTATAAAGTGAGAATAAAAGGTGACTGTTTGACCATGTTGTTTCCAAACATCGTTAGGCGAGAGAAGCTAAAAAAATTTTACTCCGAGAAGATGACGAACAATAATAGGTATAGGGCAGCAGCACTCAAATTGACGAGCATTCTGGGAAGCCCCAAATGTGGTAAGTTAGGTACTGTCCTGTGTTGGGGAAACTTGATTCTCTATGACTGAACAGAAAAACTGTGCTCCAGAGTGAATGATTCTTAGTTTTTGCGTCGAATGTGCTGACAATAAGCTCGCAAGGATAAAATGTGAATGAGAAACCAGTTTCAAAGTTTCGGTCGTTGGTTGTCTCAGTCAGAAGTATTCGTTTTCGAGTGCCGTTAGAGCCAGGCCCCTCTGACGCTCTCCATTTCTTCAAATATAGGCAATTGCTTGAAGTAACAGATTTATTTTATATTGTGGTACCAGGGTTCTTGCACCCGGCCGCGGTTCCCCAGAAAGACACTGAGCCCCCTCGATCACACCTTTACTGGGAGTCCCGCTCCGCCAAGGTCCACTGCTCAGCCGATCCGGATGCACACACGTAGCCCAGCCGAGTCCGCCATGTTCCATCCTATCTCATCTCGCGCCACATCTTCATACTCCGCCGGAACATGTCCATCGCGCGGGATTGTCCACCGCCACTATTGCCAGATTACCACACTGTATCCGGATTACCACACTGGGCCATCTGTAACCACCTCCCGCCAAGTCAAGCAATAGGCCCTCACGAATAATGAAATCCCGGCCCAAAATCATGGGTACTGCCAAGCCAGGGCAGTACGTAATGCGCTGCCGACACCTTCTGCTTGCATAAGAAATGTGCAAACGCACAGCCCCACGCGCTTCAACCACAGCACCATTGGCCACTTGCAACCGGGTGCTGCATTGGCGCAACTTAACACCACGTGCTCGGCAAAGTTCAAAGACAGTATCACCAATGAGCGACAAACTGCCGCCGGTATCAACCAATACAGAAACATCCGTTCCAAGAACGTGAACAGAAAGATGTGGTGCTATGGGCTGTATGCGTGCTTCAACACGGCAAGCAGTGGGTAATAGGAACCAGTCCTCGCCACCAGCCAATTCTGGGCCACACAGTGATGGGTTAGTCACCATCATTGCCTCGGGCTGCATTCCTTCATCTCGATGGCTATTTGTATTTCGGCGACCAGCCATCACACGCGGACACTCACGACGGATGTGTCCTGGCTGTCCACATTGGAAACAGCCGCCAGCTTGATTTCCATTGGGCGTGTAGCCCCGCGTCCCTCCCGTCTCGACGACCGGACGAGAAGGACCTCTGGAGTTCAGAGGATTTCGTTGCCGACCCCCAAGGGAGGGACTCGGGTCGGGGAGCGGTGAGCCTGCCAGTAAAGAGGGCCTGTTTTCCCAACGCCGGAACCCTGGCTCTAACCGCTGCGGGGAGTTCCCGCCGTGGGCTGCACCATCTAGTGGTCTTCCGCGCTCCAACTGCCTGTCGCCAAGGGCAGAAGGACCTCGTGCGCGGGGGGAATTCAAGCCCGCCGCTGCCGTACGCGGCTGTGGACTTCGCTGTGGCGAAGTCTCATAGGTGTCTCTCCGTGCGCAAGCTGGCTCAAGTGCCTCCCCTACTGGCGGAGGGGGTAAATAACTCAGCTCTGATATAAGAGCGTCCTCGATTGCTCGAGCTGATCGCGCCATCTCCTCCGAACTGGAGTAATCACGACCGTGCAGGAAAGGTCGGAAGCGCGGATGGCAACGCCGCAAGACGTGCTTTACCATTTCCGCGTCAGACTCACCCGGGATAGCTCGCTTGAAGAGCTCCTGGATAGCTCGAATGTATTCGAGCAAGCCTTCGCGCGGGTGCTGCGTACGTGCCTCCAGCTCACGGCGGATGCGGTAGTCGTAGTCGGGAGGCAAGAACTACTCGCGGAAGCGTGCCTCGAAGTCAGCCCAGGACGCGAACGGGATCTGGAGGCGCCACCAACGACCAGCCGATGCCTCCAGGGCAACCGGCAGGACACGGGTCAACACGAACTCGTCCGAAGCACCCGACGCCGTCTTGTAAACATTGAGATTGCTGAGGAAGTCCGCCACGGTCTTGCGGTCATCGTAGCCCGTGAACCGTGGCACCGAAATGCTCGGCGGCTGAAACGATGACCCATGCTCGGACCCACCGCCTTCTAGCCTGAGACCCGCCAGCCGGTTCGTGAGGTTCTCGCAAAGGTGCATGATCGGGCGGAGCACGCCGACGAGCCCAGTGGCGTCCGCATCCCTTGCGGGCTCACGCGAAGCAACCAAGAGGCGCCGACGGGTAGAAGCTCCACGAGCAGGCATGTCCCTGGGAAGAAATGCTCTCGCGAGCCGCGAAGCGAACACGGGAAGAAAAAATGGTTATAAACAACAGAAGCCACTACAAAGGCCCCTCAAATCACGAGAAGGGCTACCGAAAAATCCCGAGAGCCACTCAAAAACGCCAACGTAATTCGCCCCGCAAAATGCCCACCGCGGAACACCAATACAAACAAGAAGACCACAATGCCCTTCCCAGGAACCACGGCCGGCCCCACGTTGGGCGCCAAATGTGGTACCGGGGTTCTTGCAGCCGGCCGCGGTTCCCCAGAAAGACACGGAGCCCCCTCGATCTCACCTTTACTGGGAGTCCCGCTCCGCCAAGGTCCACTGCTCAGCCGATCCGGCTGCACACACGTAGCCCAGCCGAGTCCGCCATGTTCCATCCTATCTCATCTCGCGCCACATCTTCATACTCCGCCGGAACATGTCCATCGCGCGGGATTGTCCACCGCCACTATTGCCGGATTACCACAATATTTTAACGTAAATATTGATAACCATTTGAGCTGAAATAAAAAAAAACGCTATAGTTGAAAACAAGACAAACTTTACAATATTGAACTCCTCAAAACCAATGTTTTATACATATACTAAAACAGAAGGATGACTTATGTAAAATGAAATAGAAAACCAGCTTCTATATAGTACGCATAAAACTAGCGAGAAAGACCTAACCCCGTAACCCCCTTGCTTTCCATAAATTTGCATAATTGGCGGTAGTAACGCGTCTAATGGTTATAATATAATAACTAGAGATGCATTTTTGCACGGATTTTTGAAAACCAGAGAAATAAACAACATATAAAAATAAACGACTACAAAAACATCTCTAAACATCTCTAAAACATCTTTAAATTCAATAACAAAATAATAAAGTTACAAACAACAGATTTTACTGGTATAATAGTGCAAATGAACATAATTGTTCGTACGAGATTGTGATAACCGAACTTTGCCAGAAAGATAACATTTCACACGTTACATTTTTATTAAAATTGACCAGAGTTAGGGGAAATCCCCAAGGTGGAGTGAGTAATTGCGAAGAAAAATGTACCCTATAATTCACAAAATTTGACATCCACCTTAATGCAGTTAGAGTGAACTAGAAGTATATAGAGTGGTTCAAACGCCCATAGGGCCCATGTATTAAAAGTGAGGCAAAAAAAGGGGTCAAACCGTTTAGGGGCGCTGCGAGCGTTACCCCTCCATCGTGGCGCAATGGATACCGTACTCGGCTGCTACACAACAGACTAGGGTTCAAATCCCATTCATGGACAGCGATTTTTTTTTTTTTTTTGAGGGGGCTAAATTATTATAGTTGTAACATAGCCGCTGCCTTTAATTTTGCTGTGACCAAAAATAGTGTAATTTAACCCCATAAGCAAATAAAAAAAGTGGTCTTGCACATTGCTTTCATTTTTTGTATACAAAATACAACAAACCGAAGCTCCTGCGGGCGCATGTGATAGGTTAGAGCGCTAGACACATGGACGACGGGTGCATGCGCTTCGCATGCGACTGATCCGCTAAACCGGTCCTAACAAACAGTCGTAACGATCAGTCGCATGCGAATCGCATGCACCCGTCGTCCATATATGCCTAGCGCTTATATATCGCTGGACTTTTTAGAAGAACGACTATTAAGTTGCGTTTTATGAAAGAGCTTAAATGACTTCACGTACCTTGAAGATGCCTGTATAGCCGGAATCCCGTAAAAGTATGTCGTTTTAAGTAGACTAAGCCGGTATATGTACGGCTGCGACAAAGCGCCAGGTAAAACACGTTGGACTTATGGCGTGTAGGGGCGGCGCTAGATGACCGGGCTCTGAGCAGTCGTAAATACAAAACCCCGCGGTATAGTCGAGAGGGGAGTCGCCGCGGAACTAGCTCAATGGTAGAGCACCGCACGCGTTATGCGGAGGTTGTGGGTTCGATTCCCGCTTCCGGAAAAAAAACGGCGCATTTTTACTCGACTTGAATTTTCAATTATTTATTCCTGAATAAAAAAAGAAAAAAAAAGGCAATCATACCTCATTCGGCACTATAAAACACTGTTAAAACGCCAAACAGCACTGGCAATAAGGACTGCAACTATATATATATATATATATATATATATATATATATATATATATTTCTGGGGGGAGGGGTAAATACAGGATGGCGCAACAACAAATGAGCGCCTGTAAGAAACTTTAAGCATCCCTAAGCAACTCCTTAATGCTGCTCAAGTGCCCTCAAACATTGCACGACAGTCGACGTTTTGGTTTATTTTTCCGTGGTATATACAAGGAGACGCGCGCGTCGATTGCCTAATATTTTTTGTGTAAAACGTAAGAGAACCCTATTGTCGTCCATGATTCAGATAGCATTGTGGGTGTCTTTTTTTAAGATATACCTGCGTAAGATGACAATTGATCCTGCTGTCTCGAACTGGCGTTTAATAGATTGCTAAAAAAACCACGACATTGCAAGTGAGTGTTAGCTTGAAATGCCGATTGCGAGCCCTGTCTATAATGTACTTGCGAACTCACGAACAAGCGCTTGATAAATGGAAGTTATTTTAAGATGTTCATTTATTGTTGCGAAGCCATGCGTATAATTTGCTGTTAGAACGATTACATGAATATTTTTACTGGGTGTTGTTTGAGTCAGCTATAGTGCTGGTGGACTGCGCCACACAGACGAGGACCAAGAACAGCTGGTATTGGTGCTTCCAAACGTTTATTCCAAAAAATATTCACACGGCGTACATAGCCACGGCACAAATCACACATCTGCTCTTCTCGAAACAAACTTTCGCATGCAGGTGTTACAGCGGTAGGACGGCTGCCATTGTGCGTTTGTTTCATTATTGAAGTAACGGGGAAATTATCCGTGAGCACTCACCGTAAGGTAGCTGTGTAACACGTATGCACTAAATTGCACGTTGGGGATCTGCCCTCAGTGCGTCAAAAACGGTTAGTCATATTTCTAAGGCCTTTTCGGCGTGACGATGTAGGTAAGTAGATGTCATTCCGGGTTCGTCATGATCACTAGAGCTCAACGAACGTCTCAAATCTAAGCGGTTAGCAGCAAAAACGCGGCGACCCAATTTAACATCACGAACACCTTGTCAGTCTTCGGGAGTGGGCTGCTTTACGTCTTGTTGTCCCCGAGCGGTTCAAGGTTTTTACATAAAAATGAAGTCTCGCAAGCAAGTAAAAGCTCATAACGCTGGATGTGAGCAGTTGGTGGTGTTTTTCGCACCCTATCCGGGCCACACTCCTTCCTTTGAGCAGCTCGATCAGGTCCACCACGCTGTCGTGGTGTAGCGTACTGCTGCTGAAACATTCAGTAAACGTATCCTCAAGAATGCTAATGAACTTAAAAAGTTCCCCAGAAGGGTACAAAAGGCCCCCGTAGTCGCACTGCCTAGTGAAATCTGCGACTTCGCCTGCTTCCTCCCGTGAGCCCAACAGCTTCTCTTCGCAAAGCGCGCAACCGATTGGAAGTATGCACTTCCTCGCAGCGTAGCCACTTATATAATAAATAAGCCGTTGGTCACTCCTGGCCACCGTGTAAGAGGCGTGATCGCTTTCGGCAGCAAGGTGTTGCAGGACATTATTGGCTTCATCGAAATGGATGTTGGTGATCAGCTCATCGACAAAAGCCTGTCTATCAGACGATTGTTGTAATGCAGCTGTAGTGGAATCCAAGAGAGAACCAAGCGTTGCTGCATCTACATTACCACTCTCAGGTGATCTTACGAGGTTACAAAAGCTAATACAGCTTATTGTGATCAGGAACTGCTGCGGAGTCGGGTGATCATTGGAGCCAGAACACTGCCGCACAATTCCGAACACACTTTCCACTGGGTCCTGACACAGCCTGGACGTCATCACGTACTTGAAGCCAATCTCGCCGGTCAGATAGTCTACGAGTGACAAAGTGCTGTTTAGGGTTACCCGGAGGCCTTCGGCCGTCGAGTGGCTTAGAAAGCCGTCTCCACCATTTGCATGGTGTTCCCACTCGGACATGTACGCCAAAAATGTAACGATGGCGTCGATGTGAACCGAGCCGCGCCTTAATGCTTGACTTGGGATTCTAGATGTCATGATGGAAATGATGCTGTTGATCATCCTGTAAATGTAAAAAGAGCCAGATGTATGAATACGGCGGACGCGGGCAAAACAAAACAAAAAAATAGACCCGCAACAGCTATTAAAATGCGTGCGTACTCGGACTCGGGAAGCTACATCGTAAACACGTGGGAATGGGTTTGCAGCCGTCGAGCTAGCGGGTCGGACTGAAGTGCTGCGCTCATAGGTCTGCCGGCAATTACATTTACGCAAATCTGACGCTGGATCTGGTCGATGATCCTCTACAATTTCCATTTGACAATCTCAAGGCTAACTGCAATGAATGAAAAGTTAATTAACAAGACCTAGGTAATTGTTGCCCTAAATATAAATTGGAACTTGTTTTATTGCGTGTTCCCCTACCTCTGAACATCTCGCGCAACACAAAAAAATTTACCTGCGAAAGCTTATTTTACTTACTTAGTCTTCCCTACCACCTCTCTATCTATCTATATATATATATATATATATATATATATATATATATATATATATACAGGCGAGCCCGCTTATAACGAACACAACGGGAAACCGACATCACTTTGTTATATCTGCTTTTCGCTATATCTGGACAGAAAAGCTATGCATACCAATGGTAACGGGAAATGAAGATTTGTTCGTTATAACCGCTATATCGTTAAAACCAGGTTCGCTATAAGTGGGCTATGTATATATATATATATATATATATATATCGATATATATATATATATATATAGCGACTCAGAATGGGAAATGAGGGGCTCGTTGAATATAAGACAGAAATAAGAGTTGGCAGTCAAGAAAACCTCGGAAAGCAAAGGGGAGGATGTGGTAGGTCATTGAAACAGATTAAGAATTTGTAAAGAAAGTGGAGAACAAATACCCGCCAGGTGGGATCCGAACCCACGTCCGAGTGGCGCTGGCTACCACTCCCAAGCACAGGAATCAAAATACCTAAACATAAATACCCCAGAAAGTGGAGGGGAAAATCGCCCCGCCGGTAGCGTAGTGGGTATCGCACCAGACCGGCATTCTGGAAGGTCGTGGGTTCGGATCCCACCTGGCGGGTATTTTTTCTCCACTTTCTTTCCTTTCTTCCTTTACAAATTCTTTATCTGTTTCAGTGACCTACCACATTATCCCCTTTGGTTTCCGAGGTTTTCTTGACTGCCAACTGTTATTTCTGTTATATATATATATATATATATATATATATATATGTGTGTGTGTGTGTGTGTGTGTGTGGGTGTGTGGGTGGGTGGGTTCGACTCCCGCTCCCGGAAAAAACGACGGATTTTTTCTCGACTTATATTTTCGCTTATGTATCACTGTATCAAAGAAACATGACAAACACACCTCATTCGGCACTACTAAATATTTCGGAAACAGCCGAATAGCGCTGGCAATAACGACTGCAACCTTGATATATATATATACATATCGTCACCAGCCTGTCTACGCTCACTGCAGGGCAAAGGCCTCTCCCATTCATGTCCAACTACCCCGGTCCTGCGCTAACTGCGACCAATTTATCCCTTCAAACTTCTTGATGTCATCTGCCCATCTAACTTTCTGCCGCTTCCTGCTACGCTTGTCTTCTCTAGGGATCTGCTCTGTTACCCCTAATGATCAATGGTTATCTTGCCCTCGCATTACACGCCCACTTTTTTTATTTTCTACAAATATGTCCTTAAACGCGTTTGTTCCCTGACCCACTCCGCTCACTTTTTGTCCCTTAATGGTACACCTATCATCTTCCGTTCCATTGCCCGCTGATGCGTTCTTAATTTAAGTTGAACCCTCTTGGTGAGCCTCCAAGTTTCTGCCCCGTACGTGAGTGCAGGTAAGATGCAGCTGTCATACACTTGCCTCTTCAGGGACAATGGCAGGCTGCCATCCATTATCTCAGAATACCTGACGTATGCACTCCACCCCATGTTTATCGTATCTGTTATATATATATATATATATATATATATATATATATATATATATATATATATATATATATATATATATATATATATATATATATATATATATATATATATATACACGTGTGTGTGTTCTTAAAACGTCTAATTGCAAATTATTGTTATGCGCCGTTATTATTCGTGCGTGATGCAAGCTATAACGCACGTACGGAAATTCTGCCAATTTACGATATCTAGCATCACAGCGTCTTATTGAATCATGCCGTTTCACATTGCGAAAGGTCACTCCTAACACCTTCTAGATGGTATAGGCAAGGTTCGCTGCGTGAAACTTTGGCGTCCACGTACGTCGCGAAACCAGTCAACAACAGTTCAGCCCGCCGCGTACTAATGGTAGTGGTGAAATAGGTATTGAGCTACTATGCACTAGAATAAGTTTCCCCGCGCGGAGCCTTTGTGTCTTATGAAGGCGCCGCAGAAAAACAATAATGAAAACCTAAGGGCGTAAAAAAATAAGTTTTTTTGGCAGAGCAGGCTACACCCCTATACACATGGGGTTAATGCATGTACACACCAATTCCCAGGCAAGCTATTTTCTTTCATGTTTTTACCATCCCAGTACACTAGTACTCGATCGTCAACGCCCCCCCCCCCCTCGCAACCGAACAGAAGTAGTGCCAGCAACGTAAAAAATCGCTTTCTTTACGCAGGCAAACTATTACAGTCCCGACACCAGAAAAACTGAAAACCAGGCTCCTGCCTCCCGCTCCCCCCAATTTCTTTTAGCACCCCTTAGCTTTTATTTGCTCTTACTCGAAGAAGCGCAGGGTGGGGCGAACGCTGACACCTGACGCCTCCAACTCCTCTTTAAAGAAACGCAGACCACGCTGAACTTGGGAGCCGAAAAGCTGGAAAGCGTAGTTAACACGCATTCGCTCGAAGTTGTTCGGGCTCAGGTGGACCCCGCGTATGCCGTGCATGACTCGAAGGGTAGTAGGACCTCCATCTAAGCTGAGCGCCTCCTGGACCACGTTCAGCGATACCTGCACGGAAGGGAGGAAGCGCGGTTCCTAATAATTCCAGTATTAGGTAAGCGTTGTGACAACGCTCAGCAAATCGGCATACGGTTGATTCGGCGTGAATAGGTGCATAATATCGTTCAAAGCGTTCAAGGGAGAGGACAGGTTCACACACGGTCCGTGTGAGCATTCGCCAGTCGCTACTCTGACTTTTTCATTGATGTACGAAACGCCAGGGTACTTATCTGTCTCCTTCCGGCCACTGTTTGGTCCGCTTACATATAGGCGTTTGCACTTGTATACGTGTAGGAACGCGAAATCGGTGTAGTATGTTACAAGATTCAGGTATTCGATGATATACCCAAACATGTTTTTAGTGAGGCGATCTGCTGTAGGCTCGAGTGCGTATACGGTAGGCAATACGCCACATCTGGAAGCATATTAAAATCCTGAAAAGTAGGAGTATGCGCTGAGTATAGTTGGGATCAGGCCCACCAGACTCCTCTTGCTACACTTTTTTGGACTGCAGCGAACACTAAAAGGTACGTGGAAGGATGTTCCCTCCTCCGCCGAAGGACGTGCGTCTGCGCCCTCTCCATTTTTCAACAAAAGTTTGCATTTTCTCTTTATAGCCACGTCCCTTAGTAGCATCTAAATCGCAGTTGAGGCCGCAGCTTTGTGGAAGAGGTACTATAGCTGTTACTTCTACTGCACCGCAAGAAATCACCCCGCGGAAGCACCTGTGGTGCGCGACAGTGTTTTGCCTTATAAACCTCTCTGTGCTTCGCCGCACGTGAAACTTGTCCAAAAGCTTATTTCAGTTGGTAATGGGCACTCCTTATTGATGCTTTCTTAACATTTTGTGTAGCGAACAGGAAACACTGTAGTAATTTGTACCGCTGTCTATATCTAGCTTCACCTCTTCGGATGAACCCAAAAATTTAGACTGCGGAAGGCAGCAGACGGCATGATTGATTGTATGCTTATGCATGCACTATGGATCACAGAAAAAAACTCACCTTTCCATCTGGAGTCTCGAAATCGTGGGTGAGAAGGTTGTTGCGCAGACATTTTATGAGATGAGGGAAGTCAGAGACGAAGTGCAGGAAGCGCGTGCGATCTTTTGGGTGGTGAATGCGGGATTTGATGTACTGGGCGGTGCCCTCGATTCCTAGCTCCTTCCACATATTGCGATTCCATGTGGCTCCATCGCAGGTGATGAAGTCCACGAAAAGACCGGCATCTTCTGCGAGAATGACTGCTTCAATGAGAATTTTTGCAAGAAGGTCTCCTTTAACATTCCTGTGTGTCGCAAAGACTGCCAGGATTTGTGTCCATTTTCCGACGAATGGCGAGAACATTATGATCATTCCGTGATCGCAGGGCAGTGTCCGTTCTTGTTCCGTCGTGAATGGCCCTAAATCAACAAGACCCTCGATTCGGGCAGACGTGGTCACGGAAAGGTGTTCCGATAACTTGATTTCGTCCACGAGTATGCCCCCATGGCGCTTGAAAATGTCCATGTTTCTTGTGCGCTGTTTCAAGCCTGCCAAAACTTTTGTGCAAAAGCCGAATCCAGTTTTGTATGCGCTCAAATATTTTCTTAGCGTGTTTTTGCAA
The DNA here is from genome assembly GCF_048455015.1 of Haemaphysalis longicornis. Lineage (NCBI taxonomy): Eukaryota > Metazoa > Arthropoda > Arachnida > Ixodida > Ixodidae > Haemaphysalis > Haemaphysalis longicornis. Next base: position 110,954,316 of record NW_027526204.1, read on the forward strand.
GGCAGCACGAGGATCTTGTTTTTCCTGATGTAGTTGTACAGCCTCGGACTTTTCATGTTCATTAATAGGCACTCCAGTATCCAATCCTGCGTGAAATCCATCCCCCTCGTTCCTTTCCTCTTCGATGCGCGAAAAAAATGCAATGCGGCTTCCCGCTGCTTTGGGTGGAGCGCCTCGATGCGTTGTTCAAATGCCTGTTCCTTGATATTCCGGTTGGCTTTTTTCATCTCCATCAGTTGGCGTTTGGTGACCCGTAATTGTGTCTTGAGACGCTGGTTGCGCTGCAGGAGGTTCTTTTTGTGCAGGTTTGCTTTTCGCCGCTTAGCAGCGTCTCGAAGCTTCAGTTTGTATTTGCGCCGGATGAGCTGAGTTCTTGCCTTCAAGCATGCTGAGCAAGTTGTCCCTACAAAAAAAAAAAAAAAAAAAAAAGACAGAAAACGGTATCACCAGAGCTTCTACACAATTATATCATGGGGATGTTTGTCCCCTTCAAAGTACTCACTGACAAGAAATTTCAAAGTTGGGATAACTGTGTAAAAGGCTGGACATACCTCCCAGCAAGTTTTAGCAGTAATCGTGCAGTATACCATATGTTAACTCCGTTTTTAATCTTTCCGCGCATCAGAAAGGGCGGAAAGGGCACCCTTTCGTAGTCGGCATAAGCCTGACGCCATCTACTACTCCTGGACAGTTGCAAGTCGGGCGAGTTGGTACGTGTTCATACTTAATCACAGCGCGAAGGACGGGACAGACAGAAAGAATAACCACTGGACAGGCGCTGACTCTCAACTAAATTTATTGAAAACCCGCAACAAACATTTATACTGAAGGCACACAACGCCGCACGTGTCAAAGAGCTTACAAAAACCAAAGAAAACCAGATAAAAGTGCAAACGGGAACATGGCTTATTTGTCGTTATCCATGAACTGGACCTCTTTATCAGTAAGCACCACTGAAGGGTGGCTCACACACTTATCGCCCCTCTTGCTAATGTGATAGGCTTCAACTATCTCACGGTGTAGCTGCTTCGGGTGCTTGGTGAGAATATCAGGTGCGTGAAACACCGGTTCGCAGCCGCACGTGTGGCAGTGTGAGGGCAAAGGCGGTCGCGGACGTTTGTTAAAGGAGAGCGCATGCTCTCGCAATCTGACATTAGCACACCTACCCGTCTGCCCTATGTATGATGCGCCGTACCTGAGAGGGATTCGGTACACGACACTGGTTTGGCAGTCCACATACCTGTGCTCATGGTTTGTGCCACACCCTGATTTTGGGGCCCTTTCTTCCAACGTAGCCTTTCTTTGTACGGCTGCGCACAATCCCTCCAATTTACGTGGGGCGGAAAAAACCACCGTGGCGCCATACCGACTGGCAACGTTCTTCGAACCATGCGCCGTACGGTGCACATAGGGAATCACGGCCAATTTACTTCTATCCGGTTTTTTCCTTTCCTTATCAGGGTCCCCGCGAGACTTGACATGCCTGATCAACTTGTTCCCACAACTCCAGAGCGTTGACCTAGGGTAACCTGCCGCCTCTAGCCTCTTTAACTGACCTTCGAAGCTCTCCTTCACTGTATGGTGGCAGGAGTGGGTTAAGGCTGAGCGCAACAAAGAAAAACACACTCCATTTTTCACTAATTTAGAATGACCTGAGTCATAACTTAGGAGGGGTTTCTCAGAGCGAGGCAAGTACACCCAACAGACATGGCCTACCTCAAATCTTAAACGGAGGTCAAGGAACTGCAGCTCTTGGTGTTGTGGAAGCTCGACAGTAAACTTCAACCCGAAACCACTTTCTCGGAACACTTTCAAGAGATCTATGGCCATGCGGGGTAAATCAGCAGAGTTCACAAAGGCAAGGTAATCATAAGCCATGTTATACAAATAAGCCATGTTCCCGTTTGCACTTTTATCTGGTTTTCTTTGGTTTTTGTAAGCTCTTTGACACGTACGGCGTTGTTTGCCTTCAGTATAAATGTTTGTTGCGGGTTTTCAATAAATTTAGTTGAGAGTCAGCGCCTGTCCTGTGGTTATTCTTTCTGTCTGTCCCGTCCTTCGCGCTGTGATTAAGTATGTACTACTCCTGGCCCCGAACTGGCGACGTGAGGGCTCCCGTGACGTGGCCAACGCGCTGGCTGCGGTTGATGCACGCTTCTCCGCCGTGTGTATCCCGTTAGAGTTTTAGGACTGACGTCACGCTGCCCGGCGTGTTGAAATGGTGGAGACCGACGATGGAGACCACGGCCAGACTGGCCGCGCGAGCGAGTGCGAGCGCGCGCGTCCATACACAGAGACAGTGGTGCGACGTGAACAGTGACGTCATGAGCGCCCTCCTGTCGTGGCGCCCGCCTTGGTTCTCGTTTAGCCGAAACCCAAAGCGACACGAATAAACGAGGCTGTAAATAATTATGTGCGCTGCGATCGACCGTCTTATCGGCCATCCTATGATTAGTGGGCTAGTAGGCACCCATAAGCGAAAAACATTAATCACGAGAACCCAAACAACCAAACACTTGTATCGTGGCATGCAGCTGCGCACGGGGTGGCCATTCTTACTTCATCGCCACATACCCTTGGTAGTAATAGTACCGGCATGACGCATCCTGATGTGATTCACGTCAGCTGCTCACACTGCGCGGTGAAAAGTACGTTCGGATTTCTGTTTCCCATCACCTGTTTCTCATGTACAGAGGGCAAAACACTCGTCTATCATATATGTTATAATGCGTGACTACATGATACTAAGACCACACTTCTTACCGCAAAGTGGACGCATAGAATTCGCACCACTAAAAGTTATCTAAGACCATGGACTTTCCTTCGCAGCAGCGCCAAGGCATGTCCTACTGGATGGGGTGGGCCTCATTTTTGAAATTGTGCATTTCATGACGCTAGTTCAAAAACACTACTCCTACATCATACGCCATACCCACGCCAGTTTTTTCCTTAGCTCCTTCTCGGTCCCTTTTTTCTTCAACTCCAGCCTTCAGCAGAGCAGCATGAATAGGATGTTAAACGCCGGCAAAACTCTTTGTTTTTTGATAGAGAGCCTTCTCTTTCTCTCTTTCACATTTCGTACATCTAGACTTATCCTGCCTCGCCCGAAAATGATTTGCCGAAAACTACTGCGTGGTTGCGAATTGTAAGCCCTCCACTTTGGTCCTCAACGTATTTGTAAAAAAGTCTGCGTGCGCCAATTCTCAGAGTCAGCGAAAAAAAAAAAGCCACTTGAAATGCAACGTACCGTACGGCTGCAAAGGAAAGCTATACAGATTTCTCCGAAAATTTCGCCGTTGCAAAAATCTCGTCCTGGTCCGGGACGGATTCTCCTCGCAGTAACTTTCGTGAACTCTTAGCCGACGCTGCTTAGTCCTCCTGGACTCACCAGTACGGGCCTCGAAGCTCATTGTAACAAAGGTTTCACTGGCGGTCGTCCCAGCGTTCTGTCTGCTTGTTTTGTGTCCTTGTTTTCTGGGTAGCTTTTGTTGAGACCGTCCCGGCCGGGTGTAGGGGGTTACCAAGGGTACTAGCTCAGAGCAATATTCTATGTGTTATTGTACATTTCCGCAATGTGATTTAGCACAGCGCTCAGGGCGCACATGCATCAAGTACGTACCTTCTTCAGAAACGCAGCTTGTGCAGCTGTTGCTGTAGAAGACTTGCTTGTGGCAGCGCAGTGACGCAGCCAGCTTCTTAGACAGCCTAGCCTCGGTGCCCTGCATGTCTTTTTTGAGCATAGCTCCTCGACACAGCGCTAGTGACTCTGCCCGCTGAAGCTCAGCTTCCGCGTCTGCAAGAGACAATCCAGTCTTTTCTGCTTGCAGCTGACCGTTTAAGTATGTGCGTGACAATATCCCTTGGTCTGTGCTTTGAAAGAGAACAGCCTTATCGTGGTATAAATCAAAAGGCTCTACTCGCAGTCTTGATGTGACGTAGAATACGCCGTCAACGTTGGGGACCGCCAACATCGCCCAGTTGGTGTTATCTGGTTTCTTGATGTTCTGCAGTTGTTCCGCACTTCCCCGCGAGCATGTCTCGCGATCTTCCTCTGGTAGTTGGTGGGGGAAAGCAGGACACATTGCGAAGTCTTCGGCGTTTGATCTCAATGTTTTTGGCGGGTGATGTGCATCACAAGTGCTTTCTTCGCTGGTTTTTCTTTTCATTGAATCGCATTCCATCTGCGGGATGTCGTCGCTCTCCCGACAAGGGGCACCGAGCGCTGGAGCTTGAACTGCTCCTTGTGGCCCACGCTGAATGCATGAGGACCGCTGTTGGTCTCGTGCGCTGTCCAGAGGCAGGGCACCTTCAGCAAGTCTTGGCCGATCACGTGGAATTCGAACTTCTTGTCCACAAACAGTATGGACAAAATCCCGCGTCACATCCTTACGGGCAAAATGTAGCTCACAAACTGAACTTGTTTCGAGCAGTGCTCTGCCTTTCATAGGAAGACGCTCTTGCCACTGCTGTCGAAGCAAAGGGCACCTAGGCACTTGAAACAGGGAGAATTTGTACCCATCTTGCAGCCTCTTGTAATTTGTGCTGCAGTCGGGAACACTGCACGCTGTCTGTGTCTTCTTTCTCTTCATAGCCTGAAAATTACAATAAAATATAACTCACGCGTGAGAAATATTACACTTCTAAACAACCTGTTAAGAACCTCTTTGCAGTTAACACAAAAATGCGCGTAAAATAGCCTGCGAGCAGGTGCGAAGATTACTAGATAGGATGTATGTTGGCGAAGTTTATGCGTGCTTTCGGGCTTTCTAGAAAAGACGGGAAAAATTTTTCTTTTATCGCTCTTGCTGAATTTCACGATGAACGTTTGCACTCGCCCTTATTTATGGCATTTAACAACGCTTTTACATGCCATCTCTTCCGGCCTGATATATAACTATAAGGCAATCGAACAGCAGGTACATAACTAAACGGAGTGCGTGAAAGTGCAATCGACTGGCCAAAAAACGCACTGTGAAGGCACAGGAATATGCTTTCGTTTCCCCAAGCAATGCCCACAGAGACGCAACAAAATGCGGCCTGCAAGTAGTTAAACTATATAAATAAAAGTGTGTCAGTAGGTTTCCACATCAGTGATCGGGTTTTGTAGGCAGCAATTATAGAATATTTTTTTTCTGTTTTTTTTTTTGTTCAAAAACTATTCATCATTCACAAAATATTGGCGTTGCGAGGATTTGGTTTTACAATCTATTACTGCAGGCTGTGCTGACGTCAACCCTAGCAGAGAAAGCAAAGCTCGCTTTTTCTTTGTGCCCGATACTACTCTATTGTTGTTTAGCCGTGCTTTCACGCCTGGGCTAGGGACGCTTCCCCACCACCCTTTTCCCTTTCCCTTTTGCTCGAATAAACGTTCGTGCACATGGCTTCATTTCCTACAATTAGCAAACAAAACATTCTTCAACAAAACGCGATATAATTGCATAAATCGTAAGTGAAAATCTCGTATACACTTTGCTCACGACCCCTCTATTTAATAATTCGTCGCACCTGGACGACTGCAACAAACAATCAATCAAATAATAAATAAATAAATAAATAAATAAATAAATAAATAAATAAATAAATAAATAAATAAATAAATAGATAAATAACCCGTCAGGCGTCCCGTTTCGCTTAAGTTTTTGGAGGTGAGCGCTATATTTCAGTATCAGGGCCGATCGCACTAATCGTTATTAAGATGCCCATGTAACGAGAGTTTTGTGTGGCAAAACAGTTACACCTGCTGTTGTGTTTAAAGGCGCAACAAAGCTGAATTCGCGTATGTCAAGTTCGAACGAAGGTCATGATATACATTTAAATAGAACAACAAATAATTTAGCGATGACACCATTTCTGGCAAAGAAACATTTGTCGTTGCTTTCTGTATGTGCTTGATTAGGGGGATGCTCTAACGTCACCAAAACAGCCTATGTAAACCTCTCAAATATTACAAAGGCGACCCCTGGATACAGCACAATAACATTAGAAACATTTTGTTCGTTCCACTAAAAGCAGTTCTTAAAAATAAGAAAGGCAACTGTGACCGCTGCGATCTATACAAAGAAAAACTTATCGAATCGTGCAGGCTTGCCGAAAACTTACTTTACTTAGTGGCGCCGAGTTGCTGTGACTGTGCAGCGCATCCGAACACGATTGAGGGAAGCGATATGTAGAGAAAAGGTTGTAATAGTTTAGTGTAAACGTTTTAGAAAGTTAATTATACGCTTCTATCGTATGTGTGATCTCGAGCTACGTATACCCGCTTCAGTCCGCTTGCCTGTGGTCGCTATAGACATTCAGCGTACACGCTAAGAGCCCGCAACAGCAGCCTTTCAATTATAATCTAGAGTGAAATAAGAAGCTTGTCTCTTACCTTGTCTGATGGTGGTGGTGGGTCAGTTGGAAGTGCGGTAAATTAATCCAGAGCTAGAGCGAACTACGACAAAACGAACATACTTCTAGTTCACTCTAACACGGCCGTGAACACTGCTTCAGTAGCCGTGAATTTCGTGCCGAAGCAGACGATCATCAGCGAGTGCAGCTGGGGAAGTTTGGGTAATCTTTGCTATTGATTTAGCGAAATCTACTGCAATTACCTTCTCCATCAAATAATTTGACCATACAAACGATTAGTGTGTACGTTTACTTTTTTTTGCCATTGCTGCGAATGGAATGTGTCGTCTGCGTTGCCGAGGAAGCGGTCGTCCGTAGCAGACGACAAGTTCATGGCTGTATCGCGCTGAAGCACAATACACGCAAACGTTACGGCGGAAGAAGACCTGTTCCATATAATTTAATCATGACATTCACTTCATAAATACAGGACGTTCTTTAAACCAATGCTGCACAATTACCAGAATTTTTTGTTCATTTCTTATGTTGCAGCTTTTCTCGCGTTAGCTGCAGAAGCGTGCGATAATGTTTGGATCTCTGGCAATTGAAGCCTTTTATTCGGGTCCGTATTAAAACACTTGACACATACTAACATACGCCATGAACTGGCTCCTCTGCCAACTGCAAACATGCCCAACACATATATTTTAGGGAAGCCGATCGGCGCAGGCAGAGCCATCGCTGCTTAGTTATTGCACAAAGGTAAAAAAAAGAAATGCAGGAAGTACATGCAGCGTGCACAAGAAGTCCGGTAAAAAAAGAGGAGGTACCGATAAAGTTTTATCAGTCGCCCCCTCCCTCGCTTCCCCCCGTCGGTGACAACTTAAATTTATGTGGAAAGGTTGCTACCATCCGCAGTGCCGAAATTTGTAAGCGCTTAATCCAAAGCGCTTAATGTAAAGCGCTTAATGTAAGCGCTTAATGTAAACAAATCTCTGGCGGGATTTGTTTGCATCGTTTAATAAGGAATTCATGGACAGCTGGCAATATTTGTTCAAATAACATTTATTCAAACATTTGTTCAAACGTTCTCATGAAGTTGATTGTTCCCTTAATTTTAATGCGAGTCATTGCGAATTCTTAGTAACATAATGCCTTTCACTTACACTTGTACAGCAGAAATCAGCAAAATGATTTATGGCACAGCGACGATACAGTGCGATAAAAACGTATTGCACGAAAAAAAAAAAAAAAAAAGACTAGCGGGGATTTGAACCCAGGTCTTTTGCGTAGAAGTCCAGTGCTGTACCCGCTACACTACGATGGAGGGGTAACGTTCGCAGCGCCCCTAAACGGTTCGACCCCTGTTTTTGCCTCACATTTAGGGGCCCGTTTGAACCACTCTATACTTCTAGTTCACTCTAATGCAGTCGTACGGATGCATTGAGGTGGATGTCAAATTTTGCAGCACCCACAGAGCTATACCCCCAGCCATACTCTCTTGGATGAGTTGCAGGGGCGCTGCCGTGGAGGAACGCCGGGGTATCTTGATCTGGTATGATTTTGGGCAGTAGAATTTATTGCAGTGGGCGTCGTTTGTTTCCCAGTTGCCGCCTGGCAGGCGGAACGTTTTTTTTTTGTTTTTATGCTGATTACGAGAGATTGGTGCTTGCTTTAGTTCGTTCTTCTAAATCTACATCAGCACGTGTGGTCTAAAAATTTCCATGTCGAATTCAAGAAAGGTAACGAAAGGATTTAAAAAGACTGTTGCAATAATAAAATTTCAGCCAATTTTGGTTTAATATCTGTATTTGCTTCGCCTATGCTGTTGCACCACACAAGTCAATATATAAAGAATTCAGTTTCGGCCCTACGTAACGAAATGCTTTCTTTCAACGATGGAACTCTACTTGTAAGGGATTCGGGATTCGGTGTGCCTCTCGAATAGGGGCTCGTTCATTTCATTTTCTTCCCGTGTTGGTGATAGCCGGCCAGGATTAATTGTTGGCCGTGGGCCTTTGTTACCTAAAGTTACCTAGGTGGGCTGACGCTGTTTATTGCGGGCGCTGGCCATAAAAATTACCACTGTGGCCGGGGGCATGGAGGAGGGCATTGTTTCTCCATGAGGCAATTGCAGCAATCTCTAGAGCAGAGCTCCAGAAACTCGACGTAACACCTTTCGCTTGGATCTCGCAAAACGCGCTGTCTTGTACCCACTCACCAGCAAAGACATTGAGCGGTTTTGCGGTCAGGCATTCGTCCTTTCTGACTTTCTGCCACCCCTTGCGAAAATGTCGACCTACAAGCCTCACACACCGATACCGCTTGATATGCCTGAACACCCACAAAAGATTAAGGAATTCAGCGGCTTGCATATGAGCTTCCCAGTATGTGAACATTACTGGTGGTTGACACGGGTACCGTGCACGAACTTGCGTTTCGGTGTGAAGAAGCGCCATCACCTCCATATCAAGCACTGGCAGAAGTAATTTGGGGTATAAATGTAGCTAATAGTCAGTTATAAATATACTTACTCAGCGGCGGTAGACCGGCGGAAGAGACGGAAAAGAAGTACGACGCCATGAGTTGGAGTGAGCTTACTATGATTTTTATAACTACTGGCGCATTCGGAAGGCGCGAACACGGTCGCTACACGAGCCATAGGCAGAACGCAGAGTGGCGCGAGAGATGGCGGGACGCTATCACCTTGCACTCAGCGAGAATGCAGAGGGCGAACCCAAAGATGTGTTCGTTGAGTGCACCGTCTGCCTCCCACGTCTCCCAGTGGGTTCGTTGCGCAATCGGTACGACAACCAGCTCCCGCTGCATTTCTCTATTCGTTCCAGGTTCGGTTCCTGTCGCTGCCAGTAAATTCTTCATTTGTCGCGGAAGGTTTCTGTTAACAGTATTCGTCGTGAATTCGTTGGGGGGTGGAGCTCAAAAGCTTCGTTTTAACATAGTATTTTATGAAAATGAAACGACAAACTTTTAAATATGCCTTGCTTCGTGTATTTGTGACATTGTAACGCGTGGGTTACCTTACTTGAGAAAAAGAGAAAGAAACTTATTTGACGCCAATTCTACCCCGCTGATGTAAATGACATTGAACCACGCACTTCGCCGAAGACATATTATGTGATGAACCCAAGTGTGGCTATAAAAATGTCTTGTGCTTCAAGGACTTGCTTAACCAGTACTAGCAAGCATGAACAAAAAGGCTGGCTGATTGTAAGCCGAATTCAGTTTTGACCCCATTGTAAAGCGCACTTTAATTTAGATAAACTTTAACCCAAAGAATGTGCCCGGAATATTTCTACAAATACGGTACATACCCGCTAAAAAACGAGAGCCGTGCCTAAAGGGCCCAGAGTGAAATGTTGAAGTTAGTAAGAAATAAATACGAGCCAGCCATTTATCATCCTACATTTCCACAAAAGGCATAAATGGTGGAAGGAACACACCTAATCTCCATATACACTAATAAAAACAAGTGAATGTATATTACTAGAAGAACACAATTTTTAAAAAACAAAAACCAGAAAGTAGAAATATCGCAAACCCTAACTGTATAAATAAAAAAACATGCATCTTATACAGCCTAAAAAACAACGATGAGTATAAAAAGCCCCTCAAAACTCCCTAAATTTTCACAATAAATGGATAATTGCGGAAAGGTATTCCGTTGAACGAAATTACAATACACCTACAATCATCACCATCATCAACAAGTCTACCAAGATCCACGGGAGTGCTAAGGCCTCTCGCATTGACTGCCAACCTATTATATGCTGCTTCGCTCGAGGCAACTGTTGGCCATCAAAATTCGATAGCTACTCCCTCTATCATGTTATTAGCCTTCCCCTTCTTCTAGAACCGTGTCTCGGTATCCAGTCTGCCATCCTAATTGCCCCCCGGTTTTCGGTTCCTCTCTCACTACAAGGCCAGCCCAAGTAAATTTATTTTTCTTTACCTGCATTAGGACTTTCAACTCTGTATTTCATCCCGGCAGTTTGCACTAGTCGTATATATCTCTTGCAAGTGATAGAGATACCTCTTTTTGCATATTGGAAGTGCTTATCGAATGCTGCCCAGCCAACACCTAATCTGCGCTGGATTCCTCTCTCGCGCTTGGAGTCAGAACTAAGCATTTGTCCAGGGAGTTATATTCTTTTGCATCTTTAGGTATGTGTTTTTTCTAACTTGAAGAGGGCGCTTTCTACGTGCGTTTTGCTCATATATTCGATTTATTCATTAATATTTTCAGCCCTATGGCTGTACTTTCTCATTCTAGTTCCTGAAGCATCTTTCTGTTAGAATTATGCAGCCCCACTCAGCATGTCTATGTCATCTGCAAACCTCAAATGACACAAGTATTCTTCGTTCATTCTTAATCTGGAGTTTTCCCAGTCAATTTTTAAGAATACTCCCTCCGGGCATGCTGTGAATAGTTTTGGCGAGATGGTAATTCCCTGTCTTACTTCCTGTCAGATAGGGAATTTATCGCGTTACCTGCAAAGCTTCATCCTGCCCGTATATCCTCTATATGTCTCGCCTAGATGTTTTGTGGGTCTCCTTTATTAACTGGTCTTTTAATGCCTGTAGTACGGCTGTGGTGTGTACGGAGCCAAATGCTTTCTCATAGACTCTAAATGCCATAAAAAGTCGTTTAGTTTATTCTGTGTATTTTACGATCGCTTTATTTATAACATGGATTTGATCCATGGGAGAGTAAGTGACCTTTTCAAAACCAGGCCTACAGTTTTGGTTTTTGTGGAATCAGGCTGTTACCTATTGGCTCAATTTAACTGCAAAAAAGCTTGTACAAAATAGAGAGTAAGCTGATGGGCCTGTATTTCTTGAGGTCCTTGGTATCTCCCGTTTTGTGAATCAGAATAATGCCGGTGTTTTTCCAGGCTATGGGCACTTTTTGAGCACTGAACCATTCCGGAAGTGAGAAACTTTGAAAACGACATTCGCGACAGCCAAATAGATAGACTGGTTGAATTTGCATAGAGAAAATACCTGCAATAATGAATGCATTCTTTTACAAAGAAAATGAGTAGGAATTGACAAAGAAAAGTCCTGATGGAACTACAAAAAAAAGAAACTTGGTTTATTCTAAATGGCAACGAAGGCATTGGGGAGGATTGAGAAGTGCTAAGTAACATTCGGAGCAGCGATTATACGATGGGGAGGAGCAAAGTAACGCTGAATCTGAAAAGAGAAAGAAGGACACTGGTGTAAAATAGGAAACCGAGCATGGAATCAATCAGAGCTGGGTTGATGGAGTTTAAATAAATCTTAAAAAAAATTGCGGTTCCAAACAAGAACGAGGATAGTGCATACACCCTAATTAACGACCTGGCGATCACAATAACTGAATCGGGATCAGCTGTGGGAAAAGAAGCGTGTAGAACCCAAACTGGAAAATTAACAAAGAAAACAAAACAGCTAATTTCTATACGTAAGAACATGAGAGTGTATATAACATATACATATACATATATAACGTATATATAACATGAGAGTGCATAGAACACGCCAGCGACCGAGGAAGGGCTCCAAATAGGACTAAGCTTGAAAACATAAAAGAGGTACCTACCATCGGTAAAAAAAGAATGTACGCACTTTGAGGTGACCAGGATAGCAATATTAACAACATGTACAGAATAATAGAGTAGCTTAATGATTCTGTACCAAACTATCTGCCAGCGATGTGCGACCAGGGGAAACTCCTGACAGGACGACGTTAACTAGCAGAGTTCCACTAGTACTTAAGGGGAAGATGGAAATGCTCTCAAAAGCATGAAAAGAGCAAAAGCTGCAGGTGACGATGGCATAACCATGGATCTTTTGAAATAGGAAGGAGACAATGTGCTGGAAAAGCTTGCTACACTATTTTGGAAAAAACTTAACAATACACAAAAATAGGAACGTTACATAAATATACTAACAAAATAAGAAACTATGCGTCGTATTTTTATCCTCCAAAAACAGAAGGGGAATCTCTAGCGATGAAAACATAGCGAAATTGGCCAAAGAGCCTATTGTTTTGCTAGAAAAATCGATAATTGTATATAATCGCTATAATAGCATAAACATAGAAAACTTATCGAACTAAATTCTGAATGCACGAAATATCGAAATTTCACAAAAAACGACTTCCCAAAACTTTCAAAATGATACCTTTACGTCCTAAGTATTGCCACCAACACACGTAGAAAAACTAGGACGTAACGAGAAAAAACATTATGAATAAATAATGAAGAAATCAAAGGAGCTTTTTAAAAATAAAGGCGGTAAAAAATGGCCGCGTGTCTGTTCGAAGAAAGACAATAGTCGACTGGTGCCCCTCCCCAGTAAATTTCCCGCTTTTCTTTCCCGCTCACCTCTCATGCTGCTTCTGTCCCGTGGCATCTTCCCAAGATAAAACGCTAGACGTATGCTCAAGTCAATTCAAATTTACCGCGTTCCTCTGCTCCAAGTCGGGTGCATCGGTGGCAGCGCTCCCATGCGGCGAAGACGCGCGTAAAATGGGGCACCTTACTACAGAGTTTATAGAACCCCATTTTCCTACTCTATGAGCGTCCAAAGCGGAACGTAAAACATATCTAGTGGAACCTTTCGTTGCTGTTGCTGTTTGATTCCTTAAATGCCGCCAGGAGCTATATTAACGCTCACTGCAGCAGGTGACGGTTTTCTGCAGTTGATGTAGCATTTCATTTGCTATCGAAAACACGAAGCATCCTTCAATTGTTATAAAGAAACACTGGAAATATCACTTATGCATTGATTTCCCATCTTAAATTTGCGTAATGTGTTGTTCTTTGTCAAAAACGCTGATAAGTATGAACATTGTCACCAGACGTAGACGTTTAGATTTGGCTGTGCGTATATAAGGCGATTGCGCAACTTGAGTCTTACTTCTGTCGGGTGGCTGAATAGAGTCACCGACAGGGAGACAGACATACAGACAAACCAAGATTTCTGCGTTTAAGTAGCCCAAGAGAGGTTATCGTCTTGAAAACACAAAGGTCGCTCCTGAGTGAACCAGACATGAATTGGTTGAAAGTGAATTTCTAAACTCCAGCCTGCTGCACCCGCGTCAGGATAGGGCATTCAGATAGACGTCGGCTTTAAACTGTAAGGAACCCAGATTTGATTCCGACCACGCGATGCGTTTTTTTTCTTTTTGGGTGCTTCTTGCGCCGTTGTGGAAAGACACGCATTATCATTATGCCCCATTTCTTGTTACAAAGTTTACTTTTCTGCTGTGCGTTCTTACATATGTTCGCCGTAATTAAGGCACAAAATCTTCGCTTCAAAAGTATCGAAATGGGACAACAGAGTAATGCCAGGCATTCCACGGAATTCAAAATTTAAGGAAGAAACACATTGATTCAATAAAATGAAGTAGGCTGTCGGAAGCAGCCATAGACTAAGGGCTACGTTCATTGTCGATGAGAGATGACCCGTCCCGAACCGCCAGAATGCCGTAGACGACTGCCCAGGCACCGGGTCCTGTTCGATTTGTGTCGCGTGATAAACCTCTCACTCTAGCCCACGCACCGCCGTTACTGATGGTAATAGTGTTGATGATAGTAGATCAGGTTCACGGAACTACAGGGCTTTCCTCTATTTCTTGAGCGCATTAAATGAATGTATAAGATGTTGCATGCTTAGTGAGCAAAATCTATGTACTGGTATGTACAGGAGTTGTTATAATTGAAAAAAGTCTTTGTGGATATCATTAAGCTTTGTATAACTGGCTCCATGACAGCCATTGCATGTTTACAGGAAGCCTCCTCTATAAAAAGACCTCCTTTAAACACACACCCGTGCAGAACGGCCGTTTCCTGAAGTAGCGTTCCTGTTAACGTGTGCTCGAAAAGCAGTTTCGAACTAAGTGTTGCATGATCGTTTGTTTTGTTTATCTTCAGTGCGGAGGACAGTCTCCCTCGAGGGGTTGCGTAGCACGCAATTCTTGTGAAAACGTTACTGACACGATAGCTTGTACGTATTACATATGGAGTCAAAGAGACAGCCGGCGCACCGATAGTCGGTTGAGGTGGTGTATTCGCAGGTGTGAAGCAGATAGGAACGCAGGTCTGAGCGTTCAGATAACCCGGCTCATTTGGTATTGTTGGTTCCAGTGAAATGGTGGGTTCCCACACAGGGGGATTGGCCCGGAAATTGGCACTTTACCTAAAAAAAAAGTATGTAATTTTTGTAGGGAAAGAAAAATATTTACATAATCGAATAGATTAGCAGTAGCTGACAACAGAAATAAAAGTAAGTAGATTAGAGAAAGAAAGAAAAAGAAGTAAAAACGAACACTAATGAAAATTAGAAATACGAAACACGAAGAAAGTTGCACAGACGAAGCATTGAGCTAGGCGCGCATATACTTGACAGGGGAATCCAACAGGGCCAAATGACGTTTAACTTGGCAGACAGCCTGATTTCGAAATGAATTCGTGCAACGCACGGTAAGGATACCCGTGGAAGAATCCCAGTTCCTTCGCCCCGAAGGACAAAATACGTGTAGCAGAGAGCGGGAGGTTTAACCGGCTGCATGAGCTTTCTACGTATCTTCGTCCTATAGAAAAGAACCTTCGGCAGGAGAAGAAGAAATGGTCGATGGTTTCTGGTTCTTTGCAGAAACCACATAATGGTGATACGGCCAGATTAGAGCGGTGCAAGAATTAATTTGAATTTGGCACGCGACAGCTAAAGGCAGTTAGGGTGACTTCGCAAGCTCGCGACTGGCTGCTGCACTTATGCTGCACTTCAATGAGTACAGCAGGTGCTCGAGCTCCAAGCCTTTGTAAGCAGAATCAGGCATACTTTGAAGTAAGCACAGCCTACGAAAGCGAGCCGAAGTTATGAGGGAAATTGGCGGCAGAACCTCCAAAACTAGACCGTGCAATCCCATTCACACCACCCGCCGCGGTGGCTCAGTGGCTAAGGCGTTGCGCCGCTGAGCAGGAGGTCGTGGTTCGATTCCCGGCCGCGGCGGTCGCTTTTAAGATGGAGGCGAAAAGCAAAAACGCCCGTGTGTACGAGATTTCGGCGCACGTTAAAGATCCCCAGGTGGTCAAAATTAATCCGGAGCCCTCAACTACGGCGCGCCTCATTGCCAGCGGTGCGTCGGCGCGTTAAACTCTACAATCAAGCCATTCACGCCAGGGCATCTGCCGATTCATTAGGCCAGATACCGGCTTGTCCAGCTACGCAGACCAAACGATATTCACGAAGGGAGGAAGGCGATAAAGAAGCAAGGGCTCGGCGTAAGGGGGTGAAGGGGAGGATGTAAGGGCAGAACAAACAGAAAATGAATCCGTAAGAAATATTGCCTGTCGTTTCGAGGAACCAAGCTTACGCAGGGCCAAGACTATTGCGAGAAATTCTGCGTGGAAAGACGTAGTAAAGTTAGGCAGCCGTAGGAAAAAGGCCCTATCTAGACTGGGAGAAAAAATGCCCACGCCTGCCTTCTCTTTCCGGACAGAAGCATCGGCTGCAACAATGGCGTGCCAAGGGAAACCGTTCAGATGATCAGTACGAGTCTTGTTAAAAGTATCAGAGGGGATGATTTCGCTTTAGAGGGAAACATTTCTTCAAAAGAAATATCGAAGGGCGACTCTCTTTCAAGTACTGGGGCCGACAAGAGGGCCACATTTATGGGCCAAACAGAGATAGAACAAAGACCGCCTGTGGTTGTTTTAACCGCGGCCATGGACTACTAAAAACAACGAAGGCCATGTAACGAAGGCTGTTTGCGGCTTGGATATGGGTGATTCCATTACTCGTAAAAATGGATCTACGGTCAGGGCATGCATGCGTGAGACTAATTGAGGAATACGGGTTTCCATGTATAAAATTTTATTTGGTACATAACGGGGAAGACCCAGACATCACCATATAGTTTGTCTTTCGTGCATTGTGAATGGGCGAGGTTTGTAGTGGAGACTTCCGGAGAATAGCCCACATCCAAATTCTTAAAATGGCTGGACGTACATTTTGTAAATGATTTGTAGGGTGTAACGACGCAAGACCAATCTAGCTCGTTTCACGTGCATGCACATAATGGGGTTCATCTTCTTCCCTTGCACGTCTTTTGCCCATATCCCCGTGTCGGGATTAGACATAATTCGGCCTTCCTCTTCTATGTGGTCGATGCTGCTACGTCGAAAACCCCGATAGCTTGATGGCCTGTTGCATCTTTTCATTACCCTCTCTACAATACAATGCGCGGCGCGTGCCTATTGTTAGAAGCGATCCTAACATCTTTAAATGGGTTTTCTTCAGCGTCACCATCGTGTGGTAGGAACTAGATGATGGAAAGCGAGTAAAGGGGAGAGCTAAGAATAAAAGCAATAGCTTGACGCCAGATGAAAGGTAAGCGGGAATATGAAGGGCGCGAAGGAAGAGAGGGTTGCGAGGGGATTGAACTCTACAAAAAAAGAAACATCTGTGGAGAGCTTGTTCCACTGAGACCGCGAAGAGCAAAATGAAGTAAAGCAAACAAACCTGAAAAGTCGTTTTCCGTGTTGATATTCTTTCCTTTGTAACACATGGCCACTTGGGGGATGGGCCCGGAATACGCACCTTGGAGGAACTGACGTGCCCGTTTGGAGAAATTCGGAACACTGTGGATTCGAACCGTAACTGTTGCAGAATAGTGCGTGCAGCGTGAAGCCTGAGCGTAATACCACGGGAGTAGTACAGGTGCACACCACTTTCGCAGAACCACGATTCTAGGGAGGTTGGGGCATGTTCCAGTCTGCTTGCGCACTAAGACAAACAAATGAAAGAGAAGAAGCTGACGGAAACAAGCAACAGCAGACAAAAATCCGTTCAAAGAAATCCATGCCAAAAGAAAAAGAAACAAAAGCGAGGAAAAAGGCGCAAGTACAAAAAATAAAAAAAGAAGTTGCTAATAAATCTAACCAGGGTTTCACCTTAACAACGCGTAAGAAGACTGGACCAGGCCGAATAAATTTTGTGTCGAAAATCAGAGGGTTTCGATAACTTATTACGGGCAGCAACTGTTTTGAATGTGGCGGGCTTTCATCACCCGCTGTCTTTTTTTGCCAGTTGGCAATAGTCTCGTGGTTGCACTGTGTGCCACCAACAGCACAAAACACTTCTTAGGACAAAAAATTCAAAACAAAAACCTCGTATGAACTCATAAAAAAATTCAAAGGATTTTGTAGTGATATGCAGCTTATTAGGACAAAGAACAATAAAATCAAGTAATCAAATATGCGTGCCCTCAGTAGCCACCAGTGCAGCAGTGAAGCGAGAGAAAGCATGGCAAGATGCGCCACTCCCTAGTGGCACATCCTTGGTGCGCACCGCCCTGGACAGATTACGTCACCTCAATATTCAGCAAACAGCATGAATCAAATTTTAAATGCAGAGCATTTCTTAGCCTCGCCTCTTCCTGCGTCGGACGGTGTCAACAGATCCGCGTCCACAGCAGGTGCGCCTCTCTTTCCCTCCTCTGTCTCAACAGCAGCTGGCGCGCGCATGCATCATAGTCAGCCCGTTCGCTCCGTCGTGGTCTCGGCGTAACAGGTGCGTGATAGCAGCGCGATGAGGCGTGGAAGGGTGCGCGCTGCTTGCGCATGCGCGCTCTCCCCCCCGTACTGCTCTCCCTCTACTGCGCGCGCTGCAAATATAGCGGCTAGCGGTCGCTCATGTTTCAGTCACTGCGTTGCTGCTTCCTTCCTTGGTTGACGCTCGTGCCCACGTTTACTCGTGTCTGCTACTCCAGCATCACGGAAGAAGCGATGGAAGCAACACTGCCCTCAATCAGTACTGAGGCCCCAATGCTCTGCATTTACTCCTGTTCCCCTCTCGGGAAGGCGCGGGAATTTTTTTTTGCGTTTTATCCCTGCCCCAAAATACTATCATGAGCTTATTATCATCACCACAGCTCCGCCTTGCCCGAGTTTCGCTCAAACTCTGGCCTTCTGGAATAGCACCCCTGCTCCAAAGGAATTGCGGTTGTTTACTGTAGACAAGATGTGCTTACTGGAACATAACGGTTTGAAAAGAAGTCGTTTATTGCAATGCAAAGAACGTTGAAACTTTCTTTTTCTCAGAAGCCTAGTTTCTCGCGCAATATGAAATTCTTTTTGGTTACCATGGGTTTTTGGATGGTTGCTTGTTAGTTCTTTGGGAGATGAAATTTGCGAGGCTATAACCACCCAGTGACTTGAAATTATTCCCAAGACTCCGAATATCAATACACGTAAAGCAACCAAAGTGTAAATTAAGGTTTTCAGGATTCACTCTTTTTTTTCTCTAAATAATTTTCTAACGAATCTTTGTTTTATGGCACAAACTAAAAATACTATCTACACCACATGTAAAATGAACCAATTTCTGATCAGACTGAGCATCATAAACGTTCGACATGAGATGGCATTTGCTATAGAACCACATTTCCGGAACTGCTGTACACCTGTCGCCACGATGGCTGTTTGATATTGTTAAAAATCTCATCACATGAAGGTAAACCTATTTTGAACCCATTCATATTAGTAACTCTAAAATGTCCAGCCATCACAAGGTGGTTTCTAAAACATTCCACAAAAACATGTGAAAATTTACTCGTAAAATTTACATCAGAATCGAATGACAGTAAAGGACAAACAAAAGCAATAATTGTACAAATATTTGCAATTTTATACATAATCTTTCCTGGTTTTCTGTTCATCTTAAAGGGGTAACAATTTCGCGAGTGCTAAAATGGCAGCGGCGCCTATACCACGTGCCACACTATCTCGTCTATATTTTTGAAAATTTTGAGGAGCAATTTTTGTATCAATGATGCCTTTGCTAGAGGAAGTTTTCGTTAGTGTTGTTAGGTGGGGGCGGATTTTATTGATACCTCGGCAACACTGGGCGCTACTCACTCACATTCATAAAGAAAAATATATTTTTCCTCACGCACCCACTCACACTCTCGCTCACCAGTCGTCCTCACTACTCGCCCTCACCCGCAGTCTTGCTCAATATTTGGCCTCACCACTCGTGCCCACTCTCCCTCACTCGGGCTCACGCTGACCGCTCACTATAGGCCCTCCCACTCTCTCGTGCTCACATTCCCCACTTATTCTGAACACTCGTACTCACTCACGCTCACCCTTCACTGCCACCACTCGCGCTCGCACTCATCACTCCCTGTCACCCCTGGCACGCGACTGTGCGCAGAAGACCATAAGGAGTCACGGAACAGAACCGTATTAGAACATTACGGCGTTATGACGTCCATCCAAATCATATTTCTAAATCGATACGCCGCAAGAGAGTTAATTATGCGATGCCCGATAGCAGGAGCACAGTGACGATATATTTTCGAAACTAAAAAAATTGCGCTATTAACAAGCAGCCTAGAGGATGGCTGCTGAGACGAATAGCCAAAAGCAAGCACTAGTGCAATAAAGGCACTGTACAGTGGAAAGTCGCGCAAATCGCGCGAGTGTACCGTGAGTGGTAAGCGCAGCTCAGCGCTCGCGACTGGTTAGACCACTTGCACTCGGGAGTGGTGAGAAGGGCTCACGGCGAGTTAGTCTCACACTCACGAGTGGTGTGTACGCCTCACCGCGACGCGAGTGGCGTTCGCCTTCGCGGGTGGTGAGTGGGGCTCACGGCGAGCGCAAGGCTCACAATCAGTTGTACTCGCACTACAACTCCAAAAAGACTGCGAGGCTCACTCACCAGAAACTCGTGAATGGTGACTGGGGGTGTGTCAGTGCACTCGTTAGTGAGCGTACCGATCTATAATATTATCTATTTGTTCACAGTTGAACTGCTTTGTTAGGAATGCTTCGCGCATTGATTAAAAAAAGACTCAGAGTTTATTGTTAGAGAATTATGAGCTCCTGATATTGCTGTGGGCTGCAATTTAGTTGCTAAATTTGCGGAGTAAATGTGGAACTTTTGCACTGTGGGTGCTCTCTTAGTCACATATATATGCGTAGTTACCAATTTAGAACTTCTCATGCAAAAGATGTTGCTATTTTCTTTCGCTTTGTTTATCTTGGCATGACAGTTTGCGCCTTCAGAACGTGCAGCAAGAGCAATCCTTTTCTTTGAAGACATCGCTACATTTTGGCATCTTCTCTAGGCAAAGTATCACAACAGTTCAACCTAGAGTGTATTTTTACCTAGATGTACAAAATTACAGGATCCTTGTAAATATTTATTCTGATTCCGGTTAGGCGGCCAGTTGAACTGCGCTTAACGGTAGTCTTTGACAAATGAGTTTTACTACTATTTATTTTTTTCGCCATCTTCTTTTTCACTTATTTTTTTTCACGAGATCGGTGTGGTGTACACTAGGAGGTTTGCTGCGGTCTCCTGTATGGAGAGGTTTTTCTGAGGTGTCAGCCTAGGAAGGCTTGACTAATTTTAAGCTGGAATAAACCAGAATAATTTTACTTGTTAATTGGTTTAGGACTGTGACGAACATTTCGTCTTCAGAAATTTCACCTCATGCAACCACAGGTGATTTTTGGGAGGGGGGGTCTTCTCGCTCTTCACCTCGATAGCATTCAGGAATAATAATTTTTACAATCATTTTTTTATCATTTTGCCGATATTCAATTCGACATCCCAGCAGAGAAGAAGCTGACAAGCGTGAAAAGTTTATAGATCAGTGTGCACGGGGTGGCAGAACAAAAAGTACTACTATGAGATTGCAAGGAATTACAACTGTCAAAAACCTGGATAATGAAATAAATGGGCATGGCCAGGGGTGCTGGTCGATTAACTTTGACATGCCCATTTAATGAGAACTGTGTCGGGACAGCGTTTACAATCTCTGAATACGATGACATCTCCCTCCGGAGTGCAATTGAGAAATCGGCATGAGATAAATTGTACAGCACGTCCCTTGGTACACGCACGTGGGACGGTGCCGTAGGTGGTGACTATGCGGGTCGTAGGTAAAAAAAAGGGCTTGAGACACTACCATGCAGGACTTCCCGGACAACGACAAGGACAGGCGTCGTCAGCATTGCTGTTTGATTCCCTTTGTTGTGCCCAATCACTTCTGCCGAATAACAGAAGCTTCATGCGCGTTAGGTATTTTCATGTTTACATCAAAAACAGCACGTTTGCATAGAAGCCGGGCTGCTCGATGGGTGGCGCCACCACTCGGCAGTCACCTCGTTTCTTGCAAGGCCCACCACATTTGGGTGCGCTGCCTACCTTAATTTTGTCGTGTTTGCTTCTGTGCTTTAAATGTTTAGGTATAGCTGTGAGCGTATACGCGTGATGCTGCTGCCTTGGAGAGTGTATTGCGCTTCTGGATGCCCTTACAGCCAAGTAAACTAGTCGAACGCTTCTATGGTGGTGTACGCAAACCTCGTTGCTATAGGCGGTTCTTGAGTACCGCCACCAGCTTTGAGCAGCTGGATACCTGGATGCGGCTGTTTTGAATACAGAGGAACGCACGCACGATTTCAATTGCCGTGGGGTCGTGGTAATGTATCGGAAGTATACATTTTCTGTAACCAATAGCTTGTTCCCTCTCTTTTCCAAGAGGGATGGCACGGGGGGTTTGGCGCTCAACTAACTCCCTCATTTGTAGAGGTACTTTTATTGATAATCGTTTTAATTCAACCACCAAACAGCTCAAGCTGCAAGCTCTTTAACCTGCCTCCAATTTCCACCTTGTAAGCATTTTTGGCGGAAGAAAAACTCTAACGTCGTTTTATGTCCTGTCAAGACATTTAGGCGGTATGAAAGTGTAATTGTAAAAGAGTGGAAATAAATATAACAAAAGCGAATAAATTCCCCCCGTTTAGATACTGATAGCCAATCCTGACCACCCCAGCAGCCATTGTAGCAAGCCAGAGAGCACACACACACACACACACATATATATATATATATATATATATATATATATATATATATAAAGTAAAAAAGCTCGGTGGTAACAGCAACAGCGGAGGGTTTATTTCGACGTTTCGACTTCAAGACAAGTCTTCTACAGGAATATATATACATATATTTTAATATATATATTGTATTGCAGAATATTGGCAACGTTCACTGTAAGATTCAGGGCCGTCACTAATCCCCTGCGGGTGATGGGCGCCATTTTATCGTCGTCGGTAGCAGAAGCAGAATATGGAAGCCGCACCGCCATCGCCTGGAGCGACGGGGTTCTCTCTCGCTCTGCTTTCTCCAAGCGTCGACTGTGCTCGGACTGTGCTCGAACTGTGCCCTCCTTACCTTTCGCCTGCACAGCAACCTTTGCCAATAAACCCCATTTCAAGTGGTGGAGAAGCGGGGTCACGATCCAGTCCTGGAACTCCGGAGCCGAAAGCTGCCCGAAAGGATGACCAGCGAAGCCAGCCAAACCGCGACGCCCTCGCCTCGGCCTGTGATGTGCTCTTTTGCTGTGCGTGAGCGAGACCCGCCAGACTTCAACGGCACTGACGAAAACGACGCGGAAGATTGGCTCGAAACTTTTCAGAAGGTGAGCGCGTACAACCGGTGGGACGATGTTTTGAAACTCACTTACGTGAGCTTCCCCCTGACCGGCGTCGCTGATGTGTGGTTCAAGAATAACCAGCGTCGCCTTAAGACATGGGCTGAGTTTAAGGACGAATTCCTTGTGGTTTTCGGCCGCGCAGCTGTGCGCAAGCTTCAAGCAGAGCAGCGCTTGCGCTTACGAGCCCAGCAGGTCGGTGAAACCTTCACGAGCTACATTGAAGACGTCCTCGACCTGTGTCGGTGCGTCGAGCCCTCTATGCAAGAAGCTCAAACGATCAAGCACATCTTGAAAAGAATAATGACGACGTCTTCCAAATGCTTTTGTCACGGAAGTCATTAACATGTGCTGAAGCTTCGATGAGTTATGGAGGCAACGGGCCCTCACTCAACGATCTCTTGTACAGAATGACTGCGTGTCAAGTTTGTCAGCGATGCACGCAGATCCTTCGTTGCTTTCGCAAATCAAAGACTTCTTGCGGGAGGAGGTGGCCCATCAGTTGTCTCTTCTACCTGCCTCGGCAAAGCCTGTGTCGACGCTAGGACCTTCTCTCGAGCATGTGATCCGAGATCAAGTTGCCGAAGCACTTCCGCCTTGTCCGCAATACGTGCCGATTGCCGCGCCAGTCACATACGCCAACATCGCCGCGAGACCATTGCCGGAGTCAACCCCGACGTACCAGCCCACGTTTCCAGTGCAACCTCGAGATGTCCCAACTATGCCTCCGCCTCCACGGTTTAATCCTCAGGCCGGTGGTCCGTGGCGTACCCCGGATAATCGTCCTATTTGCTTTGCTTGTGGAGTACCTGGGCACGTCGCACGCTACTGCCGCCGCCGTCCGCCGTCATTATGGGACGCTACACATGCCGGTTTTCCGCCGTCGGCTCAAGCCCAGGCGCCACTTCGTTCCCCGACTGCACCTCGCTCTTCGGATCGCACCACGTTTACTGACCGTCATTCATCTTCCCCGCGCCGTCACTCGCTTTCTCCCATACGACGTCGTCCTGGTCACGAAGACACGGAAAACTAGTCGCCGCAGTTCCCGAGGCAAGAACTGCGCGGAGGTCGAAAAGTACAAGGCCTCACCCTCCCCCGTCCCCTACCAATGTTATCGACGTTACCATAGAAGGTTTTCGCACTGTCGCCCTGGTAGACACGGGAGCTGCTGTTTCCGTCATCAAAGCCGATGTATTCCGTTTATTGCACAAAGTCACGACGCCTCTTCAAGGACTGTCGCTCCGAACCGCAAGCGCGCACAATATTGAACCAATGGCCGTTTACACGGCTAGAGTCGTTATTCAGGACGTGCTGTACTTCATTGAACTCATTGTGCTACCAGCGTGTTCCCACGACCTCATATTAGGGTGGGAATTCCTTTCGCGTCATAACGCAGTGATCAACTGTGCGCGCGCAGAAGTTGAGTTTTCTTTCTGTTACGCACTATTTAATGACAGCAAAAGTGCCCCCACAACCAAACTTGTCATGGCAACCGACACTGACGTCCCGCCCTATTCTTCTGTTTGTGTGCCTGTGCGCTGCGCATCCACGACTGACGCCACGGCGCTGTTTACGCCCTCTGACATTTTCCTCCGCCCCAAATGTTTTCCCCTGCCGTCTGCCCTCCTTACTCTCAGCGCCGGAACGGGCAACATGTTTGTCACTAACGTATCCTCGGCAGCGTGCGACCTTCTGGAGGGTGAAACAATTGGCAGCTTGGAATACATAGATCCTGGTCGTGTGATAGCCATTCCAGAGCGCCCTTCTCAGGTTCAGGTTGCCGGACTTGACCCATGTCCGCCTGGGGCGGAGCCTTCGACTGATGTATTTCTTTCCTCTGTTGACAACCGTCTAGACCCTACCCTACAAAAAGCAAGCCCAACTTTTCGCACTGCTTCATCGATTTCAATAGTCATTCGACTTGTCCCAAAGCGCGCTTGGCTGCACATCTACAGTCGAGCACACCATCGACACTGGTACCCAAGCCCCCCTCCGGCAGCGGCCTTATCGCGTTTCTCCAGCTGAGCGCCGCACCATTGAGCAGCATGTGGACGACATGCATCAGCGTGAAGTTGTTCGACCCTCACGCAGCCCGTGGGCATCTCCTGTCCTCGTCAAAACAAAAGGATGGATCTATTCGCTTCTGCGTGGACTACCGCCGCCTCAAAAATATTACGCGCAAAGACGTCTATCCGCTTCCACGCATTGATGACGCTCTGGACAGCTTGCAGGGGGCAGAGTTTTTCTCGTGTCTTACTTGCGATCCGGATATTGGCAGGTACCCATGGCCGACGCTGATCGCTCGAAGACGGCATTTGTCACCCCTGATGGATTATATGAATTCAATGTTATGCCGTTCGGGCTGTGTAACGCCCCGGCAACATTCGAACGCATGATGGACAATATTCTGAGGGGACTCAAGTGGAAAATTTGCTTGTGCTACTTAGACGACATTGTCATTTTTTCTGCCGATTTTCCAACGCATCTTCAGCGCCTAGAACAGGTTTTAACCTGTCTTTCTCTCGGTGGACTCCAACTGAACCTAAAAAAGGGCCACTGCACGGCGAGGAAGCCAACCATCTTGGGCAACGTCGCCACCAAGGACGGCGTTCTACCCGACCCAGCGAAGCTCCGTGCAGTGGCCGAGTTCCCGAAGCCCACTAATCTAAAATCTCTTCCGAGCTTCATAGGCCTTTATTCATACTTCCGACGTTTCATCCGCAACTTTGTCTCTATCATCGCGCCATTGACGAAACTCCTTGGTGGTGCCAGCGACTTACCTGACTGGTCCTCAGCTTGCGACCATGCGTTGGAGACTCTGCGTTGTCTACTGACCTCTCCACCTGTACTTCGCCACTCCTACAGCGCCTACTGAAGTTCACACTGACGTCAGTGGAGTTGGCCTTGGGGCCGTGCTTTGCCAACGAAGACCTGGTGTTGACGAATGTGTCGTTGCCTAAGCGAGCCGCACGTTGACGAAGGCTGAAGCAAATTATTCGGTAACCGAAAAAGAGTGCTTGGCCATCATCTGGGCGCTTGCTAAGTTTCGACCATATCTGTATGGCCGCCCATTTCATGTGGTCACTGACCACCACGCCCTTTGCTGGTTGGCGTCGTTAAAGGATTCGGCAGGTCGTCTTGGGTGATGGGTGCTTCGCCTACAAGAATACGACATACGCGTCATATACAGGTCCGGTCAGAAGCATTCTGATTCCGAAGCTCTGTCTCTTTCACCAGTTTCTTCTGGCCTTGCGAAGAAACGACGAAAGGTGCCGGTGCCCCATCTGAGCGGTCCTTTGCAACCGCTGCCTTGCCCGGGCAAGCCTTTTGATCGTGTTGGCATTGACTTGTACGGCTCATTACCTTGCACAGCCGCCGGAAACCGCTGGGCTATAGTGGCCATTGACCACCAAACACGGTATGCCGAGAGCGCTGCTCTGCCAACTGCCACGGCACGTGACGTTTCCTCTTTTTTCTTTCATCGATTTACACTTCGTCACGGTGCCCCTAAAAAACTGCTCAGTGTGCGGGGCCGTGTCTTCCTGTCTGACGATATTTCGGCGCTTCTGAAAGAATGCCATGTCATCCATTGCATGGCCTCTCCTTACCACCCGCAGACCAATGGTCTAACAGAGCGCTTTAACCGCACCCTTGGAGATATGTTGTGTAAGTACGCGGCGTCCGATCATAGAAATTGGGACCTGGTGCTTCCCTACGTGACGTACGCCTATAACACCGCCATTCAAGACACCACTCGGTTCTCTCCATTTTTCCTTTTATAAGGGCGTGAGCCATCGTGTATGTTGGACACCATTCTGCCGTATCGTCGCGATCCATCTGATGTGTGCTCCGGTCTCGGAGGCCGCCAAGAGTGCAGAAGAATGCCGGCAACTTGCTCGTTCTTTTACCACGGAAGCACAGGGCCGCCAATAAATCTCACATTGATGGCAAGCCCGTGCCGAGCTTCGCTCCTGATTCTCGTGTATGGCTCTGGGTAACCACTCGGACTCCTGGTCTCTCCTCGAAATTTTTCTCAAACTATCAAGGCCCTTACCGCGTCATCGAACAGACTTCCCCAGTCAATTACATTGAAGAGCCCTTAACACCTTCCTAGGATCTCCGACGCCGTTGTCCGGAAACAGTGCATGTTGAACGTCTAAAACCCTATTACGATCCCCTTGTTTTGCCAGCACCTTGAGTCGCCTGGATAGCTACTCTCTTGGCCAGGGGGTGATTGTAATGCAGAAGATTGGCAACGCTCACTCGAAGAATCAGGATCGTCACCAATCCCCTGCCGGAGATGTGCGCCAATTTATCGTCGTCGGTAGCAGAAGCAGAATATGGAAGCCGCACCGCCATCGCCTGGAGCGACGGTGTTCTCTCTCGCTCTGCTTTCTCCAAGCGTCGACTGTGCTCTGACTGTGCCCTTCTTGCATTTCACCTGCACAGCAACCTTTGCCAATAAACCCCACTGCAATATATATATATATATATATATATATATATATATATACACATATATATAACTATATATATATATATATATATATACATATATACATATATACATACTATATACATACATATACATACTGAAAACTGAAAATGAAGCAACTGAACCGCAGTTTTGCCTAATCGCGTGATTTTATGCGTATGTCTTAAGGGAAACAAAAAAAAAGAACTGAGAACTGACGGACGAAATGAAGGAGCGCTTCCAACCATGCCGGACGTGATTAACTCAACCAAGAAAAAATAAAAAGGCGCTGTCTGGATGTAGCCATTTCCGGCCACCAAGAAAATGCGCGGTAGGTCGAAGGATGAGAAACACGGCGTAAGAACGTTTGCGCATATTTATACAAATCTCAAACTTTTCGCAACGTTTTTATTGTAGCTGCGTCTCGTCGACCTACAGCTACCGTGGCGGCGGTTTTGGCGCAGCTCAAGCGGTCACATTTTGGTTCATTTACGCAGGTGGTTGAAACATGTGGTAAAGCTGAGTGAATATTTTTTTAACTGCCACGAAAGCAAGAAAGACTTAGAAGCAAGAAGCAAGACAAGAAAGACTTTTTCAACAGCCAGCAAGAAAGACTTAGAAGCATAAAGCATTGCTTTTCCACATGACGCAATCACTTTGTACTGCCATGCAAAATTGATTTTGCAAACGCCTCCAGTGTGTCTCTAAAACGTATTGCTGTGAAATCAACCACGTTTCAACCTTAAATAATTGCGCAACGAACCCTAGTCTCTTGAGCAAAGTCTATTTAACATAGGATAAATCTCTAACTTTGTCTACCGCTCGTCTATTGTCGATCTTGTCTATCACTCAACTACATTTGTTTATCACTCATGCACGACAATATTTCTTCGTCAACTGTACATTTTTGCGTCGCACCTTGATGGATTGGCTGCCCACACCTGCATAGCAAGAAAATTCCGAGGCAAGACATTCTGCATCCGCCAAACAGCATGCAGAAAAATACGGCATGAAAAAAAACTAGCTCCAATTTACGCTGGGAAATTGATTGGAAAGCAAAGCTTTAAACGACACCCACAACAATTGCCCATGAGGCGACACTTAAATTCACACATGTGGCTATACAAAAACTGAAACCAGACATTCTGCCAGCTCTTACCTTATATTCGAGGAGGAGGAGTCCCAAACGCAGCAGCAGCGTCGGGCATGGCCGGGGTAGAGCTGCGCATGCCGGCGCTGTAGCCCGGCCGAGAGTCGGGAGAAAGTAAACAGAGAGGAGCGTCTTTTGATGGGTGCGAGAGCGGACCCTAGCCATCCTGATGTGCTCGCTTGGGGCTGCACCACCGCGCGATGGAAGCGCAGACACAAAAACAATTTGGCATATGAGCTTAGTGATTCCCATTTATACCGACTTAAAGTAGTTTGTTTAGTAAGTTTGAGAACTGTGAGAAAGCTAAGGGAAATTTCACAATCACTATTTATCAAAACCAGTTGCTCCTATTGCCTTATGTAGAACCTGCTACAACACAACCGATATGGTATTCCCCTTATTAGAAAACGGAATCCCACTCGTGGCAGGCAGTGCATTTCTCTAGCGTTTCTCCAGCGGCTAGATGTCTCTATGTGGTCTCAATAGAACCAATCTTTAAGATGTCTTCGCCGCACGACCATATAATGCTGTCAGGTCCTGGTTACCGGGAGGTGCTGCTGACGAAGTTCATCAAGCCGTGCGGAGAAAGTGCGCGATGGATGGAAAGCTGCGCCAAAACAGGCCCAAAACAATTGTCGCTAAAGCAGACTGCAAACCCGACGGAATGACAACCCTTCGCGAAAGCCGAGGTGGGAAGCTCCGGTGCGCGGGGAACGCTGGCCGAATTTGCCGTGCCATCTAAAGTGTGCTCCGTGAGTAAAACCCTCCGTTTTCCCCCCAGCCGCCGCCAGCGCCGTGTCGGGAGTTTATTGTCCTGCACGCAACGAAAGAACCGTTGGCTGGTACAGGTAGAAAGCTTTGCTTTGAAATATCAATTGTCTACATAATCTTTACACGAATGAAGGAACATGCCCTTCAGGCTCGACATTCTACCTTGGCGAATTGAGGTTCCATTGCGGTTTTAATTTGCTGAATGTGTGCGTAAAGCATACACATGTCATGCGTTGTAAAGGTTGTTCTAACACTATAGATTCACCAATCTTAAAAAGGTGTTTGTTCTTTTTGCGGCTTTTAAAGCCAGTGCATAACAAATTTCCAAACTCCACGTGGTGCCACGGTCCTTTCATTGACGAGCGGGCATTTCATTCACGCGAAATGACAGCGGGAATGACCGTGGCAGGCAAGCACCTGCGATAGTCATGCAACTGTGCAGAAATGTTGGATAGGACACGACCTCGTGCAATATGTGATCTTTAATAAACTTACAGAAGCATGTTGCAATAGGCAAGCACCCGGTAACTGTAATTTATATGCGCTAAAAATGAAAAAGGCCCCCAATACACTTTCACCTTTGTCCTCCGCCCTCTCATTCTCAAATATTTACCATTGAGTTTCCTGTCTTCGTATGGGAAGCGCATAGCTATACCCCAAGCAATAAACCCCTTTGTAAGGTATGTGCGCCATTGAGGAATAACGGGAGCTAAAATTGCTCTCGTACATAGTTTATAGCTGGCAAGAATTTATAGCAGTGGGCATCCACTTTTTCCCCTGCCATACCTGGGAGGAAGAACCTTGTCAATTAAGATGCTGATAGCGAGGTACATGTGCTTGCTTTATAACGACTTCGTGAAATTAGAGAAAAACGCCCATGTCGTAGATAGTTTGGTGATACCAAGCAACATGTTTCCATCGACACGTGACAGGCCTACTTGTTTTACGCGGGCAATTGGACCTCCCATGCCCGAGTAATTTGCCATCGAGTTTTGATTTTGCATATCCGAACCGCATGAATCACTCTCAGCAATAATCCCTTAGATTGGTTACTTGAGCGCCATTGTGGAAAAGACCACTAGACTGTATTCTCAAAAGGTTTATGGAAAGCATAAAGTTGTAGGTGTGGGCGTCGTCGTTTCTTCAGGGTAATAGCCTGGACGGCAGAATATTGTTTGTTTGATGCTTATTGCGAGCTAGTTATATTTGTTTGCTTCAGGTTTGCTTTTGTAAAAATGTAAAAGCATGGAAACGTCCTTCACATTTTTATGGCGTAATTAAAATGCAATAAGTTTCCATCGAAAACAACTCCATCACCGTAATTCAAATGTACTCAAGCATTGGTCCAGATACAGATTTATTTAACCGGTATCCTGTGACATCACATGATAAGTAAATTTACCATTCAATTTCCTTTTTCTCAATTGGCAACCACAGAGCTATACTCCCAGCCAGACACTCTTCGATGAGTTGCAAGGGCGCTGCTGCGGAGCGGCCCAGGGGTATTGTGATCTGGTATAGTTTTGGCCAGAAAAATTTATTGCAGTGGGCGTCATCTGTTTCCCAGTTGCCGCCTGGCAGGCAGAACGTTTTTGTTTGTTTTGATGCTGAGTGCGAGATATTGCTACTTGCTTTTGTTCGTTTTTCTAAATCTACATAAGCACGTGCGGTCTAAAAATACCAAGTTGAGTTTGAAGAAAGGATCAGAAAGGCTTTAAAAAAGATCGTTGCAATACTATATTTTCGGTAAATTTCGGTTTAAGATGTGTATTTTTTCGCATATGCTGTTGCAGCGCACAAGTAAATTTATAAAGCATTCAGTTTCCGCCCTACGCCACGAAATGCCCTCTTTCAACGGTGGACCTCTACCTGTACAGGGATTCGGGATTCGTTGTGCCTCTTGAATAGGGGCTCGTTCATTTCATTGTCTACCCGTGTTGCTGATAGCCGGCCAGATATAATTCCAGGCCGTGGGCCTTTGTTAACTAAAGTTACCTAGCTGGGCTGGCGCTGTTTATTGCAGGCGCAGGCCATAAATAATACACTGTGGCCGGGAGCATCTTGGAGTGCATTGTTTCTCCCCTAGCCAATAGCAGCAATCTCTAGAGCAGAGCTCCAGAAACTCGACGTAACACCTTTCGCTCCGATTTCGCAAAACGCGCTGTCTTGTACGCACTTACCAGCGAGGACATAGCGTGGTTTTGCGGTCAGGCATTCGTCCATCCGGACTTTCTGCAACCCCTTGCGAAAATGTCGACCTACAAGCCTCATATGCCGATGCCGCTTGATATGCTTGAATACCAACAAAAGATTAAGGAATTCAGCGGCCTGCATATGAGCTTCCCGGTAAGTGAATATTACTGGTGCTTGACACGGGTACCGTGCACGAAGTTACGTTTCGTTGTGAAGAAGCTCCACCCCCTCCATATCAGGTATTGGTGTTGCGAGTCACAATCGAAAGACTCAATAATTGAATTATTCAATAAATAGGACTCCTTATTTTCCTTTTAAAATGCGCAGGACAGGATTATTTATTGCGCTCACGGCGAACAATGGCGTAAGCACTAGCAGAAGTATTTTCGGGTAGAAATGTAGCTAATAGTCAGTTATAAAGTATACTTACCCAACGGGCGCAAACGCAGCTTCAGAACAAGTTTTGTTCTAGTGCGTTATTTTAAAGCAACAGCTTCACGAGACCTAAGAGGCTGCCGGAATAAAGGTGTGGCGTCAAAATTATAAAATGAGAATAAAAGTTGACTGTCTGGACCATTTTGTTTCCAAACATCGTTAGGCAAGAGAAGCTAAAAAAATTTCACTCCGAGAAGATGACCAACAATATTAGGTAAAGGGCAGCAGCACTCAAATTGACGAGCATTCGGGGCAGCCCCTAATGTGGGAAGTGAGGTACTGCCCTGTGTGGGAGAAACTTGATCCTCCATGACTGAACCGAAAAACTGTGCTCCAGAGTGATTGATTCTTAGTTTTCGCGCCGAATGTGCTGACAATAAGCTCGCCAGGATAAAATGTGAATGACCAACCAGTTTCAAAGTTTCGGTCCTTGGTTGTCTCCGTCAGAAGTATTTGTTTCCGAGTGCCGTTAGAGCCATTCCCATCTGACGCTCTCTATTTCTTCAAATATAGGCAATTGCTGGAAGAAACAGATTTAGTTTATAATTTAACGAAAATATTGATAACCATTTGAGCTGAAATAATCAAGCACTCTAGTTGGAAACTAAACAAACTTTACAATAATCAACTCCTCAAAACCAATGTTTTATACATATTCTAAAAGAGAAGGATGACTTATGTAAAACGAAAAAGAAA
Organism: Haemaphysalis longicornis; assembly: GCF_048455015.1. Lineage (NCBI taxonomy): Eukaryota > Metazoa > Arthropoda > Arachnida > Ixodida > Ixodidae > Haemaphysalis > Haemaphysalis longicornis. The sequence continues at coordinate 110,986,881 of NW_027526204.1, forward strand.
AGCAGCTTCTATATAGTACGCATAAAAATAGCGAAAAAGAGCAAACCCCGTAACCCCCTTCGTTTCCATAAATATGCATAATTGGCGGTAGTAACACTAGAGATGCATTTTTGCGCAGATTTTGAAAACCAGAGAGGTTAAACAACACAAAAATAAACGACTACAAAAATATCTCACAAAAAAAGCCGCCCGCATCTTCTCACGGGGGGATCTCGAGTAAATGCGTCGCATCTACTCGAGTCAAGCAAAGCGTCACGTCAAGCGAAAGCCAAGCAAAGACACCCTTGACTGAATTCCGAACGCGCGCTCCGCCGCTTATATACGTTCAGGGGACTGCGTAAGCCGGTCCCAGTCGACGACGTTGGCGTACTTGTAAAGCGGCGTGGACTCTAGGTGTTTGAACCAAGCGCGGATGTTGCTTCGCCGTAGAACGGCACACCGGTTATATGCGCAGCGCGCCCGAAGTAGAGGAAACCGCGGAAGAAAGAGTACTGCACATGCGCCGGCCCCACCGCGTCTGCCGCGGCTATGACGCAACGTGCCGCGGCTATGACGCAACACAATCCAACACAATCCACTTTAATCGAATCCAATCCAACCCAAACCAAGTCAAGGCAATCCAATCGAATCCAATTCAATGCCCCTCGCGAGAGAGTGTTCGCTATCGCCTCGACTCGACGAACATGCGCTGTGAGCCTGCGGACTACGGACGTCAACGCGGGTGACATCGTGAGTTACTGAAATGCTCTGCATTTAAAAGGTTGTATTAAACATCTCTAAAAGCAATAACAAAATATAAAGTTTCAAACAACACATTTCACTGGCATAATAGTGCAAATAGGCATAATTGTTCGTACGACACTGTGATAACCGAAAGTTGCCAGAAAGATAACATTTGACACGTTAAAATTTTAAATAAAAAATTGACCAGAGTTAGGGGAAATCCCCAAGGTGGAGTAAGTCATTGCAAAGAAAAATGTACCCTATAAGTCACTAAAGTTGACATCCACCTCAATGGAGCCGTAAGGCTGCATTGAGGTGGATGTCAAATTTTGCAGAACCCACGGAGCTATACCCCCCCCCCCCCCATACACTCTTTGATGAGTTGCAGGGGCGCTGCTTTGAAGGGGCGCCGGGGTATTGTGATCTGGTATGGTTTTGGTCAGAAGAATTTATTGCACTGGGCGTCGTCTGTTTCCCAGTTGCCGCCTGGCAGGCAAAACGTTTTTTTTGTTTTGATGCTGAGTGCGAGATATTGCTGCTTGCTTTTGTTCGTTCTTCTAAATGTACATCAGCACGTGCGGTGTAGGAATGCCAAGTCTAGTTCAAGAAAAGATGCGAAAGGCTTTAAAACAGATCGTTGCAATATTATAATTTCGGTAAATTTCGGATTAAGATGTGCATTTTTTTCGCCTATGCCGTTGCAACGCACAAGTAAATTTATAAAGCATTCAGTTTCGGCCCTACGCCACGAAATGCTCGCTTTCAATGGTGGACCTCTACCTGTACTGGGATTCGGGATTCGTTGTGCCTCTTGAATAGGGGCTCGTTCATTCCATTGTCTTCCCGTGTTGCTGATAGCCGGCCAGAAATAATTGCAGGCCGTGGGCCTTTGTTACCTAAAGTTACCTAGCTGGGCTGGCGCTGTTAATTGCGGGCGCAGGCCATAAATATTACACTGTGGCCGGGAGCATCTTGGAGTGCATTGTTTCTCCCCTAGCCAATAGCAACAATCTCTAGAGCAGAGCTCCAGAAACTCGACGTAACACCTTTCGCTCCAATTTTGCTAAACGCGCTGTGTTGTACGCACTTACCAGCGAGGACATAGCGTGGTTTTGCGGGCAGGCGTTCGTCCTTACGGACTTTCTGCAACGCCTTGCGAAAATGTCACCCTGCGACCCTCATATGCCGATGCCGCTTGATATGCTTGAATACCAACAAAACATTAAGGAATTCAGCGGTCTGCATATGAGCTTCCCGGTAATTGAATATTACTGGTGCTTGACACGGGTACGGTGCACAAACTTACATTTCGTTGTGAAGAAGCTCCACCACCCCCATATCAGGTGTTGGTGTCGCGAGTCACAATCGAAAAGAATCAATTAATTAATTAATCAATCAATAAGACTCCTTTGTTTCCTTTGAAAATGCGCAGGAGAGGATTGTTTTTTGAGCTCAAGGCGAAGAATGGCGTAAGCACTAGCAGAAGTATTTAGTATTTTCTGGTAAAAACGTAGCTAATAGTCAGTTATAAAATATACTTACCCAGCGGGCGGAAACGCAGCTTCAGAACAAGTTTTGTTCAAGTGCGTTATTTTAAAGCAACAACTTCACGATACCTAAGAGGTTGCCGGAATAAACGGTTGGCGTCAAAATTATAAAGTGAGAATAAAAGGTGACTGTTTGACCATGTTGTTTCCAAACATCGTTAGGCGAGAGAATCTAAAAAAATTTTACTCCGAGAAGATGACGAACAATAATAGGTCTAGGGCAGCAGCACTCAAATTGACAAGCATTCGGGGCAGCCCCAAATGTGGGAAGTTAGGTACTGTCCTGTTTGGGGGAAACTTGATTCTCTATGACTTAACAGAAAAACGGTGCTCCAGAGTGAATGATTCTTAGTTTTTGCGTCGAATGTGCTGACAATAAGCTCGCGAGGATAAAATCTGAATGACAAACCAGTTTCAAAGTTTCCGTCGTTGGTTGTCTAAGTCCGAAGTATTCGTTTACGAGTGCCGTTAGAGCCAGGCCCATCTGACGCTCTCCATTTCTTCAAATATAGGAATTGCTTGAAGTAACAGATTTATTTTATATTTTAACGAAAATATTGATAACCATTTGAGCTGAAATAAAAAAAAAACACTATAGTTGCAAACTAAACAAACTTTACAATATTGAACTCCTCAAAACCAATGTTTTATACATATACTAAAACAGAAGGATGACTTATGTAAAATGAAATAGAAAACCAGATTCTATATAGTACGCATAAAACTAGCGAAAAAGAGCAAACCCCGTAACCCCCTTGCTTTCCATAAATATGCATATTGGCGGTAGTAACACGTCTAATGGTTATAATATACTAACTAGAGATGCATTTTTGCACGGATTTTTGAAAACCAGAGAAATAAACAACATATAAAAATAAACGACTACAAAAACATCTCTAAACATCTCTAAAACATCTTTAAAATCAATAACAAAATAATAAAGTTACAAACAACAGATTTTACTGGCATAATAGTGCAAATGAACATAATTTTTCGTACGAGATTGTGATAACCGAAATTTGCCAGAAAGATAACATTTGACACGTTAAATGTTTAATAAAATTGACCAGAGTTAGGGGAAATCCCCAAGGTGGAGTGAGTAATTCCGAAGAAAAATGTATCCTATAATTCACAAAATTTGACATCCACCTTAATGCAGCCGTACGGATGAATTGAGGTGGATGTCAAATTTTGCAGCACCCACAGAGCTATACCCCCAGCCATACTCTCTTGGATGAGTTGCAGGGGCGCTGCCATGGAGGAACGCCGGGGTATCTTGATCTGGTATGATTTTGGGCAGTAGAATTTATTGCAGTCGGGCGTCGATTGTTTCCCAGTTACCGCCTCGCAGGCAGAACGTTTTTTTTTGTTTATATGCTGATTACGAGAGATTGGTGCTAGCTTTAGTTCGTTCTTCTAAATCTACATCAGCACGTGTGGTCTAAAAATACCATGTCGAGTTCAAGAAAGGTAACGAAAGGCTTTAAAAAGACTGTTGCAATAATATTATTTCGGCCAATTTTGGTATAATTTCTGTATTTGCTTCGCCTATTCTGTTGCACCACACAATTCAATTTATAAAGAATTCAGTTTTGGCCCTACGCCACGAAATGCTCGCTTTCAACGATGGAACTCTACCTGTAAGGGATTCGGGATTCGGTGTGCCTCTCCATTTCATTGTCTTCCCGTGTTGGTGATAGCCGGCCAGGATTAATTGTTGGCCGTGGGCCTTTGTTACCTAAAGTTACCTAGGTGGGCTGACGCTGTTTGATTGCGGGCGCTGGCTATAAAAACTACCACTGTGGCCGGGGGCATCGAGGAGTGCATTGTTTCTCCATGAGCCAATAGCAGCAATCTCTAGAGCAGAGCTCCAGAAACTCGACGTAACATCTTTCGCTTGGATCTCGCAAAACGCGCTGTCTTGTACCCACTCACCAGCGAAGACATAGCGCGGTTTTGCGGTCAGGCATTCGTCCTTTCGGACTTTCTGCAACCCCTTTCGGAAATGTCGACCTACAAGCCTCATACGCCGATACCGCTTGATATACCTGAACACCCACAAAAGATTAAGGAATTCAGCGGCCTGCATATGAGCTTCCCGGTATGTGAACATTACTGGTGGTTGACACGGGTACCGTGCACGAACTTGCGTTTTGGTGTGAAGAAGCGCCACCACCCCGATATCAGGTATTGGTGTTGCGAGTCAATAAAATCAGTCAAATAATAATAATCAGTCAATAAAACTCCTTTGTTTCCTTTGCAAATGCGCAGGACAGAATTGTTTATTGCGCTCACGGCGAACAATGGCATAAGCCCTAGCAGAAGTAATTGGGGGGTATAAATGTAGCTAATAGTCAGTTATAAATATACTTACTCAGCGGCGGTAGATCGGCGCAAGAGACGGAGAAGAAGTATGACGCCATGAGTTGGAGGGAGCTTACTTTGATTTTTATAACTACTGGCGCATTCGGAAGTCGCGCACGCGGTCGCTACACGAGCCATGGGCAGAACGCATAGTGGCGCGAGAGATGGCGGGACGCTATCACCTTGCACTCAGCGAGAATGCAGAGGGTAAACCCGCAGATGTGCTCGTTGAGTGCACCGTCTGCCTCCCACGTCTCCGCGTGGGTTCGTTGCGCAATCGGTAAGACAACCAGCTCCCGCTCCATTTCTCTATTCGTTCCAGGTTCGGTTCCTGTCGGTGCCAGTATATTCTTCATTTGTCTCGGGAGTTTTCTGTTAACAGTATTCGTCGTGAAAGAACCCTTGGAGGGTAAAGCTCAAAAGCTTCGTTTTAACATGGTATTTTATGAAAACGAAACGACAAACTTTTAAATATGCCTCGCATCGTGTATTTCTGACATTGTACCGCGGGGGTTACCTTCGTTGAGAAAATAAGAAAGAAACTTATTTGACGCTAATTCTACCCCGCTGATGTAAATGACATTGAACCACGCACTTCGCCGAAGACATATTATGTGATGAACCCAAGTGTGGCTATAAAAATGTCTTGTGCTTCCAGGCCTTGCTTAACCAGTTCCAGCACGCATGAACAAAAAGGCTGGCTGATTGTAAGCCGAAGTCGATTTTGACCCCATTGTAAAGCGCACTTTAATTTAGATAAACTTTAACCCAAAGAATGTGCCCGGAATGTTTCTGCAAATACGGTACATACCCGCTAAAAAACGAGAGCTGTGCCTAAAGGGCCCACAGTGAAATGTTGAAGTTATTAAGATATCGATACGAGCCAGCCATTTATCATCCTATATTTCCACAAAATGCATAAATGGTAGAAGGAACACACCTAATCTCCATATACACTAATACAAACAAGTGAATGTATATTACTAGAGGAGCACAATTTTGAAAAAACAAAAACCAGAAAGTAGAAATATCGGAAACCCTAACTGTATAAATAAAAAACATGCATCTTATACAGCCTAAAAAACAACAATGAGTATAAAAAGCCCCTGGAAACTCCATAAATTTTCACAATAAATGGATAACTGCGGTAAGGTATTCCTTTGAACGAAATTATAATACACGTATAATCATCACAATCATCAACAACAACAGTCTACCAAGATCCACGGGAGTGCTAAGGCCTCTCGCATTGACTGCCAACCTAATATATGCTGCATCACTCGAGGCAACTGTTGGCCATCAAAATTCGATAGCTACTCCCTCTGTCATGTTATTAGCCTCTTCCTTCTTCTAGAACCGTGTCTCTATCCGTCCGCCATCCTAATTGCCCACCGGTTCTCGTTTCCTCTCTCTCTACCTGGCCCGCCCAAGTAAATTTCTTTTTCTTTACCTGCATTAGGACCTTCAACTCTGTATTTCATCCCGGCAGTTTGCACTAGTTGTATATATCTCTTGCAAGTGATAGAGATACCTCTTTTTGCATATTGGAAGTGCTTATCGAATGCTGCCAAGCCAACACCTAATCTGCGCTGGATTCCTCTCTCACGCTTGGCATCAGAACTAACCATCTGTCCAGGGAGTTATATTCTTTTGCATCTTTAGGTACGTGTTTTTCTAACATGAAGAGGGCACTTTCTACGTGCGTTTTGCTCATACATTCGATTTATTCATTATTATTTTCAGCCCTGTGGCTGTACTTTCTCATTCTAATTCCTGAAGCATTTTTCTGTAAGAATTATGCAGTCCCACTCAGCAAGTCTATGTCATCTGCAAACCTCAAATGACACAAGTATTCTTCGTTTACCCTTAATCTTGAGTTTTCGCAGTCAATCTTTCTGAATACTCCCTCCGGGCATGCTGTGAATAGTTTTGGCGAGATGGTAATTCACTGTCTTACTTCCTGTCAGATTGGGAATTTATCGCGTTACCTGCAAAGTTTTATCCTGCCCGTATATCCTCTGTATGTCTCGTGTAGATGTTTTGTAGGTCTCGTCTATTACCTGGTCTTTTAATGGTTGTAGTACGGCTGTGGTGGGAACGGAGTCAAACGCTTTCTCATAGACTCTAAACGCCATAAAAGGTCATTTAGTTTATTCTGCTTATTTTCCGATCGCTTGACTTATAACATGGATTTGATCCATGGTAGAGTAAATAACCTGTTCAAAACCGAGCCTACAATTTTCGTTTTTGGGGAATCAGGCTGTCACCTATTGGCTCAATTTAACTGGTGAAAAGCTTGTACAAAACAGAGAGTAAGCTAATGGGCCTGTATTTCTTGAGGTCCTTGGTATCTCCCGTTTTGTGAATCAGAATAATGCCGCTGTTTTTCCAGGCGATGGGCACTTTTTGAGTACTGGACCATTTCAGAAGTGCGAAACTTTGAAAACGACAGTTGCGACAGCCAAATAGATACACAGGTTGAATTTGTATGGAGAAAAAACCTGCAATAATGAATGCATCTTTTACAAAGGAAATGAGTAGGAAATGGACATAAAAAGTCCTGATAGAACTAGAAAAAAAGAGACTTGGTTTATTCTAAATGCAACGCAGGCATTGGGAAGGATTGTGAAGTGCTATGTAACATTCGGAGCAGCGATTATACGATAGGTAGGTGCAAAGTAAGGCTGAATCTTAAAAGAGAAAGAAGGAAACTCGTGTAAAATAGCAAACCGAGCATGAAATCAATCAGAGCTGGGTTGATGGAGTTTAAATAAATCTTCAAAAAAATTTGCGCTTCCAAACAAGAACGAGGGTAGTGCATACACACTAATGAACGACCTGGCGATCGCAATAACAATCGGGATCAGCTGTGGGAAAACAAGCGTGTAGAACCCAAACTGGAAAACTAACAAAAAAACAAAACAACTAATTTCTATACGTAAGAACATGAAAGTGTCAAGTACGGTGGGCCAAGTTGAGACATTAGAATCGTCGAAATTGACTACAGACGTAAAACAATGCCCATTCTTGCATATATCATGCCAGCGACGGCGGGAGGGCTGCAAATAGGACGAAGCTTGAAAACAAATAAAAGGTAGCTACCCATCGGTAAAAATAGAATTTACGCACTCTGAGATGACCAGGGTAACATTATCCACAACATGCACAGAATAATAAAGTAGCTTAACGATTCTATACCAGACTATATGCCACTGATGTGAGCCCAGGGGGAACTCCTGACAGGACGACGTCTACTAGCAGAGTTCCACTAGTACTTAAGGGGAATAAGGAAATGCTCTCAAAAGCATGAAAAGAGCAAAATCTGCAGGTGACGACGGCATAACCGTGGATCTTTTGAAATAGGGAGGAGACAATTTGCTGGAAAAGCTTGCTACGCTATTTTGGGAAAAACTTAACAATACACAAAAATAACAACGTTACAAAAATATACTGAAAAAATCAGAAAATATACTTCGTATTACATCATTAAAAACTGATGGAGAATCTCTAGTCTCAGAAATTTAAGTTTAAATTAGTGAATAAAACATAGCAAAATTGGGCAAAGAGCCTACTTCTATTGCTACAAAAATACATTATTGTATATAATCGTTGTAATAGCATAAGCGTAGATAACTGATCGAACTAAATTCTGAATACAAAAATTATAGAAATTTCACAAAAAAAAAGACTTCCAAAAACTTTCTAAGTGATAACTTTACGTTCTAAGTATTTCTACCAACACACGGAGTATAAACTAGGATGTAACGAGAAAAAAACATTATAAAATAATAACGAAGAAATTAAAGCAGCTTTTAAAAAAAAAGGTGGTAAAAAATGGATGCGTATCTGTTCCTTTTGTTGCGAATCGAAGAAAGACGATACTCGACTGGTGCCCCTGCCAAGCAAATGTCCCGCGTTTCTTTCCTGCTCACCTCTCATGCTGCTCCTGTCCCGACTGGTCTTCCCCATAATTAGCTAGAGGTATACTCAAGTCAATTTAAATTTACCGCGTTCCGCTGCTAAAAGTCGCGTGCCCCGATGGTAGCGCTCCCATTCGGCACAGACGCACGTAAAACTGGGCACCTCCCCCGCACGGGGCACCTTGAGTATTCATGGTGACGGTGAGCAGTGACACCGCGGACCCCGAGCTCTCAACATAAGCCGTGTCCAACCGTGGCGAGGTGTTTAAAGGTGAAGGGTAGAAGCCGTAAACGGTGGCCGTCGGAGCCTTGGTCAAGCTCCGGCCGATGGGCTCCTTGCCTGTCTACCAGGCAGGGAGCTCCGGGACCTCTTTGACTACCAGGGTAAGGTCAAAGAAGAAAGTACCCCAGTCTCCCTGCTTTTATAGTATGCCCTATGGTACTTACAAACCCCCCCCCCCCAAACGTGATCGGTTCCTGAAAAGGGGCCGCACCGAAGTATCTTTTCCTTCATTGCCATCTTTAACATTTCCTGACCCGAATAATTTTTCTCCATTTCTTGTGATGGAATCGCTCAATCCAACCCAACCCCTTGTATCGCAGTCAGTCTTCTTGATCGCAAAATCTCTTGAAGCCATAATAGGAAAATCATATAAGTGCAAAAAACAAAGGTCTGGTGAACTACTAATCGAGGTAAATGACAAGCAGCAGTCCACGAAGCTTTTAGCTCAAACTAGACTGGCCGATCTAGACATCAGGGTCACACCCCATCGGAGCCTCAACAGCTCGCAAGGTGTGATATCCGAGACGGATCTCTTGAACGAAACGGATGCGGATCTCCTTGCCTGTTTGAAGGATCAGGGCGGCACTGCCGTGAGACGCATCACTATCCGCAGAGACGACAAGGAGACTCCCACCAAGCACATTATCTTGACGTTTGACCGCGCAGTTCTTCCACAACACATAAATGCAGGTTTTATCCGTTGCTCCATCCGTCCCTACATCCCGAACACGCGGCGCTGTTTTAAGTGCCAGTGGTTTGGGCACGGTACAAACTCCTGCCGTGGCCGAACGACCTGCGCAAAATGCGCTTCGCATGACCATCCAAGCGACAACTGTTCATCCGATACCCTGTCTTGTGTGAACTGCGGGGGGGCGCATGCAGCCTACTCCCGCAAGTGCGAAAAATTTCAAACTGAAAAAAAGATAATCAACATCAAGGTAACTGAGAACATCACGTTCCCATAGGTGCGGAAGAGGTTCGCCTCTTTCCCCCTGGGGAGGTACGCCGACGCAGCTCGCCGGGAGGCGGAGCGGCGTCTGGTTTCCACATGGACCCAGTTCAGCGAGTCTGACCTGGTCCCTGCCCCGCCCCCCCTTGGGTTGCCTCAGGCAGCCCAACCTGCCACCACGCCGCTTGCTCAGGCAGCAGCGATGGTGGTGCCAACCTCTTCTGTTGGGACCGGTGCCGCTCCCGCCGCTTCCTCCCCGTCCTCCAGTGCGTTGGAGGGTGTCGAGGGGATGGACATCGGGGGCCCCGCATCGGCTCCCGCCGTCACCGCACCACCCGTGCCACTTCTGGCGTCCCCGACGCCCGCGGTGGTGGCGGCTCAAATGAAGGTCTCCCGAAGGGGGACCAAGTCCGGGGGGCCCGGTTCGACGGGCACCCCCAGGACATCTGATGACGAAATGGACGTCGCGCCGTTCCTGCCTGCAACGCAGCGCAAGGAGCGGCCTCCGACGGCCAAGCCAGTAGAAAAGCCCAAAAAGCCTAATTTAAGAGTAACGGCCCCCAAAGACGACACATCAACGCACACGAACACACACACTCCAGTCATTCTTAAATTTAAATAATGGGAACAGAAAAAATCATCCAATGAAACTGCAGATGCCTCCTTAAAAATCTTGACGATGTGTAAGAGATTCTGCATGCCAGTCAGCCAAGTATCATGTGTCTCCAGGAAACCCACCTCAATTCTAAACAGACAAATTTCTTAAATAGTTACATGGTATTCAGAAAGGACAGGGTTAGCTGCACACACTCTTCAGGAGGTGTGGCAATTGTCGCACGGAAATCCTTAGCCTGCCACCCTGTCACTCTGAACACGGTCCTCGAGGCTGTAGCAATCCGTACGATAATATTTAATAGGTTGATAACGGTATGCTCCATTTACATATCTCCTGATTTTGCACTTCTGAGCTCTGATTTCGAGGCGGTGGTTGACCAGCTGCCCGAACCATACATACTAACAGGCTACCTTAACGCGCACAACTCTCTTTGGGGCTCCTCCAGAACGGATGCCCGAGGTCGCCTGATAGAGAAGTTTCTTACACCCTCCGGAGCATGCCTTTTCAACAAAAAACAGCCTACATACCATACCTTAGGACACAATACATACTCTCATCTTGACTTGGCTATTGGTTCCGCAGTTCTCTTTCCATGTCTTGAGTGGGGTGTGGGCATGGACCCATATGGTAGTGACCATTTCCCCACTTCATTAACGTATATAGGTATAGGCCCGAGCAGTCCATCTTCCCATAAAAGGTATAATGAATCAAAAGCAAACTGGAGCACATTCACACAAACATCTCAACTACACCACACATCCATAAAACACCTACACGCGGAGGAAGCCGCCCAACTCGTCACGGCGCACATCCTCGACGCCGCCGAAAAGTCCATTCCCCAGGACTCCAGTGGGTCCTGCACCCCAAGGAGGCACTGGTGGAACGAGGACTGCAGGCGGGCGCGAGAGGCCCAGAACAAGGCGTGGGGTGTCCTTCGCCGGTACCCCACGTCAGATAACCTCATTTCTTTTAAATGGGCAAAGGCTTTTGGGAAGCGAGTGCGTCGTGAGGCGAAAAGGGAGAGTTGGCGCACCTTCCTCACTTCCATCAACTCATACACTGACACAAAGAAAGTCTGGACACGAATACGAAAACTAAAAGGACAACAGACACACAGCCTGCCCCTGGTTAGTAAAACAGGGGACACACTGGAAGACCAGGCTAACACACTTGCACAACACTTCGAACACGTGTCCAGTTCAGCACACTACACAAACACTTTCATGAAACACACAACATCTGTACAAAAGAAGTCCCTGCGTGATAACAACAAGTCGCACACTTCTTACAATTCCCCTTTTTCAATTCATGAGCTGAAGGTTGCTCTGAGCACATGTAAACCCTCAGCTCCAGGCCCAGACAACATCACATACACAATGTTACAACACTTAAACGCAGACACACTCGAAACACTTCTACATCTATTTAATAAAATATGGCTTTCGGGGCACATTCCTCGCTTTTGGAGGGAGGCCATAGTACTCTTTCCTGAAGGAAGGAAAAGACCCTTCCTCTCCCGCTAGCTACCGGCCCATCGCCCTCACAAGCTGCCTGTGCAAGCTCCCCGAGAAGATGATAAACAGGAGACTCGTGTACTTCTTAGAGTACAATGGTCTTCTCGAGAGCTGCCAGGCGGGCTTGAGGGCGGGGCGATCTACGAACGATCAACTCGTTGCGTTAGAGTCATATATTAAAGATGCTTTCCTGCATAAGCGGTACTGTATGACAGTATTCTTTGATCTTGAAAAGGCGTACGACACTGCTTGGCGGTACGGCATCCTAAGCGATCTGAAGTCCTTTGGCATGTCGGGTAACATGATGAATACGCTTGTTAGTTACCTGTTTGAAAGAACGTTTCGCGTGCGAGTTGGAGCCCACACGCGAAAACGGCGTGCCGCAGGATGGTGTCTTGATTTGCCCTTTGTTTATTGTAAAAATGAATTCTCTTCAGAAGGCACTGCCACCATCGATCTCCTGTTCAATCTTTGTAGACGATATTCAACTCTCCTTCAAATCGTGTAACTTGTCTATCTCCGAGCGCCAAGTGCAGCTTGGTGTGATCAAGCTAGCCGTCTGGGCAGATCGCAACGGTTTTAAATTTAATCCAGGAAAGTGCACTTGTGTTCTGTTTTCTAAGAGGCGTGGCATTCGGCCGGATCCACACATTCGACTCCACGGTGCCTCTATTCCTGTCAAAAAGGAACACAAGTTTTTAGGTATAATCTTTGACGAAAAGCTCACATTCATCCCACACATAAAACAACTAAAACATAAATGCTTAAAAACAATGAATATCCTGAAGGTTCTGTCGCACATCTTTTTTGGTGCTGACAAACAACTTCTTTTACGTGTTTTTACCAGCCTAATAGGTTCACGACTGGACTATGGTATCGTTGTCTATGGGTCAGCCACGAAAACATCCCTCAGATTGCTGGACCCTGTGCTTCATCTAGGGCTCCGCTTGTCGTGTGGTGCCTTCCGAACTAGTCCAGTAGAAAGCTTGTATGTAGAGTGCAACAAATGGAACCTACAACGTCACTGAGCATACACAGACCTCCTTTATGCTTTTAAAATTTCATCCATGCCACACCATCCTTTTAAATCAGTTTTTCATGATACATCCATGACTGTACTCCTTCTAAATCGACCATCGTTCTCTGCGCCCTTCTCTTACAGAGTTAGAGAGGAAGCGTCAGAGCTTGCTGTCTCCTTTTTAGACACCATCCAAAGTTCTGTAACAGATTTCATAGCACCATGGCATCTCCGCCCTGTGTCATGCGACACATCTTTCACACATGTTGATAAAAACCGAGCTCCCACATGTGCAATTCAGCAGCACTTCTTGTATTTGCAGGAGAAGTATCATTATTCTGAATTTTATACGGATGCCTCTAAGGCTCCCACCTGTGTGTCCTGCGCGGCGCACGGGCCCGGCCTTAGTGTCACTAGAACTCTGAATAGTCATACTAGTATGTTTACGGCAGAGGCTTACGGTGTACTTCTTGTTGTCAATCATATACTTCAAAGCCACATCCCACAATCCATTATCTATACAAATTACCTCAGTGTTGTGCGGACACTGTCGTCAACAATGCCTCCGAAAAACCACGTTGTCAATCTGATCATCAAGGATATTGTGTCGGTGTATGTACGCAAATTTGAACTGGTTCTTTGCTGGGTCCCCGGCCACAGTGGTATAGCCGGGAACGAAGCAGCGGACCGAATGGCTGCTGCTGCTACACTCTTGAATGCAGTAGACATAACCACATTACCCTAAACTGACTTGAAACCACACATCAGACAACAACTTCGCAAAACATGGAAAACACACTGGAGTGAACAAACAGACAACAAGTTACACGTAATAAAACCTCACTTGGGACCGTACACCACCTACACACGCAATAGATACTCTGAAGTCACCTTGGCCAGATTACGGATAGGGCACACACATGCAACGCACTCGCACCTGCTCACTGGATCTCCAAGACCTCTGTGCAGCAGGTGCGGAGAGGCCCTATCCGTAGTGCACATACTAATCACATGCAAGGCACTTCACACAACACGACACAAACACTTCAGAGAACTCTACAGACAACATAGCCCACAACATCCATCGCTGTTTCTAGGTGACGATGCCATTGCTGTACTGTCCGAGGCGTTCAGCGCCGTTCATTTGGCGATGAAAGCCTGAGGCAGATAGCACACCGGTCGGATGCAGCACCTTCAATTTACTGTCCCTCTAAAGTAGAACTGATCTTTGGATAGCTCTTTCTGGCATTATTATTTATTCGCATCTTTTTTCCACACTTAATAAATTTATTTCGCCATTTTTAAACAGTTAAATTTCCGGTTGATGCCTCTCGTCGTCTTCTCAGCGCAAAAGGCAGGAGACAACAGGTAAATGCGGCGTGCAAGCAGACGACGCCTGAATTTCACTTTTAGATGCGATAAATTTTTTTCGGATTAGAAATACTCTGCAAAGGAATATAACTTCAATAAACAGTTATGGGAAGGTCAATTTATTCCTAAAAATACCTCAATAGCGAACCTGGTGAGAGCACTGTAAGGTGCACGGAGGGGCGCCACGGTCGGCCTGTGTGATCAATCGCGCGCTTTTATCGCTGCGGCGAGACATCGTTGCAATGCAAAACTGAGCAGGATGGCAGACTAGCCCAATTTCTAAGCACTATTCTATAACTAGATTTATGAGCGTTTGACCTGAGCAAATTATTCATTGAATTTATACATTATTATTTGTCTTTTCTCGGTATACGCATATTTAGACGTTTTTTAGCGATCAGATGCATTTACTTTTCCTATTTTGTATTTTCCCGAGATGGAAGGCGTATCGCCGGGTTGGTCTCATATTGCAATTGTTCATTCGTTTTTTCGTCGCTTCTATTCGGAAGTTTTGTGTCAGTCTTCGTTTTGAAAGCAACGCTTTCTACATCTACAAGCCAACGGTTCTTCTGCGGCTTGCGGGACAATAAACTGCCAACGCGGCGGAGGCGGCGGTGGAGAGAAGGAGGGAGGAGGGTTCACTTCCGGAACACACTGTCCGTGGTGCGGCGGATTTACCCAGCGTTTTTTTCCGCCATGTAGGTAGTTTTTAGAAATGCAGGGTCTTACGCAGTTGAGTGTATTGCAATTTTCATTCGTATTTGCAATGTTTTTTCTGGAAATTTTTCCTTTATTTTTGCTTAGTGTATCAGGGATAGATGTGCATTCGTGACTTTGTTAGTTCAATTTTCCGAAATATATTTGTTCTCAAATTCCCACTTCCGGTTTTTATGACATTTTGATCGCGCAACTGTGTACTTTTGTATTTGTTTGGGCAAACATTTTTAGGTTTGTGTCTTTTTGTTCTTTCACCATTATACTCAACCAATTATCTCCGCGCTATTATTTAAATAAATGTGTTAATTCCCCCAGTTAAACACTGAAAGGGAACTACGTGGTTGGTTCATCTCCGCGTAGCTTTTCATTCTTCTTTACAGTGGTCTTTTCAGGCGTTTTTTCGTTTGTTTTTCTAAAGTGTAAAGTTGTATATTATTTTCATTTCGTCACATCAGTCTCCATACAGTTTTTATTCAGGTGTTTCTGTATTGCTTTTGTCTTTCGACATTTTGTCACCGTATTGCTCCCATTTGGGCTATATTAACTATTAATAACTTAGGTACCTCCATCAATTAGGTATTTTTGTGGACATAGAGGTTCGCCACAACATCATAGTTTGGGGTATACTAATAGCAGAAGGTTACGCAGCAAAAAAACACAACAAAGAACTAAACCCGAAAAACCCTTTTCCACCAAATGCATAGTTGGCGAAGTAAAGGCAAAGAATTGTAACATGCAATAATGGAGAAAATAAACTGATGGAAACTTCAGAGCGACGAAATAAGCAAGCGTAATTCACTATAAAGGGCCAATATTGGAAATAGGCAAGCGGAGATTTCGTGGACAATTCGCTGAACTTATGTAGAATGTTTAATAAGGCCAGAATAAATAGGAGAAAGATCCTTAAGGGAAGGGCTCTCTAAGAATGATTCCTGAGCCCGCAGACGCTTCCTGCTGCCTCCTTGGACTTTCGAAAGAAAGCCCCCCCCCCCCCCCACACACACAGTTATCATTGTCACCTTCATACACTCTGGAAAACCGTATAGAGTAAACCCTCGCCCCTGCGTCAACAAGGTGACCAGTACCCCGCAGGTGACCGTAACTTTGCAAGGGCCGAGCACACGCTTCCTTGCTCTCCTCCTCCTAGTCGCCACTCGCGCTAGGCCTACACAAAATATTAGACAATGTTTCGTGGTAGATCCCTATGCAGCTCCTCAGGAAATCAAACATATTTTCATGCACTGAGGAATGTAACACATTTTCTGTAGTAATAGCATTCTTTGAAGGGAACGTATGCTCCGCAATAAACCAGAAAGAAAAAAAAAATAGATGCATTTTTGCTCCCTTTGTTACAACTCGCTTCGTAAGAGGGTGGTATCCTGCACCCCTGACACAAAACTGCCTCTCCTGTTTCGCCCGCCCACCTCTCCCGAAGTTTCTCTTCTTACCTTGTGCTCCCATGAAAGCGGCAGCAACGGGTAACCGAATTTAGCTGAATATTCTAGTCACAAACTGTTCACCGGCCATCTATTCGAAAATTGTTACTCTTACAATGCCGCCTCGACGCTTAGGCACATGCGGGGCTGCTATTTGTAATTTTGAATTATAGTTCTCAAAGGACACGTTTAAATTTGCTGCCACAGATATCGAGCACAAATGTATTCTCTATATAAAACACACTGCGAGCACTACTTTCGAATCACTGTTTAGCTTGAAATATGTTTGGCTCTTTTTTTTTCTCAAGACTGTTTACAGGTATTAGAAGTTTCACCAAGGTTGACTGTTTGGGAAGGTTTTGTCTATATAATCTTTTCAATTTTTTATCCTTTGGTTTTTTAGTTGAACTGAAAGCACACACAACTCTGCTGTTAACATTTATGGTTTCAAAAGCTGTGTCAAAGACAGGCATAGTTGTGTTTATGTAGTCTGCAGTTGGGTTTCCCAATATCGCTCTCGCAGCGCAGAAAGCAGTGAGTTCATCTCATAATGTGAAGTTCTTCAGTTCGAGCATGAGCCGGAGTAGCGAAGTGGTTTCTTCTTCTTTGTTAGGTTCTAGGGTGAGCGAAACTGCCAGTAATGTACCACCTAGAATTTCAACGAAAATGTACACTTTGTGGAAGTAATACATTTATTCGTTGCATTTGCGTAACTGGAGATCATTGTTAAAAATATTTGTTGGAAAAACAAAATCACGAATGAATGAATGAATGAATGAATGAATGAATCAATGAAGTGTTTGTTGAGAACAAGAAATTATGTCGCGGAATGAAACAGGCAGAAACAAAAATAGTCGTCTGATATATATTTCGCTATTTGGGAAAACTCAGTTGAAAAAAGCTCCGAACAACCACTGGCAACACGACACGAATAAAAATATACAAAAAACAGAGAAACCCTGCGCTGCACCTCGAACCAGCAAATAAAAACTTAATTGGCGAAGTGGAGGCATATAAGCGACATAGCGGTATACATTCACTGCATTATCAAAATACAAAAAAAAACAAAAACAATAAAAACTGCGCACCTTGGTTACGCATAGCAAAGATTGGCTTTAAGGACTCAACCTGTATACAATCACCGCAAGAGTGCTTCACATTGGTAGACAAATCTGGGAAATTCTGGAGTTTTTTGGAGGCAATTTTTAAATAGTCACTCGACATATGAAAATGAAAGTACGTTTTTCCTTCATGTGTTTCGCCAATATATGTGAGCAGCAAGGCTTTGAAAGACGATATCTCAATCATTATATGCAGATGGTTAACCAATGAAGATGTGTCATGCTGCTAGCGTCGACGCCTCTTTTGCTCTTTAAGGTTTAGTAACTCTTTTTTTATCCGGTGTGTAGTTGGGGTGCTTCCTGTCCTTCCTTTTGTAATTGTGGCGTCGCTGACTGTAGGTTAACTGCTCCTCGGGTATACGTGTGCGACACGTGGCCGCCCGTTTCGAAGTAGCCTGCAGCCGGTAGGTGCAATGGACACGTTTACGCTGCTCCGCCCTCACCATCGCCACCCCTACTCTCCGTGTCACTTGAACCGCACTTCAGGATGTAGCTGGTTCCTCAGGCTCTATGCTGCTAGGAATGTTTTTCTGCCCCTCTCACGTGACGTTCCAGGTTATCAGTGTAGGTAGATGCGAAAGCGTAGCTTCGTTATGTATAAACCCAGGTGACGTTGCCTCGCGCGTCATGAGGGAGATTTTTAATCGCAGCTGTAGAGACACTTGCGCCTCGTCAAGGGTGCCTCGGTGGCTGTGCACCATGCAGGATGAGACATCCCTTGACTTGTCTGACGCCACTTGTGTTTCCCAATAGGCACATTTTCGCCAAAAGTGCTCAAAGTGATAGGAAACGTATTGTTGCGAGAGGTTGCTTCCCGTGTGGCAGTATCGTGGCCTTTTCAAGGTATACTCTGGTGCCAATGAACAGTTCTTATAAGCGCTCGGTCAACTAGCCAGGATGACTGGCTGTTGCGTTCCGCTTGCGGCGCGGAGCGAATGACCTCTAATGGACGCACCGGTGTACATCTCTACACACTGCAAGGCTGAGGAGACGAGCGCGCATCAGGACACCATAATGGTGTCTGCCGGCGTGCGCCACACCGTGGATCAGCGGACGAACTACGCGTCCTAGCGGCCGCAAGCATACAGGCGTTGGACTGCCACCTTGTCAAGGCTGTACAAATACTGTAAATCATTTCATTTAGCTCCCATAAAACGGCGGTTTCCAGCAGACAGTACGCAGTTCGGGGAGGAATTGGAAAGGCTAGCGAGTGGGGAAAGACAGCTGGGAGCAACATAAAAGGGGCTGTTTCATTACTTTCAGCTGCACTGTCTTGCACTGGAGGAGTTGTCTTCGTTCTTGAGAGTACTGTTTTTTTTTCGAATGGCCAAATAGGGCTTGCTTTATTGTAAGATGGTTCCTTCTAAATCAGCAGTCGTTAGAAGTGCTCGCGTAGTGTATTTACTTGTGTTTGGTTATTTCTGTCATTGAACCATGAATAGTTCCCTGATTTCACTCTTGGTGTCTGTTGGGACTTAAGAGACATCTTGGGAATTCCTGTGAACGCTTTGGCTTCCGAGTCGTACGGCCTTGGCTGCATGTTGAGAGTCTTCTAATATACGAGAGACTCGGACACAAACTGAGCGCAGGTGTTCTCGTGGTGACACCGAGCGCAGATAGCTCCTTCTGATCCAGACTACACATTCGAATGCGCAGCTCCTCATAATTTGTACCCTCAGAATCACTTATTGAAAGAACTCGCCACCGTGGCTCAGTGGCTAGGGCGTTGTGCTGCTGAGCACGAGGACGCGGGATTGATTCGTGGCCACGACGGCCGCTTTTCGACCCCCTCGATAACTCCAGGGAGACTACCATCGTGACCTGCTCCTCGTGTCACGCGCCAACAAGACCCACAATGCAGCACACGCTGTGGGAGTGCTCGGGGCTCACGGCGGAGAGAAGAGCCCATCTTCCGTCATACATCAAGACCCTCCAGGAGTGTGCATCGCCTCCTGTGGGCCTCTCTCACCGAAGAGAGACTGTTATGTCCCTGTGGACTTTCGCTTGTACCACGGGGATACACAAGATAACATAGACGCTCTCACCTCCTTTACCGCCTTCCCCATCCCTGACTAGACCTTGAGTCTCCCCTTCCAAATAAAGAATTATAATAATAATAATAATGGAGACGAAAAGCAAAAACGCTCATGTGTACGATATTTCGGCGCACGTTAAAAATCCCCAGCTGGTCAAAATAATCCGGAGCCCTCCACTACGGAGTGCCTCATCGCTTGCGTTGCGTCGGCGCTTTAACCCTGCGATCACTCACTTATGAGAAGAGGCTCTTAATTTTTTCAAGAAATACTACGGCCCCTCCTTTGTAGGTTGAGTACGACTCGGCCCCAAGAACTCGGTCTATTACTTACGTATGACAGGAAAGAACGTTCTTGAAACTTAGGCTTAAATAAAGCTCAGGCTACAACATTGCTCTTATGATTCCCAAAACAAATACAAGCAAGCCCTTATAAGGACAAAAAAGCTAGTTAGTACCACTTTGTCGTACAAGAGAGTAAACATGACAAGCCCTTCAAGTTTCTCTAACCACTCTTGTCAACTTTTAAAGCAATATTGGTGAAACGACAGCCTTCCCCCTCCCGCCCCCGACTGCTGCAAAACACTCGATTCCAACGTACCGCGTTCGCTACTGCCTCAGTGTCTACTTTGAAAGGTTTGTCTTGAAGCAGACCGCATTCACGCAGAAGACCTTGTAGTTGGGGGCTGGCATAGATTGGATTTATTTGGTGGCAAGCTGCGGGCCTCGGCTGTTTGTACCCAGCACCTCTACCAGATCTCACACAGTGAAATCGAGAAAAGGTTCCTGAAGGAATACCATTTATTGAAGCAATATTTGCCCCACGCAAAAAACAGAGCAGTTGGCCACATGTCCGCTTTCTTCATTACAAATCTCGTCGAAAGACTACAGTCGTCTGCCTATTTTGTATGGTAACTGCTTCTCCGCTCTCTACCCTCAGCCCACACACTCTTCCTACTCTTCTCGCTTCTGTCGGGATGAAATTATTTGACAATGTATTCCATGCAATTTCGATCCCTCGCCCTTGCATTCCCAGCGCGCAATCTAAATAAACAACGCGCATCTCATGTTTTATTAGGAGTTGATTTCTGGCTAGTTGGTTTATGACGCACGAAGAAATAGGTTTGTGCGAAAGACGAGGGCCAAAATAGAGAGGACAAGACAAGCGCAACTTCCAACTTAGTTTTGCATGAAATAACAACACTCATATAGACCTCGCACCGGTATACCCCGCCCATCCTATCAACAGCCGCCCCACCCAACTCGGCATAGTAAGAATCGCATGTCAAATACAACAAACAAAACCTTGCGATTAAACGGGGTTATTAAACAGCACGCACCAGATAACAGATCAAACTTATGAAGTATACACGTCTTCCAAAATCCAAAAAATTATGTCACTTCAAATGAAAGATGAAAGGATAAAATGACAGCCAGAAATTCATAAGACCAATAAGAATAAAACAATAAAACCGGTGGGAGGATCGAAGTGATGAACAACACAGAGGTTGCGTTTCCAAGAATTATCAGAACATAAAACAGATCAAACTTAGATTCACACACAGCTTTTAAAGTCAGCACGCAAGAAACGTAAATTCAAAGATGAGAGAATAAAAGCATAAAATCACAGCCAGAAGGCATAAAACCATTACAAATAGAATAAAAACAGGGGTCGCAGAATGGAAGTGCTGACCATCCCCGAGGGTACATTTCCAACATTGAGCAAAAGCATAAAAATACCGAAAAAATTGAAGTTGTTTTAAGCGTGACCTTCTAAGATGGTTAACTCTGTGGGTAGGAGGGTTTCCGAGGGCATGCTCACGCAATCATCCCCATAGACTCTCATTCAGTAGCCTTCAGTTATTTCCCTCTCGGTTGAGTCTTAAGCTCGTACAAGGAACTGGGTATCTCCAAGCTTTGTAACGTGGTCGCAGGTTTCGCAATGCATAGCCAGAGTCCCCCCCCCCCCCCCACCCTCATTTATTTTTAACAGAAAGATTTTCTCCCGAATCCTATCATTAAAAAAGCGGCCAGCTTGAATGATGTATACCTTTGTGCAGGTCAACGGGATTTCTTAGGCCACGCTCCAAACGTATTTTGTGTAGCATTTTTTGTGCCTTATATACACGCTCATTTTGTTTAGGCATTAACGGACATAGTTTTACTAACTTACATACAGCTGAAAAAAAACATTTTAATATCGTACCGGCTGGCTACTTTTTTGAAGTGCGACACTTTGGATGTAAGGTATGACGTTAGGATTTTACTTTTACTTCCTTGTAGTTCTTTTTGTTAGATGCTCGTTTTGTTTTTTGCAACACTGAATCGCATAAACTACTACGTCCTCGTCTTCTGCACAAACTCATTCTTTCTTAACTCTTGTTATTTTTTGTTTTTGTTTCTTTTATGACCTTGAAAACCACAATTGCGACGTCTGTTTTTTATGCGCCTGCCTTAATCTAGCGCAACCTGTGGAATTTATGTGCCTTTAGACCGCAGTCTTTACGTTGTAGTGAGAAAAACTCCCTGAACGTTCGTTATCTCTACAAAAACATTTGTACTCTACCTTATGTACTCACACTTTGCCTCAAGTGTGGCAATAGTATTCCTTTTGGCCATCTTTGCGTCTGAAGTGTGAATCGACGTACCGACAGACACGTGAACTTTTCTGGGTTTAGGTAGCTCACGAAAGACTTTCGCTTATGAAACACGAATGTAGAGGAAGTGGTCGCCAAAGGGACGTGTACAGTCAAGTGTGGGTGAATAGAATGTTGTGGCGTCTGCTCGTCGCGCATCTCGTGCTTCCCTTTCCGGAATCATCTAGTTAGAATAAAGAACTATGTATGAATGAATAAGAACAGTTTTAGATTGTGGCCGGAAACAAACGCCCTTTCCTTATCAAACAACATTGCTGGTACGCTGGCGGGAGAAAAAACTGCACTTTGTGCATTCAACACAACTCGGGCGCGGCTACGCGCCGGAAAGGCATCCTAATGTAGTATATCTCAATTCAAAGTTCGAGGCAATATCATTAACAATATACCTATGCAACCTGTAAACATGTAATAAAATATTCTGCGAGGTAAAGTTGTTGTGAAGGAAAGTTCCTTTCCTTTCCTTCACTTTCCTTCACAGAAACTTACTCCACCTTGGGCATTTCCCCTAAATCTGGTCGAGGTAAAGTTGCACTCTTAATTTTATTGATATTTGGCTAAGCATATGCTTTTGATCTCTGTCTTCCAGTACGGCACTATCCTTCCAAAAGAGGGAGCATCCGTATTTGAGACACGTATACCAGACGAAATGCAATTTGATGGATCGACCATACGTGGTTTTTTTTATATTCCTGAATCAAGGTAAGTGTCATATAAGTACTACTATCAAGTGGAGAGAATGCGGCTATTCAAGTATAAGCAAGTTTCAGTCCACCTGAAGTCCTTCATACCCTTGACGGCTTGAAATGCTTCCCCACTGACAAGCTCACTTGCCATATAGAGTAGAGCATGGTATGTGGAGAGGCTGGACAAAAGATACCGCTCGGCCAAGGGGGAATACTTCAGCGTCACGTATAGGTCCGTGTGCACGACTCGTGTGTTCTTGAAGCATTCATCCAACAGATTTATGAAGGCACGCTCTCTAACCCTTCAGCCCACAGCCGTGCTTCCGGGGCGACATAATAAACATCCCACCTGGACAGGACCCAACACGTCCCCCTCCACCACCGTGAATGGTTTTTGAATAAGACGTCGGCCGAAACTTGACAAGGTGCGTGCAGCCAAGGCGCCACAGCATCCAATGTCAGAGATGCTGCCTGACATCGCAGGTTGCCTGGTGCCAGGTCTTAGCGTAAGACCTGCCCACTGATAAAAACCTTAACCGAAAAATGTTTGTGACACATGGCGGTTGGGCTGCGATTGGATGACATGCAGAGATGCCTTCAATAATGCTCGACTTCCCATTTCTTAAAAACGAATATATTTTGCTACGAGAGATGTTGAAGGAAAAATTGGCTAGTAATTTGGCAACACCACAAACTTTACAACGAGATAATTAGAAAACCACTCGGAAGCACTCGATATGGTCCCCTTGTTTGCACTTTTAGTGCATGCCATGGTTCATCGGCCCAAAGACCTAAATTCTTTTGCCGTCCGAACCATTTTTCACTCTCCCCAGCTTTCCAGTCGTAGCAATTTCGCCAGTTTCTGTGGGAAAGAAGAAAAGCGTGAACTGTCTATTAAAAACTCACAAGCCATTTATCTGTGTGTTGCATGCTGTTTGCAACTTCTTTACCAAATTATAGGAGCTTGTGATACTACAGGTTTTTGTATGAAAACACAGATTTCCTCCTGCCTCCTTGTGCATTTTCTGTCACTAAAAATAACTTAGTCGTTCGGTTGCTTTACCCCGGGAACTTCTAGGAAATGGCTTGTCCCATGTAGATTTTGTGGGCCCGATTTCTGGCTCGAGCCTTCAGATCACCGTCCAGCTTATGGATGAGGAAGCGGTGGTAATGCAGCTTTCCCTGCTTCTTCTCGTCATGATTCTGCAGCTGTGTGCACCTGTAAATAAAACTATCAACAATGGAAACATCTGAATGCCAGAACAAAAGCTTTCGCGACAATTATCTTTTCTTTCACCAAATTGAGTAGCTAACACAGTAATGATCCAGACGGTGCTGTGTCCACCAACGTTGTGGTCTTGGTCACATGCTTTGTCGGATCACTGCCTTCACTGACTGATGGAGGCACACAGTGCTCGTCCTCACAGAAGTCATCATCGCGTTTGCTAAATGCACCACTGTAGTACTCACGGTATGAGAGAACAGCCATGGTTCTCGGCGCACAGCACGAACGTGAAAACTCTCTCATATCCAGCAAGCCGGTGCTGAACATTGTGCTGTACCGTTGGGCAAAAAGAAGAAATTTTCCATAAAAAAAATTTACTTACCCCTTAAACGCCGGATGATCATGTATACAAAGAATGCGGGTGCCTAATATTTTCGGAAACCGCGAAATTTACTGTTCAACACCCACGCCGGGTGTAGCACGGCAGCGGCCGCGTTTATCTCTCGACCAGGGCCCAAAAACGCACTGAAAAAGGATAAAAAGCTTCCCAAAAGCTGCGCCGCGGTAGTGTATACAACTCTTTTGGCAAAAAAGTCATACTGGTTTTGGATACACCGTGAAGAAATGTCGGGTTAGACCGAAGATACAGCGCTTTTTGTAGCGGAAGTACGACTCAAGGGAGACCGATACGCTAGCTTTCCGAAACGGGGATGGCAGCTATATGTCAGTGTGATTGTATTTATCATGGTAATCATGATGGTCGACGCATACACAGAGGGAGACAAAATCTTCTCTTGGTGCCTGTTAGGGCCACGAGGTGGTCATAGTAAAGTAAAGTCTACGCAGTCTCAGACGGCCTCAAGAAAGGAGTAAACGCCGGGGAGGCGCAGTGCTACACGGTGGCCAGTGCCCCGTGTAGTCGGATTGGCTCTGGCTGTTACCCCCGAGCACAGTAAACAAAGCCGAAGGGATCAGAACCCCGCCAGTAGAACAGTGGGTATCCTACCACATTGGACGTCGTGGATTCGGATCGTGCCTGGCAGGTATCTTTTCTCCCATTTTGTGTATCTTCAAAATAATATTAAGAATATGTCTGTTTCTGGAAGAATAAATGAGCTACCCCCTTAGGCCGCTTTCCTTCCTTGTCGTTCTCGACGGCCTGACCTATTTCTGGCTTCATTCATCTAGCCAATTATTGCCATTTCGGTTTCAGAATATATATATATATATATATATATATATATATATATATATATATATATATATATATATATATATATATATATATATATATATATATATATATATACATATATATATATATATATATATATATATAACCCACCCAGATAGCCGGCCAGTCGCCCAGATAGCCGAATTGGTAAGGCATTCGACATGTAATCGAAAGGCGTGGGTTCGGTCCCCAATCTGGGCGCGTGTTTTTCTTTCTTTCTTCTGTATATTTAAAAAAAATGTTCACTTCATTAACCGTAGTAAAAAAAGAAAAGAGCCTAACCACACCCCTATGCCTCCTTTGGCGTCGTAGACTGCTGACCTATCTTTCTGTATTTCCTCAATGAGCCCCTCATTTCCTTACTATATTATTCTGCGAAAGCCTAGCGAGGGTCTCGGTTCTGGCAGCCTTGATGCCTAGGTAGCATAAGAGGGCTTCCCGCCAGTTACCCGCTCATGACAGGCTTTAGACGTTGGATTCACGCCCCGGGGGTTGAAAAGAAGGTCCCCTTCTCCCCGTGTAGTCAGAGTGGCGCTGGCTACCACCCTCAAGTGTCAGATACACTTCTAGTAAATATAAATAGCCCAGAAAGTGAAGGAGAACACAGTCGCCCAGATAGCCGAATTGGTAAGGCATTCGACATGTAATCGAAAGGCGTGGGTTCGGTCCCCACTCTGGGCGCGTGTTTTTCTTTCTTTCTTCTGTATATTTAGAAAAAAAATGTTCACTTCATTAACCGTAGTAAAAAAAGAAAAGAGCCTAACCACACCCCTATGCCTCCTTTGGCGTCGTAGACTGCTGACCTATCTTTCTGTATATATATATATATATATATATATATATATATATATATATATATATATATATATATATATATATATATATATATATATATATATATATATATATTTATATATATATATATATATATATATATATATATATATATATATACATATATATGTGTGTACAGTCTCGGAAATGAGGGGCTGTTGATATAAGACAGAAAAAAGGGTGGGCAGTAGCAAACCTCAGAAAGAAAAGGGGAGGGTATGGTAGGTCAGTGAAACCTAATGAATTTTGGAAAGAAAGTGGAGAAAAAGTGCCCCCCAGTTGGGCATTTTTTGTCCACTTTCTTTCCCCTTTGCTTTCCGAGGTTTTCTACTGCCATCCCTTATTTCTGTCATATATATATATCTATATATATATATATATATATATATATATATATATATATATTTATATATATATCAGGGTGTCGAACCGAAAAAAATACCGGTTCGGTTACGGTTCGGGTTTGAGTGAAATAATTTCGTTCCGGTTAAGTTCCGGTTCGACAAAATCACATACCGAACTGGTTCGATGAGTTGAATTATCACTGAAATTAAAACAAATCACTTCGTAGTTTACAACAAGAGTCAAATCAAAACACAAACAAAAATTCAAAATGCTGCTGTTCCCCAAAGGCAGCGGCGCAATTGCAAAGCAAACTTTAAACAACCATGATATATTAGAAAAAAAATTGGCCGCGTATCTGCTTCTTTCGTTGCAAATGTCGTCAAAAGACGATAGTCTTTATCGACTTTTGCAAAGTAAATG
This sequence comes from Haemaphysalis longicornis, assembly GCF_048455015.1. NCBI lineage: Eukaryota > Metazoa > Arthropoda > Arachnida > Ixodida > Ixodidae > Haemaphysalis > Haemaphysalis longicornis. The sequence goes on from NW_027526204.1 coordinate 111,013,890, forward strand.
CCTCTCTTCGCTTTCCCGCTCACCTCTCATGTTGTTTCTCTTGCGTCGCGCTCCTCCCAAGGTAAAGACGCCAACGGTTTGCTTAAATCTTTTTAAATTTGCCGCGTTCCACTGCTCCAAACCGGGTGTCTCGATGCCAACGCTGCCGTACGGCGAAGACGCGCGTGAATCGAGGCGCCCTACTTCAACGTTTATAGAACCGCATTTCCCTACTCCACGCGCGTTGCAAGCAGAACGTGGAACCTCTCTGGAACCTTTCCTAACTGTTGCCAGTTGATTCCTTAAAATGCTGCAAGAAGCTATAGTTGCGCGGGCGACAGCGGGCGGACAGCGATGTGAATTTTTTTTTCTGTAGTTGATGAAGTATTTAATTTCGCCAAAGTCAAGCATGCACGATTTTTTATAAAGGAGCAGTGCAGACATCACTTCTGTATTAATATGTTGTCTTATATTTGCGTAATGTCTTGTTATTCTTCAACAATGTTGACAGGTATGAACATTACACCAGACATAGACGGGTAGATTTAGCTGTGTATATATAAGACTATTGAGCAGGCTTTGTTTTACTTTGACAGCGTAGCTGAATCGAATCACATACAGACAGCCGGACAGCCAGACAGACATACAGACAAAGCAGAATTTCTGGGTTTATGTAGCCCAAGAAAGACTATCGTCTTTAAAAGATGAAGCGGCGACGATTCACCCCTTACTTTCTCGCTCAGACTTTATGTTGTCCTAGCGACTATTCATAAGGCCACCGCCAAGAGATATGACGGTGGGATATATTTTCTGCCCTTTCCTTTTTTGTTAAAATCGCAATCGTCACTATGAAACCGCCCATCCCGCTAACCTTGAAGCCTTAAATTTAGGCCTGCGTACTGCTTCGTTTAAATGCCAGTGCGTGCTTAATACCAATGACGCACATTTTTTATATTTCTAACAAAACTGAAAAATCCTACAACAGGCACATAAATACTACTACAGTTGAACCTCGATATAACGAACCTCGATTTAACGAAATTCGCGATATAACGAATTTTTTCCAGTTTTCTACCAAAATTTTGCTAAATCCATGTATTTTTATCTCGATTTTACGAAGTAATTTTGTGCGGCGCTTTCGATTTAACGAAGTCACGGCGAGAAAGGAAGAACGAAATTCCGGTCGAGGCACGTTTTATTTTGCCTCTCAGAGCCTACATTGAAAACATTAATTACTCACATTTACTGATAAAAGGCTAAAATGAAAGAAAAGCGGTGAATTATGCGGTTGACAACAATTAAAAGCGATAAAAGCTGCTGCTCAAAAACCGCTAGCGGTCATGGACGGTTTAATAGTGCCGCCACCATTTTGACGTCTCCATCGTTGCCTACGCAACGCCCTCTATGCTTAGGCTGCCGAAGCCTACTTCAAGTGTTTTTTTTTTTTCTACGCGTCTTTGCTCACGGTGCTGCTGCTCTAGGTTGTGCTCGCTGATAACCACAGTAATATTTTGTTCGTCCATCATTAGATGAGTCTTATAAGCAGCATGAGCACTCCAAGGGAAAGAAAAGTGTTCCGAACAAGAGCCTGTAGAAGTGTCAGTGAAACCGACGGTAGACCGACGGCCACCGAAGTGATGGATGCCATCGACGTTCTGCGGAGGCACGCAGGCGCACGCGAATGTTTAAGTGCAAGCCTTGTTAACGCTGTCAGCATACGAGCGTCACGTAAAGCCCACCCTGGTCAAGAAACGCCAAGCACTGCTTACGGACTTCTTCACTACGGCTTGAACATCGAGTGCTGGTGGCAATAAATTGCTCTCCGAACGTGGTCAAAACGTGTTCATTATACAGCTGCGATGCGGAGAAATCGTTTTTTTTAGGGCTCAGCGGGCATACAAGTAATTGCTTAATCAAATTTGGCCAGAAGATATTTAATGTAAGCTTTCCACTTTAGCGGGAGCACGTAAGCGCTGCTCCACAAAGTGAAGCGGTCTGTGTGTACTCCGCTCAATTCTCAATCATGGCTTTATCTCGAGTGTCGTGGTTGCATCACGCGCCCATACTGCAGAGCCTTTGTGCATGAAAAAAGTCTTTAGAAAGCTTTATAGCACCCTTCCGCTGTTGGCCCGCCGCACCCCTCAACGCCGCGGCCAAGCCTACTACTGAACGGACGAAAAGAGGCGTAACTTTGAACCAGCACCTCGCCGGGGTGAAGTTCACGGGGCACGGACGCGGGTTCAATGGACTAACAGCGGCGTTTAGTAGTGACCGAAATGAAAAAAAGAAAAAGTGAAAACCTAGTCTGCTATCATATTTAATGAGGCGTTGCGGAAAAAGCGCCGGTTTTACGACGACACGAACTACGGTCGGCTATCCGAATTCCATTGCCTAAGTGTTGAGGCTCTTAATTCACACAATTTTCGCGGCCAGTTTTAGTACAAATTTCGCTTTAAGTGTAGAGGTAACTACATAGCAGTTGTTTCTGAGCGATGGGCAAGGTTTTGAAACCTCAATAACTGGTTAAATTAACTGTAAAATCGAAACCTCGATTTTACGAAATTCTCGATTTAACGAAATTTTCGCCCGCAAGTACGACTTCGTTATATCGAGGTTTAACTGTAATGAATTAGATTATTTGGTCACCCTGAATAATTTGTTAGCTGTCACCTCATCGAATGTGTTAGCCACACTATTGTTAAAAGTAAGCTTTAGTTAACGCTCAGTCACTGCATTATTGCTCTGACCACTGCAATTATTTTTGCGATAGCTATACCTGATGTGCGCATTACAATCTGTATATCATCGTACCGCCTGACCCCGGCCATAGTTCTGTGGGCTACATTGCGGAAGCTTAGAACAGAATAGGCTGTTACAAAATGAAAGGGAAATTTGACGCGCGGAGTATGAGATGGAACTTTTTTGGTTAGGCGCTCTTTAATTCACGCACAGCAGTACTCCCCTCCGGAACGAGTAGCAGTCGAAGTAATGTAGCGAGTTGGCAAGTCAGTACAAGTGCACCTTCAAAAAAAGCAGATCTGAAAGAGACAAACCTGCAGAACAAGCAGAAAAGATGATCGCTGGGCGAATGGAACAGTGTGAGGTACCGGCCTGCCTTTCTGCACGTGTCATCTGCTTTGTTACTGTTTCTGCTTCCAAGACAAGGTCGAGGGCTGCAGTTTCTTGCCAAGGGATTAAGTGCGCACCTTAACAGTTTTCCCTGACATATCTGGTATTATTTGTATCTGTAAAAAACGAAACTTGTCCACTGTACTGTCCCCAAAAGCTGACCACGGAACTCACTTCCTTTGCACTGATGACACGTTTGGTTGTGAAAGGCAGGACAAAGAAAAGTATAGAGCAATATCCACGTTTTGGAGGTTTTTGTACATATTCAGTTTTACTTACTTTTTGCTTAATATTTTAAAACAGCGTGATTCGCCTTTTCCTTTTTGTTGTCTTCCGTGTAAGCACATTTAAAAAAACTGGCGCATTTGATGCTCCGTGCTATATCTCTGCTTCGAGGCGCAGCTTATGTTGCAGGCCAGCAGACTTATTTTAACCAGCTGGTGATAGTTAACGTGGATCAAAATCTCGATACACCGACGTTCTCGATTTCCATCTACTTTAGAAAAACTGTCGTGGGGAAGGGACATCGAGGCCACTTGTGGTCAGCAGCAAACGGCTTAGCCACTGAGCAGCTCCTCCGGTCACACTTGTCAAGTAATAACAATTTGCAGGTGTCGGACATTTTAAACAAATTATGAAATGGAAAAGGTTTGCACACATCGGGTGTGTGTATTCGCTGTTGCGCAGTGGAGCACTCCTGCAGCCTGATTAGTCCGATAAAGTCGCAGCTAGGGAAGGGCAAAGTCGTTTTTTATCCCCTGCAAGCTGCCGAGAATGAAATTTCGTTTCGTCAGCTTGCACTATGCTCGCGGTTTTATCAGCAACAGACCATTGCTACATTGTTTCATAGAGCGTGATAGTGTTCAACTGTCTGGCGTGGAATGTGCGCGACCGTTTTCGAAGTTGATGGTACGTGAAAGAAAAAAGACCTGAATTGCATTGACTGTGCAATATCAAGAACTGAGGGTCGAACCGTTTCGGCATGAACCGGTTACCGTTATTTCTTTTAAATGCAGATCATTTCTTTAACTGACGATGTCACCCGTTCTAGGCGTCCGTAGTAGTCCGCATCGCTCGCAAGTGCGCCCTCTCCCCCACTCCTCCTCGCCTACTCTCCGCTTGCATCGCGCGCTCTCTCCGCGGTCGGTTCGCGCCCAACAGGTGGGGGCGCGCGCGTCGCGGGATCAACAACATCTGTGGCGTGATCGTGACGTCAGCATCGCGCGCTCGTGGAGCGATCATGGCGTGATAAGGCGGGTGTCGGCGAGGCTGCAAAGCACTCATCGCCGCGCTCTCTCATCAGCAGTTGCCACAAGTGCAACAACAATAATGTAACGCAAACTCTTTAACGTCGTGCGCCCACAGAAATGCTTTGCATTTGATCGTGCCCCTCGCGAGGGGATGTTTCACTGCGTCGCCATGCGAACAGTTTGTTTTCGGTTCAGTTCCGGTTCGGGTTCAGCGTGCTCGAAAAATAACGGTTCGGGTTCGGGTTCAGATCCGGCAAAAGACCGGTTCAGTTCCGGTTTTCGGTTCGGTTCGATTCCGGTTCGACACCCTGATATATATGACCAGCAAGACGCTTAGAAAGAGGCAGAAACCAGTGACGGGCAAGGCAGCACAGACCGATGTCTCGGTGCGTTCTCTTAGAGCGATCCACTCGCGATGCTGACCGTTCTTCTTCTCTCGCCCAGCAACTTGCGCCTGCCATCATCATGCAGCACGTAGCAGTCCTTCCTCCGCCACATACCCCGTCGGTTGCACAGGGGAGATTGGCGCACACTAAACGCAAGGTATGTCGTCGTGTCGGGGACTACTACCTCCAGTAAAATCAATATATATATATATATATATATATATATATATATATATATACAGAAATAAGGGTTGGCAGTCGAGAAAACCTCGGAAAGCAAAGGGGAGGATGTGGTAGATCATTGAAACAGATTAAGAATTTGGAAAGAAAGAAAGAAAGTGAAGAAAAAATGCCCGCCAGGTGGGATCCGAACCCACGACCTCCAGAATACCGGTCTGGTGCGATAACCACTACGCTACCGGCGGGGCGATTTTCCCATTCGCTTTCTGGGGTATTTATGTTAGGTATGTTTGTTTCCTGTGCTTGGGGGTGGTAGCCAGCGCCATTCGGACTAATCGGGGTGAAGGGGACCTTCTTTTTAACCCCCGGGTCGTGACTCGAGTGTCTACGACATGTCCAGAGTGGTCGACCAGCTTTGAACCCTCTTAAGCTCCCTTTGGCAACAAGACTGCCAGAACAGAGGCCCTCGCTATGCATGTAGCGAATCAGAATAGGAAATGAGGGGCTCGTTGAAAATAACACAGAAATAAGGGTTGGCAGTCGAGAAAACCTCGGAAAGCAAAGGGGAGGATGTGGTAGATCATTGAAACAGATTAAGAATTTGGAAAGAAAGAAAGAAAGTGAAGAAAAAATGCCCGCCAGGTGGGATCCGAACCCACGACCTCCAGAATACCGGTCTGGTGCGATAACCACTACGCTACCGGCGGGGCGATTTTCCCATTCACTTTCTGGGGTATTTATGTTAGGTATGTTTGTTTCCTGTGCTTGGGGGTGGTAGCCAGCGCCATTCGGACTAATCGGGGTGAAGGGGACCTTCTTTTTAACCCCCGGGTCGTGACTCGAGTGTCTACGACATGTCCAGAGTGGTCGACCAGCTTTGAACCCTCTTAAGCTCCCTTTGGCAACAAGACTGCCAGAACAGAGGCCCTCGCTATGCATGTAGCGAATCAGAATAGGAAATGAGGGGCTCGTTGAAAATAACACAGAAATAAGGGTTGGCAGTCGAGAAAACCTCGGAAAGCAAAGGGGAGGATGTGGTAGATCATTGAAACAGATTAAGAATTTGGAAAGAAAGAAAGAAAGTGAAGAAAAAATGCCCGCCAGGTGGGATCCGAACCCACGACCTCCAGAATACCGGTCTGGTGCGATAACCACTACGCTACCGGCGGGGCGATTTTCCCATTCACTTTCTGGGGTATTTATGTTAGGTATGTTTGTTTCCTGTGCTTGGGGGTGGTAGCCAGCGCCATTCGGACTAATCGGGGTGAAGGGGACCTTCTTTTTAACCCCCGGGTCGTGACTCGAGTGTCTACGACATGTCCAGAGTGGTCGACCAGCTTTGAACCCTCTTAAGCTCCCTTTGGCAACAAGACTGCCAGAACAGAGGCCCTCGCTATGCATGTAGCGAATCAGAATAGGAAATGAGGGGCTCGTTGAAAATAACACAGAAATAAGGGTTGGCAGTCGAGAAAACCTCGGAAAGCAAAGGGGAGGATGTGGTAGATCATTGAAACAGATTAAGAATTTGGAAAGAAAGAAAGAAAGTGAAGAAAAAATGCCCGCCAGGTGGGATCCGAACCCACGACCTCCAGAATACCGGTCTGGTGCGATAACCACTACGCTACCGGCGGGGCGATTTTCCCATTCACTTTCTGGGGTATTTATGTTAGGTATGTTTGTTTCCTGTGCTTGGGGGTGGTAGCCAGCGCCATTCGGACTAATCGGGGTGAAGGGGACCTTCTTTTTAACCCCCGGGTCGTGACTCGAGTGTCTACGACATGTCCAGAGTGGTCGACCAGCTTTGAACCCTCTTAAGCTCCCTTTGGCAACAAGACTGCCAGAACAGAGGCCCTCGCTATGCATGTAGCGAATCAGAATAGGAAATGAGGGGCTCGTTGAAAATAACACAGAAATAAGGGTTGGCAGTCGAGAAAACCTCGGAAAGCAAAGGGGAGGATGTGGTAGATCATTGAAACAGATTAAGAATTTGGAAAGAAAGAAAGAAAGTGAAGAAAAAATGCCCGCCAGGTGGGATCCGAACCCACGACCTCCAGAATACCGGTCTGGTGCGATAACCACTACGCTACCGGCGGGGCGATTTTCCCATTCACTTTCTGGGGTATTTATGTTAGGTATGTTTGTTTCCTGTGCTTGGGGGTGGTAGCCAGCGCCATTCGGACTAATCGGGGTGAAGGGGACCTTCTTTTTAACCCCCGGGTCGTGACTCGAGTGTCTACGACATGTCCAGAGTGGTCGACCAGCTTTGAACCCTCTTAAGCTCCCTTTGGCAACAAGACTGCCAGAACAGAGGCCCTCGCTATGCATGTAGCGAATCAGAATAGGAAATGAGGGGCTCGTTGAAAATAACACAGAAATAAGGGTTGGCAGTCGAGAAAACCTCGGAAAGCAAAGGGGAGGATGTGGTAGATCATTGAAACAGATTAAGAATTTGGAAAGAAAGAAAGAAAGTGAAGAAAAAATGCCCGCCAGGTGGGATCCGAACCCACGACCTCCAGAATACCGGTCTGGTGCGATAACCACTACGCTACCGGCGGGGCGATTTTCCCATTCACTTTCTGGGGTATTTATGTTAGGTATGTTTGTTTCCTGTGCTTGGGGGTGGTAGCCAGCGCCATTCGGACTAATCGGGGTGAAGGGGACCTTCTTTTTAACCCCCGACCCGGGGGTTAAAAAGAAGGTCCCCTTCACCCCGATTAGTCCGAATGGCGCTGGCTACCACCCCCAAGCACAGGAAACAAACATACCTAAAATAAATACCCCAGAAAGTGAATGGGAAAATCGCCCCGCCGGTAGCGTAGTGGTTATCGCACCAGACCGGTATTCTGGAGGTCGTGGGTTCGGATCCCACCTGGCGGGCATTTTTTCTTCACTTTCTTTCTTTCTTTCCAAATTCTTAATCTGTTTCAATGATCTACCACATCCTCCCCTTTGCTTTCCGAGGTTTTCTCGACTGCCAACCCTTATTTCTGTGTTATTTTCAACGAGCCCCTCATTTCCTATTCTGATTCGCTACATGCATAGCGAGGGCCTCTGTTCTGGCAGTCTTGTTGCCAAAGGGAGCTTAAGAGGGTTCAAAGCTGGTCGACCACTCTGGACATGTCGTAGACACTCGAGTCACGACCCGGGGGTTAAAAAGAAGGTCCCCTTCACCCCGATTAGTCCGAATGGCGCTGGCTACCACCCCCAAGCACAGGAAACAAACATACCTAACATAAATACCCCAGAAAGTGAATGGGAAAATCGCCCCGCCGGTAGCGTAGTGGTTATCGCACCAGACCGGTATTCTGGAGGTCGTGGGTTCGGATCCCACCTGGCGGGCATTTTTTCTTCACTTTCTTTCTTTCTTTCCAAATTCTTAATCTGTTTCAATGATCTACCACATCCTCCCCTTTGCTTTCCGAGGTTTTCTCGACTGCCAACCCTTATTTCTGTGTTATTTTCAACGAGCCCCTCATTTCCTATTCTGATTCGCTACATGCATAGCGAGGGCCTCTGTTCTGGCAGTCTTGTTGCCAAAGGGAGCTTAAGAGGGTTCAAAGCTGGTCGACCACTCTGGACATGTCGTAGACACTCGAGTCACGACCCGGGGGTTAAAAAGAAGGTCCCCTTCACCCCGATTAGTCCGAATGGCGCTGGCTACCACCCCCAAGCACAGGAAACAAACATACCTAACATAAATACCCCAGAAAGTGAATGGGAAAATCGCCCCGCCGGTAGCGTAGTGGTTATCGCACCAGACCGGTATTCTGGAGGTCGTGGGTTCGGATCCCACCTGGCGGGCATTTTTTCTTCACTTTCTTTCTTTCTTTCCAAATTCTTAATCTGTTTCAATGATCTACCACATCCTCCCCTTTGCTTTCCGAGGTTTTCTCGACTGCCAACCCTTATTTCTGTGTTATTTTCAACGAGCCCCTCATTTCCTATTCTGATTCGCTACATGCATAGCGAGGGCCTCTGTTCTGGCAGTCTTGTTGCCAAAGGGAGCTTAAGAGGGTTCAAAGCTGGTCGACCACTCTGGACATGTCGTAGACACTCGAGTCACGACCCGGGGGTTAAAAAGAAGGTCCCCTTCACCCCGATTAGTCCGAATGGCGCTGGCTACCACCCCCAAGCACAGGAAACAAACATACCTAACATAAATACCCCAGAAAGTGAATGGGAAAATCGCCCCGCCGGTAGCGTAGTGGTTATCGCACCAGACCGGTATTCTGGAGGTCGTGGGTTCGGATCCCACCTGGCGGGCATTTTTTCTTCACTTTCTTTCTTTCTTTCCAAATTCTTAATCTGTTTCAATGATCTACCACATCCTCCCCTTTGCTTTCCGAGGTTTTCTCGACTGCCAACCCTTATTTCTGTGTTATTTTCAACGAGCCCCTCATTTCCTATTCTGATTCGCTACATGCATAGCGAGGGCCTCTGTTCTGGCAGTCTTGTTGCCAAAGGGAGCTTAAGAGGGTTCAAAGCTGGTCGACCACTCTGGACATGTCGTAGACACTCGAGTCACGACCCGGGGGTTAAAAAGAAGGTCCCCTTCACCCCGATTAGTCCGAATGGCGCTGGCTACCACCCCCAAGCACAGGAAACAAACATACCTAACATAAATACCCCAGAAAGTGAATGGGAAAATCGCCCCGCCGGTAGCGTAGTGGTTATCGCACCAGACCGGTATTCTGGAGGTCGTGGGTTCGGATCCCACCTGGCGGGCATTTTTTCTTCACTTTCTTTCTTTCTTTCCAAATTCTTAATCTGTTTCAATGATCTACCACATCCTCCCCTTTGCTTTCCGAGGTTTTCTCGACTGCCAACCCTTATTTCTGTGTTATTTTCAACGAGCCCCTCATTTCCTATTCTGATTCGCTATATATATATATATATATATATAAATATATATATATATCGATATATATATATAAATAAATAAATATATATATATATATATATATATATATATATATATATATATATATATATATATATACACGAGAGGGTAGACACACGTATGAAATTGATGATCGAACTAACGTTTCGACCGGGGTCCGGTCTTCGTCAGAGTAAAAAAGTTTTACTCTGACGAAGACCGGACCCCGGTCGAAACGTTAGTTCGATCATCGTTTTCCTACGTGTGTCTACCCTCTCGTGTATTTTTGAAACCGAATCCCGGAACTTATTCATCGCTATATATATATATATATATATATATATATATATATATATAGCGAATCAGAATAGGAAATGAGGGGCTCGTTGAAAATAAGACAGAAATAAGAATTGGCAGTCAAGAAAACCTCGGAAAGCAAAGGGAAGGATGTAGTTGGTCAAGATAAAGAATTTGGAAAATAAGAAAGTGGAGAAAAAATGCCCGCCAGGTGGGATCCGAACCCACGACCTCCAGAATACCGGTCTGGTGCGATAACCACTACGCTACCGGCGGGGCTACTTTAGCCTCCACTTTCTGGGGTATTTATGTTCAGGTGTTTTTGTTTCCTGCGCTTGGGGGTGGTAGCCAGCGCCACTCGGACTACTCGGGGTGAAGGGGACCTTCTTTTTAACCCCCGGGCCGTGACTCGAGCGTCTACGACATGTCCAGAGTGGTCGACCAGCGCTGAACCCTCTTAAGCTCCCTATGGCACCAAGACTGCCAGAACAGAGGCCCTCGCTATGCATATAGCGAATCAGAATAGGAAATGAGGGGCTCGTTGAAAATAAGACAGAAATAAGAATTGGCAGTCAAGAAAACCTCGGAAAGCAAAGGGAAGGATGTAGTTGGTCAAGATAAAGAATTTGGAAAATAAGAAAGTGGAGAAAAAAATGCCCGCCAGGTGGGATCCGAACCCACGACCTCCAGAATACCGGTCTGGTGCGATAACCACTACGCTACCGGCGGGGCTACTTTAGCCTCCACTTTCTGGGGTATTTATGTTCAGGTGTTTTTGTTTCCTGCGCTTGGGGGTGGTAGCCAGCGCCACTCGGACTACTCGGGGTGAAGGGGACCTTCTTTTTAACCCCCGGGCCGTGACTCGAGCGTCTACGACATGTCCAGAGTGGTCGACCAGCGCTGAACCCTCTTAAGCTCCCTATGGCACCAAGACTGCCAGAACAGAGGCCCTCGCTATGCATATAGCGAATCAGAATAGGAAATGAGGGGCTCGTTGAAAATAAGACAGAAATAAGAATTGGCAGTCAAGAAAACCTCGGAAAGCAAAGGGAAGGATGTAGTTGGTCAAGATAAAGAATTTGGAAAATAAGAAAGTGGAGAAAAAATGCCCGCCAGGTGGGATCCGAACCCACGACCTCCAGAATACCGGTCTGGTGCGATAACCACTACGCTACCGGCGGGGCTACTTTAGCCTCCACTTTCTGGGGTATTTATGTTCAGGTGTTTTTGTTTCCTGCGCTTGGGGGTGGTAGCCAGCGCCACTCGGACTACTCGGGGTGAAGGGGACCTTCTTTTTAACCCCCGGGCCGTGACTCGAGCGTCTACGACATGTCCAGAGTGGTCGACCAGCGCTGAACCCTCTTAAGCTCCCTATGGCACCAAGACTGCCAGAACAGAGGCCCTCGCTATGCATATAGCGAATCAGAATAGGAAATGAGGGGCTCGTTGAAAATAAGACAGAAATAAGAATTGGCAGTCAAGAAAACCTCGGAAAGCAAAGGGAAGGATGTAGTTGGTCAAGATAAAGAATTTGGAAAATAAGAAAGTGGAGAAAAAATGCCCGCCAGGTGGGATCCGAACCCACGACCTCCAGAATACCGGTCTGGTGCGATAACCACTACGCTACCGGCGGGGCTACTTTAGCCTCCACTTTCTGGGGTATTTATGTTCAGGTGTTTTTGTTTCCTGCGCTTGGGGGTGGTAGCCAGCTACCACCCCCATGGTAGCCATGGTACCACCCCCATGGTACCATGGTAGCCTGGCTACCACCCCCAAGCGCAGGAAACAAAAACACCTGAACATAAATACCCCAGAAAGTGGAGGCTAAAGTAGCCCCGCCGGTAGCGTAGTGGTTATCGCACCAGACCGGTATTCTGGAGGTCGTGGGTTCGGATCCCACCTGGCGGGCATTTTTTCTCCACTTTCTTATTTTCCAAATTCTTTATCTTGACCAACTACATCCTTCCCTTTGCTTTCCGAGGTTTTCTTGACTGCCAATTCTTATTTCTGTCTTATTTTCAACGAGCCCCTCATTTCCTATTCTGCTTCGCTATATGCATAGCGAGGGCCTCTGTTCTGGCAGTCTTGGTGCCATAGGGAGCTTAAGAGGGTTCAGCGCTGGTCGACCACTCTGGACATGTCGTAGACGCTCGAGTCACGGCCCGGGGGTTAAAAAGAAGGTCCCCTTCACCCCGAGTAGTCCGAGTGGCGCTGGCTACCACCCCCAAGCGCAGGAAACAAAAACACCTGAACATAAATACCCCAGAAAGTGGAGGCTAAAGTAGCCCCGCCGGTAGCGTAGTGGTTATCGCACCAGACCGGTATTCTGGAGGTCGTGGGTTCGGATCCCACCTGGCGGGCATTTTTTCTCCACTTTCTTATTTTCCAAATTCTTTATCTTGACCAACTACATCCTTCCCTTTGCTTTCCGAGGTTTTCTTGACTGCCAATTCTTATTTCTGTCTTATATATATATATATATATATATATATTATATATATTGTGAGCTAAGTTTGTGTCTTGCTGCCTGCTAGAAGATATTTGTCCCCATCGGTAACAATCATCTTCACCAGGTAGCTTGCGGCAACCACATCATCTGCTGTACATACTCATCATCACCGGCACAACCTCTTCTTCGGCTAATCATCATCAGCAGGGACGCTGAGCCGCCATCTTAAGTCATCCCCTGCTGGTCTACTACAGCCCCTTCCGTTTCCAGCAAGCCCATTTGAAGTGGTCGGTATTGACCTTTATGGTCCCTTGCCTGCGCCAGCGGCCGGTCATCGCTTGATAGTTACGGCCGTGGATCACCTGACTCGCTACGCCGAAACCGCTCCACTTCCTTCAGCTAGCGCTACCGAGATCGCTCACTTCTTAAACAGCATCTTGCTACGTCATGGAGCGCGCCGCGTTTGGCTAAGCGATCCAGGCAAGACATTTTTGTCTCAAATTCTCGCCGACTTGCTTCGAGCTTCCTACACCTGTCACAAGATGACGTCAAGCTATCATCCCCAAACAAACGGCCTTCCATCGAACTCTCTCCGATATGATCTCTATGTATATTCAACCTGATCATCGCAACTGGGACGCCGTCTTACCTCCCGTTACCTATGCTTACAATACCGCAATTCAGACCACAACCGGATACTCCCCATGCTACTTTGTATACAGCCGCCACCCTTCGCACAATCTGAATACCTACTTTTTCGCCGCTCACGTGTCACCTTCTGCGGCGTCTCCCGAACAATTTGTTGCTCGCGTTGAACACTGCCGCCAACTTGCCCGCATGCACACTGAAGCGAGCCAACAGGATCGAAAGCAACGCTACGACGCTGTGCATCGCTCTCCTCAATTCCGACCCGGCGACGAAGTCTTGGTGTGGTCGCCTGTTCATGTTCCGGGCCTCTGCGAGAAGTTTTCGCACCGTTTCCTTGGTCCGTACAAGGTTCTCGAGGTGACCTCTCCTGTAAACTTGCGCTTCACACCGGTTTGCCCAAGTTCCGACCGCCGCCATCGTGGCACCGAGATAGTTCACGTTTCCCGGCTCAAGGCCTTTAACCGCCGTGACGAACTCTGAAACGCGACGAGGCGGCCGCTTCTTTCAACGAGGGGGCAATAGTGTGAGCTGAGTTTGTGTCTTGCTGCCTGCTAGACGATGATTGTCCCCATCGGTAACAATCATCATCACCAGTAGCTTGCGGCTACCGCATCATCTGCTGTACATACTGATCATCACCGGCACACCCTCTTCTTCGGCTAATCATCATCAGCAGGAAAGCTGAGTGGCCATCTTGTGTCTTCCCCGCCTACGCCTCGGAATAAAGGAGCTGCGAAAGCAACGTTCCCGTCTCCTTCTATCTACGGCCTCACAAGATATAAATATATATACATATATATATATATATATATATATATATATGAGAAGAAAAACTTCGACCAAGGTAAAAGCACGATTGTGGCCTACGTTTCAGCAAAGAGAACTTGCTCCTATATACATACATATAGGAAACGTCTTCTGCAATGTCCTACAATATATGCCCAACTCTGTCGTCTTTTTGCGCTCTGGCGGCGCCAGCGCTACTTCAGATTATCCAGTGGCTAAGGCGTTGTGCTGCTGAACCCAACGAAGCGGTTTCAATTCCCAGCCGCGGGGCCGGCTCGCCTGTTACAGGCAAAATGTTAAAACACCCGCATGTTGGAGATTTCATCCCAGATGAAAAGATCTCTATGTGGTCGAAATTACTCCGGGGCACTCTTTTACGGCGCATTTCATCACCTGTGTGCGTAGCGTCGCCGCGTTAAACCTCCCATACAAACTTCAGTATCACCTCTATGCCATGCCAGTGGTACATGTTTCCCCGGGCATTTTCGCTCTCTGCAGGAGTGTCTGCTCGACTATTAGTTTTAGATACGGATTCGCGGAAGCGCTTCTTGTTTTCCTGGACGAATATATCCCATGTGTTCAACGCTTCCTCGTTGTTTTTAAAGCTCGTCAATGCTGTTTCGGTCAAGTAGAACCCAACGTTCGCGAGTGGGGCCGCAGCGTCCAGCTGTTACATCTTCTCACTCTTTTGTAATGCGTGAGCCATTCGTCCACGTCTTCTTTCGCTTCTTATAAAATGTCGGTAGTTACCGTTGCTCGGCGGGGTTGCCGAAAAGTTGCCTTCAGTCATGGTGGGAGTGGTTTCTGGTCTGTACGACAGGCCAGCTAGGCGACGGCTTCGACGAACATCCAGTGGCTCTGTTGTCTGCTTTGGATTACCCCAGACCACTTCACCAACCTTGTTACAGGGATGATCAGGCGCCGAATGGTCGAAGCAGGGTTCATTCGCAGTCCTGGCTCCCGTTCGTCAGAGAGCGCATAAAATGAGCTTTATTCTGTTCAAAAGCGCTTGTTGCTTCTCTTCGTCGTCCGGAGTGATGGCCGGAAATAATTGTATATCAAGTCACGCATACCATCTATAGCAGTCCTCTGGTATACGTTGCTTCCGAGGGCGCCACGGTTACTCACAAGTGGTTGGTCGAGGTGAGGCTAGCGGCGTCTGTCGCGGGAGAATAATACCCCTGTCACACGGGTACTTTCTATCGCGACTGAGTCGACCCGAGTCAAGCTCACTATAGATCCGGTGCTGCTACACGGTAGTTTCAATCACGATCGAGCCGATCCCGCTCGAACTCAATCCTGCATCCCCAAGCGCGATCGTGGTTTTCAAGTGCGACCGGGCGAAATGAGTGCTAGTCCCATCCCCGCTAATGGCACAGAAGTTGACAATTTCAACGAACGCCACAAATTGTGTCAAATAACTTTAGCGAAATAACCGTGCGTAAAATATATATTGCTCCGTATAACTAAAACCACACAAAGTTAACAGGCGCCGGCCGGGAAGTACATTTTTAGCGCCGTCTGGCGTACATGAGGGAAACCAGTGCAACTTCTACATCTGGATTGAAACGTGCCGTGTAGCAGCCGCTATGCGTCAAGTGCGCTCGAAAACTCAATAGGCCTCCTGCGCTGGCCAGGGGGCGCTGCGCACGCGGCTTCCGGGCAGTAATTCCGGGTAGTACACAGCTGCGCTGGTCCTATAGGATCCCGTGTTGACAGAAGCAAAATAAGCTCGACGCTCCCCATTATTTTGCGACGTGGTCATCAGCTCATTTCCGACGCGTACGATCTATTTCAGCGACCAACTCGGCATTAGGGGAAAAAGCTTTGCAGCGCTAAACACGTCTACAGCGCCGACGAAAGTGACGGGACCGTGACGGCGTCTGCTACTCGCAGGTTCACCGATCGATGGTTGTACGAAGTGAAATTTTAAGTGAAATTTCTAGTTTAAACTAATACTCTAGGTGACAAAGACTTCTCAAAAACAGCCGATCAAAAAAAAGAGTGACGAAATCGGCGATGATCGCGCTTTAAAAAGCCGCGAGTCCGGCGGACCGCAGGCTCGCCTGCTGCGGTGCGCCGCTCTTTTGCGTACCTGCACACTATGCGTGCACTTTCATTTAACAGTGCTCGTTTGCATCGCCATTACGAATACATGGTGCAGCCTTAGCTTGCCGTTTTGTTACGTGTCTGATCAGTGACAAAATGCCGCGACCGTCAGAAGCGTGAAAACTGTTTTGCGACTCCGAAATTAGTGGCCTTAAAACAAAGTGTTCAGGCGAACTAAGAGGCCGCTCGCTTTCCTTGTTTGCTCTCACTTTACTTAATTACGCTCTTGCAGAATACATTCCCAGTTCGCACTTAATAGCCTAGAATGAGGGTCAGCAACGGCCGAGTTCGATGCAGCCGACACGGCGGAGGGCTGGACGGCAAATCGGGTGGTAGGAGGAGGAAAAGGGGGGCTTTGAATGCAAAGAGAAAAAAATTCAGCGAATGTCTAATACTATTTGACAATAATCTGGCGAAATGTGAAGAGGGGGGGGGGGGGGTCTGGGCAATTCAACTGGAGCACGCCAATTCTCTTTTCTTGTCTCGCTGTCTAACTCCATTTGAAGTCAAAACTGGCGTGTCGGCGTTCAGATTAGACGACCGCTGCACTAGAAAACCAACACAGTCAGTGATGATTGTACGTAAATCCTGGGCCCCGCGCCGTGTATGCGGCTGTGTTATGTGATGTTATAGAAGTACACATCTCTGCAGGCAGCGGGCGTGTGATTTCGTGCATGTTTTGCGTCCTTTAATAGCGCATAATTTGTTTATTTGGCGCGCCTCACCTACTCGCTAGTATACATGTACCCTGCCGTTCGTAAAGTGTGCGGCGTAAAACGTTACGCAAGAATCATTTAGTTTGCGAAAATACAAAACAAAATTTCCACCCGTTTCAAAGGCGGTGCCAGGCCAGCAGTGTCAGCTGAGTCGGCTGCGCAATTCTTGGGTTCGCTTGCATGCTCCCGCTGAAGCAACCTTTTGCAGTTACCTCAGGATATAGGATGAGCAGCGTTACGTGTTTATGCTACTCGTGAACTTCCCTTTGTCGACGGCACGCAAGAAGAAAAAACTGCGACTGTCGTCAAACAGTTCAACCATCCGACCTGTCCATACTGTCCCACGCTACGACCACCACGACAGCTCGCTCAAAAGAAAGCCGACAAATCGACTTCTTTTAGCGGATATTATTTTGTTTAACCTATGCAACTACTTTAAGGGCTATTTCATACAGTATGCAGTCATTTAAACGCGCCACAAAGCGCCACAACCAACTTTCACTCTGGCTTGTAATTAAAAACACATGGAGGGCGGCGAGGGTTGTCTGCTTTTGTACTACCCAGAGGCGTCGGCCGCTAGGGGCGCTGCATGTCGCCAAAACTCCAGCGCAGGAGGCCTATAGCGCTTTGCTTCAATACGGGTTGAAACTGCCGGTGTGACAAGGGTATAAAACATGCGTTCACCTTATCTTCACTCCGCAGTGCAGCCCAGAATACATCAGCTGCCGAAGCCACTTCCTTCACCGTCGAAGCTACAAAGTTTTATAGCCCGCGTCAGTTTTCTATGTGCTTTACACAATAGCTCGCCCCCATCTGACGCAATGGAGCGTTTCGTTTCCTGTGTACACTCTTGCTCTCCGGCATGAACGTTCATTTGGCTGACCAATTTGGCATGTGCCAGGTATGATAACCGTTTGGGAGTTCCAAAGGCTCTTCGCCGAAAAGACGTTTTCGGCACGCTTTTACACGCAGCTAAAATACTTTTTTTTTTCCAATGCATAGAGAAACATCTTTGAAGAACCGCCTACGCATAGCAATAAATACACAACACAGAACGTCCTCAACATACCCACAATGTACCAAGCTGACACCTGCTTCCCTAGCCCCTCGAGAGCGGCGTTCAGGTGACTGCTGGGCTCCCGTGTAGCCCACCTCGCTCAATATTGCGCAAAAAAAAGGGAGCTGGAAGAAGGAATGCAATATATTAGAGCAACGGGGGGACGAACCTCGCTTTTACCGCCAACTACCCACAAACGTTTGCAAGAAAGAAATAGTAAGAAAGACAGAAACTTGATTGTTAACACCATAGCCGTTTATAAGATGGCTAGCGGGCAGCTCTTCCGGAAGACAGCGGGCCCCCAGGAGTACTTGCGGCGGCTACACATCTACACCATGATAGAACACCATTCACCTTTGTACAATGTCATAACACGTCGCCGTTATTTTTAAATAGTTGAATATTCTAGATGTATTTTTTATTTATGAACATGAAATATTTCTATTTAAAGCAATTTATTTATTACTATTCTTGCAGGACAGAAACTTGGCTCTAATAGAGGGGCTCATAGAGTACATACTTTATACCACAAATAAAGACATGAAGCTGAGGAACAGGAAGATCATAGCTATGTAAATTACCGATGACCGATGTTTGGAATGTGACTCGGTTTCTTTCATAAAATTACCAGATTCAAAAACATTTGGGGGCGAAAAATTGTCTTAGGACACTGTTCTCGGGAAAAAGTCTACTTGTGTGCATGGGCTTAAGCGAAAAATGGCGGTAAAGTGTACGCAAGGCTATGTCTCATTGTCTTTGCAGTTTATCGCAAAGCTCGCTATGTTGCCCTTCTGTTGATCCAAAAGCCGCATGGGTGTTTCGTACAAATGTCATTTTAAGAATACTCCTTGTTTTAGTTCATGCTTGACATTAACATTATTCATTACAGCGACACAACATCACACTTGGATCTTTATTGTGAGAAAACGAGCAGTGTCAACGTGGCTCAGGCAGAAGTGTATATAGAGAAAACGTTTGTGAAGTATCGTACCATAGTAAACTATAAATTGTTTCAAGCTGATCACGACTACACGAAGCACACTGTTCCTGTGCCAGGATACTACAGCGTCGCAGTTCGTTTCGAAGGCTCGGAGAAGCTTTCGGTAAGTGTCTAATGAAGCATGCTTTTCTGGTTCCTCTGGCACCAGCCGATATATAGTACACGCAAAGTCAAAAAGTTCGGAATGCAAGTTCTCTATGTTATGCTGACTCTTCCGATAACGTATAACTTTAAACAGGAAAATGAAAAGCAAAATACAGTCAAAAGTTTCACCACAGGGCCTTTTCTGGGGCGACTCCGGTTTCTGGCACCACCAATTGCAAAATTTGTTTGACTGTGCGCGTGCTACCCTGTGAACGATAACATATCCAAGCGTTATCTGCGAACGTGCTCGTTTTGTTATGCTCACTCCTCCAAACCGTTTTATGCAGCCGACCAAAATCGGCAGCATGAACGAAGCCGGGACTGTAGTAATGAGCGTAGCTAGCATCGACGTAGTTAGATTTTTTCACTACTGAGAGAAGCTGAATTGCCTTGAATAGACGTGTCATCGAGGAACAGCAAAAAACAAACTTCCTGTAACTTTTTGGCGCAATCATCGCCAGGTTTGAGATAATGACTCCCGATTTGCGTTTCAGAATGGTGTTATTTGTGTCTGGCCTTGACAATAAAAATTTTAAATGTACGCCGAAACGTACGTCCTATGTTGGTTTACACGACGACAGGGGCACCGAACAAGAAGCCGCCTGTACATGTATGCCACCCTTGCACCGCACACGCAAATTTATTTTAATAATAATAATCGTTGTTTATTATCAAGGAGTACATACAGAAGCAAAATGGGCCCGCCGAAGCCTACAGGTGGGCTTGTGCAGCGTCGCCTGGCAGCAACGGCCTTCACTTCTATAAAAAACACTCATTGACAGTGGTAACAGAGCAGGAAGGTAAAAAAAAAATACAAGCAAACAAAAAAAGAGAAAAATAGAACAACAAAAAAAGAGAACAAGAGCGAAGACGAAATATTAAAGGAAGGAAAGATAAAAGGAATAGCAAACAACAACCGAGAAACAGAAGAGACGAAGACAAACAGACAAACAAAGACGCAATAAATCAACATGGCTTTTAGCTACATGGGTGGCATTCTCCTCATCACAATAAAACAATTAGAGAACAAAGAAATAGCTAGCAATCACCGCATGCACATACATACTTCCGCATATTTCCAATGCCAGCATAACAGCACGCAAGTGTTTCCGCGTTTTTCAAGAGAACAATTCGTCAGGCAGTTTGGCGAAGATAGCAGGAACATAATATGGCCGCGCAGCCATACCGTAATCGGTACGGACCATTGGCGAAATTTATCGAAATATGTACCGCAGAAGTATAGGTTTAACATTGGAAGCTGGGTAATCCGTACACCAGAAATATTTTAGCACAACGCTTTGCCTAAACACTGTATCGAATGACGGTAAACCACTTGCTTTAAATACACTGTCCCAATCCGGCACGTGTGACTTATAAAGAACACTCTTGGAGCACTATACCTCAAAGTTTGAACTAGTATTTTTCGAATAGAGACAGGCAGAAACACTTTTAAGTTTCACAGCATACAGGCAGTATTTCTAAGTAGGCGTGTGCGAATATCGAAATTTTCGAATACGAACCGTTTACGAATATCTATCTTCGAATATCGAATCGAAAATAATTATTATGGGGGAATGTGGGTTTCGAAATCAACTTTTATTTTTTGTGAATTTTGATGAAAATTAGCACAGCAACTGGAAGTCTTTCTGTGATAACCCTATAAATATTTCAAAGTAATATTTTGAAAACTTTTTATTCATAAAATTTTCTTTCTGTCCACCTTGCACCGAGCTTAAGCGGCCAATAAAACATGATAGAAAAGTTGTTCAAAGTGCTTTGCATTCCCAAATGAATCGAAAAGGGCGTGACAGTCTTACGTTGCGGAAGAAAGCGATATGGCTCACCCGCATCGCGGCGCTCGTATACCGCCGCATGTCATACTTGTTTATTCCTGACATGGCCCAGCAAGTCGCTCCGAAGATTAAATCTAAAGTCACAGGCAATAATTACAACTACTGGCGTTCAATCGTACCAGGTTGTGCACCCAGGCGATGCTCCAACGCGCAGAGGCTACGCCGTGTCCGCCGAAGCTTTTGACGCGTCGGCCATTTCATTCCCAACGCTAACGAGCCTGCTGTCAAGTTTTGCAATAACTAAGCGTGTAAGCATCTCAAATACGACCAAAAGTTAACTGCGCGAACCGCTATCACAAGCGCGCACATCGAGTTTCAACCTCCAGCGTAAAGTCGCGAGCACCAAGAAGCGTTCGATGATCTCGGCCTTTCGAGCCACGCAATTTCCCGTGATACGGCTTGTGATCTCAGGAATAGCCATCGCTATAATGCCCGTGTTGAATATCATAGCAGGTAAAATGATGGAACAGAAACTTGGACGAGCGAGGGAGTGAAAATAACTCATAGACGCGCACTAAACAGTTCAGGCGGCCGCCATCTTGCATTGCCGCAGCGACGCCGAAGCAGGAGGGCCGTTTCAACGCGCGCCGACCGGAAAACCAACCATGCTTCAGAATATATTTCTGGCTTCGTTTATACGCATTTATTTTTTTGCCATTCGTGCATTGGTGAAAGGAACGAAGATAAAAGAGACGGTAAGGACCGGAAAGAGCATCGCTAGGCTGGTCCAATGGTACCAAAACGGCCACAGCCGGTGGCACCGTTGCAGAGATACAGCGCTTCGAAAATTGCCGTTTTTCACCCATTTCCTCTGACATTTTGTCACCGCGGCTTCCCGAAGTATTCTTCATACCACTTTGCGACGGTTTTCGGCGGACAAACTTTGCAAGCACACGAGATAGAAAACATAAAAGCCCAATATGTCACTTTAAAGAAAACGATGTGGCGGTCCCTTTTGTGAAGTTGAAAGACGCAGTTGAAAGATTTAAACTAATCAATCCAAATATTCGATAATAGCCGATTATTCAAACCCGTTCGAATATTCGAAATGTTTCGAATACATAGTTTTCGAAGCGAATACATGTACAACATATTTGATAATCGAGTAATATTCGAAATTTTCAAATATTCGCACACCCCTAGTTCTAAGCTTTTTGCATACGTGAGTTGTGTGTGTGTTCCATAAAAGATCCCCATCAAATTGTACACCTAGGTATTTAACAGATTTGACACAGAAAATACGGGCAGAGGAAAAAGATGCATAGTTTGACGAGTGTATTGTAATTAAACCGCCGTTCGGCACTGTTTTCTGTCGATTTCGAAAACAAGCTAGCCCACTTTTTAAAGGGTTGGTTGGTATTAAATTTGCTTCGAACCAATCCGCTACGTTTTGTGCATCGTCGTGAAAATTTGACAAAGCGAGAGAATAACCAGAATTGCCAGATACCAGCAGGGTGTCATCAGCGTATTGATAAATTTTCGAAGTTTTAACTACAGTAGCTAAGTCATTAACATACAAATATAAAAAGAAGAGGTGACAAGGTACACCCTTTCGGGACACCCCTCTTAAAGTAGTACTGATACTAAATTTCTTGCTTTCACTTTTTATGCTGTAAAGAATACCTATTGGCCGAGTAATTACGAAACTCGAACGGAAAGCCGTCAGCCACCAACATAGAATTAATTATAGCACATTTATTGCAACAAGTTTCAAATTCGGTCGCCGCGTGGGAAAATGGCCGTTCAAAGGCCAGCCTGCAGGCGGGCCAGTCTTACGTCACGGTCTCACACGTGACATCAGGGACGTTCGCCGCATCGTCTGCTACGATTGCACATGGTCCGCACTGGCCCCCGCAGTCGACATGTCGTCTGAATCGTCAGACTCGGATGAGTCGCTGCCACCCCACAGACAGGCAGAGAGAACAACTTAATTTGGCTAGGCGATTAGGCCGGCGATGTCTTCGCCGTCGTCCGTTTTTAATATCACTGCGGCTCGAACTGGCGCAGGCCATTATAGCAACAGTTTGTCGCCACTCTTCTAATCACTCTGATCGGGAAAAAGGAGTTCCACATGTGAGAAAGTAGATGTTAGTGCGGTGAAAAATTGTGCTAAGGGTTCGTATCAGCGCTGAATTTAAAAGCGACGTTCAGATATTTGCCGCAATGGTAAGACTACGGTGACCGGCCGTGGAGGTTCTGTGCTCCGACCTAGCACTGCCGGTACCGCGGTGCGGCGAGCGGCCGAAAGATGGCTCCACCTGCGCGCTAGAATCAAAATAGGCCATGGCAGATATCTTGGTCACCGATCGCTAACACCACAATTATCGCCAAAATAAACCTCCACATGCGAAAAAGGGGATGATAGTGGGGTGAAAAGTTGTTTAGGGGTGGCCAATCACAGTGTGCAGACAGCGGCGAATAAATATTCGCCACGATACTAAGCCTAAAGTTCCAAACAAACAAGCTGACCCGAGCAACGCCGAGCCAGCTGGCTTGAGCGACATTTCTTGTGGCCGCCGCCGCGCACGGACTCTGTCCACGTTTAGCGCTGCCTGTCGTCGCGTGGAAAATAATGCATTTTGGCGTCGTCGTCCATCTGCTCGGACAGGCTTCCAGTACTTCGCATTCCGCGAGGTTGCCAAGCACAATTTGGGCGAGCTCGGCGACGCGCACCGCCGCCGCGGTGCGCGTTGAAGGATGCCGGCACCACGCAGTTTTTGGCACCAGTGCAAGTGAACACCATGCGCCGGCCACGCACTGAAGAGCAAAGACATCGAACACGCAAAGTGCGAAAAGTTTACCAGCATTGCTCACACAGGTACACCCACGTCTCCTGCCCAAACGAATACGACGGACAACAGCAGCGCAGGATGTCGTTGCTAAGCCTCAGCATTCTGTCTACGGCATTCGAGCGGGGTCGCTTGCCGCAGGGTGACCGATTGCTCTAGAGCCCGAGAAACACCGCGCCACTCGGATGAGGCGGTTACAATCCGCTTTGGGTTTTTTTTTTGTCCTGACGTACTTGCGAAAACGGGTGCATTTTTTATCATCGTAATGTGCATGCAGCCCTAAACTGCTGTGAAATGTATTGATCCAAATGATGAGGAGCTTGCAATTTCAGTAGAAATGTACTTCCTGAGCACCGCTTTTGTTTCGCTCGCGATATTGCCGCTGTTTACAAGGATTCAACCAACACCAACGTTTGAAACTTACAGTTCTTTTTAAGAATAAAGTGTTATCGGGTGACTAGAACGAGAAAGTGCGGGTACGAATAACAATGCACCACAAAAAGCAATTTTTTGAGATACGTTGGCACCTCAGTTACATTGGTCTTCGCTTGCTTCGGTCAAACGCTCACAAATGTAATCTGCACGTGCATTTAGGCTCGTTATGATAAGAAACATAGAAAAAAAGAACGGCGCAATTGAACAAATCTGCAGCCAAGTATATCTTTTTGCAGCATTGAAATCCACGTAAAAGCCTCAAGCAATGATTTTTATATTAGAGACCATATTAGGTGCCTGCGTTTACGGTGCTGTCTGACCGATGCCGTTTCCCCTCCCCTCCCTTTCAATAGCTTAAACAAACAGAGATAGCGTGAGAACATCGCTTACACAGCCTGATATAGCCACCCTCCTGTACTGACAGTTGCGGAACCACTGGAAAAAGAAACGAGCGTCGCAGGGTTGGTTGATGGTTCTCTTGTTGAAAACGCACATATTCCAGTATAGTTATTCCTTTTGCAGCTTTAGACTCGCTATACAATTCGCGTAAAACAAATAAACACCAGCACAACAGCCCTGATTTCTCTTCCGCTGCAGTGGCAGCCCATTTGCACCCCTGCCATAGCGTTTCTCGACGGTGCCACAAGACGCCGCCACAACGCGATGAAAAAGGTGGATTACGGTAACAGAGTGGAAACCAAGAGATGGGTTTAGAAGAAGGGAAGGCCATTAACACGACGGAGGGATGAAATAAAGAAATGTGGGAGTAAACTGTGGACTGGAGCACATGGAGGTAAATGGGAAGGGCCTTCATCCTGCAGTGGACTTGAGTGGCTGATTACGATGATTACTCGCGTGGCTCAAGTGTTACTAAATAATAGCAAAGCTGATCTTCTCAATTCAGAATTCAAATTGAAAGTCGCTAGATTACTCCTCCACCAGAAATTCTTTCACTGATTGGGTTACGCATCTGTTATTATGCCAGCGCGCCCCATGTGCTTCCGCAGTATTTACCAAAACACAGTCTATCTTGCGCACAGCTTGGCTCATTTTAGCCGCGCAGCAGTTTAAGCTGAATATCCAGCCATGCCGGGCGTTGTTCGAAAATCGTGGAAGCAAAACGGACAGGAGTAGGGTGCTAGGTCAAGAAGTGTGAGAAGTGGCGAGGAGGCAGTGACGGTGGCATTGCGGGGACAATTTATGTACACGGCTGATTGCATATGACCAGCGTCCAAATAAAATCGCACAATTCGCGTCGCACATCTTCCATTGGGAAGACATTTCCGCCATTATGAATGTTTGAGAGCTGTGTTTTTGAGAATATCTGTCTCGTTTGCCGCCACACTAACAACACTTGGCGGCGGGGTGCCGCTGTCATACGCTGTTGATCTCATCTTTCGTCATCATCATCAAACCATTATGTGTTACCACCATCGTCGGACAGGCGGAAGAAGACAACGCTCGGGTTCGGGCACGGCAAGCACACAGAGGCTGCTGACACCCCTAAACTAATTCCTAGCAGTATTATTTAACTAGGCAGATGCCTCGACCACTCGCATCTATCGCCTTATGGGGGACAATATACAGCTCCTGCAGCATAAGACTGCACTCGCTTATTCGCAGGCCTCTAAGAGCAGAATTTTGTTAGGATTTGATATGAGTGGTTGGTATATTTCACTCCATTAGCTTTCGGAAAGTACCTTCCCCGATCACCTCCTTCTTTCAGTGGTTCTCGGGGGATACGTTTCAAGCCGTTTTTGTGTAATTGACACAGTAAAATACGTCCGCAGCGGCAATTTTCATGTATTATCAGGCGGAACCTATACTGGCGAATTATTAAAACATTAATTTTTCTCTGAAATCCTAATGGTCAGCGTGGCATTGGTAGGGCAAAATATCGCAACTAATTTTAGAAAATTTGTGCGCTTGACCTACAACAACGGAAAGTAATTTGTTCTCCCAGCATCCAAGCATGGTGATCAGAAAATGGCAAAAGCACACTTTGCCCCATTCACTGCATTCTAGAAGTTATTTGTGAAAACCGAGCCTTGGCTATTACCTACACTGTCGCAGGATTGTCTGTGCCAGAGAGGCACACACACAAGGTTTGTCTCTTTTCTAATCGCGGTTTCTTCGCAAATTGTAGGCTTATTAGGCTTAAATGTAAAGCACGAACCATTTTTCCCCTACCTGAAATTACCACTCAAGAGACAGGACCTGAAATTGTGTTGAAAATCTGTTGGCACTAAAAGTAATAGCACTAAAAAAGCACATTTCCTTACCCTTTCACAGATACTTTTCGGTGACCAAGAAATCAAGACGGAAAGGCAAGGAAATATGTTTAGTAAGTATTAACACCTGCTTTTTGTGCATTATAACTAATGGTGAGCTACAAGATATAGGCATGTAGAACCAGTTACCCTAGCCGAAAGATTACTAGCCGCCCTTCTGGCAATTCATACATGGCTCACCCGCTGCTCACCGGCTGTTTATCAGTGGTGGGAGAGAGAGACAGAGAGAGAGGGGAAAGTGTCTTTACTAACCTCTGGCGATGTTAGCCGGGCTAGAATGCCTAACTTTGTGTGGCAGATGTTTACGTGATAAAGATGATGTGGATGATATTGAAGATGCGGATTCGCACCGATGCGTTTTGGTATTCACAGAGACTGATCTAGCGCTGCCTGCTGTAAGTACGCCATCTGAGTGTTTTAGATCGTAAAACACGTTTGGAACATACCCACGTGTCTCAAACGTCCTTTCATATAATGTACGCAGAAAGAGTTAGTCCAAAAGACACTGATTGTATACTACATAGAGCACATTTACACAGCAGGTTCTGCTGGATTGCTAGCACATCGCAGTGCGTGCAGAGAGGGGATGTTGTCCGTTTAAACCTAAAAAAGAAGTTACGCCTGTAGGAGACATTCAACCACACCCACATATGCGGCATTCAAACGCAGGCTTTTGCAGACTTAAGAGTGTCCAGGTGACATTTCTCGCAGTTTGAATGAAAAAAATACATCAGCGCGTATTGATGTGATACGTCAGCCCACGTTGAACGCTGCATTTTCATGCCTCTCTAGCTGCAGGGGAGAGGCATCTTTCCTGGAGTGGATATTCGGAATGGTATGGATTCTTCCGGTGCCCAATGTTCATGCGCAAACGATGCAGCATCTTCAGCCTTGACATTGGCAGTTATACTACAATGGGCAAGAACCCACTGTACTACTATGCGAAGTTACTCGTATTGCGTTTGGAGATGTAGAGCGTGTATGTCAAACATAAGCTGGTCTTTTGTGAATGACGCTAGTTATTGAAATTCTGCCCCTGAGCCGGTGCAGATAGCTAACTCTCGTGCGGTCTGTGTGACGATGTGAGCGAACGCCACCAGCCGAGCTGCAAGTTCTATAGCCGTATTAGACGTTCTGGGGCGGAAAACGACACTGGCGGTGGTTCGTGATGATCGTATCTGAGCCCGAATAGTATATGATGGGGATAACACTCACCCATCATTGCACAAATGAGTGTAGTCTTCCTATTTTCGTGAAATATAGCCTAAAGCGAAGAACTTCAGGGTGCATGGGAACCGGACCGTGCTCCTTTCTTGTTATGCCGGGCACAGTCGTGGTCTATAGTATAAACATGAACATCCTGGGTGGTTGCTCAGGAGGAGCAGGCTGTTGATAGAGCTGCGGTACAATACACCCACTTATTTGGCTCAGCTTGTCGCTAAAGTATGGCAACGCTGTCTTATGATGATGATGATAGTTGGTTTTTGATGGCGCAAGGCCGACGAGGGCAAAGAGCGCCAGAGAAGTTATTTACTGAAAAGAAGTGATTACCACAAAAGGTAGGTATAAAATGTGTACTGGACATAGTAAGATCAATAAAGATAATGGTGATGGCTGGTGTATAGGGCCAGATTTGATTATGCATGTTAGGAAATGAGGTTTAAAAACTTAACATCTGACAAATATTTAAAAACGCGTTTCACAGAAACCATGGCATCGTCACCTAGAAACAGGGATGGGTGTAGGGGAATATGTTGTCTGTAGAGTTCTCTGAAGTGTTTGTGTCGTGCTGTGTCAAGTGCCTTGCATTGTATGAGTATGTGGACTACGGATAGGCCCTCCCACACCTGCTACACAGGGCTCTTGGAGATCCCGTGAGCAGGTGCGAGTGCGTCACATGTGTATGGCCCATCCGTAATCTAGCTAAGGTAACTTCAATGTGCCTGTTGTGTGAGTCAGTAGCGTATTGTCCCAAGTGTGGTTTTATTACGTGTAGTTTGTTGTCTGTCTGTTCGCTCCAGTCTGCTTGCCAAGGTTTACGGAGTTGTTGTCTAATGTGTGACTTGAGGTCTGTGTAAGGTAGTGTTGCCATGTCTACTGTGTTTCGGAGTGCAGCATTAGCGGCCATTTCATCCGCCACTTCATTACCGCCAATGCCAGAGTGGCCTGGCACCCAACACACAGTCACCCCAAGGTTTGAGGAATAAGCTACCATAATTGTTTTGAAGACAAGACTAATGGCATGATTTTTTGATGACTTTCCGGATGATAATGCACGGACGACGCTCAACGAATCTGTATAAATGACGGATGTAGGAATACGATGTTAAACTATGTGAATTACAACCAAAATATGCCATATCCTTCTGCCGTAAAAATACTTGTATTAACATTCATTGTTCTACATGCTTCAAAATTGGGCCCATGCGCAGCACAAGACACCGCAGTGGACGTTTTAGATGCATCGCTGAAAAACTCTGCAGCCTTGTATTTATCCTGTATATACATGAAATGCTGCAAAATTCCACTTTTTGGTGTCCTGTTCTTATTGTATTTTAAGAAAGACAAGTCACATGCAACAGGACGAAGATGCCATGGTGCTACAAGATCGGTGATAGATGACTTGAATGTGTCTACAAAGGAGAGCTCATGAATAGTGACCTCATCCCTTACTCTGAGCGAGAAGGGAACAGGAATGGATGGGCGATTTGAAAAGAGCTTTGATGTGGATGTATCATTAAAAACTGGTTTAAAAGGATGGTTGTCCATTGATGAAATTTTAGAGGCATATAACAAGTCAACATAGGTTCGCTGGTGTGATAAGCACCATTTGTCACACTCTGCGTAAAGACTCTGTACAGGGCTCGTATGGAATGCGCCACAAGAGAGGCGAAGCCCCAAGTGAAGCACTGGGTCGAGCATTTTAAGTGCTGTTTTAGTGGCTGACTCATACACAACCCTCCCATAGTCCAATCTAGACCCCACTAGGCTTCTTAAAATACGTAACAGGAGTTGCTTATCCGTTCCATTCGACTGGTGGGACAAGATTTTAAGAATGTTGAGAGCCTTTAAACATTTATGTTTCAATTGTTTAATGTTAGGGATGAACGTAAGCCTTTCATCCAACACCACACCCTAAAAACTTGTGTTCCTTCCTCACAGGAATCGATACGCCATTAAGGATAATGTCTGGGTCCGGATGGATCCCACGCCTCCTGGAAAAGACAACACAGGTGCTTTTTCCTGGGTTAAGTTTAAAACCGTTCTTGTCTGCCCAGCTGGCAAGTTTTTTGACACCGAGCTGGACTTGACGCTCACAGATGGACATATTGCATGATTTGAAAGATACCTGGATGTCGTCTACATACATTGAATAAGAAATTGTAGGTGGCAGTGCCTTCCCAAGGGAGTTCATCTTAACTATGAACAGAGTGCAGCTTAGCACTCCACCTTGCGGAACGCCGTTTTCTTGCACATGAACTCTTGAGAGTGCGCTACCTACTCTCACGCGAAACGTTCTTTCGGACAAATAACTAGCAAGGGTGTTGAGCATAAGGCCCGAAGGCCATATAGGCCTTCTCAAGGTCAAAAAACACCGTTGTGCAAAACTGTTTGTGAATGGAGGCGTCCTTTATATAGGACTCGAGCGCGACGAGTTGGTCGTTGGTTGACCGCCCCGCCCTGAAGCCTGCCTGGCAGCTCTCGAGAAGACCATTGTACTCAAGAAAGTACATGAGTCTCCTGTTTATCATCTTCTCGAGGAGCTTGCACAGGCAGCTTGTGAGGGCGATGGGCCGATAGCTAGCGGGAGAGGAAGGGTCTTTTCCTTCCTTCAGGAAAGCCACTACTATGGCCTCTCTCCAAGAGCGAGGAATGTGCACCGAAAGCCATATGTTGTTGTATAGATGCACGAGTGTTTCAAGAGTGTCTGGGTGTAGGTATTGTATCATGGTGTATGTGATTTTGTCTGCACCTGAAGCTGAAGGTTTACATGCGTTCAGAGCAACGTTCAGCTCATGAATTGAAAAAGAAGAATTGTAAGAAGTGTGCGACTTGTTGTTATCACGCAGGGACTTCTTTTCTACAGATGTCTTGTGTTTCATGAAAGTGTTTGTGTACTGTGCTGAACTGGACACGTGTTCGAAGTGTTGTGCAAGTGTGTTAGCCTGGTCTTCCAGTGTGTCCCCTGTTGTACTAACCAGGGGCAGGCTGTGTGTCTGTTGTCGTTTTAGTTTTCGTATTCGTGTCCAGACTTTGTGTGTGTCAGTGTATGAGTTGATGGAAGTGAGGAAGGTGCGCCAACTCTCCCTTTTCGACTCATGACGCACTCGCTTCCTAAAAGCCTTTGCCCGTTTAAAAGAAATTAGGTTATCTGACGTGGGGTATCAGCGAAGGACACCCCACGCCTTGTTCTGGGCCTCTCGCGCCCGCCTACAGTCCTCGTTCCACCAGGGCCTCCTTGAGTTGCAGGATGCACTGGAGGCCTGCGGCATAGACTTTTCGGCGGCGTCGAGTATGTGTGCCGTGACGAGTTGGGCTGCTTCCTCCACGTGTAGGTGTTTTATGGTTGTGTGGTGTAGTTTAGATGTTTCTGTGAATGTGCTCCAGTTTGCTTTTGATTCATTAAACCTGTTATGGGAAGATGGACTGCATGGGCCTTTACCTATGTACGTTAGGGAAGTGGGGAAATGGTCACTACCATATGGGTCTGTGCCCACACCCCACTCAAGACATGGAAAGAGAACTGCGGAACCAATCGCCAAGTCAAGATGCGAGTATTTATTGTGTCCTAAGTTATGGTATGTAGGCTGTTTTTTGTTGAAAAGGCATGCTCCGGGGGATGTAAGAAACGTCTCTATCAGGCGACCGCGGGCATCCGTTCTGGAGGAGCCCCAAAGAGAGTTGTGCGCATTAAGGTCGCCTGTTAGTATGTATGGTTCGGGCAGCTGGTCGACCAGTGCCTCGAAATCAGAGCTCAGAAGTGCAAAATCAGGAGGAATGTAAATGGAGCATACCGTTATCAACCGAATAAATATTATCGTACGGATTGCTACAGCCTCGAGGACAGTGTTCAGAGTGACAGGGTGGCAGGCTAAGGTTTTCCCGGCAATTATGGCCACACCGCCAGAAGAGTGTGTGCAGCCATCCGTGTCCTTTCTGAAGACCATGTAACTATTCAAGAAATTTGTGTGCTTGGAATTGAAATGTGTTTCCTGAACATACATTACACTTGGCTGATTAGCATGCAGTAGTTCGTATACATCGTCAAGACTTTTAAGAAGGCCTCTACAGTTCCATTGAATTACGTTTTCTCTTCCCATTATTTAGTGTGAGAGCTACTGGAGTGTGTGTGTGTTTGTTTATGTGTCGTCTTTCGGGGCTGTGACCCTCGCCTTTTTTGGCTTGTCGGGAGGCTTTGGCGTCAGGACGCGTTTCTTGCGCTGCGTTGCAGGCAGGAACGGCCCGACATCCATGTCGTCGTCGGATGTCCGAGGGGTGCCCGACGGAACGGGCCCCCCGGACTTGGCCCCCCCTCGGGAGCCCTTCGTTTGAGCCGCCACCGCCGAGGGCATGCGGGGCGCCAGAGATGGCACGGGCGGTGCGGTGGCGGTGGGAACCGGTGCGGGGCCTATGGTGTCCATCACCTCGGTACCCTCCAACGCTCTGGAGAATGGGGAGACAGAGGCGGGAGCGGCACCGGTCCCGACGGAAGAGGTTGCCACCACAACCGCTGCTGCCTCGGCAAGCGGCGTGGTGGCGGGTTGGGCTGCCAGAGGCAACCCAGAGGGGGGCGACGGAGGGACCAGGTCAGACGCGCTGAACTGGGTCCCTGTGGAAACCAGACGCCGCTCCGCCCCCCGGCGAGCTGTGTCGGCGTACCTCCCCAGAGGGAAAGAGGCGAAGCTCTTCCGCGCCTCTTGGAAGGTGATGTTTTCAGTGATTTTGAGGTTGAATATTTTCTTTTTCATCTGGAACCTTTCACACGTGCGGGAGTACGCAGCATGAGGTCCATGACAGTTGCTGCACAATAATTGTTGAGCCTGGCAGTTATCTGTATCATGATCTTGAGATTAACATTTTGCACACGTTGTTTTTCCACGACAGGAGGTGGTGCCATGCCCGAACCGTTGGCACTTGAAACAGCGCCGCGGGTTCGGGATGTAAGGCCGGACAGAACAATGAATGAAACCCGCTTTGATGGATTCAGGGAGTGTGGAACGGTCAAATGTCAAGATTATATGCTTTGTCATGATTTGCTTATCATCTCGCCGCATGGTGATGCGCCTTACTGCCGTCACGCCCTCGCCTTTCAGACCTTCGAGCAGATCGGCTTCCGTCTCATTTATCAGATCTGGCTCAGAAATCACACCCTGAGAGCTATTGAGGCTACGGTGGGGTGTGACTCTGATGTCCAGATCTGCCATGCGATTCTGGGTAAGGAGGCTTGTGGCTTGCTGGCGAGTGTTCACCTCGAGCAGAACTTCGTCGGTTCTCAGTTTCTTGGCTTGGAAAGACTTGCCAAGGATGCCTTCAAAGAATTTGGTGATAAGGAACACTGACTGGGAGGAGATAGGATTTGACTTGTCAAGAGATTCAACAATCAAGAAGCGCGGATAGTTATCTGGCTTTTGGGATGCAATTGTTGGCAAGGGTGGGAATGAAGCTTCGGTGCGGCCCCTTTTCGGGGGCCGATCACGTTTGGGGGGGGGGGGGTTGGAAAATGCCATATGATACATTGGAAAAAGCAGGGAGACGGGGGTACTTTCTTCTTACCTTACGCTCTACAGCCTTAATGCTGGAGGCCGCAATTCCATGCGTCCAGACTTACGAGATGTTTCGGGTAGCATGGGTAGTAATATAAGTGGCTCGCCTCAAGCCAGCCACCCCAAGGACAAGATTACTTCTTTCACAGGCATATTCCGCATGCCCTACATTAACACCGGCAGTTCAATGAACTCTCTTTTCCGGCTGTATGAAGCGGTCTGCGTTGACCTGCGCTACAGCACCCCTGCTTGCGTCCCTCTATGGAAAGGAAGTTCGAATCTGCTGCAGGGCATGCAAGCACAAATCTTGCGGGACCGCTGCAAGAGCAACTTCAAGCCACAAGCCTCCTTACCCTGGTAGTCAAAGATGTCCCGGAGCTCCCTGCCTGGTGAACAGACAGGGAGCCCATCCGCCGGAGCTTGACCTGGGCTCCGACGGCCACCGTTCGTGGTTTCTAACCCTCCACCTATAAACACATCGCCACGGTTGGATCGAGCTTATGTTTGGGGGCTCGGGGTCCGCGGTATCGCCAGTACCGTCACCAGGATTGGTCAAGGTGCCCCGTGCGGGGGGCAACGCTGTCTTGCCACAATCCAGAGACACGCTCTAAGCAATTACTGAATGCCTAGAGCGAGTGGCAAGAGCAACTTCAATTATATAGGTGTTTTTGATGGTTGAGGCTGTCTTTAGAATGAAAAAGCGGTCCCGCAAGATTTGTGCTTGCATGCCCTGCAGCAGATTCGAACTTCCTTTCCATAGAGGGACGCAAGCAGGGGTGCTGTAGCGCAGGTCAACGCAGACCGCTTCATACAGCCGGAAAAGAGAGTTCATTGAACTGCCGGTGTTAATGTAGGGCATGCGGAATATGCCTGTGAAAAAAGTAATCTTGTCCTTGGGGTGGCTGGCTTGAGGCGAGCCACTTATATTACTACCCATGCTACCCGAAACATCTCGTAAGTCTGGACGCATGGAATTGCGGCCTCCAGCATTAAGGCTGTAGAGCGTAAGGTAACGCTTCATCAAAGCGATCGCACCACATTTGTTCAATGAGATTTGTGAACTTTCTGCTACCTGAAATGCCACAATGGATTGACTTGCCCGCTACAGTCTTCACGATAACAACCCGTTCATACGGCCAGGACGCCACATGCAAATGTTTCCGCAAAGAGAGAGATTTTTACCGACTGGGGCGCGAATTTCTTCATGCCTATTATGTCTACTTTCAAGGATGCAGGGCTCAGCACCCCATCATGAGCGACACCTCGATTTACCTTGAGTAGCGATGAGTCGCCGCTGCCTGTAGACATGCAAACATGCCTATTATTCTGATACCCATGCATGCATTCGGCACCTGATGCCGATAGACTTCATCGCTCAGGGGATGACTTATACCTCCACGCATTAGTACGCTGACTTTATCTCAGGAACACGGCACAATATTGCTGCGCCGAAACTTAGCTTGTGTATTTCTATTCGCTCAGCGAATGACATTGTTGAAGCTGCTATGACCCTTCCGAAAGCTGGACATCTGTGCGGTATATATTTATGATAGTGATATCCCAGTCCTTCAGATACCCACCAGTTTTTTTTTTGAAACTGATGACGAACCGTGAAACTCGGAATACTCCGGATCGCTTCAAGTCGGTAGGACTCAATGACAGTAGGGACATTACCAAGCGTTAGACATAGGAAAACGCGACTGTTTCCACCTTGGCTCTGGACTGTCAGTTTCCTCCAAACAATTGTAGGCATGCAGAAGACAATTTTTTCCTTTTCAGCTAAATGTGAGAGTGTTGTGTAGGTATGTTATCCGGTCCCGGACAACTCGATTTCAAGATAGAAGTTGCTGAAGGGAGCACCTCTGCTAATGAGAAAGGCCCGGCCATTGGGATAACCGGTTCTGATCATATTTTGGTTGAGGGAGAGCATGGCGGAAAAAGAGCGGCTGCCGCTGCAGTAATTTTCATGCCCCAAGCGTCAGAGACGTGGATGTCACTGGTGTTCTTCCTCATTAAGATGGATTTGGACAAGTACAGGGGAGTTTGGGGGGCCCAAACTTCTGAGAATGTGCCATATTCATTAGAGCGGCTTCTGGGGCTCCAGCTTGGGGCACTAAAATTAAAACTCACTCTTGGAGGGAATTGGTCATAGGCCCCTTAATTTCCTTCTCCGCTCACCTTGAAGCTCGGATATCTCTAGGCGATTGTGTCCGGCGTGCTCGTTTTACCCTTCGTCTAACAGCGGAAACCCTATCATGCTTTGGGCCGGAAGGGGCGTATGTATGCGGAAGCTTCAGGAGCTTTGATCTCAGCTTTAGAGTTTTTTACACGATGTTCACAAAGGTTTTATACAAGTTCAGTGAGCACACGCTTCATTCATCCCATTTTTAAATGCCTCCCAGTCAGAGGAGTGAATTACAAGTTGTGCACGGGAACCCGGGATGCCATCCACAGAAATGTAAGTCGGAGAATGGTCGCTGCCATGCAGCAAATGCCCAATGCCCAGCTCGTCTTAAGCAGAAGTTTGGACAAAATTAAAGTGACACCAAAGGCGCTGATATCTTTTCCTTGCAGACGTTGGACTCCCAAGAGTTGACAACGCGTATACCATGCTTATGATTGATGTCCAGAAGGTGTCTTCCTTTAGTTGTCGTTTTTCTGCTGCCTCCGAGGTGATAAAGAGCATTTAAGTCGGCGGACAAGATGTGCGGGGCTGGTGTAGTACCAGCGATGCCTTATAAGCAATTTATTGCAATGATACACCAGGTGAAATATAAGTGGCGATGTTTGTAAAGAGCAACCAAGCAACGCGAACTGTCGCTGCCATGCCATGGCGGAAGACTATGCTGTTTTACTACATGCGGGGCCCCCTAACAACGGAAGGGTTAACATGAGATGACCAAAAGAACCCATTGAAAATTTTAGAGTGGGCATGGTACGATTTTAATTAGTCCCACTACGGTTCACAAGGGAAACAACTTTAAACGAAATTGGAACTCCTCGATTGGACTTGCCGGGCGAGTTTGACACCTACCGCGTAATCATCTTACTGATTGAGGCAAACAAAACTATCCCGCCAGCGGCGACTTCGGCGCTAGTTGAAGGTGCTATTTGCTTTAAAAGAAAACCTAGGACTTTCGTGCCCCAGATTGTACCTGGCGCACCACGTCGGATGACTAAAGGTGCCGAATGCTTTAATAATATCGCGGGAGCATCGGTCGGCAGGTGGACTAGCGACTTTTCATGGTAGAAAG
This sequence comes from Haemaphysalis longicornis, assembly GCF_048455015.1. NCBI lineage: Eukaryota > Metazoa > Arthropoda > Arachnida > Ixodida > Ixodidae > Haemaphysalis > Haemaphysalis longicornis. The sequence goes on from NW_027526204.1 coordinate 111,050,285, forward strand.
CGGCGAAACAAGCGAGAACAGATCTCACAGTTCACGTGCGCAGTGTGGTGCCACCAGTGCCACTATTGTCTCCTACGGTCTTTCCGCAAGCGCAACACAACTTCTTTCCGCTTGCAATCAGCCTCATATCTTCATTGCTGGGTGGTGGCAATGTTCCTTGTGCGGCCAGTTCACGGAAACTACACTGTGCATGTGAACTGTTCGCCCCTTTCAACCCTGATAAGGTGCTGATCCACCTCCGGAGGATGCTCCCGCGACAATACTAAAATGTCCGGTGGCCGTACCTCGTAATGAACCTCCAGAAAGCACAAACTGTTTGTTGTCAAACTTTATCGAAATTACAATCATTTACTGACATTCCTTGGTGTCTCCGCAAGACCTAGAGCTTCAAAAAGCCCCCAAGTGGGACTCACTAAAACTCTCGCACGCCTAAGAATCCCCGGTTATTCATTGAACGCGAAAGTATAGGCATTCAGTCGTAGAACAAAGAGCATTGTATGCTACGTACCGCCAAGCCCAACAACGGCTGTTGAAGGAAACGGCTCTGAAAGCATACCCACATCCACCACTCCACTGAAAATTGTTGCCACATGTTTCGGGCGAAGAAAGTGGTTGATTCTATGAACGTCGAGAAAGTGGCGCCTACAAAGCCCGTGTTGAGTAAGAAATTGAAGTTTGAGTTTGTTTCGCCTGTGATACGATATATTTTCTAGCCTTTAGCGGAAGCACTCGAAGGAGCTTGTATGCGGACGGGGCAGCCCAGTGATCACACGAACACCCCTCACGCAAGTAGCTTGTAACAATGTACAGAAAGCAACTGGCAGTACAATTTAATAACCTAACTGTGCATGGACTATGCGCACAACACAAAAATGAGAGGAGTATAGCACATACATAACGAAGTAAAACACATACATATATAACCATAGGGCAAACTGGATAACCGTAATGCCATGATTTTTATGGTTATCAAGCGAGAAGAGACCACCCAGAAAAAGAACAGGCAATTCTGTAAACAACAGTGGAAATAACATTACAGGGTGACAATACACACTACTCTATGTTTGATTGCACCCAATCATTTTTACGTTTTTTTTTCAGTTTGCTAGCTGAAGCTACTGTAGAATGTGTAAGAAATTACTTTATTATTGAACTAACAAGGTGCATAGAATTCTCATTTTCTTTTAGAATACCCTCTCTACACTCTAGCTCTGATAAAAGGTTGTATATGATGGAGGTCCCAAGCTTTCTTGTTCTTTATTTTGTATTTATCTAAAAAATGTGTTATATGAGCAGTGTAGCCATGAGACGTTTTTGCACTGTAATCATAGAGTGACTACAAAGTATATCTTCAATGGCTGTAGTACTGCATGTTATTCCATAACCAAAGTTTCTTGCTATGTTACGAACAATGGTATTTAAATGTTTATTCTCTTTTGAAGCCCACCCATAAATAGTTTTTCCGTTCCTCAATATCGATTCACCCAAGATTTCTACACCACCTTTCCTAGACGAACATCAGAAACCATTCCTAGTTTATAAAAAACGCAAAAAAACTGCTGTCAGTTTTGCGCAACATGCTCAATATGGTGGATAAAGGAAACTGTGCCATCGAAGAACACACCTAAATATTTTACTTTGGTGAGGTAATTGAATAATTGGCATGTACAATTTCTCCAAGGATATCCATGAAGAAACTGTTAAAACGAAGAACCAATTTTTCTGAGTGGGCTGTGAAAGAAGGAAAGTGCGTTTTATCGTGATTTGTAAAAATATAGTCTCTTTGAAACCCTGTAAATAGTTTAGAGATGTCCATTTTGAATCATTTGATTCCATCTATGTAACTGCCATTAACCAAAAAAGTGCCGCATCATCTGAATGCTGCAATATTTTAGAATGTAAGGATAACTGAGCCAAATCGTTTATGTAAAAATTAAACAATAAAGTCCTAAAATTGATCCTTCTGGAAAAGCAAACATCAATGATAACAAGTCAATATTAGTGTCATTACGTTACATTCTAATATCGTTCCTGGAAGTAGCTTAAAATAGTTCTGCATAAACTCCGCGAAATCTTAAATAAGATAACTTATTTATTACCACAGTTTGGTTCATTGTATCGAATTGTTTTTGTAAATCTAGAAAGAGGGTGACTACAATTTTATTATTGTACATTTTCTCATTTACATAATCCGAAAGATCTTCAAGTAGTGTGGTGGAACCTTCAAAAACCCGTATTCAATATTTGATTGAAGCTTGTACTTTCTCTTAATGAAGTTGTCCTTTTATAAAGAATTTCTTTCAGCATACTTGGCACGGCAGGTGAAATTGCAGTGGGCCTATAATTATCATACCGTTGCTTCGGACGACCTTCGTAGATAGGTCCTAAGGATACCTTCATTTGTGATGGAATCTAGCCTGTATTTAAAATGCTTCTAAAATTTAATGAAGTAACTTCTTCAATTTTTGAAACCTGATAAAAATAACACTAACGTGGATCCGATCGCGTCCTGCAGATCTGATCAAGGACAAAGTTCTCAGTGCGGAAAATATTTCAAGCTAAGTTAAAGCATAAATGTATGCTGGGTGCTCGTTAGACTTCACAATTGAATTCGAAGTCGGCACTGGTGGATTCGTACTTCGCAATTTAACAGCGGCATTAGCGAAACACTCATTGAAATTATTTGCCAACGGATACGTTTCAATGCCTTAGAAGTTGGTAGTAATAGTCGCGTCGATACTACTTTTGTGTGTTCTCCCGCCTAATGACTTTACTGTGTTCCAGATTTTCTTTGGGTATTTCCTACATTGATTTCATTCATTTCTATAGTACCAATTTTTCGGCACCGGTAACTGAGCAGTGTGGTTTTTCTCAATTGCCTTAATTCTTCCTTTGAAGACAGGTTTGATAGGTCTTTCTTAGATAGATGCCACAGTCGCTGCTTTAGGAAACTTGTTTCCATTATTTAATTGTTTATCCAAGGCGTTTCAACATTGGGAAAGAGAGTGAGAGAGTGAAATAATCAAAGATAAAGGCAAAGACGAGATATGGCAAGGCACGATTTCAACAATGGCTGGTCTAGCATACGTTTTAATGCAAAGATCCAGGAATATGAGGTGTATACTGATAGAAGGAAACGTGCAGCACGATTCTTAACGCATTCAATGAACACTGTAAGGTTATCGTGATGTGGGCAAAAGACCGCACTGACATACTCTAATTTAGGCATGGCAAAAGCTCTGTAAAATTTAATGGCAGTTCGAGCGGAGGACAGATTAGTGTGCAAGAAGTCGAGGGCACGGTAACAGAGTTTATAAGGTAGTTTATGTGATTGGTGGAGTTAGATCATGAAAGATGATGATGCCTAAGTACTTGAATGAGTTAGTGGCGGCCATTGCGGCTTTAATTCAGGCATACGCGGAGTTTACATACTTGCGAGGCCAGTTGTAGGAAACTAATTACGGCTTGCTAACGTTATTGGTACCATTTCCGGCACCATTCCTGGATATTAAAGAAGTCGTGTGGAAGAGTACTGGTATGGTTAGAGGTTAGTATGGGACGCTAAATTGCGCAATGATCTTCGAAATCAGAGACATATAATGAGACAGCAAGAGGTAGATCATTACGTAAATTAGCAATAGTAATGTTCCGAGAACTCCTTTGGGAACTGCAGACAGTACAGGGGATAAGCCGGAAGTGTGCGAATTTGCATAGGCATACTGCTTGCGGTCGGTTAAAAATATTTGTATCCAATAAGGAACATGCGGGCGTAGGTTTGAACGGGAATGCTAGTAAAAGCCGGGCGGGAATTACTCTATGATACGTTTTCTCGAAGTCCACCATTAGGGCATCAAAAGAACGTTTTTTTCTAGATAACTCTGCAGATCAGGAAAAAAGGGGCAAGCTGAATGTCACAAGAATAATCTTTTGAAAACCGTGCTTATTTGGATCAAACAACTTCACAGACGAATTAAAAAAAACTATATTGTCACGAAGCCAAGGACGATGCAGTTGTTAGGAAAAGAAACAAGTTTCTTGGAGCGAACTTGTGCTCCCCTAACAACTGAAAAGAATACAGAGGCGGCGAAGCAGCGGTCAACAAAGTGACGTACGTACGTCGGCAAGCGTCGCAGAATCGAATACCTCGGCGTCTGCTCTGCCGGCTCTTTATCTTTCGGCGCGCCTGGTTCTCGAACCGTCGATTCGCATCGAGAACATTGTAGATCCAAGAAGATTATTCCGTGCTGTTCACGTTAGATCGGGATGCTCTCCGTGTCAGAACAGATAACACATGCGGCACAGAAAGAAAGAACGGAACACGCGCTTCCCTTGGCACACAGATAACACAGACCGGCGCAGCCGGGTGGTAAAAGCAAAATACAAATAAACAAACCCAATGCATGGTTCGCGGCATTACCCCCCCTCCAAGAGTGCATCGACCCGATGCTAAAATAAGCGACAGTCCGAACAAATAAAAATAAAAGTTCGTCATCGTCTGTAGAAATGTTTTAAGCGAACCACGTGGACGACGTCGGGCCGCGTGTGTCGTCGTGATGTGCCGGAGTCACCATCGGGGATCACTTCGTAGATAAGTTGGCCAACACGTCGTAGAATATTGTAGGGTCCGAAATATCGTCGCAGAAGTTTCTCACTCAGTCCGCGTCGTCGGATGGGAGTCCAAACCCACACACGATCCCCTGGGTGGTACTCGGCGACTCGGCGTCGGAGGTTGTAGCGGCCGGCATCCACCAGCTGCTGGTCCGTTATACGAACTCGAGCGAGGTGGCGGGCCTCCTCCGCACGCTGAAGGCATCCTTGGACGTCGGCGTTCGGGTCGTCGTCTTCTACGTGAGGCAGCATGGCGTCAAGCATTGTAGTTGGCAGTCTTCCGTAGACGGGCTCGAATGGTGTCATCTGCGTGGTTTCTTGGATAGCCGTGTTGTACGCTAACGTGACATACGGGAGAACTTCGTCCCAAGTCTTATGTTCAACGTCGACGTACATGGACAGGATATCCGCAATCTTCTTGTTCAAACGTTCCGTTAGACCGTTCGTTTGGGGGTGGTACGCCGTCGTTCTTCGGTGATCCGTGTTGCTGTAGCGTAAGATTCCTTGCATGAGCTCCGCAGTAAAGGCCGTTCCGCGGTCCGTGATAAGGACTTCAGGAGCTCCATGTCGCAGCACAACTTGTCTTATGAAAAACCTGGCGACTTCTTGTGCAGTCCCCCTCGCAAGAGCGGCGGTCTCCGCGTAGCGCGTCATGTAGTCTGTTGCTACGACAATCCACTTGTTCTCGGATCGTGATGTAGGGAACGGGCCCAGAAGGTCCAGTCCAATCTGTTGGAAGGGCCTTGATGGGACGGCGATCGGCTGCAGAAGTCCGGCGGGTCTCGTTGTTGGCGTTTTTCGTTGCTTACAGTCACGGCAGCTCCGGACGTAGTGGGTGACGTCGGATGTAAGGCGGGGCCAGGAGTACTTCGCCTTGATTTTTCCAATTGTGCGGGCTATGCCGAGATGTCCGGAAGACGGGTCGTCGTGGCACGCTTCCAAAATTTCGTCACGGAGGTCTGTGGGGATGACAAGAAGGTAATTCGTTCTCGTTCCGGGGCTGAAATTCTTCTTCACAAAGACGGAGTTTCTCAGGCTGAATGCTGGTAAGCTGCGTTTGAATGTTCTAGGTACGGTGATGTTGCATCCGTCGAGGTAGTCGATTATCACGCGTAAGTCAGGGTCGGCACGCTGCTGGGCGGCTAGGTCGCTCTCCGTCACGATTCCGAAGAACGCGGTGTCTTCATCAGAGTCTTGTGCTGGTGGGTCGACGGAGGCGCGGGACAGGCAGTCGGCGTCGGAGTGTTTCCTGCGGATTTATAAACGACTGTAACGTCGAACTCCTGCAGGCGGAAGCTCCACCGCCCAAGACAGCCAGAGGGGTCCTTCAAATTGGCGAGCCAACACAGCGCGTGGTGGTCTGTCACAACCTTGAATGGTCTTCCATACACGTATGGGCGAAATTTTGAAATCGCCCATATAATTTCCAGGCACTCTTTCTCAGAGACAGAGTAGTTTTTCTCCTCCTTCGACAGACCACGGCTGGCATAGACGATTACCTTTTCGCACCCGCTTTGTTTTTGGACGAGGACGGCACCCAAGCCTATATCACTGGCGTCCGTGTGTATTTCCGTTTCGGCGTTTTCGTCGAAATGAGCGACCACGGGCGGGCTTTGCAGGCATTTTTTCAGCTCGCCGAATGCTTTTTCTTGGTTGTTGTCCCAGCTGAAAGGGGTGCTATCATTCGTCAAGCGCGTGAGCGGCTCTGCAATGCGTGCGAAGTTTGCGACGAATCGCCGGTAGTATGCGCACAGTCTGAGAAATCTTCGCACGCCCTTCTTGTCTTTCGGCCTTGGGAAGTTCGCAACGGCTGAAGTTTTTGCTGGGTCAGGTAAGACTCCCGCGGCGTTGACGACGTGGCCCAAGAACTTGAGTTCCTCGTAAGCGAAGCGGCACTTTTCGGGCTTCAGAGTTAACCCCGACGTACGGATGGCCTCGAGTACACAGTCCAGCCTTGCGAGGTGTTCGTCAAAAGTCCAGGCGAATACAACGTCGTCGAGGTATACGAGGCAGGTGTGCCACTTCAGGCCAGCTAGCACCGTGTCCATGACTCGTCGAAACGTTGATGGCGCCGTGCACAGCCCGAAAGGCATCACCTTGAACTCGTATAGGCCATCCGGGGTTATAAATGCAGTCTTCTCTCGGTCTCTCTCGTCCACTTCAATTTGCCAGTAGCCGGTCTTCAGATCCATCGATGAGAAGTACTTCGCATGGCAGAGGTGGTAGAGGGCGTCGTGGATTCGTGGCTGGGGATACACGTCCATTTTGGTGATTTTGTTCAGTCACCGGTAGTCAACGCAGAACCGTAATGTGCCGTCTTTTTTCTTCACGAGTACTTCAGGCGGAACCCACGAACTTTTCGATGGCTGTATTACGTCGTCGCTGAGCATGTCGTCGACTTGAGTCCGGATGGCTTCCCGTTCGTGCGAAGAGGCGCGGTACGGTGACTGTCGGGTAGGTCGGGCTCCATCTTCGGTTATAATGCGGTGCTTCGCTAGGGGTGTCTGACGTAATTTTGAGTTTGCCGAAAAACACTCGCTGTAGCGACGGAGCAAATCCAGTAATCTGTCCCGGTTTTCTTGCGGCAGCGCCGGGTTCACGTCGAAAGGTTGCGGCGGCTTGGAAGCATCTGCGCGTGCGTATTCAAAGTGAGCGACCGCGATCACTTGACTTTCTTCTTGCGTTTCTTCGAGGAACGCAATTGCAGCGCCCTTGTTTAGAAGCTGGTACTCCTCGGTGAAATTGGTGACCAAAACATGGGATTTCCATTGCTTAAAGCGCGCAATGCCTCTTGCGACGGAGACACCGCGGTTGAGAAGCAACCTTTGGTCACCCTCTACGATAGCATCGATGTTAGGGGCAGCATCCTCACAGTAGACGGCGATCATCAAGCTTGCGCGGGGTGGCAGGGGAAAAAGTTATCGACTTGGTCTGGAGATCAATTATTGCGCCGTTGTCCGTCAAAAAGTCCATTCCGAGTATTACGTCGCGGGAGCAGTTAGGTGAAATTATGAACGCAGCAGGGTACGTGATGCCGTCTATGGTGATTTGAATAGTGATTGTGGGGTTTAACGCGCCGGCGCAACGCAGGCGATGAGGCGCGTCGTAGTGGAGGGCTCCGGATTAATTTTGACCACCTGGGGATCTTTATCGTGCGCCGAAATCTCGTACACACGGGCGTTTTTGCTTTTCGCCTCCATCAGAAAAGCGGCCGCCGCGGCCGGGAATCGAACCCGCGACCTTGTGCTCAGCAGCGCAACGCCTTAGCCACTGAGCCACCGCGGCGGGTGCCATCTATGGTGACGCGGGATGTGCACATTCCACTTGGCGTTACGAGATGGCCTCCTGCTGTGCGTATATGCGGACCGTCCCATCTTGTCGTAACTTTCTTCAGCTTAGACGCGAATAACCCGCTCATCACCGAGTAGTCGGCTCCCGTGTCGATGAGGGCGACTACGTCAAAGCCGTCGTTGGACAACTGGACGTCGGACGCTGCCTTCCTCGAGTTCCGGGTGCGTCGGGGCGTCGCATCTCGGCTTGTACATGTTGACGGTCGGGTACTGTGCGTCGTCATTGTCGTCGTCTGAGCGGCAGGTTTGGTCATGTCAAGTACGCGTCGCGCCGTGTGGTGTCCTCGTGTTCAGGAGTCACGTCAGGGTTAGGTCGGGTCGTCGGGATGAGGGCATATCGTAAGTCACAGCCTTCGGCAAATCGTTGCGTCGTTGGAGGGTTTTCGGTTTTCCGCCGTTGTGCAACTTCACCTCCAGAAGTTGTCGCCTTTTGTTTCCCCCGCGTGGGCTGGGGGACCTTCCACGTGCGAAGTCAGCACTGCTACGGCGGTCCGGCGACTGGTACGGGCAGGGCGACGGCGAACGGTTGAAACGGGCTGGTCCACGGCTGGTGTTGGACAGGTATTCTTCAATGTCATATGGGCGCTGGCCGGGTTGGGGTCGTGCTGCGTCGACGGAGAAACCCCGAAGTCCGAGTCTCTTGTATGGGCAGGGACGGTAGACGTGGTCGGCCTCTCCGCAGTGGTAGCACAGAGGACGATTAGCCGGTGTTCGCCATACGTCAGCTTTCCGCGGCGTCTGCTTACGTACTACAGGGTGTCGGGCGGGTGACCGTGGTTGGTGGGTAGGGCGGGGCATCTTGACGACGTGTTGGAACCGGGCGGTGTCGACGAACAGCCGCGGAGTAGGTCATACCCTCGGGCTCGCGGGGTGCTTCGGACGGCGTAGAAGTTCCCAAAGCCTGCTGTACTTCTTCCCGGATCACGTCAGTCAGGGAAGCGACTTGAGGGTGGGCCGTCGTCCTCGGAAAAAGTTTTGGCAGCTCCTCTCTCACTACTGCGCGGATGGTCTCGCGTAGGCTATCAGCCGGAATCCGCATTTTGTCGCCGTAGTTTGCACTGGCCGCGCCAACAAAGTTCCGGTCATACTGTTTAGCACGCATTTCGAAAGCCTTCTCAATCGTGCTGGCTTCGGTCACGAATTTGAAGACAGTTTTTGGCGGGTTGCGGACAAGTCCAGAAAACAGCTCCTCCTTCACACCGCGCATCAAGAAGCGTAACTTCTTTTCTTCCGTCATTTCGGGGTCCGCGCGGCGAAATAGTTGCTTGATCTCCTCAACGAAGATCACGACCTCTTCTTTGGGGTGTTGTGTCCGAGTTTCAAGCAAAAGCGCAGCTCGCTCTTTTCTCTCAACGCCAGTGAATGTCTTAACTCCCTTTTGAATTGAGTCCAGTCGGTCAAAGAACTCTCATGGTTCTCGAACCAAGTTCGAGCAGCATCTTCTAAGTAAAAGAAGACATGCCGGAAAGTTTCTTCGTCGTCCCACCTGTTCAAGATGCGGATGCGCTCCAGCTTCTCCAACCATTCTTCGAGGTCTTCAGTGGGGGCTCCCCGGAACGATGGCGGTTCCCGGGGCTGCTGCAGGACGATTCGCGGCGTTGGTTCTTGCACCATGGTGTTGGTTGCAGCGTTCCTTCTCTTGGGCCCTTCTGGCATGACACCGAACTCGGGTAGCAATCCTTGCACTCAGCGGCTTTCTCTGGTTGGGCTGGCTTGGCGGCTTCCAGATGTCGTAGAGAGCATAAAAAGACAGTACCCAGCACCTCCACCAGATGTCACGAAGCCAAGGACGATGCAGTTCTTTGTAAAAAGTAACAAGTTTATTGGAGCAAACTTGTGCTCCCCTAACAACTGAAAAAAAAAATACAGACGCGGCGAAGCAGCGGTCAACAAAGTGACGTACGTACGTCGGCAAGCGTCGCAGAATCGAATACCTCGGCGTCTGCTCTGCCGGCTCTTTATCTTTCGGCGCGCCTGGTTCTCGAACCGTCGATTCGCATCGAGAACATTGTAGATCCAAGAAGATTATTCCGTGCTGTTCACGTTAGATCGGGATGCTCTCCGTGTCAGAACAGATAACACATGCGGCACAGAAAGAAAGAATGGAACACGCGCTTCTCTTGGCACAGAGATAACACAGACAGGCGCAGCCGGGCGGTAAAAGCAAAATACAATTAAACAAACCCAATGCATGGTTCGCGGCAATATGGGAGTACAATATTTTCCATGATTTGGAGGGATGCGCTCGTAGCGATAATAAGTCGGCAGTTATTAGATTAGGAGCGGTCACCTTTTCTAAAGACCAGAGTAATTTTCCCAAAACGCCATTCTTCTACAACTGAGCCCCTGTCAGGTAACTTAAATATGGTGGATAGGGAGAGCTGCTCATGTGTTTTGTGTTCTTTAAAATTTTCGCATCGATGCCATCAATGTCTAATGAAAACGAGTTCGATGATGTGGGGATTAATTTAGCGATACCATGAGGATCGAATGTGATGCTTTGCATTGGGATATGGTCCGGAAGATTATCATTTCGTTTGTGTTTGAAGACGAAAAGAATTGCTCAGGACGTCCGCTCAATTCGTGTCTGAGACACTTTTGCTGGAATTCTCGAGCAAGTAAATTCTATTGGGTTGGTTTAGGGTTAATTTTTATCCAAATGCGCTTTGACCATTTTCTAGCATGGCAGGGAAGATAGTGGAAAATGATTTTTGGGCCTTTGTAAGCAACGCATTATGCTCTATTGCAGATTTTTACGTTTTTTCCCATGCTATTTTTGATCCGGCCTTTTTCACCGTTCTAAATAAGCGCTTGGTTTTTATATTTGATCTTTTTAATGTGTTATTAAACCATGGCGATGGAGGCCCCTCGGTAATGGTAATAGTTGGTATATGAAGTTTCATTAGTCGCAGCATTTCTGACTTGATCATTCCCCAGTTCCATTCGACAGAGCGCTGAGAAAGCTTGAAATGAAGCTGTCGGCAAAAGCGGCGATTTCGCGAGTGATGCTTTCGTAATCGCCTTTTCATAAAGGGTAACATTTTTCTTTATGTTTTTACCCTGTTGTGGACTGCAAGAAAAAGTTGTACGTAGGGCATTATGGTCACTGAGGCTTTGTAGGTGAATTTCACATGAAAGGTTTTCGGGGTGTGTTGTTGGGCTAAGGTCAACAATGTTCCAAGAATGGTTTTTAGAGTGCGTGGGATGCGAAAAAAACTTGCGATAGTGCAACATTTCGACACGTGTTTACGAATCCAGATGCTGCAATTTTATAGCCTTCGACTTGAAGCTAGATCATACCAAAAGATGGAAGAAAAGTTGAAATCTAGGAAGAGCAATATTGGAGTGTCCTCGAACACTTTTCTCACTCTCTGAACTGTAGTGCGAAACCGAGACGAATGAGACGTCAGCGGTCGGACGTCCGTAGAGGCTGTTGATCAAAACACGGGGAAAATATGCGTTGCATAAAAGCCAAATTATTATAACCGGAGATGAAATATTTGCTACTCAACAGTGGAAATCCCGATTAGTGGCTATTAACACGCATCCTCCATGTTGCACATCTCCACTCTCATTGCGGAATATATCAAAATTTGTCAAAGATAGAAGCTAGACCTGATGAGTCTAGCCATCTTTTGCTTAGAAGGATGACGTTGGAAGAAGATGAGTTGTGAGAGAATACAGACGATCCCGCTTGGGAAGGATGCTCCGAATGTTTGTGAATATGAAAGGCACCTCAGAGTTTCGAGTTTAGCCACGTTTATTAAGACCATTTGAAAATGTCTATAAAATTTGTTGACAACCCCTTGCTCTGCATGGTCGTACACGTGTTGTAACGTGATAGCCTTAATAGACTCATTTCTCGGTTTTTTCGTGCCAGCAAGCCGTTCACCATCACCAATGCTCATCAAGCGTCCGCGGAAGTGCGTCATCGACGCTAACATGTAGCGACAAATCAGGCAGCCAGATACGAGGGCTCCCCAGAATCGGAAGTACCATTATAACCAATAGGAAAGTGAACACAGGAACGCCTGGCAAATAGCCTCGAAACAGACTCCGGCGATACGCGGATGGCGCTGTGAAAAACACAGGGGGAAAGGAGGGCACACTTCCACGAACTTTTCTCGCTCCCACCATGGTGGCATTTCTAAAAAGCAGCCGCTTACGTCACTTAGCCGATAGTTTATATCGTCCGATAGCCGATAAGACGCACTGCGGGAATGGGCACTGTTGTTAGAACCGCGTCGCCCTTTCCACTTTGTTTCCCACAGCGGCGGCCTCTGCGTATAACTTATGGCTGGGTCTGAGGGTGTTTTCTACGCGTTTTAGGGGCGAGCACCTGAAGGCCGAGGCTTGTTCGTCTGGAGTCCGGTGTCCGTGCTCACGGCACAGCACCATCTAAATCAGAATATCTGGGAAGAAAAGGTTCACAAAAGGTTAACAATAACGAAATGAAAGGTTCGAAATATGTTAGACAGGGAGGGGGAGAGAGAGAGAGAGAGAGAGAGACGCACAGCACCGTGTAAATCAAAACATCTGTGAACAAAAGGTTCACAAATGGTTAACAAGAACAAAATAATGGTTCACAAAAGGTAAGAGAGAGAGAGAGGGAGAGTGATGGGGAAAGAGAGAGCGGGAGAAAGAGAAAGAGAGAGAGAGTGCTCCTGGAGAGTCGTCCTGCGCAAGCGCGAGGAGCAATGGATTGGATTCAATTGGATGGGACGGGGTTGAATTGAATTTTTATTGAATTGCTTTGAATTCGATTAAATTGAATTGCATTGGAATGCATTGGATTGCAAATCGTTTTAGCTACAGTAAGCACTCTCACGGGTGATTTACGGTAAGTACGATCCCCAGTGCTTCGCTCACTCGTCATGATTACTTCGTGGAGATGCGTGAATTTTTTTGTATTTCCTTTCTTATTGCTCATAATAGTACAGCGCAGCGACAACTAGATTGTGGAAAGAAGGACAGTAATACTATAACCGCTAACGAAAGGAAATAAATGCGATTCAAGCTGCCGCCTTGCCTGCGCACTGAAGTTCGTTCTACGCGCCATAGGTAGTGGCATTCTGGACATACACCGTGGCCAGCCGTGCTCCCAACTTGCAACACCACCAAAGCGCATTTCCAAACTATACTAATGCCAGCGCTAGTTATCACAGTGTTACCTACGTAAAAATTGTTCAAAATAATAATGCCAGGCTCTGTCAACCCCAGGTAGACCTACGTTGAAACCAGAAGCGAACTAAAATGTGCCCCAATAAAAATAAAAACCGAGTATGTGGCTTCTAACTTCAAAACGATTAACATTTCTTGAATATTTTACCACACGGTCACCACTGCCATGACTTCACGCGGCAAAAATAGAAAGCCTAATATCGGTCGGCATCTCAGAAAGCACTCACGAAAAGATCATCGGCATCATCCTACAGAGACACGGCAGACCCGGTCACACAATTGCCAAACTACCGAAATTATTTGAACGGTTCGCACACATTCTAAAACGGCGATACAGAGCAAGAGCACGAAGAAACAAGAAACGACAAGCCATATGTAGATATTGACGATGACACGGGTACCGGTAGGCCTGCCGTCAAAGAAACTTACCCGCAATGAAGACAGCCAAAAAAGCACTGTTGTTCCAACAGCATAAAGGGCAGCCCCACCTCTGATTTTACTTCGGAGCAGTATATGTCTAACCGCCCATATTTTATTCCGCTGAAGCGGAATTACTCTGCGCCTCTCCGGTGCTGCTCCTCCCCACCGCCGGCCCGTATTTTACAAAACTGTTATTCCCCTCTCCACTACCCATGCATCTATCACAACTTTCCCAATCGGTTGATAATGGCGCAAGCACCGTTATCACCAGCTGCACTTTTACCTCGCATTGGGACGGAAGCGTCTCGTTCGCTACGAGGAATAATAGTGGCGATTCAAAAAGCATCGGCGCGCACAAAAGGGCGAAGGAACGTAAGAACCGCAAACCCGGTACGCCAGAACATGCAGCGCGATTTATTTGATTTAAAACGCGATTTCGTCGATCGCCTTTTTGGCACCAGTTCCAAAGTGTACGACGCCTTTTGGTTCGATAACGACGGAATCAAGGACGAAATAAAAAATCAGAAACGCTAAAGATATGAGCGGAAATGAGGCGGCACTTCGGGTTCTGGTAAAATGATTCCCGCCAAGAACTCCCACCTATTAATGGTTCGTGGTGTGCGCTACCTGCGAGCCTTGGGACGCCCACGAGTCGTTCACTGCCTAGAGCAACAGAGATAATTCGATGAACAAGGCTCCGAACACCAGAGGGAGAGTCAAGGTTGCAACAGAGAATCACCAACGGATGGGGAACGGGTACGGGAAGCTGAGGCAACGCGCCGACGGTTGAACCGTCAAGGCGACGCACAACTCCGCAACACCGACGACGCCACGATAATACGCCGTTGCCACGCCGCCAGGCAGGATAACGCATTCAAAGTCGCCCAGTCAAAATTCAAACGTAATTTTCTTGATTCCGATTTCTGCGTCACTTGGAAAGTGGGCGATAGAGGCTGGTTCGACAGCGACGTCCGCAGAAGCGGAAACTTCAAATATTCGGACGGAAAGGAGTCGGCGCTTCGGGTGCTGGCCCCAAACCTCCCGCAAAGGGCTTCCAACGTTAAGGAGTTCATGGTGCGCGGAACGTTAAAGGAGACCCTACTAAAAATTGTCATGCCCAAGTACGCGACCACCTTCGGCTGCGTATACCCGTGGCGCCCGTCTCGTCTCGCACGCCTGAACGCGGTCAAGTAGCACCTAGCTGACCCCGTTTGCCGTTTATGTGCATAAACCGTCTCTCTCGTGAAAGCTGTCAGTATGGCATTCGACGCCACATAGTGAACGTTCCCATCGATGTGCCAGAAACCATGCAGTCCCTCCCTCGCCACATCTCTGGCGACAGCACAGTAGAGGTTCACATTAAGTACCGACTCATTCACAAGCCAACTTAAAAAGCCAGAGTGGCCACTTCCGCGGTGCATGGGTTGGAGTGGAAAGAAGAGAAAGTGGGGCGCACCCGCAGCTGTAGGTTTCATGCACGCTTCATGTCCTTACCGATGACATGTCCGTTGGGCTGGCGGGAGATTCTAACGAGGTCATCAAATGGCCCACTGCGACCTTTACGGTGTCCACCGTGGTCCATCCGATTTGGTTTAAAACATCAGATGTCCAAGAAGCGGGACGCAAGCACACAGCTCCGTGTTTGTCATCTAGATTAAACTTGGTCCTTCCAAGTTGCATTCAGCTAGATGGCTTGGAAGTATGCTTAATAGCAAAATAGAAATAAACGTGTTTTGTTTTATGCACTCCGTGAACTGCGTCCAGCTTCGCAGGTCATTCCTCACTACACAGTGCAAGGGCGATAATTTTTTCCCAGATCAATGCACACCTACTAAACTTTATCTGATAGTAATACTGATTATATCAGAGAGACCGCTATCGTAGCAGAAAAGGACCCTCTGCGAAAACATTTGGGAGCGGCCACACAATTGAATGTATGCCTCACCCCAAAGAAAAAATCAGCGCCCTTTCCAATCTGAAGAAGGATGTACTGCGAAGCTGGACGCAGTCCACGAGGTGCATAAACAAAAGACGCTTGTTTGTAATTAGCAATTAAGCATACTTCCAAGCCGGTTAGCTGAATGACACTTGAAAGGATCAGCTTTATTCTATAGGACAAACATTGAGCTGCCTGCTTCTGTCTCGCGTTTTGGACATCTTCTGTTTGTAACCAAATTCGCTCGACCACTGAGGACACCGTACAGGTAGAACTGGGTCATTTTAAGTCCTCGTTTGACCATCCCGCCAGCACTACGGACATGTGATCCGCAAGGGCTAGAAACATGCATGAAACCTATAACTGGTGTGCGCCCCCTTTCTTCTCTTTCCACTCCCAAAGTAATGCACTCCGGATTTGGTCACTGCGGACTTTGAAGTCGGCTTCTGTGTGAGTAGGTGCTTGATGTGAACCTCCACCGCGCTGTTGTTCGAGATTCCGCGAGGAAGAGACTGTATGGTTCCTTGCCCATCGATGGGTACGTTGATTGGGTGGCCTCGCGTGCCCTACTGACCGCGGCCGTGAGAGAGACGCTTTATGCACAGATACGGCAAACGGAGTGCGATCAGGTGCTCCTCGACCGCGTTCAGACGAGGAGTCGAGATGGGCGCGACGGGTATACGTAGCCGAAGGTTGTCGCATGCTTGGTCATGACACTTAAAGCAACGCTTTCTACCTCTACCAGCCAGTGCTTCCTTCGTGGGGCGCGGGACAAGAAACTCGGAACACGGATGGGGATAGGGAGGGCGGTTTTCACTCCAGGAACATAGGGTAGATGGCACGGCGATCGGGCGCTCTTACCCAGCGCTCCAACAGCGCAGCTGTCTGCTCGCAGCGGGGGCCACGTTTGGAGGGCGGCTCTGTCATCTGCTTTAGCGAGGGTTGTTTTTGGCGTGTTCTTGTGTGCTTCGCGTCCATTGCGCACTTCCTTTTCATAACTTAACTTGTTAGACAGCACCTCCTGTTTAACCCGAACTCGGCGGAATTAGTGGTCATGACAAAGTAACTTTATGGATTGGATTGCAGAGCGGGACAACAAAATGTACAGACCCAGATACAAACATCTGGCTGCTACATAAACGCTACTTTCTGCGCACTGCTTGTGACGAATGGGAATCCGTTTTCTAAATTGGTGAATGCAAATTCGGTTGTTTTAAAAGCGAATGCACTTCTTAAGCGAGCCTGAATCGTCCGCCGCCGTCGTCCGCATAGCAACCGCTGCGGGTGCGCGCGCTCCTCGTCTTCCTCCTCGTCTTCCCTAGCAACGGGGGGGAGATGGGCGCGCGCTACTCTCCTCCTCCTCTTTCCGCTCAGTGACTGCGGGTGTTGGGCGCCTCCTCTCCACTTCGGGCGGGAGAGCTCTCGCTCGCGTAGCGGGCGCTCCGCATTCCGACGCGTGAGGGCGCTCGTGTAGCCCTCGCCGTAACGGCGGGCGCTGCTCTCCTACTCCTCTCTCCGCTCAGTGACTGCGGGTTTTGGGCGCCTCCTCTCCACTCTAAGATCATGATATCCACCGTAATCGCGCAATCAACAACCGTGCATTCGCACTTACACACTCTCCCCCTCGGGGAAGTGCGAGGGAATTTTTTAAGGGGTATTACGAAATGCGAAAGCACCAACTGGTTTTGATAAATAGCGATTATAAAAGTTCGGTCAACTTTCTCGCAATTTTAAACACACCAATATAATTAGTTTAAAATGGTTCAAATGGGAATCCCTAAGCTCACACGCCAAATCGTTTCAGTGTCTATGCTTGTGTTGCGCGGTGGTGTAGCTCCGAGCTTGCACATCAGGATGGCTAGGTTTCGCTGTCTAACCTTTCAAAAGACGCTGCTCTCAGTTTTCTGCCGACGCACGGCCGGGCTACAGCGGTGTCTTCGTGCCCCTCAAGCCCAGCCAGGGCCGAGGCTCCTGCGTTCGGTACGCCGCCCCGCGAATTCCAAGAAACGGCTGGCAGAATTTCTGGTTTCACTCTTTGTAGAGCCACGTGTGTGAATTGAAGTGACGACAGATGGGCAATTGTAGGGGTTGTCTTAAAAACCTTTGCTTTTCAACCACCTTCATAGTGTGGAGTGGAGGATTTTTTTTTCTTAGGGACCCCTTGTACATTCTGCGGCCAGCACCCGAAGCGTGGACTTCTTCCGTCCAAATCTTCGGCGTTTTCAATTTTGTAGACATCGCTGTTGAACCAGAATCTATGGCACACTTCGCAAGTGTTGCCGAAAACGCGATCAACAAAACTGCGTTCGAGGTTTAAATGGGCACCTTTGAATGCGTAGTCCAGCTTGTCGGCGTGGTAACGGCGTATTGTCGTGGCGTCGTCAGTGTTGCGTAGTTCTGCATCGCTTTGACGGTTTAACCTCAGGGCTTTGCCTCGGCTACCCGTTCCTGGTCAGCTGTTGATTTTCTGCGATGACGTTGACTCTCCTTCCAGTGTTCGCAGCCTTTTTCATCGAATTATCTCTGTTGCTCCAAGCATTGAACGACTTCTGGCTGTCCAATTCCTCGCAGGCTGCGCGGTCGCCATGAACTATTCAACGGTGGAAGTTCTTCGAGGGAATCGTTTGACCACAAACCGGAGTGCCGCCAGCTTGCCGTTCATCATTAGCGTTTCCGATTTTTGATTACGTTGGTACCGAAGGAGAGTGTGTGGCCCAATTTGAAACTGGCACCAAAAAGACGATCGACGAGATCGCGTTTTAAATGAAGTAAATTACGCTGCATGTTCTGGGGCAGCGGATTTGTGGGTTTGGAGTTCATTCACGCTACTGGGCGTGCCTATGCTCTTTGAACGGAGACTATTATTCCTTCGAGGTAACGACACGCATCTGTTCTAATGCGAGCTAAAAGTGCAGTTGCTGTAAAGGGTGCCAGTGCAATTATCAGCCGATTAGAAAACTTGTGAAAGACGCGTCTGTAGTGGAGATGGGAGTAACAGCTGCTAAATATGGACCGGCGGTAGCGATGAGGACCACCGGAGAGGGCCGAGAAATTCGCTTCAGAGAAATTAAAACTGTAAATGTGGGGGATAGGGTTAGACAAATAGTGCTTCGCCGTAAAAACGTCTCAACACCATGATGGATATGCCACAGATCCCGCAGCTCGCCATAAAAGCACTCATACCACCCAAAAACATAACCGAATCCTACACAATGAGGTAGGAATAAATTCCGTACGACGAAAGCTTGAAAACTGTCAAATTCAGTCTGCGCCGACGCAGGGAATTTCGAAAGGACAAAGGAAACAGTTATTGTAGTGGACTACCGTGGCAATCACTCTGATTTCATTAGCATCCCACAAAGGAACGGAAAAGTGGCAGTCTCCTCGGCGATCCGCATAGTGGAAGTACCAATAGATGCTGAAACATCGTTACGCATGTTCGAAAGGCCACTAGTCTCTTTGCTGCAAGCACAATACCCAAACGTTTAAGGCGGATTCTTAGAACCAATATGACCAAAGTTCATACCACATCAACGTGCAGTGAAAAGGGTCTGGAAAGAAACGACGCAGCCGATGAAGATCCACAGAAACGCGCATACCCTGCTGCATTTAGAAAACGACTGACATCACATCAACGTGCAGAGAACAGGGTCTGGAAGGAAACAACGCAGCCGATGAAGATCCACGCAAACTCTCATAACCTGCTGCATTTTGACAGCGACTGACATCACATCAGAGTGCAAACATAAGGGTCTGGAAGGAAACGCCGCAGCCGACGAAGATCCAGGCAAACTCGCATACCCTGCTGCATTTTGACGCCTGACATCATATCAACATCCAGACAAAAGGGTCTGGAAGGAAACGATCCAGCCGCCGAAAGTACACGCAAACTCGCATATCATGCGCATTTTGACAACGACTGAAATCACATCAACGTGCAGACAAAAGGGTCTGGAAGGAAACGACGCAGCCGACGAAGATCCACGCAAAATCGCATACCCTGCTGAATTTTGACTACTGACATCACATCAACGGGCAGACAAAATGGTCTGGAAGGAAATGACGCAGCCCACGAAGATGCACGCAAACTCGTATACCCTGCTGCGTTTTGGCGACGACTGACATCACATCAACGTGCAGACAAAAGGGTCTAGAAGGAAACGACGCAGCCGACGAAGATCCACGCAAACTCGCATATCCTGCTGCATTTTGACAACGACTGACATCACACACACGGGCAGACAAAAGGGTCTCGAAGGAAACAACGCAGTCAACGAAGATCCACGCAAGCTCGCGTACCCTGCTGCACTTTTGCAACGACTGCCCCACTTACCTCCCAGAAAAATAATGAAGACACCTCCTCTTCCGGCCCCTTCAAACACCAAGCTCTGGGCAGGACACAAACCAACATATAGATCCACGCGTATACATGGGCGAATATGTTAAATAGGAAATGGGCAACATTAGTCATAAACGGTGCTATAAATACAGGGAAACACCCACTGTCTTTACGCAACCTGATCATACTGAAGGATAAGCTCAGGGGTGAACAGTTCAAACATTACATGTTGCAGTTAATTAAAATCGCACAATCCTGTCCTGGCCAGCTTGTAACCTCAAGGATAGCGTCAGCCTATCCTGGTGCCTTGGAATTTGGGTTCCAATCTTTTGGTCTACTTTGCCTTTATGCCCGCTTTCTAAGCTTCCATTACCTCTCTTTTAATAAAGGTCTATTTAAATGTTCGGTTTATATATTCCCAAACGTTCAGCAGGGCCACGATGCCAGAGAATAAACATTGAAACTCTAACACTGTCACCTTCTTGCTCAGGCTGATCAACACACGACCGCCACCACCTCTCACGCCCACACCTTGATTAAGCCACGAAAGCGGAAATAGCCTCTACACTCCTGTGGCGCAGTGATCGAGAATCATTGCTGCTACTATAACTCTTGTCGCTGAACGTCAGTTCTTGGACAGTAGCAACGAACTGCAATCCTAAACGCTGCCTCCACGCCGAAGTAATGCTACCACGTCATACACTTTAAAGGCTAAGCGTAGATGTCCCCTGCGATATTTTTTGCTGGTTAGTTTGCCGTACCGGAGCTTGAAGGGTTTGTTTTGTGCGTTGCCGAATTTCACTAGATGTTTGCGAGCTCACCTTGTATTACCAGACACGTCCTCAGCTAAGCCAAAATATGTCTAAGTTCGCATCCTGAAGTAAGAATTGTATGTTTAACTTTCAAATGGGCACATTTTACTACAATTGGCCGATTTTCGCCCAGATGAAACACTCCCATTCTGTGAGCGTGTAAGCATCTGGCTGCAGGGTGATACCGAAATGATCCTTACAAATTTCAAGTACCAGGCTCTCAGTATATTGTCATGATTCATCGCGGTTATCTGGTAACCCATAGATTGTTGTGCCGGGATCTGTTTTCAAAGACATCCACCCGGGCAGAGATAGCACATAGGTGTGATGCACGTCCTCAGCTAAGCCAAAATATGTCTAAGTTCGCTTCCTGAAGTAAGAATTGTATGTTTAACTTTCAAATGGGCACATTTTACTACAATTGGCCGATTTTCGCCCAGATGAAACACTCCCATTCTGTGAGCGTGTAAGCATCTGGCTGCAGGGTGATACCGAAATGATCCTTACAAATTTCAAGTACCAGGCTCTCAGTATATTGTCATGATTCATCGCGGTTATCTGGTAACCCATAGATTGTTGTGCCGGGATCTGTTTTCAAAGACATCCACCCGGGCAGAGATAGCACATAGGTGTGATGCACATCTCCGACCGCCTTAAGTTGATACTTCAACACCGCAATACAAACACAGGCAGATTCAATGTTTTCCAGTATAGTTTTCAGATCGAGGAATGTTATTTATGATTGGGAAGGGCAGATAAATGGAAAGAAGCTGGTCATGTGTTTCTGCCTCCCCGTATTGAATTTCCATAGAAGCAATGAGTACATTCATGGACAATTGAAATACGAACCGCGGAACGCACGGCCGAAGATACCGGTGCCGTAACCTCGAAGCGGCCGTCTAAAAGAAGAAGAGAAGCAGAATTTTTTTACCGAAAGGATATTTACATAACTAAATATGCAGAAGCAGGTCCCAGAGCATGGGCCTCGAGGGGGACCTCTTATTAACGATAGTAAATAAAAGCTTAATTTTGCAGCAAAGTCAGCACTGAAAAGAACATATAATGCTTTAGTGCGAAATTCAATTTGTGGAGCTTTTTATGGGTGCTATATATGTACACCGTGCAAAATTCAACAAAGATCATAGAAAACAATGTTACAAAAATGGTAAAGTAATGAACAGGTCGGGGGTGCAATGACAAATACAGCATAAAAAAATAGGGTCGAACCATTTAGGCAAAGTACTGATTGTGGTTGAGTAAATATGCACGGAGATTGTTCTTAAAGCTTGGTAAGGATAGCCATTTTTTTGTTTCTCTCGGGAGAGATTTTTAGTTATTTACCGCCACAAAAGCAGTATTCAGGTTACCATAATTGGTGTGTGTTTTAGATATGAGTAGATTGCTAGCCGAAGCGAACCTGGTGGAATTCAAATTGTTTAGTGAATAGCGGTTGAATATGCGAAATGAACAGAGGTTATGCACAGATTTGAACAGGTAAATAAGGTGGCTGAATTTTACGAGATTTTAGACCGTGAGTATACGATATTCTGTAACACTAAAGCGTTAGTCCATTGTAGGCTGAAAATGATGATCAGAATGTAAATTGCAGATGTTGTAAAGGATGCAGATGTTGTAAAGGAATTAAGGGGGTCCGGTATGTATTGTCCCAAGATGCGGCGCAGTACAAGACATGACTGTAAACAAAAGCAAAGTGAGATTAGTGGGGGTGTTTTAAAGAATGGGCACGCCTTTAGAAGGACATGAATTTGAAGGGCAGCTGTCAGTTTCTCATGGGAAATATGGTCAGTGTACTTCAAATTAGTATCGGGAATAACACCGAAGAATGAAGTTTGGTTAACCATAGGTGTTGAATAATTGTTCGACAAGATTGCCGGTTTGCAGGTGCGTAGTTTTTGGTCTGAATAGAAAACCGTAAAAGTTGTCTTAATTGCAATAATGTGTAGACAGTTATTGCTACCCCAAAGCAAAATATTGTTGAAATCATTGCCCAGGTTAGACGTAACAGAGCCAACTGATGTCGGTGAAATTGATATGGAGCCGATAACTGTTTTACAAAAATGAGTAAGACTTTTTACTTATTTATTTACCCTCAAGGTCAAACGACATTGCAGAGGGGATTGGGTTTGGAGAAACAGTAAAAATAACAACACAACGCAAGAACAAAAAGAGAACAATAGTTGGACAGTCAGCACGTTTCTGGGCCATACAATGTTAGCTATTGCGTTCTTAAAAGGTTCAAGTCTCGAGTGGTTGCGCTTGTGTTTGGAAGCCCATTCAATTCCTTCGATGTACGTGGCATAAAAGACTGCGAAAAGGAGTTAGTTCTGCAGAAAGGAATGCCGAATTTGAAGGCGTGATCCAAACGTTGTGAAATGTGATGTGGACGTATTATGAATTCGGTTTATAAGGAGGCATGGTGGTAGAGCTTGTGAAAAAGACATAAACAGGAAACGTTATGGCGTGATGCAAGGGATGGTAGACTAAGGTCTGCTTTCATGGGTGATATGGTTGCGGTGCGATTGTTAAAGGGGCCCTGAAAGGCATTTTGAGCACACTAAATGAACTAGCGCAATCGCTAGATTGGGTCGCCAACGTCACCTGTGCCAAGTATTACTCTTTTACGCGCAGCGGAAAGCTCACACTTTTGTAGCAAAGTTTGTCGCTTTTTTCTCACCCTTTCCTTCGTGTTTTTGGACGCCGCCATCTTCACATGTCTACATCATCGATTCCCAGATGTTCGTCATGAGCTAGACATCCTGCTATTGGGCGGCTTTTTCACGCACTTCCGGCAAAGAGATGAGTCGTCTGCTCAGCGTCGGCTCGCCGGCTGATCTGCCAGCGGAGTGCCGGAGTGCTTTGACATTTTACGACAAACGAAACAAGTGTAAACAAACGCTTAACCGTTTGTATTGAATGCAACACGGCCATAACACGACGTGGATTTTATCTTACGTGAGTACGTACCATAAAGAAAGTCCCGTGGCACTTCTTTGGTGCAATCGCAGAGAACGCCCTGAGCCGAATGCCCGGGTTTGACGGGTACATTTTATTCAACTTCAAAACAATCCAGAGATGCGTTTCGAACGAACGCAACGTCACAACATGCGTTGCAAGTCCGAACCGCGATTGACAGACGATGAGTTGCCTCCTCCTGCCCGTCGTAAATTCGGCACTCACCTCACACCCGGTTTGCGGGGACGAGCAGCAAGTCACAACTCTGGCGCGCAAGCGAGAAGGCTTTTAGCCAGGCACACTGCACACACCCCATGCGAGGTTGAGTGGTACGTCGTTCGAGAAAGATAATCCAGACCGTGGGAAGCACTATCCACCCGCAGAAGTACAATGTCGCATTTCATCGCGAAACGAATGCGTCCACAACACACAGGAGGCGATGCACACACACACACACACAGCTTCGGTCGCTGCATTGGCTTAGCTGCAAGCTTCGTTCGGACAATCAGCGATGCTACGACGATACAGAGCTGCGTGAGGACGACGTGCTAACCACTTCACGTATTTAAAAACACAGGGGCAAAGAACTAGGTTCATCGGAAGCAAAAAACCTTTCCTCCATTATAGTGCCTGAAATATACTGGCTAGTGTGCTTAGGGCGGGCTCCAGGCGGGCGCCGGGAGCGATGTACGCGGCCGTCTGCCGCTTGGGGCGCTGCCGTGCGGAAGTGTGCGCGTTCATCCGGCCCGAGCAGATCGCGCGGTTACCTCCGAGCTGCGTAGCAGACGGCAGCGGCAGAACTTTCCATTCCCGCTTGCGACGAAAGCGAGCGAAAGCGACGGGAATTCTGTCGCGCAACCAAAATTTGTCCCGACCATTCGACAAAAACGATCGTCGCGCGACAAAGCGACGGAATTCCTGCCGCTCTCACTCGCTTTCGTCGCAAGTGCGAACGGGCCTTTATGCGCAATCTCCGCCCCACATAAAACAAGCTCTTGCTTGTCGCCTGAGCATACGGTTGATATCTGACTACGTTACACTGTGATTGCCAGTGTATTTAAACGATGTCACTAGGTTTGAAACGTACGCGCTCGGCGTGCAGCTTTGTAAACGCAAGCGGTTTCACATACGCACGCTATTTTGCTGCTAATAGAGTTTTAGTACAGCGTTTGTGGCCTTTGCCTACGCTAAACGCTAACTTTTTGCGTCCCGCTACGTGACACCGCGATGGGAGTTTTAGTAGAGCGTCTCATCAGTTTTGCGTAGCGACACACTAATGCATACGGCGCCATCTGTCAAATGTTTTCCGAAATGTCTCGCCGGCTGATCTGCTAGCGGAGTGCCGGAGTGTTTGGACATTTTACAACTATCCAAACAAGTGCAAACAAACGCTTTCCCGTCAGTGTTGAATGCAACACATGGGTGCAGCTTGTCAGAACACGGGTTCTCGCTGATCGAGAGCAGCGTTGGTTTGCTCTTCGCCTTGACGTTCATCGCCGATGATAAAGCGATCCGAT
The DNA here is from genome assembly GCF_048455015.1 of Haemaphysalis longicornis. Classification (NCBI taxonomy): domain Eukaryota; kingdom Metazoa; phylum Arthropoda; class Arachnida; order Ixodida; family Ixodidae; genus Haemaphysalis; species Haemaphysalis longicornis. Next base: position 111,075,421 of record NW_027526204.1, read on the forward strand.
CCGGCGCGTTTTGTGCACGGGTTCTGTGTCGGTTGAAAATGTCTTTTTTCACATGCCGCCGGTAGTAGGAATTACAACCACCGCAAAATAAGACCCGGCACCAGCGGGGCCACATCTGAGACCGCGCTTTTTGGATAAACAGTGCGCGGTGCACCAAAGGGAACGAGCGCACGATTCTCCCCACGCGGCTGCGAGTTCGCCGCCGAGACCAACTGCAGCTACGTACACCGCGAAAGGGCAAGGCCAGGCCGCACACATGCGGCCAGGTCATTCGTTCGTTTTTCCAGCCTGTGTCCATGGTGTCTACAGAGATGAAAAAGCCGAAAGAGCTGGCCCGTAGCAGACGGCAGTCTGTGGGAGCGCAATAGCGGAAGTACGTCACCGCTGAGGAGCGGAGCATCATGGGAGGGGAGGCCAACAGCGAAGAAACAGTTGAAAGGAGGAGGAAATACGGCGCGACGATAATTCGCGGTTTTTGATTTACGATTTCTCAGCTAATACTCATCGCTTTAACAAAATTCTTGCAGGAGGAGATTGCTAATACATTGCTTTATTTGGTTACATGTACATCCATGCATCGGCGGAAGGCATTTCAGGACCCCTTTAATAGATGTAATGAAACGGGCCGAGATATTCTGAACCATGTCTAGCGACTGTGAAATATTGACGTGAAAGGGATCCCATATCGCTGCTGCATATTCTAGTTTTGTGCGAATTAGTGTTTTGTATAGGAGTAATTTTAGAGTGGAAAGGGCTTTTGAAAAGTTACGGCGTAGGTACCCAAGCATGCGGTTGGCGTTGTTAAATACATAGGTGATATGAAGGTTCCGGGTTACATTAGTTGTGATGTGCACACCAAGGTATTTTTAACAGGGTACATTTTCTAACGGGTTACTACCTAAGTAGTACACAGTCGGTGTGCTAGGAGACCTAGTTACACCCATGAGTTTCCACTTATTTGGGTTTAAGTCCATCAACCAGTTGCTACACTATTCTGAAATCGCATTAAGATTCGACTGAACAATATGTAATTCGTTATTGCATGTTATTTCTCGGAAGATCATGCAGTCGTCAGCAAAGAGATGAACGTTCCTAGTAACAGTAGAGGGTAGATCGTTAATGTATAATAAAAAGAGGAGCGGACCAAGACCTCAGCCTTGTGCAACACCAGAGCGCGCTGCACTTAGCTCAGATTTTTTGTCGTTAGCGCGGACGAATTGGGAACGGTTAGTTAAAAACATTTAATCCAGGTTAAGAGTTGTGAATGTAGATTAAGAAACCGGAGTTTAGGCAACCGACGTTCGTGACATACTTTATCGAAAGGTTTGCTGAAATCTTAAAAAACGCAATCTGTCTATGATGAACGATCGAGAATAACGTTTAATTTGTGCGTAAATGACGCCAGTTGTGTTCCGCATAAAGGATGGTTCATCCAATTCTACCTAAACTACTAGCATTTTTCAACGGTAAGATTAAGATAATTTATGCATTCATAGTTAATGTTAGATGCAACAAAGGTTGCGGCACAACCGTGGTTACTTGTGCGATTGTTGTATTCTGGTGTATAATTGGGAAAGCAAAAAAAGATTGGCATCATTTGATGATGGCCAGGCCTCTGATATGAAAATAACTGAAAAATAGTGAATGAAAGAGGATAACTAAGCAAGACTATCGCAATGATTTTTCTGAGGCTACGTCGTTCAAAATTCATGGCTGACAAACCACTATTTTCAAGAAACGTTTCAGTTTCAAGGGTGAAAAAGTACGATGCCATACTGAAGAAAAGCTATGGAAAACCTGCGCAGATCTAACGGAACGCTGACAAGTCTGCTTTGGTCTCGTTGCGAAAGACATGACTATCCTCACACTGCATCGCCTTGATTCTACCATGGTCCGTCCACAGGTATTTCCACTCTGTTTCTTTTTTTTGAGGGCAAGGGTTTTGGCAAACAGCCCCTTGTTTCCTGGCGTCAAATGGTCATTAGCGTAGACAGGGTAGCTTTTGGTTCCATAGAAGTTCAGATCCTTCGTGTTGAGCCCAGCTTTTCGCTCTTTACTAAGAAATTCCTGCTTTTTCGAACGAGAAAAGAAACGAAGTTTTAAGTTAGGTGTCCTTTCCTTCGCTCGGACGGGTACTCGGTGAACGATGTCTAGGTCGGCGTCAATGATCGGGCAGCTGATCGTGGCTCCGATAGCCTTCGCTATATCAGGGAAGTTTTCGCCGTGTGTGCAAGGGATGCCTTTGAGTTCGATGTTATTAGCGCGTGAATACTGTTCGACCTCGCTAACTTTTTTTCGTGAACGTTTCTTCTTGAGTGCTATGTTAGCAATAATAAAAATGGCATTTTCAGGTTTCACCTTTCCAACAATGTTCTCCATCATTGACAAGTTAGAGACAAAGTCCATCAGCAGCGTGCTCATGACTGCAAGGTTTTGATCCGGCTCAAGAAATTTGAGCTTGGATTTTTCGACAAGCATATCCGCCATGTCGTTCAGCCAGGTATTAGAAGAATTTTCAAGCCGCTGGAGTCGCTCAGCCATGTCAGACGCTTTGCTACCAGACAGAGCCTCAAGCTCGTCTAGCTGCTTTGACAATTCTGTGCTGGAGCGAATGGTAAAACAATGTAAGCACTAGCACACAAGGGTATCAGTGGTCACAACAGAGTGCTATCCGAAGAGAGCAATGAATACTGGCACTAACCTGTAGGAATAAACAGTGCGCTTCAGTTCCGCGCTCTTTCAAACGCGACCGCTGCTGCCAAGTGGTGCCAGACAGCCACCGTAGCTCTTTATATGCCGCCAGGAGCCCCACGCAGTCAGCGCCAGCAGAGGATACGCCGATGCGCAGAAGAGTCGCACAGGCCTTCCCAGATCTGGTAGTCCACAGTCTTCTAAAATGCTAGCAGCAATCACCCAGCACGTGTACGATACCAGAAGTAGGCGATCCGTGGATCGGGGGTGATGTTCGCTTCTGTAAAAAAAAAAACATTGTGCCTCAGTTCGGGACTCTGACAGCCGCGAGCGCTGCTGCCAAGTCGGGAAGCAGCGGTCGCGGCTAAAGAGTTCCGGGCGTGGCCGCGGCTCAAATAGATGGGCATGCGCAGTAGAGGTGTCGAGAGCGAGGTTGCATGTCCCACTTCGATATGTTGCCCTCATCTAGTCCGCACGTTTGCCTTATCGCCCTGCCGCAAGAGCGCTGCAAGTAGTGCAAGTACTACCGATGCCGCAGCTGAGGGTGTTGGTCTTGCTGAGATCCATGCGGCACGTATTTGTTTGAAGCTGCGGCCAGTGCTTGAGCGGGAAGCGCGTGCATACTCTCGGAAGCATACGGTTGACTTCATTATATGTTCTTGAAGAAAACCAGCGCACAGAAATGGAGACAAAAATACCTAACTTCTGACGGCACTGCAATGGTTTGCGTTCGCGGTTTGGTGGCTTGGGAATTAAACAATCGGCTTGCCGCCAAGAACACGCATTTGTTTGGTGCAGTCATAAGTCATCTCGCGAATTCGGGGGTTGTAGAAAAGATAAGTACCACCATACCACCGCAATTTGTCTCCAATGGTACATATTGATGACGCACACTGTGTGCGCGGTGATAACTACTACCAGAACTCAAATATTCATAAAAAGTAAGAAGTTAGCATCTCCAACCACTCTATCGTCCAGTAGCCCTGCACAAAAATTTTGGCGGCCCCATTTTTGTAGTTTTTTTGCAGGCACTTCCGTGCTCGTAGAACCCGAGGGAGCAGCACCAAACATGGTTTTGGATTTGACCCAGGTGTCTATAGTCGTTTGTTCAAGTTACTGCACTACACATACAAACCTACTTCGGCAATGTGACGCCGGCACAGACCGGGAGCGGGTGCTCGTGTGCACTGAGCACGCAGTGCCCGCAGTTATTATCTCGCGCCGCATTGCTAACCCAATGGTTTTCAGCGCTCTTGTGGCATGGCGACAAACAAAACGTGCGAGCAAGAAGTGGGCACGATATTGCAGTGGGCCACGCACCCTCGGTCACGAAACCTCTACTCCACATGTCCGGCACTTTTACCCGGCCGCTGCCCTATTACGGCGCCGGTATCTTCGGCCGTGCGTTCGGCTGTTCGTATTTCAATTGTCCACGATTGTACGTCCATCGAGTTCCGAGTACAGACGAGTTTAGTAGGACCTGGGTTCAATTTCACGGCACCGGACAGCACATGCGACAGGATCAAAATCGCACAAGAGCATTCACACACACTACGGCAAAACGTTTGGGTGCGTGGCAGCACAAGACGGGCGTGAAACGGGTTCTTTGGCTGTAAAAAGCATTTGTGTTTTTTACCTGCACAAGAAACAGGGGTGGCCTAACGTGAACCACCTTGGTGCTCGGCTGCTGAGGCCACTGAAGAGTGCGATGGCTTGCTACGGCTTTATGTAGGAAGGGTGTGCAGAAACTCCAGACGTCCAGTCAGTGCATTGTACGGGCAAAGGCACCAGAAAAGACGGCGGCAGTTGCCAGTGGCTTCAAGAATCCGGTGCACATGGCGCGGATGTTACAGCATCATTTGTAGAAGAGGCGCCACACAGCGACGAGGCAGGCCAGGGCTGACATCAGAGCTTGCGGGGGACAGCAGGGAATACATAAATGCCTCAGATCTGCACACGAAACAGAGGGTGGCTGTAAGTGTGCTACATCGTTTCCGTGCTGCCGAGCCCACTGAAGAGTGCACTTGCTTGCCTCGACTTTACATCTCAGGGGTGCGCAGAAGTGGCTCCAGTTGTCCAGTCGACGCATTGAATGGGGGAAGGCAGCAGGCACAACGACGACATTTGACAGCGGCTTGAAGACTTCGGTGCGCATTGCGTGGATGTTAGAGTGCTACTTGGTAGTGGACGAGGCTACAGGCGGGAGCACGAGGCCGCCCAGCACTGCCATTAGCCGCCAGGGGGTGACAGCAGAGAATAGATACCGAAGATGTGCACCTGAACGAGGGAGTGGCTGCAAGCGTGCCAGAATCTTGCTGCGCTGCCGAGCCCACTCACTCAAATTAGTTTACTCTCAAACCTCGTTACAATAAAGTAGTAGGAGGGAGTAAATTAGTTTTTCCTATCAGATATTCCTTCTAATAGACTGGGTAAAATCGGCTTCAACAAATCGGCAATCTTGCTAGCGCAAAAGGGTTAGTTACGACAAAAATATCTGCTAGGCTTCGAAACCAGTACGAACGAGGTAACACTTCTCTGTTTCCTTGTGCAATTTAAAACGAAGTGGACCAGAACACGAGAAATGAAATAACGAGATGGCAAGGTTTGTTATACAAAACAGGCCTGCGTTCTTACTCATTTCTATTAGGGGGTGATATTTGGCAGGTGGCTTTTCACAGCTCCGAGCAGGATGAAGTTTTCCACAAGCAGCCACTGGAACGCCTGCTTGTGTGGGGGTGTCGGTAATGGGTAACACAGTTGTACAGGAAATGGAGGATAGAGAGAAGGAGAGGATACATATAAGCATATATACAGGTCTACAGGACATATATCTGCAATATATACCAGATAAATGCAAAACACGAAGACAAAAACAAAAACAAAGCGGGCACACACACAAAACGGCCACAATTTAGCTGGGGAGAAAGCGGAGAGCTGTTAGGAGTCCTGAGGCGTCCAAGTAGGACCCCAGGGCCTCATGGACTCCGTCCTGCTCCAGGGCACTGCCTGGCGGCCACAGAAATTCTTCGAAGGGCCGAGCCCCTCCCCTAAAGGGGGCCAACAGTTCGGTCCTCCCTGCCACAAAGTGGGGGCACTCCAGGATTAGATGCGGTAGGGTCTGGACAGCTGCCCGGCAGTGCTGGCACGATGGGTTGTCGACGAGCTCCAGGCGGTGTTTTCGCTGGTACGTCCACAGTCACCCCACGCGGAGGCGCGGTACAGCTGAGCGTTGCCATCGGGGCAGCTCGCATCCACAGGAGGTGAGGGCAACGGGGCGGTAGGGCGTAACTGCCCCAAAACCAGCCTGGCTTGGGGAGGGGCCGCAGGATGGCCAGCAGCCAATACGAGACAACAACATTAGGGACCCGTCTTTCTAACGGCGGCGATAGCTGAATGCGAAGTTAGGTTTGTGTAATTTCAAATGAAGAAGGGTCAGTTTCTACGCTACTGTGATGAAAAGTTCCAAATGCGTGGGAGTCAAAGTCAAAGATGAAGAGCCCGAGTTTATATTGTCGTCGAGTACGCGAATAAACGAGGGAAGGCCTTACGAGAAAGCTTCGCGTTCAACGATCGTCGCCGTTAGACGAACAGGGGCATGACTGTAATGTTGCTTTAGGTGTTCGTTCTTTTATTTCACAGTGCAATTATGGAATAACTTGGGTGTTTATCTTTGCGAATGGTTCCTAAAATATATTTTAAACGACCATTGTATTCATGTGTTCTGTTAGTTTAGTCTGTATTCATTTTATACACCCACTTCTGCAACTTCTACAACTGAGGCAGAAGTATTTTTAAATTAATCTATAAAAAGCAGTTCGAATCTTCATACTCCCTGGCTGATATAGAAGATCCACCCCGAAAATCTGACGCAATACAATCCGCTGCATTTATAAAAAATTGGAGGCAGTGTATTTATACTTACATTGAAAAAGAATGAGCTAATTCAACAATAATAATAAAAATATTTGTGCATAATTCCGAGAGAATACGTCGGATAAGATTCTACGCCTGCGAGCTTCGTGGTATAAGGCACATATGAAGTTTAGTAAAATGATACGCCATGCACCTTCGTTAAAGCTGATGCTTTGACAGATTCCCGAGAAGGGCACACTACCTGTTTTACCTTTTTTTTCAGAGCAACCAAAAGGTCTACTCTGCAGTGACTAAACAGTTCATACTTATATAGTATGCCTATCTCCGGAACTCTTTTTGCTCGTGTTACATTTGTAGATACGTGATGTAATGTTCTCGAGTTAGGGTAAACATTATTTTACTCTGCGACCCATAAGCAAATCATTGCGTTGCGTGCGACACCACACTGAATATACCATGCCGCTTACCCCAGCATTCATCAGCTGGTTTTGCGGTCTGGAACGTTGTTACCAGCGAGATTCACTTTAATTTATTCTGCTCTGCCAACGTAGAAGTTGAAAATTATGTATGTTTATTACACGCTTAAAAATGGGGCTGATTAGCTCCCTTTGAACTGTCCTCAATATCCGTAAGCAGTAACAATGGGGCCCTACAAAAAGATACTGCATGTTATGTTGTAACCTCAAAGATTTCACCACACTCCTTTATAACAGAAGGTGTAATCTATGCAAAACTTGCTTTCTGACTACTTTATCTATCCACCGTGGTTGCTCAGTGGCAAAGGCGTTGTGCTACACTGCCCAAGGACGCGGATACAATTACTGCCGCTAAGGGCGCTTTCAGGTGAAGGAGGAAACTGAAAGCACTCGCATTTCAAGATTTTGGCTGATTGCAAACTTCCGCTGGTGGTCAACCATATTCCGTAACCTTTCACTAAAGCATTCCTAATTCTGATGGTGTAGCTTTGGCGCCATAAAGTCCATGATTTTTTTGCCCAGTGAATTGCTTTGCATATGCGAATTTCGTTCATTGTCGTCTGTTTTCACGCTCACTTACAGAATATGAGTGGTACCTTCGCATGTGGGGAAGAGTCCACTTTCTTGTGTCACTGCATTTCAGTGCGGAAAAGAACCAATTGCCACAAGCATCGGTACGTGTTTTAATTACAGTGCTACATTGTGTGCATTGCACAGTGCTCCAGACGCCGCTTTCGCATGACTACGCAGTGAAAGCTGATTTCTGAAATGAGTGTTCTGAAACTTGTAGCTCAGTATCTGCAGAATCGCTGCAATCAGCAAAAAGCATTGGACCCCACGAGAAGGATAAAAGCAATAACGTTCGGTAAACGCTATGCTTTAAAACTTAGAGAAAAAGTCCCAGCACCATTTCCTGGTAAAAACTGTATGTAACGTCGCCATTTATAACGACAACCCCTCACCGGTTGAGCACGTTTTTTCGCAAAATTGCAAAAAAAAACCTAATACCATTTAGTAACATGGCTCGGTCTACCTCTCCCGCTAAATAAATCCCATATCATCCGCCCACGGGGTAGGGTTATATAACACATGCCGGATGTATAATGGCCGAGTTGCAGTCGCCTTTTTAATTCAAGTGGGCATCCAGAAAGCAACTAGCTTGAAGGAATATTTTCAGGAGCAGGCATTGACAGAAGACTTCTGCAGCCTAAATCTACGCGTAGCTTCGGTTCTTTCTGGTCATGTTATGTAAGAGACAAATTTGAGATATGCAGTGTGTTACATCGATAAGAGGAACATTTTATATTTCAACAGCGAAGCTCTCTAGCAAACCATACTATTTTGTGTGGACAGTTAAATAAAGCAAGAAATCGCCGAGAGCCCGACCATGAGCGCGGGCCCCGCGGTTACCGCCCAGCAGTTAACAACAAACACGAAAACGCCGAGCCATTGTGTGTGCTTGCCTCGCGACGACCGCCCGGCATCGCCAGCGTACGTTTGCCAAGCCAACCATAGTCACTTAGGGAGATTGGCCATGATTGCGGAACCACCCGCAGTTAAAATTAAAAAACAAAAAACATAAAAATGCTGAGCGTTACTGTGCGTTGGCCTCGCGGTGACCGCCCAGAGTCCCCGGAGCACGTTTGTTAAGCCAAGCATGCCCACTTAGGCGGATTGGCCACTATTTCGGCGACCGCCCGGCAGTTAAGAAAAACAATAAAATACTGAGCACTCATGCGCGCGTGCCTCGCGAGGGCCGCTCAGAGTCCCCGGCGCACGTTTGTCATGCCAAGCATATACACTTAGGGAGATTGTCCAATATTGGCAAAAGCGCTCCAGCGTTCGGCGTAATCGTAGCAACACATGCTCAGAACGAGAAAGACGCGTAATAGCTTACACCCTCCAAGGTGATGTCCAATTGTTATCACTTCCAACAAAATGAACGAAGCTCAGACTCGTAGCAACAATGATGCAGTAAAGGCCGTTGCGGCCGCGAAGAAGCCAATCGTCTGCAATCGCAGACGATGTCGTGAAGAATGCGTACAGCTTCGCTTCCTTCAAGTCTTACGCGTTAGTGTGGAGGTCCCTCACTTTTAAAGTGAAGTTTGTTTACTTCTACCGCCTAAGTGTTCTGTCGCGACTGTAGGTGTCAACAGAACACACCTGCGAACAAATAAAAGAAGTTACTGGCACCCCCAGGAATCGAACCTGGAACGAATAGAGAAAGGGGGCGAGAGCCCGTTTTGAGCGACGAGCCCACGCGGGGACGGGGAAGACAGACGATGCGCTCACCAAGCACATCGGCGGATTCACTCCTTGCGTTTTCGCTGAATTCCACAATGTAGCGTCACGGGACCTCTTGCGCCGATGTGCGATGCGCCCAAGTTGCGCGTAGCGGCCGTATTAGCGTATTGCGAATGTTCTACGAGTGATTAAAAAAAAAGGAAGCTCACACCAACACATACAATCTTCACCATCCCAGCCGCCACCGACGGAGGCGACGGGATCGGCGGCAGAGACGGCCCAGTTGCGAGATCACCCGCCACCCACGTTGAGCTTGCTTTTTTTTATAAAATAAAGTTTCAAATTATGTGCTTTACCAATACAACTGAACCAACCACCATTCATGAATCATGCATTGATTTCAACTTAAAAAAGAATATCTCTTTGAACAATCAAGTGTGTGGTTCACTGGTTCCTCGTTTCACGCTTGGTAAACCCACGTCTGTAAATTAAAGTGATGTCGCATGCGTAATCATTGTGGGTGTCGTTTGGAGCTTTGCTTTCCCACCACTTTCACATGGTGGATTGCGGCGCATTTTTTTTCCTGAGCGAACCGCTGCTCCGTTGGTTAAAAAACTTCAAAAAGGTCGCATTTCGTGGTAAATTTTGTTTCCAATGTGGAACAATGACTGTGCTTACCGGTTGATTAGGAAAATGAATGTAATCTTGTTTCGCCTATGGGAAAATGACGGCCGGTTTGACGGGCAATCTTATCTTCGAACGACGGCGCCACCTGGGATATGCAAAACCAAACACGCGATGGCCATTTTAAGTAGGAAGGTGTGAAATGAGGCAGCAGGCGATCAGAAAACATTTTTGTCAATAGTTTATGATGACGACAAATATTTCCATAAGAACTCATATGAATCACAATAAAGTGTTCTTGGTGTCTATTGTTATCCAAACCATACATGTGGTTTCCGATCGTATGTCGCCTGCTTTGCCAAGTTACCGCGCTTTCCGAAATAAAGCTCAGGGTTCTCTGTTCGCGCTTGTGTCTTTTTCCTAGTTTTACTTTCATTATTTTGTTTGTTACATGGCGCCATGAGATCATTCAGCTAAGATAAAAAGGCAGCCTGCTCACCTGCAGTGAATAAACTCGTGACGCCATCACAAGCACATACATGCAACAGACAGCATATTGAAAGTACAACAAAAGGAAAAGCAACAAATGTGAACAAAGAATTGTCCGTCTTCTTTGGAAAAGCCGGGTAACCTGGCGCAGCAGGCGATGGACTATCTGAAGCCAGATGACCGGTATCGAAAGCGATAGACCAAGAAAATTGGTTATTATGATTAGTATGAACTCTTATGTATTTATTTGTGGCCATCGTGAACTATCCACACAAAAGATTTTCTGATCGTCTGCTCCCTCATGTGGCTCCTTTCTAGCGTGAATCGCCAGCGCGAATTTTGTTTTGCATATCCCAGGTGGCGCTGTCGTTCTAAGATGAGCGTTCACGTCCTAACTGGCCACCATATTGTCATAGGAGAAAATCATTTCTATTTAATTTCTGAATAAACAGGTATGTACCTCCGTTTTTTCTGGTTACAAACAAATTAGACCACAAAATGCGAACTCCGCGGGCGAGGGGACGGGTTTGATTCTCGCCCGCGGTGGCCGCTTTTCGAATGGGGGTAGAAAGCAAAAATGCCCCTTTTTTCTAGATTTCGGCGCACGTTAATGATCCCCCAGGTGGTCAAGTATAATCCGGAGCCCTCACTACAGCGTGCCTCATCAGCTGCGTTGCGTCGGCGCGTTAAACCACACAATCAATCAACTGCGACCGTAGAGGGAGGCTTGAGGGCAAACGGAGCCCTGGCTGTCACAGGAAAAAGTTTTAGGTGTTTCATATATCGATGGAACACCCTGTATTACGCGGCTAAGCACCGTGTCTAGCTATAATATTGGGGGTCACCAGTTCAAAGTAAAATGCTGCAGCGCACTAAGTAAGGTAAACCCGCATAATAGGAGAGTGCTGGGAAGAGGTTTACGCTAAAAATTAAGACAACAAAAACGAGTGGCTCTGCTGTGAGAAACATTGCAAACGCGTGGTCCTAATGACTGTTGTGGGGAATTGGTTGCATTTTAGTAGGAAACAGTAATGATGATGTATTGTCACCAGCCAAATTTGTGCAGTGTCGACTGTGTTGGAGTAAAGCTCGGGTATATAACTGCTTACGCCAAATTTTTCAACGCATGCTTCCTTAAGTAAGGAGCTGTTGATATAATTGTCGTAGCGTCTGTTCTATTTGAAAAGAGCTGTTGTTATCATGTTATTACTTGCTTTATATTGCTGCAATAATTTTGTTATCTCCGACTCCCCTCTGTAATGCCCCTGGACCCTGAGAATATGTGAATAAATAGAAAAATATAAATAAATAAATAAATAAATAAATAAATAAATACATTCCCACCGTCCCCCAAAAAGAGTAATGGCCGTACGGTGGCCTATGAAGAAAAACAAAAAAATATTGCCGATTTTACTACGACAATTACGATCTTCGCCTTCCAGCATAAACGCGCCCAGTTGGTTGTTTTACGCAAGTGAATACCCAATGCCTTTGATTATTTTGTATTTTTGTTTTATGAGTGCATAGGAATCTGTGTGAAAAATTTCTAGTCAGATCTGGGGAAACAGCAGAGCTCATGCCCCCGTGTGCACGCTGTCCCTCTCAACTGGAGGAGCAGCAGCACATCAAAATCTTCGTCTCACTAGACGCATTCACTCGCCTACCCGTGACTTCCCATCCGAACATCCCCACCACGACACGCGCTTCCCACAGATGTTCGTCGGCACCTTTCCCCCTCGCCACTTACCTTCCCAATTATTGGGCTATCATGTTCCTCCTATACACTTTGCTTCACCGTTTTCTGAGGGACATCCGGGACGGCTGGAACTCAACCTTAGACAGCTTTTCTGCTAAGGAGAACCAAAGCAAGCTTTTTGCGGCCTTCACAAGTCGATGTTATTAACAGCGAAGATGTTTAGCAAATCGTAATTTTTGGTGTCCGCAGTTAACAATAACCAGAAATTGCCGACCGCCCGTACTTGTGGGCGGGCCTCGCGGCGACCTCCCGGCAGTTAACGAAACCAAGAAAATGACTAGTGCTCTTGTGTGCGTGCCTCGCGACGACCGCCAAAATATGTCACTCCCGCACAACCTATTCCGAAGGTTGGCAATCCTTTTTATGAGACCAGTTGTTTGGACAACATGCTTAGTTAACTGGGCGACAAATTGTCTATTGGTTCGATTCCGTTGTGTAGGGAGCCCGAGAACTTTTATTGTGTGAGCTTCCGGGACTCAATAACCACTAACAGAGATGGAGTTATCTGACGTTGTACGGGCTGCCCTTTTGTGTGCAAAACGAGCACCTCGGACTTCTTAGGTAAGTGCTGCTGACTTTCAAAAAATCAATTGCCTCATCAAGAAAAACATAGAAAGCGGCACTTCAGATACCCCTGTACTCTTCCACTGCCCAATAATTCCGCCTGGGTATTTATAATAATGTCGAGGAGCTTGTGGAGGCGCACCTGACAGGACAATAGCACGATTGTCCACTACCTCAGCCAGTCTGCGCGTTAGACCGACTTGAATTCCTGTCCATACTTTGCCCGCTCATAAATCCCCCATTCCTCGCGCTATTCATGTTCGACTTGTCGTCCGTCCTGTACGACGCAACATGCACCCTGTGTATCATGCGGGTCGCAGAACGACGCCTACCTGTAAAACTTCAGTGACGCCTACCTGTAAAACTTGATATCTTATACGTGGACGCGGTAGAATACCGTCATCACGATGCTTATGCTCTGGCTATCGCGAACCGGCCGGACCACCCCTCGTTATGCTCCCTTACAGTTCGCACCACTTGCCCTGCCACGGCTAAGGAGGCGGCAATCGCACTCGCCCTGTCTCAAAGGCCGACACCCACGAGCATAATCTCTGGTTCAAAGATGACCGTTCAAAACTTTGCCCATGGTCTCACTTCGCCACATGCACTCAACATTATCCCTCAAAATCCTCCTCCTTCCCCGGTAGAACTCCTATGGACACTGGCTCACTCGGGACTCGGGGGAAACGAGGCGGCTCATGCCGCCGTTCGACGATTCACAATCTGAACGGGAGCCAGCCTAGTTCTTAACCAAGGGGCCCGATCAACCAGAGACCACCTAATAACGTAGCATGACATACTCACGCATTACCGCCTCGCCCGCCAAAAATACCCCCCTTCGCATCCCCAGCTCAGCCATGAGCAAGTGCGCACCTGGCGATTTCTGCAGGTCCATTTCTTTACCTGCAGGGCGATGCTCCATCACATCCACCCTTCCCTCTACCCATCACCTCATTGTCCCACATGTGGAGAGCGCGCCACAGTTCCCCACTGTATTTGGACCTGTCATTCAAATTCCACCCCTTTAATCATCCGTGACGAGAAATGGCAGGGTGCACTGGGTAGCTCCGACCAGGCGTTCAGATAGCCTTGGTGGAACGAGCTGCCATCCTCGCCCCGACCTACAACCGGCGGCCACCACGCTTCCCTAACCCCAGACGCTCAATAAAAGTTGCTCTCTTTCTCTCTCTCTCTCTCTCTCTCTCTCTCTCTCTATGTCTGTCTCGCACCGACCGTCCAGCATCACCAGCATAGGCTTGCCAAGCAAAGGAGACCCACTTAGAGACATTGGCCAAGACTGTTGCAACCACCCTGCAGTTAAACAGTTAAAAAAACATGAAAAGGCGAGCGCTCAGGCGTGCGTTCCTCGCGGTGACTGCCCAGCGTCCCTGGCGCACGCTTGGAATCAAATCATACTCAGGAAGATTGGCCAAGGTTGGCGCAAAAAATTCTATCATTGGCGTTAAGAGAGAGAGAACGCATTTATGGTAGAAACGGGGTTAGCCAAGCCATATCGCTTAGCATGCTAAGCCATATGAATGAACAAAAACATGAAGGTCTGTGAAACAAAATAAATAAATAAATATATAATGAAAAAAACGAGGTGTTCCGCACGAGTGTTCAAGCGCATTTACGAAGTTTGAAAAGCACATACACAGAGATCGGAAGTTAGGTTGGTCAATCGTGAGAACACGTGCTGGGAACGAGAAAGACACGTCATAGCGCACTCCCTGGAAGGTGCTGTCCAAAGATTATCACTTCAAAAAAAGGAACGATGCTCACATTTATAGCAACAACGATGTAGTAAAGATCGTTGCATCAGCGAAGAAGCAAATCGGCTGCAATCGTAAAATTAACCTTCGTGGTCGTAATGAAGGTTGCGTACAGCTTCACCACCTTCAAGTCATACGCGTTAGTGTTAGCTACCCACAGCAACAAAAATGCTCTTTATTTAAAAATACGTGCATAAGAATCCTCAAGACATTGTAATTGACAGACGCTCGTCTATGCACGTTATTTGGTCGGCTGTTTTTCTTGCCAGTTGTATTTCCTTTGTGTTCTTTGCGGAGAAAAAGTTCGCTCAAATAAGCGTTAGTTCATGCAGCATCCTTGCTTTGCTCTTCACTGCCTGATACAGCGTAGAGGTGCGAGTAGCACGCCCTATATTACAGCCACGTCACGTGGAACGTGCCACAGCTGTTTGAGCGAATGCTTGCAACACGGCTTTATAGGCGGCTTAATACCTAACAGTGGTATCACCCGGCGCACATTGGATTCAGGCCCTATCTCGGTACTGACGATGGGTTGGAATACCTCTCATCTATGGTTTTAGTTGGAGGCCGATCCCGAAGAGTGAGACCCGAGGCGTACCACAAGGGTCTGTTCTGTCGCCGTTTCTTTTCAATATCGTCTTGTTGCCGCTAGCTTGACACCTTGCTTCAATCCGAGATCTATATTTCCGTATGTACACGGATGACATTAGAGTGTTGTCAGGGCATCAAGGCCGATCACGACAAGCCGAGTGCCTCGAGCAAGCATTAACAGACTGCCAGAGATGGTGCGAGTATGCGAGCCTCACTCCATGGCAAGATAAGACTGTTTTACTTCTTGTGGCCAACGCTTGGGGCCGCCCCCTCTTTGCAGTGTCTCCCATTTCACTGCAACTGAATGGGTGTGGTGATATGCCAAAAATACAAACGAAACTATAGAAGGAATGGACCAGCACAAGCTGTCGCCGCATTCTGATCAACAAGCACAGAAATCGTCGTCATTGTGAATAGCGCTGCAGGGACCGGGAAAAAGGCAAGAGGAGGACGAGCAGGAAGAAATAGTGGGCTCGGAGGATGGATTGCCTGGCGGAATCGATGTTCGAGACGAGTCCGAGGGTTCCGGAAGCCTGTCGTTAGGACGGCGGGGTCCCAGGTGTTCTGCGACCGTTGGTAAAGAACGTCCAAACACCACGTCGCCACTGGCAACGCCGTGCCGTGGCCCTGCCTCCAGTGCGCCTGTTCTTCTGACGATACCACAGCATCTTCGCTGCTTGGCCCTCGCATCTTCAGCAGCTGCGCCTTCACCCGGCTGCCACTTCTGAATACGTCTGCGTCGCTCGCGCCTTCAAGCTCCGCAACGACGTCTCCGTGCACCGGCCACGTGAGACTCTCTCTAGTCACGAGAACCTTGCATCCTACTTTTGTGTGGGGACTATGTCCCTCTTTGCGCTACTTTAATGCCGTCGAACTGTAGGTTGTAACTTTTGTTAAGTGTACGTCTCCTGGTTAGCGTCTGCCCTTGCCCTAACTTGCCGTCCCGCATAAATGTTCGTTTTCCTCGTTCACCGAAACCGCGTCGCATCTTCTTGTTCCTGGCATCTACATCCGCGTCATGAGTTCCCCCTAATCTGATCATCACAATGGGAATGACATACCCACGGTTACCCGCCTTCCGGTCGTAGGACTAGAAATATCGGAATCAGGGTCAGCAGCTTAGTGGCTCCGATCTGCTCGACGGCAAGCCGGACAGTTGCTCCACCTCGTTCACCGCATCGTCTCAGAAGTCTGGCGGGACCTGCTGGACGATTGCCCGTCTCCTAGCGTGCTCCGTACTACGGCCACGGCTTGTGTATCAGGCACAGTTCAAGCACATGACGCAAGCGGACTGGGCTCAGCTTGAGGCCATCAACAGGGCCGCCATGCACACCATTACTGGCCTACCTCACATAACACCAATTCTACTGCTACAAGCCGAAGCCCAGCTAAACACGCTAGATGAGATCATCCATCAGCGTTGTTCCGCTCGCCTGCTAAAGCGTGGATATGTACCGGAGGCAGCAGCTCTCGCTGTATAATGAGCCACGTTCTTGATACGATGGCAGCCTTTTCTGCGGCTAGACCGCCCTGGCTCTAACACCAGATGACGGACAACAAGCCTTTGGCAAGGCTATATGTCCGAACCTCTGGCCTTCATCAACCTCCGGATGCAGCCCTCCTTCATGTCCGGCACTGGGCGCCTGTGACGCCGCCACGAGTCATGTAGGATTTCGTGGACGCCGCCGCACATGACTGCCTCGTTACCACATTCTTGGCTTGTCTCTCTCACCCACCTAATGAGTTCTGCGCCTATATTAGAGTCCGCCATCTACCAAGCCTGTTAGCAGAACGTACTGGAATGTGTGGTGGTATCCAAGCGCTTGCATCTACAGTAACTACCGGCGTAAAACTGGAAATTTACAGTGACTCAACGACACTGATACGTTATATACGTCGTGTTGCGCGTATCACCAGCATTTTGGCACGTTTTCACGCGATCCTTGACTAATACCAATGCCCTGTGTGTGTTTTGTGCGTTCGCCAGGACATGCTTCCTGCCCACACAGCGGCGGATCGCGCCTGTCGCGCTATATACATTCCACAGCCGCTACCACTTCTCCCGGTTTCCATCCTAGAAGAGCTGCTTGTGGAAAAGGAGAACCTCGGCCGCGTCACGCGTGCTTTACTTCCACCGCGTAGAACTGACCTCCCAAGTGGGCTCGCTCGCTGGGACGAGGTCCTGCTGGGGAGGCTTCGATTTCGGGTGGCCTTATCCCCAGCAGTAACCCACGCTTGGCCTCCCGCTATCACGCACCGTTCGCGTACACCTGTCCGTTTTGAACGGTCCCTGCGTCAGACGCCGACACAAGCCACCTCTTATGGACCTGCCCTGCTCTTCAAACCCTCGCCTGCAACACCTCCGGGCCACAGGGTTCCATCCTGGGAGGGCCCCCGGCCTACAGCGGTGGATATGCGGCCCTCAGTACCGATCTCTGCTGACGTTTCTACGGGAAACAAATGGGATGTTGTATATATAACTGTTATGGCGTAAAGCAAACTCTAACAAAAAAAACAAGTCTTACTCATGCCTTCCCCTGACTAGGACGTCTTTCCCCGGAGTTCAGACTTCTGGAGAATTGCTTCATGAAAAAATAGTCAACGATCGCAATTTAAAACCCTGAAACGGTCACCACCACTGCAAGTTCGTCACGTGTAGTCATGCAAAGAAGCCTCGGGACCCTCTAGAGTAACAGCTGACCCGCAGAAGATGCGGAGAAAAAAGCCGGAAACAATTATGCGTGCGGGAGACTGCCTGTGGAGATAGACACAGCTTCTACGCCGGCCTGCTTAGAGCTAATTTCCGAGTATGATCATGTTGCAGCTGTAAAATTGGTTAGGAAGGCTGCGAGTCAGACTGATGTGTGTTTTCAAAACCTCAAGAGGTAGCTAATATCATAAAGCCTCTTCAGAACCAAAATATTTGAAACATGCCACCTTTATAGTTTTTAAGGAACGATCCGAGGTGTTTTTGCAGACGCGAACCCGACACAACAAAAAAGGGGTTGTAGTGTTCTTTGAAGAAATGTAGGTGTGGTTTCGAAGAGCTGACCCAGAAACGGCAGAAAACAAGAATGTGCGGATTTTAGTATATGGCACAAAAAAAGACTTTTCGCAAAACTCAAACAAAGCAAGAAGGGAGGCGAGAGTAAAAGCACTTAACAAACTGTTGGAAGAAAAGAGACATGAAGGAATACTCTACACTGTTGCTGCCCTACTAAAATTCTCCAACATAGCAACTATAGTAGTGACCACAACGAACAAAATAGCGAAATGTGAATTATTGTACATCACGAAGCCAGAGCAAGCTAAAGAGGCCGCCATAGCACCTGCGCTAACGCAACCTGGTAGAGCCACAATTCACACGGAGCCGAAGAAAGCCTACTACAGATACAGAACAGGATAAGTCTCAGAAGACGCCGCCAAAATGCTGATAAGCGGGAAACCCCCTACAACCAGAATTGAACTCATTTGGGTCCCTGCGCATTCCTCGATCGAGGGCAACGAATTCGCCTATTGACAGACCCGAGACTTAAACCTCCGGACCACAGCAGAAACGGACGAAGGGATGACCCAATAACTAACTAAGCAGAAATCATCAAACATTAAGGGAGAACAGAAGAAGCCTCTCACACCCTCATCCTAAACTATGCACGGAACAGCAATCAATATATGGACACATGCAGGCAGCCTCTTTCTCACACCTTTTACTGCTCACACCTTTTACATCCCTAATTAGATACGCAAAATAATATCCCCAATGCTGTAAACGAGGCACCCTAAAACACACCACCGGAGAAGGCACAAAACTCAAGTCCCTGAAATTTTCGCGTTCTTTGTCAGCACAGAGAATGAGCGATGGGAGATCTTGCTGACTAGCCCCGGACCTGGAAGGCAAACTTCGGCTGATCCACAGGGGCCAAGAGGCTCGGGAAGCATATGGGAACCTGTGAATAGGCAACCACTCCGACTGAGCTAAAACTAGCTCCATCGCAACCCATTTGCAAACAATAAACTTTACTCTACGTGTCTCAATCAGCAGCCCAACAAAAATCGTCCGGAATTCGTGTCCGAGGCGTTTATGATAGAGAAGACCCTTGAAATACGTCCGACAGAGTACCAGAGCCGTTCAACTGGATCCTAGCGAACCCTGTGGACGCCTCTGGTCACATTAGGGGACACAATCCGCGCATTCTTGTCGGAAAAACTGCGTAACCGCACATGTCAAAACAGTTCGCTTTTCGCTTTTGTGCAATGTAACAGAAGGTTGGCAACGCAAGTTTTGCAATTTTTCGATATGAAAAAAGCCTCAGACACTACTCTAGTATGTTGATTAGTGTGTTTGAACAACACCGTGTGTTTGATAAAACCGGTGTAACTTGTGTGCACGCATTCACGTGCGGCAATAAGAAGCCAGATTAGAAAGCGAAGAGTTCTGGATGGACAGAAAAGGCTCGTGCAGCCGCGTATTGACGCAGGCCCAGGTCTTGATTACACTCAACCTAAAACATGCTGAAGCACCAGTGCTTTAGTTTTTTGTGTCGGTTCACACGACAGCGGGTGTTTGCCCGCGAACGGCAGAATTGTCGCGCATATGCTACTGTTCAAGCAAAAGAATCGATTGCTAAATGTGAGCTGGGGGAGGCCCCTCGCCCTCTCCCTCCTCCAGCGGGAGGGGGAGCAAACCGTGCTACGTTACCACTTCGCCCTCTAGGGGTGGGTATGGAAACCAGTTTCTTCGGGACTACCGGGGGGTCTGCCCCTACCTATGCGCTGTTGAGACGTTGCCATCCCACCGCTGACAACCCCTTGCTTCATTCGGGAAGGCGTACGTGATCCAACCTCCGTCGCATCCGACACCCGTGCGGTAGCGTGGTGAAGCGAGCGGCCAGCCAATGTTGCTGTCTTGAATACTAAAAGACGAAGGCAAACTTAACTTGTTTACTGCATGGGGAGAGTTGGGCTGAAGCCAGAGAAGAGCAACGCCCCGACGGGCGAGGTTACACTACAGGACTCGAGCAGAGTGACAGCATTGATGATTCACTGCTCACACAGGAATGAACTACAGCGCTTGTGAGGGCCATTTGTTATACCCAAAGCGCTAACGGTCAAAACAGGCGTTCCGTCTAAATTGTGCACATGACACGAGCGGCAGAGACACACGCAGCACTCTTTCCAGGGTTCGTGAGCAGTCGGTAGTAGCGCGCACGCTGAGTCCGAGAAAGGGGAGAGAGGAGGTCTCCACAACCGCTTCCGCGTCCTTCGGACAAGTCTCTACAAGTTGCCTCGGCCGCCAGCGAACTTTGAATAACGCCGATAGCTAGGCGCCAGCGATCCAGACATGTAGCGACTTGTTTGAGTCCGTAGGCTGCAAGCGTGAGTCAAAGACAGGGAGGCCTGCTCGAAAGGCGCACGCAGTGGAGGCTTCGCCGCACAGCACAGGAGCGCTGCGCAAAGCACTGCGGCGGGCTGATTCGTAACAGTGCTCGCAGTCAGGACAAAAGGGGAAACGCTGTACAACAGGGTAGTCAGATAACATCACTTGGCTTCACCTTGACTCAGCCTGTAGCATCTGGAGCGGGAGACGAAACTGCGCACCCACCAAGATCGTCATTCCACTGCGCAGCCTCGAAAAGAATTGGTCTATCGGATGGCGCTACCATCTCCTTCGGGATAGGAGATGCGAACCCCACACGGAGCACCTTGAGTAATCTTGGTGAGGGTATTGGCTCCACTGCGGACCCCGAGCCCCCTAACATAAGCTGGATCCAAGCATGGCGTTGTGTTGTGAGGTGAAGGATAGAAGCCTCAAACGGTGGCCGTCGGAGCCTAGGTCAAGCTACGGCCGATGGGCTCCCTGTCTGTTTACCAGGCAGGGAGCCCCAGGACCTCTCTTGGTGCCAGGGTAACCCGAGCGAGGGAAGTACCCCCGTCCCCTGCTTCTATACTATGCTATATGGTATATTCAACCCACACGCCCTCCAAATGATCGGGCCCTGAAAATGGCCCGCACTGATGTAACTCTCAAACCGCAACCGCCCATTGACCTTCGAAGCAAAGACAACTATCATCGCTTCCTCGTGATGCATTCTGTAGATAAATAAACCCCCGTAAGTGTAAAATCTGTCTTCCTCGTAGTAAAACTCATCGAGAGTGTTGCAGGAAAGAACTACAAGGCAAAAAAACTTTCTTCTGCAGATGTGCCCATTAAAGTCAGCCACAAAGAGCAGGCGAATAAGCTTCTGCAACAAACCAGAATCCATGATCTAGAAATAAGTCACTCCCCATAGAACCCTAAACTTTTCCCAAGGCTTTATCTCCGAACTCGATCTCATAAATGAAACAGAAACCGAGATCCAAGAAGGACTGCGTGACGAAGGGGTCACAACAGTCCGGCGCATCAAAATAATGCGAGACAGCAAAGAAATCAAAACAAAGCACATTATTCTGAGTTTTGATAGAACCCCTCTACTAGAAACCGCGACGGCAGGTTTCCTCCGATGTCCCACGCACTGGTATGTGCCAAATCTACGGCGCTGCTTCAAGTGCCAGCCTTATGGGCATGGTACGAACTCCTGCCGCGGTAAACTCACATGTGCGAAGTGTGGGCAAACTGACCATCCTACAGACAACTGTGATGCTAGCAACTTCACTTGTCCCAATTGCCATGGAACTCATGCCGCCGTTTCACGATCATGCAAAAAGTTCAAACAACAAAACAAAATAATCACTTTGAAGATCAATGAGAAAATCAGCTTTCCGGAGGCCCGTAAGAGGCTTTCACTCTTCAGCTCCTGAAGGTATGCCAACGCTGCTCGCCGGTGGGCGGAGCGGCACCTGGTTTCGGCGGTGACGCAACACAGCGTAGCTAATTTTCTTACGCCCCCGCACCCCACGAGGCTGCCAGTGGCAGCCGCCCCGGTCCCCACGCCACTTGCGCAGGCAGCAGCTACTGTGGTGGCAACCACGTCGGTTGGGAATGGCGCTGCATCCACTGCATCCTCTCCACCGGCCCAAAACACACGCAAGGGCACGGAGGAGATGGAGACGGAGGCAGCAGCTGCCTCCCCTCTCTGCCTCACTGCCTGGGCCATCTATGGTGCTCGTGCGCCTTCGGCATCGGCAGTGCAGGCAAAGAACGGCCGATAGGGTACCAAGTCAAGGGGGCCCAGTCCGCTGGGCAGCCCCTTGACTTCAGATGACGACATGGACGTCGAGCGCTTCCGGTTTTCATCACAGCGAAAGATACGGGCTCCGGCGCACGGGTCAGTAGACAAGTCGAAAAAACCCCTCCCAAGAGTCCAAGCCCCGAAAGTCGACACATAAACCCGCACATATTCCAGTTGCTCAAAACTTCTAAACACATTCCAGTTGCTCTAATTGGGAAGATAAAACATCATCCAGTGGAACCGCCGAGGCACCATTAAACATCTTGTTGATATCTATGAAATCTTTTATTACAAACAGCCAAGTGTAATGTGCCCCCGAGAAACGCATTTAAACTCGAAACCCACAAATGTCTTAAACAATCACATGGTATTTAGATGGACAGATGGGGTTGGTGGTACATCCTCAGGTGGTGTGGCCATCATTGCCCGAAAATCTCTGGCGTGCCACACTGCGCAACTACAGACCATTCTTGAAGCTGTTGCCATCCGAACGATGGGCTTCAATAGACTTATAGCACTATATACTCTGTGTACATCCCTCGTGACTTCCAGCTCTGCAGATCAGATTTTGAGGGCCTGGTAGATCAGTTACCCGAACCATTCATTCTCATAGGTGACCTGAACGCAGATAACTCTCTTTGGGGCCGGGCTCGCACTGATGCCAGAGGACGGCTCATTGAGAAATTCTTAACATCGTCAGGAGCACGTCTTTGCAACCAGAAAACGCCTACATACTTTTGTTTCTTTTTTTCTTTATATTTTTTTATCAAATCAGCCAAAGACTGGAATGATCTGGCCGCCGACGCCGTGGTCCACTCCAGTCGCATTCGTTTTCACGAAGCCATCGCAAAAATTTTGTACTGACTTTCAACCACTGTATTATTATTGTACGCCCACCCCTCATGTAAAACCCCGGTACAGGGGCTTTTGAGGTAAAATAAATAAATATAGGACACAACACTTATTCACACCTTGACTTGGCAATTGGGTACGCAGTTCTTTTTCCTTTTCTTGGGTGGGGCGTGGGCACGGACCCATATGATAGTGACCACTTCACCACTTAACTAACAAGCACAGGTAAAGGCCCGAGCAGTCTATCTTCCCAGAACAGGTTTCATGACGCAAGAGCAACCTGGAATACATTTACAGATTCATCTAAACTACACTACTCCTTTTTAAGACATTTACAGGTGGAACAGGCAACCCAACTACTCACGGCGCACTTTCTCGACGCCGTTGAAAAGTCCCTTCCCCACGCCTCTGGTGCTCTGCGCAACTAGCGGAGGCCGTGGTGGAATGGGGACAGTAGGCGGGCGCGCGAGGCAGAACAAGGCTTGGGGTATCCTTCGTCAGTGCACCACGTCGGGAAACTTTTTATTGTTCGAAAGGGCAAAGGCATTAGGAAAACGTGCTCGCCGTGAGGCAAAACGAGGTAGTTGGCGTTCATTTATAACATCAAATAACTCCTGTACTGACACACGAAAAGTACGGACAAGAATACGCAAACTTAAAGGATACCAAACACACAGCCTGACTCTGGTCAGCCCAACAGGGGACTCGAAGATCAGGCTGACACACTCGCACAACACTTGCAACACGTGTCCAGTTCAGCACACTGCACAAACACTTTCATAAAACACAAACAATCGGCCCAAAAGAAGCGTTTACTAGATAACAATATGTCAACATTTTCTTAGAACTCAGAGTTTTAACTTCATCAACTGAGGACTGCTCTGAGCACGTGTGAACCCTCATCTATAGGCCCACACACAACATATACAATGATACAGCACCTAGACGCAGACACGCGTGAAACACTTCTAAATCTATATAATAAAATATGTCTTTCGGGGCACATTCCACACTCCTGGAGGGAGGCCATAGTAGTGTCTATCCCTGACGAGCTGCCTGTGCAAGCTCTTCGAGAACATGATCAATCGCAGTCTCCTGTACTTCCTTGAGTACAATGGTCTTCTCGAGAGGGGTCAGGCAGGCTTCAGGGTGGGGCAATCAAAGAATGATCAATTGCTAGCACTTTACTCGTACATCAAGGATGCCTTTGTTCATAAGCAGTATTGTTTAACTGTGTTTTTCGACCTCGAGAAGAGACCTACGACATTGCTTGGCGTTATGGAATCCTTAGTCACCTCAAGTCATTCGGTGTTTCAGGTACCATGTTAAACACCCTTGTTAGTTACTTGTCACACACAACGTTTCGAGTGAGAGTTGGTTGTCCACTTTCCATGGTTCACGTGCAAGAAAAAGGCGTGCCGCAAAGTGGAGTGCTGAGCTGCACTCTCTATATAATTAACATGAACTCTCTTGGAAAGGCATTTCCACCTACATTTTCTCATTCTATGTATGTATATGACGTCCAGGTATCGTATAAATCGTGCAATATGTCCATCTGCGAACGTCAAGCCCTGCTTGGTGTCAAGAAACGTGTCAGCTGGGCAGACAAGAATGGTTTTAAATTGAATGCTGAAAAACGTTTCTGCGTTGTGTTCTCTAGGACGCGCGGGGTCCATCCGGACCCAGACATTACTCTTAATGGCGTTTCACTTCCTGTCAAGAAGAAGCACAAGTTCTTAGGGGTTGTGTTAGACCACAAACTCACAATAATTTCCGACATCAAAAAACTTTACCATCAATATCTCAAAACAATGAATATCCTTAAGTGTCTCTCCCACCAATCCTATGCTTCCGACAAAGAACCCTGTTGCGCTTGTATACTGCTTCGTTTGGGTCTCGTGTTGACTATGGCAGTGTGGTGTATGGGTCGGCGAAAAAAACAGCGTTGCGAATACTTGACCAAGTGCTACACTTGGGGATCCGTCTCGCATCTGGAGGTTTTCGCACTAGCCCTGTCGAGAATATGTATGTTGAGTGTAATAAGTGAAGCCTTGAGAACCAAGGAACGTACATGGACTTGCTTTATGCTTTTAAAATTTCACCGCTGAATAACCATCGTTTTTATCCTGTCTTTAACGATACATTCACATCTGTGCTGTTGCAAATCGTCCATCCGTTCCTCTGCCCTTTTCACTTCGAGTTAGAGAGCGAACTTCGGATCTCAGCTCTTCGTTTTTAGATGTGTACCGATCATCTTTTTCAGACATTTTACCTCCTTGGAAAGTTCGTCCTGTGTCCTCCGACCTTTCTTTTATGAAACATGACAAAAATCAGGTACCCCGACCTGCAATACTGCAGCACTTTCTGTCTTTGCAGTTTAAATACTCATGTGCTGCACTTTACAGTTAAGCATCTAAAACCTCCATTGTGGTGTCCTGCGCAGCTCACGGTTCGAATTTTAATGCAGCCAGAACTATGAGGGCACACACAAACATTTTTTCAGCAGAAGCATATGGAATTTTACTCATCGTACAGGACATTTTTGGAAATCAAATTCCCAATTCCGTAATCTATACAGATTCCTTGAGTATTGTTCGCACACTATCATCGCACAAGCCCCCCAAAACCACATAGTTAATCTTGTGTACAGCACCATTATGTCTGTGTATGCTCAAAAGCAAGAGCTGCTCTTCTTCTGGGTCCCAGGACACGCTGGGATCGCTCGGAATGAGTTGGCAGACGAGAGGGCCGCTGCTGCTGCGCTCAGAAACACTGTAGACATTGCAATGGTACCCTATACAGACCTCAAGCCATACATAAGACAACACTTGCGCAGAGGATGGCAAAAACACTGGAATAAACAGACAGACAACAGACTATATGTAATAAAGCCACACTTGGGACGGTACACAACTGACTCACACAACAGATACACGAAAGTCCCCTTGGCTAGGCTATGGGTAGGGCACACCCATGCAACGCACTCGTATCTGCTGACGGGATCTTCTAGACTCCAGTGCAGCAGGAGTGGAGGGGCCCTATCCGTAGTTCACATACTCATCACAAGCAAGGCACTTCACACCCCACGACGCAAACACTTTCCAGAAATCTACAGACGACACATTTCACTGCACCCATCACACTTTTTAGCCTACGAACGAATGTTTTCTCGTCAACGTGTTTTTAAGTTTTTAGCTGAGGTTAAATTTCTGCAGCTCTTGTCATGTCACGTGTACTCATCCTGGCCGTAGACACCATCCATCTCCACTTTCTTTTGTTTTGCGTCCCGTTTACTTTTAGTGACATGTTTTAGTATTTACGGTCTCATAAAAATTCAGTTACTTCTTCTCTGGTGCTCTTTGTCCTTATTCGGCCTTGCGCCAATAAACACCAACCATCATCAACATCATCAGACCTGCGAAGGTTTCTACTCTGCGCTAAGTCTTACTGAGACTTCATATAGTTGCTCGCCTGTGCTTGCGCCATGATGTGCCGTTTTGCCTGCTATGAGTTGTAACTTGGGGAAACAAAAGTTTAGGCTCCGCTAACAACTCAAAGAATGCCCAAGCGGCGATGGAGCAGTTAACATAATGACGTGCACAGACCAGTATCGGCTCAAGGAATGGCGCGGCATTTGCCCGACGAGGATTTTTTTCCCCGCAATGCTTTTTAAATTCTCGAACTATATCGGAAACAAAGAACATTCTGGTCAAGTGGTGACAGGGCGTAACAACGCTCCCTATAACATTATATTGCTCGTGCGGCACACGAAAGAGATAGAAACACGTGCTTCAATTTGTACTAAATAAGACCGTCTTCCGCAGCTAGACGCTGAGAACAGAACACACATGGCATGGTCAGCATCAACATATTCCTGCTCCGCGCCCCTGAGAGACGCGCGATTTAAAGCAGGCGGACCAAGAGGTTCGACCCAGCCCCGATCCGCTGTTCAAATCAAGACAAAATACTACAGGCACATACGTACCTCCAACGTGCTTAACTACGTCGGGTGCGGCCGTGAGTGCAAGCGACCCACCACGCCGCCGACGACGTCCCCCGGATAACTCCAGCCGATTGCCCTATTATTCAGGCCCTTCGAACATATCCAAATAGACCTTCCGATGCCATTCGCTACATCCCAAGTTAATACACGTGGATTGTAATAGCCACAGGCTGCCTGATGCGGTACACGGAGACTGTCGCTCTTTGGAAGATGACTGGACAAGGAGCCGTAAATGTTTTCATTCACCACATTGGGCAGCGACATAGAGTCCCTGAATTTCTATTCATGAACCGCGGAATGGCCTCCACAGGGTCAGGGATAGGTAGGACAGGATCATAGAGTGGGGAAGTGTGGCGTGCTCTCTCTCTTTTCATCACTCGTGACCAGCAATGGGTGGTTGCGCTGGGTACTTCCGACTCGGCCGTTCAGATCGCCTTGGCGGAACCAGCTGCCATCGTCGCCGCCTACCTCGAACTGACGGCCACCATGCTGCTTTAACACCAATCGCTAAATAAAACTTGTTTTTTTTCTCTGTTTTTTTGTCTTTCAGCGTCAAAAGTATTACGTTGAATATCCCGAGTGCGGGATAGGCTCCTACTGGCTGATAGAGGGAGTTATTACAGGCACCAACAAACCGTAAGAGACAAAAGTTTTTATATACACTGTACAACCGAAAATAGTTCCTTGAAGGAACAGCAGGCTGCCAAAAATTAGCCAAAAAGGTAAACGATTCATCAAGCATCAGAGACCATGGTCGAATATTTAAATAGAAATTTAGGGAAAGCAAGTAATGGCACCAACAAGTTCTGCAAAACTGCCTGGAAACAACAGGGAACAGTTTAGGCCAGGGTACTATAGTAAACACAAGGGGGATAAGTATACCTTAGCCGCGGAAAAAAGAAAAGGTTGAGAACAGCTCTGTTCACAAGTTCATAAATATCCCTTAACATTCCCATTAAAATTAATCCGATGAACATCAAAGCAGGTAATTATCTTGTTTACAAAAAGAAATCCGAAAGAAAAACGAACTACACAGAAAAAAATGTTTAATACATATTACGAGCTATAAAAATGGACACCTTTTGCCACCGAGAAGATATCTTAGCCCTTGACAGCATTAAATATGAAGCCATTACAGACCGCATCAAATTAATGCCGAAATTAATGGATTGTGCGAAAACATTGCTCCTGGATTACAAAGTCTCCGAGCCACTGTGTGTACGATGCCTATATAGGAATAAAAAAATTATTCTTTCTTGATTTTTACGAGAGATGTAACAAAAGATGATGCAATGATGGTGGAAGGAATCAAATGTAATTTTAATTGCGGAAGCTGTCGAAAATCAGAGAGCACACAAATGCAGACCTTTAGCACTGAACACTACACTACGAAAAATAGAAAAAATATCTAAGAACAGAATGATAACTTCTTGACAGAATTCATGTTGCACAGCTGCAAACAATTCGTATCCCCTCCTAACACTTCAGCAACCAACGCTTTAATCCAGTTGAAAAGCATTTACTGTATCAAAACATTTGTAAATTTAAATGTTCTAAAGATATCAGGCAGCCTAAACGCCTAATAATTCCAGCCTATAATTTTCCTAAATATTATCAACTCCCATATACCACGGGGAGATGAAGAATTCAGTTACATCTTAAGAGCAGATGGAGGTCAAAGATGACTAAAAATTGGGTTTTTTTAATACAGTGCGAAAATATTCTAGCATTCTACGCGAACGTCCCCACGAATTGGCATCCTCAGATGCGCAACAGAAGTCATTTACCAAGGCCATGAAAGCCACCGCTGTGTGGCCCCACATAGACAGCGCAAGTTTCGTGTGATGGTATCTATATTGGTATAGACATCGTTTTGTTATATAACTATACTGTTATAGTTTCGCAGTGGTATATATTTTGTTAATTGTCCTTTAAAATTCGTAATAATGCTTAGTTTTATAACAACTTGCACGCATAGTCCAGAGGTACCTAAATTTTTCTGTAGTTTAGTACATGCCTCAAATGCGCTACGTTAGTTGAAACTGCATTTCGCAAGCATTGTGAAACGATTGTTTATGTCTGTTGGGTCGTCTCTCATTCCGTTTGCCCCTGAATAATTGGTTACTTTTTCGACAGATTAGAGGGAGTTCTCATGACTGAATTCCCCTGTGCCAGTAGCTTTGTCTCGTTTTTTTCAGAATCGATGGAAGAAGAGACAATTTCAAAAAATTAAACAGAAACTTGGAAGCCTGGTATCTCAAAACGCCATTTCCGCTGAGAAAAGAAGCGTTTCCTATATAACTATTCACATTACCAAAACGTTATTTTGGCCAGTTGTTTATCAGTGCTACATACACATACTGAACAAGAATGACAATGTTTCCCTCAAAAGTTTTTTTTATATTCACACTTTTTTTGTCGAAAATGATTGCAATTTGAGTTTGTGGTATGCTAATACTTTTTAAAAGTCAAGGGTTATTTGCAACATTATTAGTTTCGATTACAAGGAATCAATAGGCATGTAAAATATATCGAAAGTTTTTCAGACCAGTGTCTGCCGAAACAATTTTGTATATGTTCCGTAACTTTTGAGAGAGAAAGAGGGCACCGACCAAGTAACGAAAAAGAAAAAAAAAAGAAAAAGAAATACTTAAAAGACGTTTCGGCTCCCGCACGGGAGCCTCAAATGTACCCTCCCGACCAGACGGTTGTCCGTCAAACCCTTGACTTCATGTTCCCTAACTTGCACAAAAAAGCTAGAAAACTACAGAATTTTATTTAAAACCTTAACCACATGTCTTTATGAAATTTGTCACACATTTAGTAGGGTATTCGTATACACACGCCCTAAAATGTCAAGTTGATTGGTCAAAAAGACGCGAAGTTAGCCGCACACGTAATTGGACCCCTAGGCTTACTATTCATACCCCCTTAAGTGAGGGGACAACAGGGTAAACTGGCCTCGTTTGCGGCAGGTACCGCGTTGTAGGTCAAGTACCACCAGGAACCCATCGGTTTGTTTACTAGGTACACGCGTTTCTGGTCCAGAGCGGAGCCTTGAAAGATGCCTTCAAAAGATGCCCTTATCAATGCAAAAGCCACATGACCGTTGTACGATTTGCAGGGGCCCCGGCCTTCTATAACACAGCATTATCGGGGGATGAGAAAGTCGATCGGAATTTCCTGCCACAGTCGCTACGAGTTGGGCGTCCGCCATTGCTGTGGAGTTCACTATGTGCATTCGTGCGCGATGGTGGCGCCGGGCCCCTACCAGTAAAATAGGTACAAGCGACCCCCCGACCCGGCTAGTGGCCCCTTTGCAGGACTCAAACACTTGAAAAGTCGGCACGGCTTGCACGGGAAATCACCCCTATGAAATTGGATGGCAGCAAAACTGCAACTTTTCCTAAACAGCGAATTCCGTTGAGATCTATATATCCAGGTTTTTGATCATGACATATTCTTATTAACAAAGGCAACCAAAGAGATAACACTGAACAAATGGCTACCCAAGTGCTCAACATGTTAGAAAACCGATAAATTAACAAGAAACTTACATTTACACAACAAAATTTAACAGAACAAAATTTACATTTCACGCAACAGGGATTCACGGCCATGAGTGACATGCTAACTTGTGCTGCCTGGCTATCGTAGGTTGACGCCTTTTGTGCTGTGCTCTCTTGGCCTGAATTGCCTGCTGCCGGAGACTCGATAATCAGCGCAAAGCTGCATCTCTTGGTGCATCGGCGTCCCTGCAGTATGTGGGGTAGCATCGGGTGACATCACCTGTTGACGCAGCATCTTCTGGCCCTACATAACCAATGGATCATCACCGCCTCGCTGGGATTTACGGCCACGAGTGACAGGTGTTAACTTGTGCTGCCTGCCTGTCGTAGGTCGACGCCTTCTGACCGCTGCTCCCGTGGCATGGCTTGCCTGCTGCCGGTGAATCGACAATCAGCGTAAAGCGGTATCTCTTGGTACATCGGCGTGCCTGCAGTATCTGCGTAGAGCATCGCGGGACGTAACCTGTTGACGCAGGCCCTTCTGGCCCTGCATAAAGAACCGAGCATCACCGCCTCACTGGTACTCGCGGCCACGAGTTACCGATACTAATTTGACCTGCCTGCCTGTCGATGATCTCAACAATCGCATGAGAAGAAATAAGGTTCTATTAAAGGGGTTAGCTGAACAAGAGAAGGAAGACTACGCAGTTAGAGAGCGAATCGCCCGCGATTTCTTTTCCAGTAAACTTGGCAATATTGAGCGCGCTCATCGCGTCGCCCACCAACGACCATACATACATTACCCCATCATAGCCACATTCTTCGACTTCAATTCTAAAATGGAGGCTCTTAAAAAAGGCCCTAAACTCCGATATCTCGCCTAAAGTGTGGCTGGAAGAGCACTTCTCCCGAAAAGCTCAATTTGTTAGGAAAAAGCTTCGCGAATTAGCTAAACGCAACTACAAGAAACAAATTCGCGCCAATCCACCCTGTTAACATGGTTGGAAAGCAAAGCTACGGAACTACAAAGATTACCCATGCGACGTCACTTCAATTCCCTCACGCCACTCTACAGATAGCGAAACTAGAGAGAAGTGAAATGCACTAAACGACACTCTTTATTACTTCAAAGAGATATTGTTGGTAAGGGTAAATCAACGCATGAGGCATGAACGGTTGGTGGCTGAATTGCATTGATGTAGCACATGAATAGAAACTCTTTTTTTATATAAAATTAAAGGAAGCTCAAAACCGTTGTTGGACAATCTTACTTCTCCGTTTCTGCCGACGAGGACCGAGACGACGAGATCGGCGACAGAGACGCAGGATTAGAAGGAGGAGGACAAGAATTCTTCAACGGGCCAGAGTGCGGACGAGGGTGGTGGTTCCTCCTTCACTGGAGCCCATATACAGTCCGCGCCGCCTGTGCTCTGTCCACCAGCTGAAGCTGGGTAGGCAAAGAGGGGATGGTTAGCAGCATCTCCCATTGCTCTTGTTGGTTAGTTGACGGAAAGAGAGGAGGGTGCTCAGCTCTGAAGTCGCACACCCCGATTATGTGGCGGAGTGTTCCTACTTGTTGTAAAATTTACATGCAGTGTCGTAGCGATTCGGGTGCAGTAAGTGAAGACGCGTTAGGTGTGAAAGGTGCCGGACTGTATGAGCCATAGGGTAGTTTGTTGTTCTCTGGAAAGTCAAGGTAAGGCGAAGGTAGGTTCTGTCTCTGAAGCCAATATTGCTGGGTTATGTCCCTGAAAGAGACAAGCGTGTGACTGTCCTCGTGCAGCTCCTCCGGCAGTTGGTGGGCGTATTC
The DNA here is from genome assembly GCF_048455015.1 of Haemaphysalis longicornis. NCBI lineage: Eukaryota > Metazoa > Arthropoda > Arachnida > Ixodida > Ixodidae > Haemaphysalis > Haemaphysalis longicornis. The sequence continues at coordinate 111,107,844 of NW_027526204.1, forward strand.
GTTGCCCTACATGGAAGCGTGAGCGGGTGTCCCGAGAGCTAATTGGAACCGTTTGAGGAGTGGTTTTAGCACACCTAGAGCAGGTCGGGAGATCCAACCCGACTGCTGATTCCGCTAGGCTTGTTGGGAATCGGTGACTACCTTCCGAACCACTGGTTGAGTGAGAACCATGGCGATCGCGGCCTCTTCTGCTGCTGTGATGTCTTGGGTCTTGAGTGAGGCACACGCAAGGAGGTTGGTTCTGGAGGCAGCTATGATTAGGGCGTACTGCTGTCCTAGAGGTTGGGAGGCGTCTGTGTAGATACCTGCATGATCCCCACCAACGCTTGTGTTGAGAGATTGAGTCCGTGCTTGTCGGCGACCCTCTTCGTGTGAGGGGTACATATTTTTAAGCAAAGGGAGCATGTTAACATCTTGAGAGTACATCAAATGGAGTCACATTCTGTGCTGACCAGCCAATCTGGTTAAGGAAGCGGCGGCCCGCCACTGTTCTACTCATTTGGAGCTTCTGGTCAGATAGATAGCCCTCTATCAGCTTTTCCACCGTGTTCTGGAGCCCCGTGCTAAGCAGCCTGTCTGTAGACGCACTCATGGGAAGATTAACGGCCTGCTCAACCGCCCTTCTAATCACTATGTAAAGCATCTGTATGTCCTTCTTGCGGAGAAGATGTAACTTATTCTCGAGAGAACAAAAGCTTCAAATACTCCAACACTATCGGATTCCGTGAGGCCCCCCTTCTTCGTGGCAGCTCGCCTGATCATGTGTATGATTTTATTGATCCTGTATTTGAGGCGCTGCAAGGATACGTCACTCTTGGTGTTGGCCTCGAGATGTAGGCCTTGAAATGCAGGATCTTGATGCTGGGGCTTGGAGTGATGGCCTGACCATCAAGGAGTGTTTGAATGTGTTCCTTGATGTTACGTTTGGCGTGAGGACGAAAGACAAGGAGGCGTGATTTTTTACGTGAACACTGGAGGCGTCAGGCTTTAGCACATTGGCGTACTAGAAGTGAGATGCCATGCACTGGTGTGAGCTTCCTTTAATTTTTGCTACTCCTAGCACACGCGCAAGGCGCGCAAAGGGCCACTTTGCTTGCTGTGTGCAGAACGCACAGCGGCGCGAGAGATCTCGTGACGCTATCACGTGGCATTCAGCGAGAATGCGGGGGGTAAACCCGTAGATGTGCTTGGTGAGTGCACCACCTGTCTTCCCGGTCTCCGCGTGGGGTCGTAGCTATATCGGTGAGACGACAGGCACTTGCTTTGTTACTCTGTAAGTTCCAAGTTCGATTTCTGGCGGTACTATTACATTCTTTTTATTTTTCGCGGGAGTTTTCTGTTTGACACCAACGGTCACTAAAGAAATCTTGGGGGGTTGAGGTAAAAAGTTTGCTTTAAAACGAACGGTACGCAGTTCGTTACCACAAGCTTTATTTAAATGGCATAATGTACCAATTCAATTCGGCTACTGGCCTAGTCATACAAATAAGCAACAGCCCCCCGGTCAAGCTAGCTTCAGAATGATGTCGTAGGCCCAAAACCCGATACCCTGTAACCACGCTCAAAGTAATGTGCTGATGTTGAATCTTCGTAGCATATTTCAAAAACTTGATTGTGTCCATGCTATGGCACACACGTGCTCAGCGGACGGAGTGATCAGCACAGTTACTTGGCTGTGCAATAATATAGGAAATTACGAGCTCGGTTTCCTTGATGACTTTACAGTATTTCGCAAGGATAGGAACTTTTCTCGAGGAGGCAGCGAAATGATCGCTGTTAAAAATGCTTTCCAAATATCACTTAAATCTGGTGACAGCTCCCTGAGCTTCTATGGCTAAAGACGTGTTTCGGCCCCTTTCCCTGCGCAATTTATACATGTTACCGGCCCCAACCACTTCCTTAGAGTTTGTGCACCACCTGCATAAATCACTCGAACACATATTCGACAAACTTCCCCGTTGTAGTTTAACTCTTTCTGGAGACATTATTTCCCGACAATTTTATGGGATGCACCTGTCACGCATTCAAGTGGATGTGAATGCGCTCGTTTCACGCACACATTAAGACTATTTTACCTTTCCCATCTCAGTGTTCGCGGTCGCGGTCGCGGGTTCCAGCACCAGGTCGCGGGTTCCTTTCCTGCAGCGGCAGCCGCTTCTCTGGTAAGAAGAAAAGCAAAAACGCCCGTGTGTACGAGATTTCGGCACATGTTAAAGATCCCCAGGTGGTCAAAATTAATTCGGAGCCCTTCACTACGGCGCGCCTCATCGCCTGCGCTGCGTCGGCTCGTTAAGCCCTAGAAGGAATCAATCAACTTATTTTTCCCGAATACCCCCAATAACGACAGTGCTCGAGTCCTAGAAAAATTGCAGTATCATTATTTCGTGCATTGCCTTGTGTCATTTTCATCTCCCGATAAAACGAAAACTAAAACAGATTCTGAACTATGCAAAGGCAGCCACCGACAAAATGAACTTCATCCTCAATGATTTTGCTGCTCCATATCAAGAATCCTTTCCCACGCCCTCAACTAACCAAAACTGAATAATGTTTCCAGATCAGCATTAAAAATAGAAACGACTTGCATACCAGAAATAAATAGGAAATAAAAACCAATGCAATTCAAGGGACATTAAGACAAGTTTAAACAAAAAGGAAAGAGCATACTGGAAGGCTGCTGGAACAAATTCTGCCATTGATTGGGAAAAGTTTAAATCACTGTCAGCTACTTTGAGGGAAACTATCAAAGCAGCTCCAATCAATATTTCAACGAAACTCTCCCTAAAACGTTAAAAAGTAATTTACCCGGTCAACACCCCTGGATTCGCGAAGGAAGACTTAGGGGAAACAATACGTGCCGTCGTTTGCGAAGAACCGAGGAAACGTTTTGCAACAACGCCAGAACCCCAAGTCGCTTCCATGACTGACGTGATCGGAAGCGAAGTACAACACGCACGGTGAACTTCTACGCCATTGGAAGCACACCGTGAGCCGCAAGCTATGGCCTACGCCGAAGCTGCTCATCGGCCCCGCCCAGCTCCACCCCGTCGTCAAGAGGCCCCGCCCTTACCACCGCCCACTGTCGCTCAAAGTACAAACGAGACGCCGAGGAAGATGGACGTATGGCAAGCCTCCGATTATCGTCCTCTGTGCTACCCCTGCGGAGAGGCCGACATCTATCGTCACTGCCCATACAAGAGACACGGACTGCGTGGGTTCTCCGTCGACGCACCTCGCCTAAACGCCCTAGCATAGCTGACTTCACGCAAGCAAGGTCACCCAGCCCCCAAGGGGGAAACTAAAAGCAGCAACTTCTGGAGGTGAAGTTCCACAACGGCCGAAAAACGAAACTCTCCAATGACGCAAGGACGCACCGAACACAGTGATTCACAACATGCCCTCAGCCCGACGACCTTGACGTGACTCCCGAACGTGACGACATCCACAAGGTGCGACGCGGAGCCGAAATAACCGATCCTGCTAGTGAGAAGATGACGACAATGATGACGCATAGTTCCCGACCGTCAACAAGGACAAGCCGAGACACGGCGCCCCTACGCACCTAGAACTTGAGGAAGGCGGCGTCCGACGTCCAGTGATCCATCGACGGCTATGATGTATTCGCTCTCATAGACACGGGAGCCGACTGCCCAGTAATGAGCGGACCATTCCCGTCGAAGCGGAATAAAGTTACGACCAGATGGGACCGTCCGCACATGCGCACAGCAGGTTTCCCTCTTGTAACGCTAAGTGTAACGTGCAAATCAAGCATTACCATAGAGGACACGACGTACCCTGCTGCTTTCGTCATTTTGCCTAACCGCTCCTGCCCCGCAATTCTTGGAATGGACTTTTTGAAAGACAAAGGTGCAATAATTGATCTACAGACTCAGTCGATAAATTTTCCCCATCACTCCATGACGCCGGAACCGAACCCGGAACGTCGTGCTGCTGTAAGGATTGCCGTTGATCATGTCACCCTGCCACCCCGCGCAAGCTTGATGATCGCAGTTTACTGTGAAGATGCTGCTCCTGGCGTTGACGCTATCGTAGACAGTGATCAAAGGTTGCTTCTCAACCGCGGCGTGTCTGTCGCAAGAGGCATTGTGCGGTTTAAACAACGCAGATCCCACGTTTTGGTCACAAATTTCGCCAAGGAGTACCAGCATTTAAGCAAGGGCGCTGCAATTGCGTTCCTCGAAGAAACGCAACAAGTGACGTGATCGCCGTCACCGACTTTGAACACGCACCCGAAGATACCTTCAAGCTTCCGCATCCCTTCGACGTGAATCCAGCGTAACCGCTACAAGAACGGAACAAATTGTTGAATTGGCTGCGGCGCTATATCGTGGGTTTTTCGTCTCACTCAAAATTACGTCAGGCACCTGAAGCGAAGCACCAAATACTGACCGAAGATGGGGCCCGACCTTCCTGACAGTCCCCGTACCGCGTGTCTTAAGACAAGCGGGAAGCCATTCTAACAAAAGTGGAAGACATGCTCACCGATATTACACAGCCATCGAAAAACCCCTGGGCTGCACCGGTCGTACTCGTGAAGAAAAGAGACGGCAGATTAAGGTTTTGCGGTGACTACCAGTGACTGATCCAAATCACCAAAAAGGACCTGTACCCGCTGCCACGAATCGACGACGCTCTCGACCACCTCTGCCACAAGAAGCACTTCTCATCGATGGATGTAAAGGCAAGGTACTGGAAAATATAAGTGGACGAGAGAGACCGAGAGAACAGTGCATTCATAACCCCGGACGGCCTTTACGAGTTCAGGGTGACCCCGTTCGGGCCAACGTTACTAGAATAAGCTCCTTTTCGGAGCTCCGCATCCCCGCCTGCAGAGGAGGGCGGTCCGCGTGGCGGTCGCGAGAACTAGCGTCACTGTAGTCAAGTCTTGCGTACGTTCGGCGCGTCGTCTGAGTCGGCGGCGGGCCGCCGCCCAGACGTACCGTGACAGATTTCCGGTAATGCTAATAATTTTAAAAATTAAATAAAAATTCACCCCCAGAAGTAACAAATACCTACGTTGAAAGTTCTGTTGTGATGTGTTTTACAGCAGATAAACGATTAAGGCTCTTATGCGCCAAAGAGATGGTTTTGCGGTTAGTTTTGTGGATAATGATCCGCTCTTTTAAAACATTACAGCTTGCTTAGGAGCATTCCTTCCTTTAAAAACCTCAAAACCGAAGAAAGTTTAACAACAGCGGTCTCTCCTAAAAGTAAACTGATGTGAAATGCAATGTTTTCTTTGTAGAACAGTTTAAAAAGGCTTCTTTTGGGGGTCTCACATTTCGCACATGACAGAAAGATGTGGTTCACTATTATCCCTTGGTCACATTCTTCACATTTCGCTTTTCCTTGTTTCACACGAGAACGTTATGTGTCAAATTGGTATGTCCAATGTGGAGACGACATAAATAAACTTCCGTTAAGCGCTCTTCCTGCCTACTTGATTGCCACTCTGCTATAGTGGGTTTAACTATGTGCAGTTTGTTGTTGATTTCCTCATCCCATGAGGACTGCGATTTTTCTGTCGGCTTACTCTGTACAAATTTCGTAAAGCCTCCTCCTGTAATAAAGTCATCTATTCCATTCCATCGTAAAGTCAATGTGGGGAATCTACTTTTTTTAATTCTTACATCGCCGGCTTGGGCAGCACATGTATCCGCTCTCTGATTTCCATCGATTCCAAGATAACTAGGACCCTGCACAACCTATTTCCCTGTCCTTGTTTTTTAGCCATTACTAAGTTGTGTATTGTATCTCCTATTACAGCTTGAGCTGCATTTTTGTAGTTGATTGCTGTCATTGCGCTGATAGCGCCGGTGTAGATAAAATTGCCTTTGAGTTTTTCTCTCATTATTCTTTCTACAGGCCCAGCAATAGCGGGACATTCCACAGTGAAAATCAAGGTGGCTATGGTAACCTAATAACCATCTTCCATCCCCTTGCGCTACTCCACTACCGACATATCATGATGTTTTAAAACCGCCTGTGAAAAATGTGGCGTATTCTCGGTATTTATTGTTTAGTGCAAAAATTTCTGTAAAATATGTCCCCGCAGTGTCGGCTTTTTTAAAGGTGTGTTTGTGTGGTGTGAAGTCATCTATAGTATGAAAACTATAGCATGGAGGTAGTTGGTCCTGGCTATGGAAAATTTGAGGTAATGTGTCCAGCATACTGAGTTCTTGCATTTCTCTTCAAATTGAAATAGCAATGGCCTGATAGCTTGGGGTTTGCTACTATACAGTGTTCTAGACTAGCATTTTGTAACTATGGGGCACCACAGATGTTTCGGCAGTGAACAGATCTTTAATATGTATCAGCATGTCAGCATTGTTCTTCTATCTGTGAATGGTGGTTCATTTGTTTCCACGTAGGCGTTGTATATAGGTGGTGTCTTACACGCCCCAGACGAGCGAGGTAAAACTAAATCGTGAACTGGGTCCAATCGTTTAGAGTAGGACTGCCTCGCTGAGCCATACACAATGCTGTCATAGTCTAAGCAGGAAAGTACAACAGACCGTGAAATTTGTACATTGCAAGCCCTCTCGGGACGCCAGTGTTAGCGTGACAGGGCCTGAAGTATATTTACTAGTGGGGAGACTTTCTTTTTAAGCTTAATAATGTGGGACAGCCAAGCGCAACTTTGTAAAACAATATGCTTAGAAATTTATGTTCGTTTTATATAGGTCATTCTATTTCCTTGAATTCTATGGTCGGATTAGTCTGCAAGCCTCGTTCAAGTGAGAAGATGATAGCTACTGTTTTGTGTGGTGAAAGCTGGAAACAATTTCCGTGTGCACATGTTGTTAGTCCATTTATAGTTACCTCCACTTGTCTCTCGCTTGTTGCTACATTGGAAGATGTTCAAGCTACCTGAAGATCACCAACATAGATAGAATAGATAATAGAGTTTGGAAATATTTTGCATATGTAATTCATGTTTACAGCAAACAGCGTTGTACTTAGAATACAACCCTGAGGGACCTCGTTCTCCTGTACAAACCTTCTCGAGAGGGTTAAGCCCAGGCGTACTGTTTTTTTAATTGCGATAGCATGCCTATCAGTATGCTCATCACTTTTTGCCAATCAAGGCCATAGAATAATTAAAAATCACGCAGCCCGCTTGATCACTTTCAATACTGGTTGACATCTCAGCGTCACCGACATGAAAGAGTCCGTCGGCCTCCCCTCCTTGCAACTGGACGTAAAATTACACAGATGTGTCTGTTTCACAAACTTTATTAATAATCATTTCCATTACCACCCCACTTACCTCCTCTTCACACCATCCCGTCATTCACGCCCTCTGTTCAATGCCGTGCGCATTCAACGATTGCATGGTTCATCTAACGTATTCAATATGTCATTCCTACCTCGTGCCATTGAGGAATGAAATAAGCTGCCAGATTCAGTTGTTCCTAAGCGCATGCCCACTAAATTCAAAGAAATATTGTTATCTCACCTCAGAATGTAATTGGAAATCATCTTCATGAGTTGCCACCTGCTTCCTTTTCCGTTTTACTATTTGATTTTGCTGTACATATGTACTAATGAACAGAAAGTGTATCGAAAGGAATTTTTTCTTGTGGCACTATGGCCTACTATGATTCTAGCCCCCCTCCCCCCTTATGTACTACACCATTTGAGCCCTCAAGGGTTGCATAATATATGACGAGGAGGCAAAAAGCCGACAGAAAAATATCTCTGCGTAATTGTTATTAAATCCCTAGCAACGTGCACCATACCGGATGAATGGAAAAAAGCAACAGTTAAGGCCATACGCATATCAGACTAAAAAAATTACCTAACTTCAGGCCCATCTTTGCTGCCCCCATAGGCAAAAAGCTGTTTTAATATATTACCTCAAAACATATCAATGTGTACATTCAGCGCTATCGCATAATCTCTGCTTCGCAACGAGATTTTCATACGGGATTTTCTAGTAATGTAACTAATAGAACTCATCCATGATATGCTCTAAAGTGCGGAACACCGCAAACAGGTTGACCTTACCCTAAAATACGTTGTGAACGCTTTTAATAAGGCCTCGGATGAAATAATTAACTCAACAATTATACTGTACTATAGCACGTAGCTGCCTTCGGATAAATACCACAAACTCTCTCATCGGTCACACACAATTTGTTAATTTCAATGACCAAGTATCCACAACAGTTCCAGTCACATCCGGTGTTCCCCACGGCTGTGAACTTGCTCCGACCTGATTCCTAATATCTTTCAATGACTTCCCGTATCACATTCGCATCGGCCTAAGCTTTTCGCGGATGATTGTATCATTTAGCATGAAATAAAGAAGGTCTGAAAAAGATCCCTTTGCACGAAGGAAAGCCTGTCATAGTGGTGTTCTGATTTGGAAATGCAACGGAACGTAGAAAAATCAGCATTCTTGACCGTAACAGAAAAAAGGGAATGGTCACTGTTCTTATTTATAATAATGGCATCCCAATTCCTAGAAAGAAGAATCACCAGTGCGGGAGCCTCCGAGCCTCGTCTCAGATGGGATGCCCACTTTCTTACATTACATGAATCGGTTTGAAATGCATATTTTTTCTGAGACGATGCCTCCCACTAACACCTGAAGAAAACTGCTAGCCTGAAACACGGAAATGAGATCTATATTTAAAATGCGAACATTGTTTGGTCCCCGTCCCAAAAAAAACATACTGTAAAGCTAGAGGGCATTCAAATAAAAGCCGTGCGATTCATTTTAAACAAGTTTAGACAAACAGACTCACCAACAAAAATGGTCAATAAAGCAAACATGCCGACGCTGCAAAAACGAGCAAGAATAGCACACTTACGATTGATGTACCAGCTACTCATAAGCAAACCAACATCGACGACTCCGAATACATTACAATCGAACAATCAAGACCCACGCGCAAATAGCACACCAAAATACTGCAATAATACATATTCTGAACGGAGTGTTTCGAACACACATTCTTCCCATCAACAATGAGGGACTAGAACATCCTAGCAGCCACGATTACTAGCATCGATACTTTAAAAAATTTGCATCCGTTGTTGAAAAAATTATGTTCGGAACCCCAACATGGCTCTGGAAAAATAATATGTCTAAAACTGTTTTATTGTTTCCACTCTTTCAGTCCGTAATCATTTAGATGTGGTGTGATTGTTTTATTAATACTTAGTTTTCAGAGTTTGATTCAAACTTGTTAAAACTTCGCGCTTAGAAATTGTTACAACTTTGGCAGCAACCACCTAACCCGTATCACAAACGATGTATACCTTGCGGATATTTTTATTGTGTTTTCCTATGCCCTTCCTGAAAAAATCAGGACAAAGAATTGACAGATTTTAAAAATAAAATTATGAAGCACTAAGAAAACTAAATTGCGCTACCAATCTCTCTTTGCAGGCTGACTGTGCAGTTGCGAGGAGGTGGCGAGGCAAACTTCCCTCTTCGTACAGTCAAACAACAAGATGTGGTAACCATCCATATCCGGAGTACGAGGGGAGGTTATCTAGTGTCAACTTCTTTTGACGACGAGACGAAATTCATCACCACTGCAGAGAACTCCAAAAATTTTATATATCCTACATTTTCAGATAATTTTGAAATTTATAGACAGTTCGCCGTGAGTATAGTACAACAGACCGTCTGCCACGTTGATTACCAGTTTATTCGCTTCAGTGCGTCACAAATTCCGTTAAACATTTTACTGAATTGTTCTACTTTCACTTTCATGTCAGTGTCATAAATTCACTTTTGTTTGGCGCTTTTTGCCCTTAGTTGCAATTGGGCCATTAAAATGCACACATCATCATCATCAACATCAATTTCGTTAAAAGCTTTGGTAGGCGCCCTGCTTACCGCGACCACGTATAAAACGCATTCAAAAAAGTACCCCCAATCGTGCCCTGCCAACTACTTGGTGCCGAGAAAGATGGTGAAGCGTACGCATACGAGAAATGGCATTAACTATATACATTTTTTTGTCAACGGGACGCACCATTGCCTGTTCTGAAGAGAGTCAGTGTGTTTTTTTTTTGGGGGGGGGGGGGTGTCGGGGGGTTCATGGAACCGGGAGTGCAGTCATGTCTGTTCTTCTCCTTCCCCCTCAAATCGCCCATAATGCGAATCCTCCATACTAGAGAATCAAATTGGAAAACACAAATAATAAACAATAATTTTTCCAGGAAATACAACGATTCATTCAGCGAAAAAACAAGATGTGTGTTTGCACTGATGCCTGCGATCCTTCTGCAGTGTCTAGAAAATGCGCCCCGTAGCTACTTGAAGAGCACTTTCGGCGTGGCCCTGTTCAAGATATGCGATAGCCATCTCAAAGCCACGGCAAGCATCACTGCGAGCGACGGTCTGTTTGTATTTTTCGCCGACTGCTTCTGTCTGGGAACAGCCTTCCGCGAGTTGCTGGGACTGCTCAGCGGATCCACAGACAAGCTCAGAGTTTCCTAGGTGTTTGTCCTATTGTGTAATTTCAAGAAGGCCAATGATCCTTTATTTTGGTTTTTGCACTCAGTATTCGGAGAGCTTCACGAAGCACCGCGAGTTGAAGATCATCCATCGGATTACCCTGTGCCGTAGCAGAGCTGTTGTCAAGAGTACCCGCGCACCGTCAGCAGGTCACAATTTCTTAAGGCGTAAGCGTGCCCCACGCCTATCTTGAGCTTTTGAAGGCACCATCTTTCGTCAACAATTTTTTATTCGTCGTGTACCTCACAAGCAAACTACCGCCGTACAAGCTCACTTCTCCAGGATGGTTTAACCGCGCGAATATTCCCTGCGTCTAAGGGCTGTATTTTGGCAGTCATGTTGAGTGGAAAGAACTTCCGCGTGAGGTTATCAAAGTTAGTAAAAACAGAGTGGTGTGACGCATTACCAACCATCAAAACAGCCCTTTATTTCTCAGCCCTGAAGAACTGGTCGAACGTTACCGGGATGCTTTTCAATATTTTTTCCGCAATCCATGTTTTCCTTCCGCAATTGTAGGAGGGCTGTCTCTTCACATCAACTACCGTTCCAAAACACCGTGCTCGCTCCGTCTCCACCACAGCAGTATGCTTCCACTTGTGAGGGCCACTGGCATTGCACAAAACTCCTACAGTGATTCTCTGTTCGCTGCGCTTTCTTCCAGCAACAGGAACAGAGGACAGGGTTCAAGGCGGGCCTAATTTATAGAAAAAGCCACTCTCATCGAAGTTGTAAGCATCATCAGGGAAATACTTTTCAAGAAATCCCGCGAGATGTTCTCCAGCGCTTGCAACGGGGTCTGTATCCACACTTCCACTCCCTCCATGAATATGGTGGCTTTAAATTCTATGCGTCATCTTAAAACAACTTAGCCAGTGCCCTGCGTACTTCGGGTCTTGAACGCCTGCATAAAGACGTAAAGGTTGCAGTGCTTAAATAGGTAAATTGAAAATTCACCCGTCGTTGCACACAACTCTTCCGCTTTTTTTTGGAGCTTCTCGTCGCTCACGGCAGCGTCTCCGCAACGTATTTCCGTGAGCCGTATGTTCAGGGCCTCCAGTTGTTCGGGGGTCGATGCCGAGAGGAATTCGAGCTTGCTGTTGGCGTGCTCATCCACTTCTCTGGTTCCTTTATTGCGTACACCGTTGGCTCCGCCAGGTCAATGCCAACCTTTTTTTTACTCCAGTCTTCAACATACCGAACAGATGCTGAAGGCGTCTCACTTTGAATCGGCATATTTCCGTTTCAAGCTGGCCGGAAACCTCCCTCCGCTTATCACCAGCCATCGCCACCGCCGAAGTGACCAGGGTAGTGCGGCGTCCACGTCGCCGTTTCTGTCAGCGTTTCTGAAAGAGAGTGCCGGAGTCAAGGGAAATCCGACGCCACACGATACCCACTGGATCCCGTAATCGAACAATCGCGGCAGCACCATGTGAGAGTAAAACTGTGAGAGCGCAAAGTGGCGCATATCTCCACTCCGCCACGGAAAAGAACCGTAGTTGGACGTCGCTTAATGCAGCAGCAATGAACCCTTATTACACCACATCAGTCATTTTTTTTCGATTTGTGAATCCTTGTTCATAATAACGAGACCAAAATGCATGTATTTATCCGTTTCCTGCCCAAAATAGCCATACACTGTCCGGATTGCGGGTGTCTATAATAACGGGGACGAATAGCATTGCGATACACCTGTCGCCAAAACTTTCATACATATTCAAGGATGCCCGTTATAAATTGGTTTAAATTAGCGACACATGACTGTATCCCCTGAGTTTCGAACCGCTCGTGAGAGGACAGCGCCGCCGCTATTCACGCTCCAAGCGGGGACAACGTGGTGCGTGTATACACGGCGGTTTCTTACCTGCCCTCTAGACACATGCACACATTCTTCGGGTGTTCCCCAGACGTCCCAAAGCTGCGTGATATGCTACCTCCGCCTATCATCAGGATGGGAGATACAGTGCGTGGTAAAGCGGTATTCCCGTCCCGATATCAATTAGTCCCGGGCGAACTTAGGAGCAGTACAATTTGTTAAACTGGTGGTAGTAACCGCCCGGTAGAGCATTTTATAAAATTAACATGAATAAAACGCGTGTGGACGCATTTCTGTGCATATTTAGGTAGTTAAGCATATAGTTGTACACAACGAGGAACTTCCGCCTGTCGTCGGTAGAGGGAGGTTCCCGTTTGAACCCATTCCCATTTCACCCTTCCCGTTTGTTCCGTCCCGTTTCAACCCGGCGCAAAACGACGTTCCCGTTTCGTCCTTTCCCACTTGGCCCATTCCCGTTTGAACCCGTTCCCATTTAAACCTTCCCCTTTGTTCCTTCCTATTTCAACACGGGGCGAAAGAACTTTTCCGTTGCGTATTTTCATATTTAGCCCGTTCCCGGAATAACGTACCCAGATTATGAAACGTTATAAAAACCATTATCATATTGTTTTTCATTTATTTCCGTTTGTTCACAGCCGTTGCTATAGCATGCTCAGCACATCCACAGTCCTTGACTGCTTTTCAAACCTGGGCTTCACTTTTTGAATCTAGAGAAGACGATATTTGTTTACAATTCGTCATACCAATTAACAAATCTTTTAAATTAAGAAAGCCTAACAAACAAATTAACAATCAACAAATTCATAAACAAATCTTTTAAATTAACGAACTAAAAAATGATAAAATCAAAAAGCCCACAAAAGCGCCGCGGAAGCACAAATAAAAATCGCAAAAACACCCTCACTTTGAAAGAAATCGTATTTGGCAGACGAACACATTTAATCTTTATAATAGCGCAAGTGTACATCAATGTCGAAAAGAAACAGATGAAAACTATAACAGATAAAAAGATGTCTAAAAATAAAGTAACCCTATGTATCTGGATACATATGCCACATCTGACTATAAAAAATCGCCGTCATGAGAAGCGGCGAAAATGATAAACTTGGCTTTTTTTTTTATTCTGTTTATTCCCGTCACTCTAGCGTACTCGATTTGCATAATAGGGCAAACTTTCAAAAACTTAAGCAGCGCCGGGTCGTCTCTAGCCTAAATTTTTCTTTAATACAGAAACTTAAAATTGTCGCGGGAATACTACCTCCAAGGGCGTTTCAGATGTTCAGCGAGAAGACATCATAGTAAGACTATTAGGCAGCCAATCAGCTGAATTACAATTCGAAAGTTCTCTTTATTTCCTCGTGCAATTTCTTACTGCAATAAGTTGACTGAACGAACAGTGAACACGGTATGGTTAGAAGAATTTTCGCCACGTATTGTAAGTATACGCTCTGGTTGAATCGTCGTATTTTAAAATTGGAATACATTATGAATGCATATCCTTGTTCGGACCCCTTTGCGTCTATTACATATTTTTGTTTTTTACGTAGATGTGTGGGGCGTTTTTAAACTACGCCAACGAATATTGATGTGTTTTTATTTTCACTCCTGCATGAGCCGACCAGGCCGTAACGTATCGGTAAATAAATAAAAATGTCTGCCCATTACTCACGTAGCGAGGGCATTTGTATCCAATTCTCAGATTTCTGCACACGTTTTTTGCCTTTTTTAAAGTCTCTTCTACGGACATCTTTGATCTATAGATCTCTCGAACAAGAAGATAAAGCTACGCTCCAAACAATGTGCATAAGAGCGTCTGATAAATAAATTTCAGCCACACGTACGAACACCAACTGCAAAATCCAATGCGTGCGTTCCTCAAGATATTAGGTATCTTTATAGTACACTTTCGCCGCTACAAATTTTGTGTCAGGAGGGCAGTATCGGCCTAAGGGATTCTGAAACTTTTATCGGTCGGTATTATCGGTCGATTTCAGAACATTTGGTGCATACAAGTTTTTAGTGCATGACCCGTAGCTTGTAAGCACAATTTGGGGAACAGTTTCGAAGACAGCAACGCATATTTTCAGAAATTGAAATGGGTTGCAACGATGCGGGTTCAAATGAGAAGGACGCTTTGGGAGTGGGTTGTAACGGGAAGGGCGTTTTGGGAACCGGCTGTAACAGGAAGCGCCCAAACGGGAAGGTTGTTTCGGGAATGGGTTCAAACGGGAAGGGGTCAAACGGGAATGCGTTCTTTCGGGCTACACCCTCAGTAGAGGGCCGCCTGCTGAAGGCTTGTGGTTAAGGGCAGCGTCTCGAAATCACGCTTCTCTGGTAGTGCAGAGAAACAAATATTACTAATATAGAGGGCTGAAAAAATTATTTCACCACAGGAAAAGAACCTCAGAAGGTGTAATGAGTACCGTCAGACGCAGTTTTATAATAAAGAACGTTCGCTCCTACTGGAGTCGTGTGATTACACAGTGTCGCAACAATTGGCGCGAGAGCTATCCTAATACGCGAAAATAAATCGAAGTTTATTTTTGAGGTGTAATTTTAAAACATCTGCTCTTTCATTTCAGGTTCATTAGGAAAACATGCCGAAATAGCTTTTTGAAGATTTATATGGGCCAAACTTGTCAGCAAAAATGAACCAAATATATCAAGCGTTCTTTTCACATTGAAGGAACCGTAAAACTGTGTAATTTCCTCAAAGATATAATTCTACATATTAAACGGCTCTCCTCAAAAAGCTTTGTATTACTGTGTTTAGGCATTTGTGTGAATTACATATATCAGCAAAACTTGTTCGATACCTGAACGAGAATGCGAAAAAAAGGGTAATTTCTGAAAACAAAAACCTTCGGCATCACTCATTGTCCAAAATACGCATTTTAAAAACATTCGGCAATATCTAAATCCTTTAGAGCAGGAATGTTTTGTTCAAATTTGCAGCCTTTTGATCCAGCTGAACCTTCACCTCACCTGTCAGGCCATTTTGCCCGTCACGGGTGCAATTCCAGGAACCTATTAGCCCCGTTTTACCAGAATTATAGGATGAATTTCTCAAAATACGTTTTCTCATTTCGTTCAGTAACATTTATCTGGAAAGACCTGTTGTATATCATAAACATTCTAAAATTTATTGCGCAATCTTTAAAGACACCGAATTTGCTCCGACAGGCAGACTCGCATCAATGGTGTTTTGCCAAAACTGTAAAACTATTTTTAGTGATGCTTACCGACTACATATATATAAAAAACCTACATATAGGTATGGGTGAGGGCGGTAATTATAAGCTTTATGAAACAAATTTACCCCTTCCGTATATGAAGCGAGAAATTTCTGAAAATTCCACCTTGTCGAGTTCCTATGGTGAAATAGACAAGCGCTGCACAAGTTGCAAGTCGCCAGGTCGATCTGCATTGCCTGGGCGTTGATGAATCATTTAATCTGTAATTATGTCGGTTGTTCGTCAGACAGTCAGTCAGTTAGTGAAATAAACTGAATTATTCATTCGGGCATTAGGTCAGTGAGTCGTGGGTCAGTCAGTCAGCCAGTTAATCAAGTACATTCAAGTTGTGTCTAGTCAGTCAGTCAGTCATTATATTGGGCACATCTTGTTATAGGTATACATAAACAGGAAGAAGCATGGATTTTCCCTAGCCAAGTTTATTCTATGGGGAGCCTTTAGGATCGCAAGAACTGGACGACTGGTGCTCTTGTCCCTTCTCCAATGATGATGAAATCATTGTTTTTGACTATGCAAGGTCACTGTGCGTTGCGGTAGTTAATCATACTTAAAGGGACATCCAATCTTCTAGGATTTAAATTACTCTGGGCCCAACGGGAGCGAATGGTCGAACATTTCAAGGTCTTCGGCTTTTTTTTTGCCCGCAACAAGTACTGCAATTCCTGGTTAAAAGGCACAATAGGTTGACACCGTTCGTTTTCACGCCCGACTTTAACGTAGAACTTCTGCAAACAACAAACGCGTTGTAACGGCGGCTTGCGTCTTCTTTGAAGTCAACCTTCCCGGTCAGAATTGCCACATCCGAACAAGTGGTGTTATCGACTTCGTGTTCACACGGCGTACCTTTTACGTTTGCTTTGTTTGAAACAAAAAAAGACGCCGACCAGTCCCAAAAATTGGTTTTGTTGTTTGTGGGTCTCATAGCTGTCGACGCCCTTACAAGGGCACCTCCTTGTGTAGTTTTTGTGGGAACGCGACCTTAGCGCGTTCTTTTTCGCTCGGCTTCACCGCACTGCTTGCTCCCCGGAAACGTGCTTGTCGAGACGTCGGCGAGGTGGATCTACCTCCTCCCCGAAGGAGTGTCTTGTGGCCGGTGAGAGCGCGCGGTATGCAAGCGGCGAAAATTTGGAGCTCGGGAAGAGAGGCGGCAGGACGATCCTTCCTTCGTGGATCGGGCAAAAAGGAGGCCGACAATGGCGGCCATAGGCGCCCCGGCGAGGCAAACGCGAGCGCGCTGAGGCACCCCTCGAGACGACTGTTGTCGCGGTGAGTCGAACCTCTCGATTCCCTTAAATTGCCCGGATCCTCGCCGTCAACTATATCCTCGCCATCAACCAGCTAGCCTGCTTGCTCTTTGTATGTTTATTATTCAGTAAAAAATGTCAATGAGCGAAAACACTTGTCACTTCCTTTGTTCGGTTGAGCCACGGCCCACCCCGGCTGGGGCGGTACAGCGCGCAGTCGCGCGGTGGGAGATAGCTTGCTAGCTGGGTGAAATGAGAAGACAAAGACTGATTAGTGTCTCTCGTCACCAGTTTTGCTATTACGTGGGGAAAGTAACCAACCTACTTTACCCCCTCTATATTCCCACATGTTTTACGCATATGCGTGTCATTCATATTTTTAATTGTTCAGTGTCTACTGTGGACCTTCCCTACTTTATTAAAACGGGCTCAAGAAGTGAAACTGTTCAAGTTCAACCGAGGTATAACGGGTGAAATAAATACAATAAAAATGGATGTATGGATTTAACTACATCCGCCCCACTACAACAAAAAACCTCGTAATATTCTTAATCACAGGTTATTGATGCAAACACAGGCGTTATACTTTTCGCGTTGCAGTTGCGGCTGGAGTAATCACAAATGACTGCGCTGATACTGTGGTGTGGGTAAACTGTGGCGTGGGTAAAATTCAACAGCTGGGTTTTCGCATGACCTGAAAAGTAATGCGAACCTGGCTGCTGAGGGAGGTTGAGGGCGCATCCTCTCTGGCTGCTCGCGGGTTTCCGCGCATTCCCTCTCCACAACATTACGATACATTCGTTAACATTTATTTTCCCCTGCAGTTACATCTACGTAATTAAGATTTGTGTTACCCAGCCTGCATCAATTTAATAGGTGGGCATATCTACATCTGTCACTGGGTTAGTTATATTTTTTCAGTAAAGCTTGTGGTACAAAAGTTCGAAATTTTTTACTGGTAGAGATATATATGTTTGCACTTTCTCGGGTCTTTTTACTATAGGTTACTCGCATACACTGAAAATTAATGCTTTGTAGGAATGCAAAAACAATGATAATAAATACAAGTTGCATTGCAGGCTGATCATCAGACAAAAGAAAAGAATAATCCAAGATTTATAAACCAGTAACCCCTTCATGGACAAAAAAAGTTGGTCTGGTTACGAAGGGCAGCAAACTTGAAGGCAGGGCATAAAATGCTTGAACATTGTTGGCAGGAGCTGGGATCAAAATTCGAAATAACCTGTATTTTTTGCCTCTTTTCTCCACTGTTTTCAGGAGCAAGGCGCCGAGAGATATCAATAAACGTTCTATTGCCCAACACTTTAAACGTGGTTTTTAGACTGAACAAATAAACGACGTTTTTTTTTCTGCTGTACCAGATGTTGCCTGGCTTCTTGAAGAAAGTAGCTACGGGAAATACTACATAGCTAACACAGTCACTTTGAAAAATGTTTACGTGGGCAAAAAGAGTAGTGAACTCCGGTTGAGCAGGCAGTCGGATGCAACCCAGGGAACAATCCAGGGTATTGCGGAAACCATAAGCACCTGCCTCGAAACGTGTCCATGTACCTATGGGTGCTCACCCTATGTGAAAAGCATGAAGAGAACGATGGTACCGAGCAGCACAGAGCCTTCTAAGTCAATAATGCTTCAGCGGGAAGCCCAACCTTAGTTAAGCAGTATACATTCTTTGTAATCTGAACACACAAAGAGATGTGCCATCTAAATGCGGGCGAGGAACGTCTTAAGGAGTAAATGAGGAAAATTGGGGCGATATTCGGATACACATAACTGTGGGGGTGCAACTTCACAGATGTACTATTGGGCGTTTATAAAAAAGTAAAGGTGCCAACGCTCACATTTTATCAAGATGGCAATGGTATAACCAGAGGGGTGTTACAGTGTCAGAACAACGCCAGATTTGTATGTAGAGCGCGTCCCCACCTCGATCTTTTGCGCCTCTTCTCTGCCCATTTTTTACCCACTTTATGTATAAACTCAAACCAAAAACGACAAAAAGGCAAGCAACAAATTGTTTTGCACAGACCATTCTTTTTATTCTGTTTTACCGGAGGGGTTTAACCGCCCGCCCAGACAAGAAGAAGTTATTATTTATTAGAGAGTTTGGCTTCAACCTATGAAGGAACTGGCTACTCCGACTTCTAGTTAAATAAAACGCACAATGGTTTCCTTATGAAAGCATGCTTTTAGGAGCATTTTCAGTTTTAGGAACAGCTGAAAGTTCGCACGCACCCTAAGTAAGCTTCTTGCTGTGAATAGTGCGTAATTATTCATACAGCAGTAATATTACCATAGCATGTATGCGCTTCTGTAGAGCACATGTACCTGTGCTAGTAACCTTACGACAGCTTAATATATTGCGATCAAACTATGTACATCTATAAACCAACAATACAACATGGCTGTGATGCAACGCAGATACGTGCACCTATCTACCGTGCAACTCAAAATCACTGGGGTTCGACAGTCATTCAGAGGAAAGTGCATGCTATGAGTAGGGTTTGTCCTTCTGTCGGGGCTGGAAGTGGACCAAACAGAAGTAGCACGGCGGCTGGCCGACAGGCGCACTGACGTGCGGCTTGCCGTATGGCTTCTTTTCGACCACTTTCTTTTCGACTAAAAAAAATTCTTCATTTCTTTCTATGATTCACCACAACCTCCCCTTTGCTTTCCGAGGTTTTCTTGACTGCCAACCCTTATTTTCTGTCTTATTTCACGGAGCCCATCATTTCCCATTTTCTGATTCGCTACATGCTTAGCGAGGGCCTCTGTTCTGGCAGTCTTGGTGCCAAAGGGAGCTTAAGAGTGTTCAACGCTGGTCGACCACTCTCGACATGTCGTAGACACTCGAGTCACGGCCCGGGGGTTAAAAAGAAGGTCCCCTTCACCCCGAGTGGCGCTGGCTACCACCCCCAAGTACAGGAAACAAAAATTCCTTAACATAAATACCCGAGAAAGTGTTGGGGAAACAGCCCCGCCGGTAGCGTAGTGGTTATCGCACCAGACCGGTATTCTGGAGGTCGTGGGTTCGGATCCCACCCAGCGGGCATTTTTTCACCACTTTCTTTTCGAATAAAAACATTCTTTATCTCTTTTTATGATTCACCACAACCTCCCCTTTGCTTTTAGAGGTTTTCTTGACTGCCAACCCTTACTTTCTGTCCTATATATATATATATATATATATATATATATATATATATATATATATATATATATATATATATATATATATATATATATATATATAAGGTTAGTAGAGACAGAGACAAACGAGAAAGACGTTGAAAATAGAAATAAGTTTAGTGACGTTTCAGGGAGAGGAATCCCTTTAATCGGAGTACAAAATAAGTTCTTTTAAGAGTTAAATATATACAGAAAATGTAGCAAGGGCGAGGGCAAGGTAAGAGGAGGGAGAGTTTGTACAAATGGATCATGGTTGGTGGGTAGCAAAAGAATGAAGAGAGAGCGGTAAAATAAATTATAAAAAGGCTAACAAGAGCACACAGCCACGTGGTATGAACATGGGAAAAAAAAGAGAGAGAAGAACGAAACACAGAAAAAAAATAAATAAAAAATAAATAAGAAGGTAATTTTCACCTCCCCCGTGGCCACGGGTGTGAAAGAGGGGTCAAAACAAGATATGCCCACGCACGTGTTTGACATGGACAAAAAGATTAGTCACGCGGAACGAAGAAGTTCCAAAGAAGACATGCAAATGCACACAAAGGGCGAACATCTGCCCATACACACCCGTTCTATGAATCCGGGTAAGGTCATTGAAACAAGAGACACGTGGCTTCTGTTGGTGGGAGGCAAGGGTCGCGCCCGAAAGCAGTAGGACAGGCAGTTTCGACAGGAAATGAGTGTACATTGGTATACAAAGAGCGGGGAAAAATTAACAAGGTAACTTTCCCCGTGGCAACGGTGGTGAAAGAGGGGTCAAAACAAGATATGCCCATGAACGTGTTTGACATGGGCAAAAAGATTAGTCACACAGAACAAAAAAGTTTCAAATGAGATATTTTCTCTTCTTCTTGTGCTTACCAGGATTGGCTATCAGTATCTAAACGAGGCGAATTGTTTTGTTATATTTCTTTCCACTCGCTAACATTTACACTTCCATACCACCTAAATGTCTTGACAAGGCATAACACAGCGTGCGAGTTCTTCTTCAGCCAAAAATGCTTACAAATTCGAAAGAAATGTAAAATATTTCACAAACTCCTTCGCCGGATTAACGCCGTGGCCGTCTATCGATGGTAGCCTTTCCTTCATACAGGTCACGAAATGGGAGGCAGGAGAATAGGCTTGCAGCTTGAGCTGTTGGGTGGTTGAATTTCAACGATCATCAATGAAATTAGCTCTACAAATGAGGCGGTTCGTTGGGCGCACAAACCTCCCAATGCTGGCACTCTTGCAAAAGAGAAGGAACAAGCTATCGGGTAGAGAAAAAATGTAGACTTCCGTACATTACCACGACCCCACGGCAATTGAAATCGTACGTGAGTGCCTCTTCATTTAACACAGCCGCATCAAGGTATCCAGCCATTCAAAGGTGGTGGTCGCAATCTCAAAAACTTTCCATACCAACGAGGTTTGCGAAATTTCGAATATATATATATATATATATATATATGCTGGGGGCACGTAGGCCTACTGTCAGCATGGCGCCAGGTCGCTCTGCCGCCGCCGCCGCCGCCGTCTCGTTGTCTCGTCCTCGTTCGGAGCGGCCGCCCGCCGCCGCCGAGCTGGCCGAGCGCCGCAGTCCAAGTCCCCGCTCTCCGCAGCCGCCTCTCCGTCGAAGCCACTCCGCGCGCGCCGGTGGCGCCATCTCGCGACGCGCAAGCGAACCCTTCTATTCTTGCCATGGACGTGCCGAGCCCTCGTTCTTGCCGTCTTGTTGCGGAATCCCGCGCAAGCCGCGCGGCCCTTCGAGCGCTGCCGCGTACCGAGTCGGGATCGCGGGCAGCCCAAATCCCCACACTCCTCCTCCCTAAATGCTCGACGCCACTCGCATTGAAACGGCGCCGCGAAGCACAACCTCAAGTTACAAAATACGCCAACAAACGTCATCCACATGCCAGTTCACCCCCAATGTTCGCCATATGATGCCGTAACCGCGAAGCTCGGCCTGATGAGCGTGCCACGCGTTGCACTGGTCCGAGTCTCTCATAGTTAGGAGGCACAGCAGGTTGGCAGGTCCAGAAGAAGCCGGGAGCCGCAGCCGAAGAATGCGGAGGTCGCTTGGTGATGCCACCTCTGCTCCCAGAGCTAGGCGTTCTCCCCAATGGCGGGTCACTCGGCCTCCTGGGTTCCGTGGCTGCTTCGGCGGCTGGTCCTCCCGAACGGCTGAATGGCTGCCCCGCAGGGCGCTCGCCCGGGGGGGCCGGAGTAGCAACTGACGACAGCTCAACACGCTGCGCTCGGTGCTACCTTCACTGGCCGGCCCCGCCGGGTGGTTCAGCTGGTCCGTCCTCGCTGTCTATAGCGGTGGCGACCGGCAACTGGCGTGACTCCCGTTGCCGTCTGTGTACCGAGGGCTCCGCTCTCGCCCCTCAATGCAAGCGATTCCGATTATTGAGGAAGGGAGCAGCGGATTTCCGCCAACTCCTGTCACTGCCGAGAGAGCCTACTCGGATGCAGCTCGTCTGACATAACACGGGTGGGGGCTTCGAAATACCCGTTCAAGTTTTCTTTGCTTGGGGTGCGTTACTCGGCAAATCTGCGTTAGCGTCAGGCAGGCAGGGCTCCTACAACTCATTTGCAGCAAAAAATTCCCCCGCATTTCCCCGAGGGGGAGAATGTGAAAGTGCGAATGCACGGTTGTCGGCCCGCTTGCGGCGCTTGCGCTCGGCCCCCGCAGCCCACCGCCTCGCCGCCTTCTCTTCCATCTCTTCCATCGGGTTTGTAGTATCACGTGTACACCACGCAGTTATCAAGCCGCTATAACGCCGCTGAGTCGCCAACGCACGCCGCTGACGACGTAGTTTGAATGCGTTAAAGATATAAGGCGCGTCACTAACACTGATATCAGCGTCGCGTCCGTGGCTTGGTCGGTAGAGCGTCGCGCTGCGGCCACAAAGTCCTCGGATCGAAACCTGGCGCCGGATGCTGTTTCTTTTTTAAATATAGAGGAGCACTGCGGACGCCGCCGCCGCCGCCGACGCCGCCGACGCCGGCGGTGGATGGTTTGGGGTCGCTTATAATATCAGCTGCCGGCCCCAACCGCCATTTGCGGCTTACAGGCGCGTACTCCCGCACGCATTCTCAAACACCCTAGGTCGCTACATTACCAGCTGCACTAGACCCAGCGCCCGCCGCAATCTCAGCGGCTTACCGGCGGCCGCGCACACACGCACACATTAGAGAGATTTAGTTCGGCGCGCGCTCCGGACGAGCGTACGCACCGGCGGGGCGGCTCGCGAATGCGCATGCGCAGTACGCTACGTAAACGCCCCGACGATGCGGTGCTACGCACGCAACGGCTGGTAGCGTCTGCTCCGGGGCGCTTGCGGGGCGCTGCGGACCTGCTGGGAGGCCCCTTGCTTTCAAGATGGCGGCTGCCTCGGCGATGTCGGCGGCCGGTCGTGGCAGGAGGTTCCCCGACTGAAAACGCGGACCGTCGCGTGTTTTTCTCGTTAGGCGACAACGTTTCAGTTCCAACAGGCATGCAGACCAAGGACAACCTGGGTGGCTCCCGAAGCGGGCGCCGGTGTTTGTGTGCGTGTCGCGACGGTGGAATGCGCGCAGTGTTGGTGCAGATCGGCGGCCTCCATTTAGGGAATTCAAGAATTTTCGCCTGCGCCGTCGTCGCGCCCTCGGGTGCGAGCCGAGGACGTTCCACTACCGTGTGAAACGTGAAGGATTTGTAGTTGGACTCCACGAATAAGAAGAAGTGAGTTATAGGAACGCATCGTGTATCTTATTGAGTTGCTACACCCGGGTGAAGTGTATCACTAAACTGCTGTGCCAGCCTACCCGCTAGTTCATTTTGCGCGTCGCATTAGCGTCTCATGCCATGCTTAGTTGTATTTGTCGCATGGTACTGCCATATTTCACTGAATAAAGTGAGGATACCGAGCGCGGTTGAGCAAAACAATCGCTACGGTTGTATCATATTTTTCCCTAATACTGAATCAAGGTAAGAGGGTATATTTATTGTACTTGCAAGATTTTTACAATCGAAACCACCGTTAACGGATTGAAAAAAAAAGAAACGCCGCCCAGCTACAGTTTGCCTTGGTTAGCCACGTAAAAAAGTTAAATTTGGGTACTTCGCGTGGGGTTCAACAGGTGGCGCCGCAAGGTTAAATTTGGGTACTTCGCGTTGGGTTCAACAGGTGGCGCCACAAGCGTTAGCGCACGCTACGAAAAACGCTGTACTAAAACTATCCATGGGTGCGTCCCGACGAGCGTACGCTCCGCTTTACGCCCAGCAATACGCTAACGCCCGGAACGCCCAACTAACGCTCGCCCACACACACGAACTATCCCCGATCGCAGCATACAGGCTGCCGTAACGCCAGCGCCCACCGCGTTACAAGCGGCTTACGGGCGCGGCTCTCCGGTGATAGTCGCCCGAGGTCCGTCTCTTACAAACACTGACGATCACCTCCCGAAAAATAACGAGCCCCCTGCCGAGCCACGCGAAGCTCTTACTGCCTGAATGCAATCTCGGGCGGTACCTTCTCCCCCTTTCCGACAACGAGACGCAAGCACCCACCAGCGTGGAGACGGTTTCGTCTCCCTTCGCACCACCCCTAACAAAGGAAAAGACTGACGTTCAATGTCCTCCTCGCTCTTTGTCAACGTCGCATCGGCCAAGTCGAAGCGCTGTAGTCACGGGTTTATGGTGCGCATTTGCGTACTCCCAACCGCTGCATCCTTGTGGCAGAGTCCGCCGCACCGTTCGGTGCTCGGGGGGTCAATTCATCGCTGCCGCCGGCGCGTGTACGCGGGCACGGCGCGGCGGGGTAGCCAACCCGCGGCTGCGGAGAGCGGGGACTTGGACTGCGGCGCTCGGCGGTGGCGGGCGGCCGCTCCGAGTGAGGAAGAGACGGCGGCGGCGGCGGCGGCAGAGCGACCTGGCGCCATGTTGACAGTAGGCCTACGTCAACATGGCGCCAGGTCGCTCTGCCGCCGCCGCCGCCGTCTCGTTGTCTCGTCCTCGCTCGGAGCGGCCGCCCGCCGCCACCGAGCTGGCCGAGCGCGGCAGTCCAAGTCCCCGCTCTCCGCAGCCGCCTCTCCGCCGAAGCCATTCCGCGCGCGCCGGTGGTGCCACCTCGCGACGCGCAAGCGAACCCCTCTATTCTTGCCGTGGACGTGCCAAGGCCACCTTCTTGCCGTCTTGTTGTGCAATCCCGCGCAAGGCGCGCGGCCCTTCGAGCGCTGCCGCGTACCGAGTTGGGATCGCGGGCAGCCCCAATCCCCAGAATATATATATATATATATATATATATATATATTTATATATATATATATATATATATTGTAACGAGGGTGATGAACATATGCAATAGACACAACATGCCATCAGGACATCGGGGTATGTCCCTCACCAGCCTAACCCATATACAATTATGCCCAATCCACACACGGGGATATGCGGCAAAGAGGTGTCAGGGAAGACGGTGAACCCCAGGACGTGCATGCGCCAGAAACGCGCTTGGTGATCGCAACACTCACACCTGCGTTATCCATCGGCTCCGCTCCTGCAATTAAACAACCTAAACCGGCTACTGGCATGTCGGCTGTCTTCTTAACAAGTGGCGGAGGTCAGGAGTTTTGATCCCGCCCTGGAGCTTCGTTCCCGGAGGCTACCATCCCCTATGTCCAGAGAAACCACTCAGCCTGTGATATACCGCGGCTCCATGCGCGAGCGGGAGCCGGCCAAGTTCAGCGGCACAGACGATAGCAACGCGGAGGACTGGCTTGCTTCCTTCGAACGCGTGATTGCGTATAATAAGTGGGACGACAATACCAAGCTTAGCAACGTCACCTTCTCTCTAACGAAAGTCGCGGAAACATGGTACAACAATAATGAATCCGATCTCCGGCCTTGGTCTAATTTCTCTAGTGAATTTATTAGAATTTTCGGCCGCCCTGCTGTGCCAAAACTTCGCGCCGAACAGTGCTTACGTGCACGCGGACAGAAGGCTGGCGAGACGTTCACCAGCTATATCGAAGACATCATTGACCAACGCAAACGCGTCGACCCCTCCATGACGGAAGCTGAAGAGGTCCGGAACATCTTAAAAGGCGTTGACGACGACACTTTCCAGATGCTCTTGGCTAGAGACCCCAAATCTGTTGCGTATGTCGTCCGCTTGTGTCAGAGTTTTGACGATCTACGCAAGCAGCGATCTCTAACTCGACAAGCCTGCGCTCGCGGGGAGTCCGTTGCGAGCGTGGCGGCTACGTATGACGAGTATTCCGCTCTGTTTTCCCGCATCAAAGATTTTATCCGAGAAGAGGTGGCCCGCCAAGTTTCCCTGCTCCCCTGCACCGCAGAGCCGCCTTCTCCACTGGCGCCTACACTCCGGAATATTATACGGGAACAGGTAGCTAACGCATTGCCACCAGCCGAACACACCGCAGCAGTCGCTGCCCCTACGCCCTCTCCCCTCTCATTTACGCTCCTCTCACCTACGCTGGAGCGAGAGCCACGCCACCGCCACCGCCTGCTCCATTATTCCAGTCCCCAGCGCCGCTAACAGCCGTGTCGTTCCAGCCGGCGGTGCGCATTCCGCCGACTCTCGTACCATCACGAGCACTTCCAACCTCTATCACCACTCCTTAGGATGCGAATGCGTGGCGCACACCAGACAATCGGCCCATCTGCTTCCCGTGTCGGACACCCGGACATGTCGCCCGCTATTGTCGTCGTCGTGTGCTGCCACCCGCCAACATTTTTCAAGCACCTTTATACGCTAGCCCCCACATCCCGTCTTATGTTCTGCCGCAAACTCCACAAAATTTGCCTACCGAGTCTTCCGAACAGCCACCGTTCACCAGCTGCCGCTCGTCCTCCCCACGTCGCCGCTCAGTTTCTCCCATGCGTCGCCGCCCGACCAGTGACGGGGAGGAAAACTAACAGCCGCTGTTCCTGAGGCAGGAGCTGCGTCACCGTCGAACTGCACAAGCCCTCAATTTTCACCAAAAAATGTTATTGACGTGATTGTAGAATGTGCCCCTACGGTTGCGCTAATCAATACAGGAGCCGCCGTTTCTGTTATCCATGCCCGTCTCTGCCGCTCTATACGAAAAGTGATGACGCCACTTTCTGGACTTTCATTACGAGCCGCCAATTCGCAGCCCATTAAGCCGCTTGCTGCCTGCACTGCACGGGTCATCATCAAGAACTTCTCTAACATCATTGAGTTCAACGTCCTGCCATCCTGCTCCTATGACGTCACCCTGGGTTGGGACTTTCCCGCCACGATACTATTATTGACTGGGCTCGGGCTGAAGTCGAATTTTCCAGTGATGTTTTAGAGGATTCCGGTGATGCCCCTACTACCAAGATACTAATTGCTGAAGACACTGACGTTCCGCCAGGCTCCTCTGCCCTCGTCCTATTATGTTGCACCACTGTCCCAGACGCAATTGTTCTCTTTACGCCGTCAGCCATTTTTCTGCGTTGGAAATGTGTTCCTTTGCCCTGTGCGATTTTAACTACTCGTGATGGCGCAAGCACTATGTTAGTCACGAATCCGTCGGCGACTCCGTGTTCTCTTTTTAGCGAAGAAACACTTGGGTTTATCGAGATTGTGGATGCCCGGCTAGTCGTCGACGTACCTGACCATTTGCACCATGTTCAGATTGACGGACTCAGCGTGAGTTCCGGCATACCAGAACAATTGCCATCTGCTGCTTTCCACCAGTGCATGGACAAAGACCTTGACGCAACCCAACGAGCACGACTTGCTGCATTTCTTCGGAAGTTCTGTTCGTCGTTTGATGACGCGCAAAGCTCGCTGGGTCGCACGTCCGTTGTCACGCACTCCATTGATACTGGTTCCCACGCCCCGCTTCGACAGCGCCCCTATCGAGTGTCACCTACTGAGCGCCAAACCATTGAAGACAACGTGACGGATATGCTTAAGCGAGGTGTCATTCGCCCTTCCAAGAGTCCCTGGGCTTCGCCTATCGTGCTTGTTCGGAAGAAAGACGGTTTCATTAGGTTTTATGTAGAATATTGACGCTTGAACACCATTACACGCAAAGACGTCTACCCGCTCCCTTGCATCGATAATACGCTTGATTGTTTGCAGGGAGCCGACTTTTTCTCATCCCTCGACTTACGATCCGGGTACTGGCAGGTCCCCATGGTGGAGGCTGATCGCGCGAAGACGGCATTCGTCACCCCTGATGGCCTCTACGAATTTACCGTTATGCCGTTCGGGCTATGCAATGCCGCAGCCACGTTTGAAAGAATGATGGACAGTCTTTTGTGCAGCCTCAAATGGAAGACGTGCCTTTGCTACTTCGGCGATGTAGTCGTTTTCGCTCCAGATTTTGAGACGCACCTGATTCGCCTAGAGCAAGTTTTGACGTGTCTCGCCGCGGCTGGACTGCAGCTCCATCTGAAGAAGTGCCACTTTGCCGCGCGCAATCTGACCATCCTGGGTCAGGTCGTTTGCAAGGAGGGCGTTCGTCCGGACGAGACCAAGCTTTGTGCCGTCGCCGCGTTCCCAAAACCGACCACCCTAAAGGCACTTAGGAGCTTTATCGGGCTGTGTTCGTATTTTTGGCGGTTTATTCGCAACTTTCAGTCCATCATTTCACCATTAACAAAGCTTCTCAGCAGCGACAACGGCATTTCGGTTTGGTCAGCATCCTGTGACGATGCCTTTGCGACACTCCATCGTCTGCTCACATCACCGCCTATACTTCGACATTTTGACCCGTCTGCTCTAACAGAAGTCCACACAGATGCTAGTGGTATTGACATTAGTGCCGTGCTCGCATAGCGAAAATCTGGCTTTGCGGAACACGTCGTTGCATACGCGAGCCGGACGCTGACAAAGGCTGAGTCCAACCACTCAGTCACTGAAAAAGAGTGTTTGGCCATAATATGGGCATTGGGGAAGTTTCGCCCATACTTGTATGGCCGCCGCTTTGACGTCGTCACCGACCACCACGCACTGTGCTGGTTGGCCTCCCTCAGAGATGCTTGTGGTCGCCTTGGTCGATGGGCTCTTCGGCTCCAAGAGTACGATATCAACGTCGTCTACCGTTCAGGCCGGAAGCACTCAGGCGCGGATGCCCTCTCACGCTCTCCGCTGGCGGCTGACGCGTCTCACCTCGCCACTACCGACTGCAGCTTTTCGTATCTCAGTGCTACTAACATGTGCACTGAGCAGCGAAAGGACCCATGGATAGCTTCCATGATCAGCTTCCTCTCCGGTGCGTCAGCTTCCCGTGTATCAAGGGCCCTGCGACGGCAAGCTTCTCACTTTCAACTGCGCGACGAGCTGCTTTACCGCCGAAATTATTTCTCGGACGTTCGCAAGTGGCTTCTGGTTATTCCATGCCATTTCCGCTCAGATACATGGGCTTCATTTTATGACGACCCGAGCTGCGCCCATGCTGGCGCCATCAAGACATACGAGCGACTCCGCCTACGTTATTATTGGCGTGGAATGTACAACTTCGTACAGAAGTACGTTCGCTCATGCCCGGAATTCTAACGCCGCAAGTCGCCACCTGCTCGCTCGCCCACTCCACTGCAACCACTACCCTGCGCGGAAAAACCCTTTGACTGCATAGGGATCGATCTATACGAGCCACTGCCTTCTACAGCTTCTGGTAACAGGTGGATAATTGTTGCCGTTGACCACATGGCAAGGTATGCTGAAACTGCTGCACTGCCTGCATCTACGGCTCGTGACGTCGCCACTTTCCTACTACGCCATTTTATATTTCGCCACGGGGCGCTTCGGGAGCTCCTGAGTGATCGAGGACGGGTCTTCTTATCGGAAGTCGTGAAAGCGCTACTCGCCGAATGTCACGTGGTTCATCGGACAAGCTAATCATACTAGCCACAGACGAATGGGCTCACGGAACGATTCAACCACACCCTGGGCGACATGCGTTCAATGTATGTGCCATCCGACCACTCCAATTGGGGCCTCGTGCTCCCATTTATAACGTACGCCTACAACACGGCCACACAGGTGATGACGGGATTTGCCCCGTTTTTCTTGCTTTACGGACGTGAGCCGACATGTGCCCTGGATACCACACTCCCTTACAACAGCGATGCCACAGAATACACACCGGTATCACAAATGGAGCAGCACGCCGAAGAATGTCGACAACTAGCCCGTTCATTTACAACTGCTGACCAACAGCGCCAGAAGCATCGTCGTGACGGCTCCACCGGTCCTAAGACGTTTGATCTTGGTTCGCATGTGTGGCTTTGCGTGCCATGCCCAACACCCGGTCTCTCCCAAAAATTGGTGGCCAAATATCACGGTCCATACAAGCTCATTGCCGCACTTTGCCAGTGAACTACCTTGTTGAGCCCATTACTCCGTTAACGGATCTTCACTGCCATGGCCGTGAAACAGTCCACGTTGATAGGCTCAAGCCTTACTACGACCCGCTCGTGTCGACATCACCCTAAGTCGCCAGGTTGGCTCCTTCTGCACCGGGGGCTGATTGTAACGAGGGTAATGAACATATGCAAGAGACGCAACATGCCATCCAGACATCGGGGTATGTGCCTCACCAGCTTAACCCATATAGGATTGTGTCCAATCCACACATGGGGATATGCGCCAAAGAGGCTTAAGCGGAGACGATGAACCCCAGGTGCTGCTCGTGTGGGAGCGCGCACTCAGCTTCCGAATGCAACGCCGATGAGGTAAAGTGCTGCCTCTGTCAGCAAGGACACCCAGCGGACTACTCCAACTGTCCTGCACGAGCTCAGGAAGTCAGTGTGCTCGAAGTTCTAGAAAAACGTCGCTGTTCGCGGGCGGAAGCCGCAGCCATTGTTAGAGAGCGGGCCTTCGGATACGCGGGTGTTGCCTCTCGTCAGGTGGCTACAACGGACCCTTCCTTGCCTTCGCTTGTAGATGCTGCTATCGCAAAAGCCATGCCTGCAGCGGTTGACCGTATGTCAGGTATATTTTCAGAAGGCTTCCAGCAAATGCAAGCGCAAATGCAGATGATGTCGTCGCAGTTCTCTCAACTGCTCCAAGCATTCCAGGGCATACTCACTTTCATGCAGCAGCTCAACTCCAACTCTACTAATCCACCGTTCAGTCTTCCTGAGGCCGTCACTGCTCCCCCTCAGAGCTCTCCAGTAGCCCCACTAATGACAGCTTCCGTGGTAAACCCACTCTGCACCAACACCTTGGCAAGTAATGCAACAGTGCTTGCACCAGCGCAGTCTCAAAGCGCTGCATCTGTACCTGCTGTTTTTCCTTCCTCTACCAGCCAAATTACACTGAACAATCCATGTCATGAGACGCGACCTTCGTCTACAGCTTCCCAGTCCACTTGTCACCCACCTATTGATTGCTCCACAGTCCCGCTACCTCTAGATTCGTGTGACGAAACATCCTCTGAAGACATGATTGTTACCTTTTGCAACAAGAGAGGCACGTCCCCTCCACCCGGTCCCTCTGCGAAATCAAAAAATAGGAACGCCCAGTTACGCAACACCACGCCAGAGGATATCCTAACCAAAGCGGTGACTGAGGCTAACATATAACTAACCATGGCGTCTCTCAAAGTGTTACAATGGAATTGCCGCTCGATTCGATCCTCTTCTTCCGACCTTTACTCTTTAACTGCTAAATTTTCCCCTGAAATTATCTTTCTACAAGAAACTTGGTTGGACTCCGGCACATGTTTTACGTTTCATAACTATAAAACTTTCCGGCTGGACCGTCAAGGTCGCGGTGGGGGTTTACTAATATTAATATCTAATAATTTCTGCCGTAATGCCTTTAAGACTTTTGACTTCTTGTCCTCTCAATGTGAGATTCTCGGTATTGATTTGCTTCTGCCGGGTTGCAAGCCTTTTTCACTGGTAAACGTGTATTTCCCCCACGGAGTTTTCGAAGTCAGACCTTTAGACTCGGCTATCGCGGTGTGCCAGAAAGCTGTAGTAGTGGCGGGAGACTTCAACTCGCATCATGTATCTTGGGGATTTAGGACAGACACCTCAGGGAAACGTCTGTGGGAATGGGCAGGCGATAATGACCTTCACTGTAGAAATATGGGCAATGCTACTTTTATTAGTGGTCAGTCGCGGTCTGTCCTTGACCTCACTTTTGCAACATCAGGGCTGGTATCCTCGTGGTCAACAGTTGATTGCGAGACGAACAGTGACCATATCCCTATTCTCTTCGAAATAGTTTGCACCGCGAAAATACCTAGCCACAGAGTACATTCATTCGTCAATATAACTAAATTTTCCTCGGCGTTGGGCAATGCACTCGCTACTTTTCCGCCTATGGAACAAACCTGCAGGGCTGAAAGCGTGATCACAGCTATTAATGATTCGATACGTAAAGCAAAATTTACTGTTGCATCCGTCCATAACAACTCGTGCAGTCCTTGGTGGAATGAAGAATGTTCCAGAGATTTCCGACGTAGGAAAGCCGCTTGGAAGCAGTTTCTTCACAATCAGAGCCCGGCTAACTGGGTTAATTTTAAATTTTACCGCGCAACTTTCAAGCGAACTGTAATACGTGCAAAGGAATCCTTTAACATTGGCCGATTTTCAGCCCTATCAGAACCACATCGTAAAAAAGCATTATTCAAGTTTATGAGGTCTAGGAAATCATGTGCCCCCTCTCTGAACGCACCCTCACTGGTTCGTACGCCGGAAGAAATCGTAGACTTCCTAGAGAATATTGCTGGTGACCTACAGTTGCGATTTACGTCGAGGATTCCTCCTACAAGCCGTCGTACTCTAGGCTCAGCTGATTTTGAAGAGGTCACTATAGGCGAACTGGGTAAAGTGATTTCTTCCCTCCCAGCGTCTGCGCCAGGGCCGGATGGTATTACCACCGCAATGATAAAATTGTTGTATGATGAAGCTCCGGCAGATTTGCTAAATGTAGTTAACGTTTCACTTAGAAACGCATGGATATTACCTGAATGGCGTTTGGCCAAAATTCTGCCTTTCCCCAAAAAGCCGGAGCTCGGTTATTCAATTGATAACATTAGGCCGATAGCTCTAACATCTACTCTAGTTAAAGTGATTGAGCGCGTTTTGCTTCCCCGGATTAATGAGTTTTTGACTGATAAGAATATCCTAAACTGCAGACAAATTGGCTTTAGAGAAGGATGCTCCATTTGGTGGGCACACATAGACTTAGAAAGTCGCATTCAGTGGGCACGACGGAATAAGCAGGTTGCTGCATTGGTCACTCTGGATATTTCAAAAGCTTATGACAGCGTGGAATATGGCATCCTCCTAGATCTCCTGGCTTATTATTCATTCCCGGAGTACATCACTGCGTGGATAGCGGCTTTTCTAGAAAGCAGAGAGTTCTTTTGTTACCAACATGGCTACGCCTCTTCTCGTTATAAGCAGACGCGTGGAGTCCCCCAGGGGTCTGTCATCTCCCCAGTGCTATTTAATGTGCTCTTGAGCTCCATACCTAGTCAGCCTGATGTACAAACATACGTTTATGCAGATGACATTGCCTTTTTCTCTTCTTCGCAGGATATTCATTCCCTGTTTCATTCTCTTCAGTCGTATCTGAATGCTCTAGAATTATGGCTGGACACTCTGAAATTTTCGTTAAATATTACTAAGTGTGCCATTCTCGTGTTCCCCCTTACGGACCCAATATCTATTTCGTTATCCTATCGTCACCAATCCATTCGGCAGGTCGATTCACTAAAATACCTTGGAGTTATATATGACAGTAAATTGACTTGGCGTCTCCACATTGAGCACATTGCAGTGAAAGGCTCCCGCGCTGTCGCTCTTTTGAGGGGCCTTAGCCACAAGCGATCAGGTCTGAGAGCAGATACACTCTTGATGATCTACCGCATGTATGTTCGCCCAGTCTTAGAATTTGGGTGCGTTTTGTTCTCTGGCTCTGCTGCCTATAAGCTCCTGCCTTTGGTAAAGCTCGAGCGTCAGGCATTGCGCTGCTGCTTAGGCCTGCCCGCTTACGTCCCGATTAGAGTGCTGTACTTAGAAGCCGGAGTCCTAACGCTGAACTCCAGGTTCAAATACCTAACCGTTAATGCATTCGCAAAGTTCTTTGAGTCCCCGCTGGCCAGACCACAGGCTGTTTTCCTTCAGCATGCAAGGTCCTTTTTTGGTATATATTGGTCTCGTCTCCGGCGCCCACAGGTCATTTTTGCCAATTCGTTGCTTTCTCCATTAAACACCACCCTCCTTTCAATTCCCGCCTTGCAGACACCATCCACAGTAGTAAGGATTTCATTTGATTATATTTTCCCTAAAAACGCTAAGCTTCTCCCGCCTAACATACTCAATAACATTCTCCTGGCTCACCAGTCCGAATACCCATCCCACGTGGTCATTGCAACTGACGCTTCGAAAAAAGACGAAAAGGTTGGGGTGGGCATTTTCTCTCCGACGTTGAACTGGTCTTTTTCATTGCGATTACCAGATTTTATCCCCATTTTTCATGCAGAATTTCTTGCTCTACTCCTTGCAATCCTGAAACTTGATCCGGCGAATTCTTCCGTGATGCTACTCACCGACTCCTTGTCCGTGTGCATGGCTCTCTCCTCAGAAACTTTACATCCTATTGCCAAAACTTTTTATTCCTGCGTCCCCACTCATGTGCGGGAGATTCGGCTCGTTTGGCTGCCCGGCCACTGTGGGTTAACCCTCAATGAAACCGCTGACATATTAGCTAAAACAGCTTTGGCTTTACCGATCGTCGAGGTTCTTCCCCCGTTTCCTTGCGTGTTGTTGGCACGCTATCGCCAATACCTGTTTAATCAAGATGCCTCCGACCATGGTCTGAACACTTCTCCTGAACTGGAACACCTCAGGTACCGCTGGGAGAGAAGTTTATGCCAAACTCGCTTGTGCGAAGTATTGATAACTTCTTTTCGTTGTGGTGTGCCACCCCTTAATCGGTATTTATACAGGGCAAATCTGATAACCACCCCTTTGTGCCACTTTTGCCAAGAAATTGAATCCGTAGAGCATTTCTTTCTTCTTTGCAGCCGATTTGCTAACCATCGGAGAAGGCTGCTGGAGATTCCCCTGCTACGTCTTGGTCTGCCTTTAACTGTGCCGGTGCTCTTGTCGTTTGGGGGGACTAGGCTGGGCCGATGCCATAGGGACGTGTGCAACGCCATCCACTCCTTCATTTCGGAGACAGCTCGTCTGCAGTGCTAAAAACAGTCCCATTAGGCTGACTTTTACTATAAATTTCCTATTCTTCTCTCTGTTTTTTTTTCTCGTGTTTTCCTCTCTCTCTCTCATTAACCTAGACCAAATTCTTTCTTCTGCTCCATTATTTTGCCTTGATTGATTGTAATGAAAACATAACTCTTCTTGGCCAATCCCCCTAAGTGGGTATGCGCCATTTTTCGGGCCACCACCACCACCACCGCAACGCTCAGACCTGCGTTATCCATTGGCTTCGCTCCTGCAAATAAACAACCTCAACCGGCTACCGTCGTGTTGGCTGTCTTCCTAACAATATATATATATACTCAAAATGAAGGAACTGAACCGCAGTTTTGCCTCATGTGTATCTCTTAAGGGAAACACAAAAAAGAACTGAGAAGTAACCGACGAAATCAAGGAGTGCTTCCAACCGGGCCTGACGTGATTAACGCAAAGAAGAAAAAATAAAAAAGACGCTATCTGGGTTTAGCCATTTGCGGCCACCGAGAAAACGCGTGGTAGGTCGAAGGATGAGAAGCACGGCGTAAGAACGTTTACGCAATTTTATACAAATCTCAAACTTTTCGCAACGTTTTAGATGCGACTGCATCCCATTCCCTCGCCTTGTCCCCCCATACGGCGTTATTGTCC
The DNA here is from genome assembly GCF_048455015.1 of Haemaphysalis longicornis. Taxonomy (NCBI): domain Eukaryota; kingdom Metazoa; phylum Arthropoda; class Arachnida; order Ixodida; family Ixodidae; genus Haemaphysalis; species Haemaphysalis longicornis. The sequence continues at coordinate 111,143,707 of NW_027526204.1, forward strand.
GTCCGCACTCCTCCCTATTCTCGTCGCTGCTCGAGCTGTGCTCTCCGCCGCTCACCCCCTCTCCTCTCCGATAGCGAACACTCTCTCGCGAAGGGCATTGGTTTGGATTCGATTGGATTGGCTTGGCTTGGCTATGCTTGGCTTCGATTGGATTGAATTGGATTGGATTTGTATTGGACTAAAGTGGATTGTGTTGGATTGTGTTGCGTCATAACCGCGCCACGTTGCGTCATAGCCGCGGCATGGGGTTCACGGCACGTTTCACGCGATGGGAGAATCAACCTAACGAAAACAACAACGGAACCCCCTATGCGTCGCATCTACGCAGGGGTTCCTGCGAGGGGAGGTGGGAGAAATTTTTATGGTAGCGGCATCTCGTCAACCTACAGCTATCGTGGAAGCGGATTTGGCGCAGCTCAGTCGGTCACTTTTTGGTTCATTTACGTAGGTGGTTGAAACATGTTGTAAAGCTGAGAGAATATTTTTTTAACAGCCACGAACCACGCAGCCAGCAAGGAAGACTTAGAAGCATAAAGCATTGCTTTTAGACATGACACAATCACTTTGTACTGCCATGCAAAATTGATTTTGCAAACGCCACCCGTGTGTCTGCGTAAAACGTTTTGCTGTGAAATAAACCATGTTTCAACCATAAATAATTGCGCCACGTACCCTAGTCTCTTGAGCAAAGTCCATTTAGCATAGGTAAATCTTAGACCTTTGTCTACCGCTCGTCTATTGCCGATCTTGTCTATCACTTGCCTACATTTGTTTATCGCTCATGCACGACAACATTTCTTCGTCAACTCTAAATATTTGGGTCGCACTTTGATGAATTGGCTGCCCACGCCGGCATTGCAAGAGAAATTCGCAGCAAGACATTCTGGGTCCGCCAAACAGCATGCAGCAACAATACGTTATCAAAAAAACAAGCTCCAATTTACACTGGGAAAGCGGTTGGAAAGCAAAGCTTTAAACGACACCCACAAGAATTCACCCATTCGACGACCTTGTATTCACACACGTGGCTCTACAAAGAGTGAAACCAGACATTCTGCCAGCCCTTACCTCTAATTCGCGGGGAAGGCGTCCCAAACGCAGCAGCAGCGTCGGGCACGGTCGGACTAGAGCTGCGCATGCCGCCGCTGTAGCCCGGCTGAGAGTCGGGAGAAAGAAAACGGAGAGGAGCGTCTTTTGAAGGGTGCGACAGCGGAACCTAGCCATCCTGATGTGCTCGCTTGGGGCTGCACCACCGCGTGACGGAAGCGCAAACACCAAAACAATTCGGCATGTGAGCTTAGTGATTCCCAGTTATACCGATTTAAAGTAGTTAGTTTAGTAAGTTTGAGAACTGTGAGAAAGCTAAGAGAACTTTTAGAATCACTATTTATAAAAACGAGTTGCTCCTATCGCCTTCTGTAGTACCTGTTACATTACAACCGATGTGGTATTCCCCATATTAGAAAACGGAATCCCATTCGTGGCAAGCAGTGTGTTTCTCTAGCGTTTCTCCAGCGGCTAGACGTCTGCATATGGTCTCTATAGAACCAATCTTTAAGATGTCTTCGCTGCACGACCATATAATGCTGTCAGGACCTGGTTACCGGGAGGCGCTGCTGACGAAGTTCATCAAGCCGTGCGGAGAAAGTGCGCGATGAATGGAAAGCTGCACCAAAACAGGCCCAAAACAATTGTCGCTAAAGCAGACTGCAAACTCGACGGAATGGCACCTCTACGCGAAAGCCAAGGTGGGAAGCTCTGGTGCGCGGGGAACGCTGGCCAAATTTGGCGTGCCATCTAAAGTGTGCTCCGTGAGTAAAACCCTCCGTCCTCCCCAGAGCCGGCGCCAGCGCCGCGTCGGGAGTTTATTGCCCTGCACGCGACGAAAGAACCGTTGGCTGGTACAGGTAGAAATCTTTGCTTTAAAATATCAATTGTCTACACAATTATTACACGAATGAAGGAACTTACCCTTCCAGTTCCAAATTCTACCTTGGCGCAATGAGGTTCCATTGCGGTTTTAATTTGCTGACTATGTGCGTAAATCATACACACGTCATGCGTTGTAAAGGTTGTTCTCACTCTATGGGTTCACCAATCTTAAAAAAGGTGTTTGTTCGTATTGCGGCTTTGAAAGCCATCGCATAACGACAGACAGCCTAATTTACAAACGCCACGTGGTGCCACGGGCATTTCATTGATGAGCGGGCATTTCATTCACGCCGAAATGACATTGAGAATGACCGTGGCAGGCAAGCACCAGTGATAGTCATGCAACTGTGCAGAAATTTTGGATAGGACACGACATCGTGAAATATGCGATCTTTATTAAACTTACAGAAACATGTTTCACTAGACAAGCACCCGGTAACTGTTTTTTATATGCGCTAAAAATGAAAAAGCCCCCTGTGGGATCCGTCTAGCCCCAAGGACAAGACTCAAGCGTCGAGGGGGAGAGGAACGACCATCGAGGTCTATGTTTAATGGAACATCAAAGGGGAGAGAAGACGACGAAGCAATGCGTGCGCTCGTGCCCCCCTAGACATGACGATGATGCCAGAGCACAGGGAGATTGACCCCTGTCCCTTCAAGACAATGGCTGACCACACCAGGCCTATGGCGGTCGATGACGATTCGGCTGCGACCCATTCAAAGAGATTCTACATTTTCCCGGCCGCCAAGGACGTAGAGCCAGCATGCTTTTAAACGGAAGAGACGTTGAGAGGGTAGCCTGGTTCGATCGGGTAACGTTCACCGACTTCGAAATCAATAACTGAAGGGTGAAGTATGGTGCACTAGCCTCCTCCGCTGTTTTCTGTGGCAGCCCGAGAAGACTCTTTGGTTTCTGGAGCTCCCGATGCGAACACATCCACGTAGGGTCTTCCCACCACGATGGGGACTGTAGCAGCGACTGGTCTCCTATTCCTTTTTTTAGGGCGGCAGTCAGGTTCTCGCTTCTTGAGCAACACTGCCCCTTATCCGGGGTCTCAACCTACTAGTCACATGTTCGCTCTTCTGCATCGAAGTTGTCGGATAGGTCGATGTCCTGCTTCCGAGGAAGAGCGTGTTCGTGTCGTGCGTCTTCTGAGACTTGAACCCTCGTTGAGGTGCGTACTGGATCTTTACTGACTGTGGCCTCCTATTCTCCAAATCGTTCGAAAGCGAAAGGTACACCAGGCAGGCTCGCGTGTAGAACCACGACGTTCTTACAGTGGACTGTTTTCGGCGTAGTCTGAACACGTCCTTGAACTGTCCAGCCCAGTCGTGTTTCTACAGCTTTCATGCTGGGTCCAACTGTTTTTATGTTCCCTGTCACTATGTCCCAGTAGAAGTTGGAACCAATCAAAATCGATATGCCGTTGTTTTTTCCTGATCCGCACAGTACAGCTGTCGTGTCGATAGAGTGCGACTTTAAAACATCTATGATGTTCTGGTCGGGAACAGGAATCATCTGGTTGCAGATCGACGAAACCTCCAGTGCTTCGACACTGAGTGCTTTTTCACCTGTAGGGTCAAGCAGGTGAACTCGAACTCTTTTTAGAGTTTCATTAGTTTCTTTCCCTCCGAAGACTCCTACAGTCAGGACATTCTTTCCAAGAAATTCGCATCCTAACTTCCTAGAGGCTGCGGTAGTGATGAAACTCCGCTGGCTTCCCCCGTCTAACAGAATCCTGCACCTTTCGGCGCTACGGGCGCCGGAAGCCTGGATGTTCAGCGTCTGGAGGAGGATCGCGCTACCTGTTTTTCCTGAGAGGAGCTGTAGGTGGTCCGATATAAGTTGTCCCTTTTCATGGCTGTCCGGATCTGCGTTGCACATCGAGGAGACATGTCGTCGTTTACAGCGCAGGCAGGCAATTCTCTTTCTGCACTTTCGGGCGATGTGTCCTCGGGTCAAACAACGGAAACAACGTCCGTATCTGGTAAGAATGCTCTTCTTATGTTCCATGGTTACGTCTTCAGCTTCGCAAGACGCTGCGTCATGTGAGGCGGAACAAAACAAGCACTTTCGTATGTCGGGAGCTGCGGCATGCAGGAACGCTGCAGTATGTTCATGTTCGAAAATTCCTGTTCGTAGCTGTTCCCCTAGCTTGTCGTCCTTTTTGAACTTCGTTAAATCCGACGTGTCCTGAATAACTGCTTCCAGGCACTCAACTTCGTTTCCAAAGAAGTCCATGAGTTCATCAAACTTTTTCTTGTGGTCGATCGGTTGTTGCTCTCGCTCTATGCCAGTTGACCTCGAAGCAGTACACGAAGTTCTTGACCACTGGTGGTACCTCACGATCATGTCTCGAGGGAGTGCTCGTAGAAGCAGCTCACGTAACATGGAGCAATAGGTGTCCGCGCTTGTTCCAAGGGCGTTCAAGCTCCTACAGTGTACTTGAACCTCGTCGTAAAGCTTTCGAAGTTGTGCGACGTCACTCGAAAACGAAACTGCTCTGATGTCAATCAGTGCCCGCAGGTGGTCCTGAACAATCCTAGTCTGATCGCCGAGCCGCTTCAGGAGTATTTCTATTGCGTCGTAATAGCACTGTTCTGTAACAGGGAGCCCAGTTACTGCGGAAGCGGCCGATCCGGTAAGCAGGCTGGTCAAATAATGAAACTTTTCAGTCGCTCGCAGTTCCGAATTCTTGTGTATGGCGTGCTCAAATTGACTCCAGAATCTGGTCCAATTATGACGGTCTCCATCAAACTTCGTCAGTTCTATAGTCGGTAGCATCGTTTTGGTGGTTGCGGTTTCGCTAGGCGGCGGTCTCGTTAAAGAAGGCGAAACGAGCGACTCACCAGCCTCTTCGCCTGGAGATCTGTTTTGAAGCTCCGCTCTTATCTTCACCACCTTGTCGTCGTTGGAAGTCGTGTTGGAAGTCTCTTCGGTGACCATTTCGTCCATGATGTCCCCCAAAATGTCCTCGTCCAGCTTCAGGATGGGTCAATACATGGCCTCGATCCTCTCCAAGGATACCGCTGCGTCCATCCCCGTGGTCAGGGTGCCACTTCGGAGGCCGTCTTCTATCTCCATCACGAAGGCGGAAAGCTTGTCGCGAAGGGCAGTTCGTCGCCGCAGCTTGCGCTCGATTGAAATCATCCTTGGTCCTTGGAGGTAGGTCCGCCGGTCAGTCAAGCAGAAGCCGTCGTAGAAGAGCTATTGGTCCTGCTTGTCGGTGTCGGCCTGGCAGACACGAGTCCCGGGTCGTTTCGGCACCAAGTTGTGGGATCCGTCGACCCCCAAGGACAAGACTCAAGCGTCGAGGGGGAGAGGAACGACCATTGAGGTCTATGTTTAATGGAACATCAAAGGGGAGAGAAGACGAAGAAGCAATGCGTGCGCTCGTGCCCCCCTAGACATGACGATGATGCAAGAGCACAGGGAGATTGACCTCTGTCCCTTCAAGACAATGGCTGGCCACACCAGGCCTATGGCGGTCGATGACGATGCGGCTGCGACCCATTCAAAGAGATTTTACACCCCCAATACACTTTCACCTTTGTCCTCCGGCCTCTCATTCTCAAATATTTACCATTGAGTTTCCTGTCTGCGTCGCATAGCTATAACCCAAGCAGTAAACCCCTTTGTAAGGTATGGGCGCAGTTGAGGAATAACGGGAGCTGATATTGCTCTCGCATATAGTTTATAGCTGGCAAGAATTTATAGCAGTGGGCATTCACTTTTTCCCCTGCCGATACCTGGGAGGAAGAACCTTGTCAATTAAAATGCTGATAGCGAGGTACACGTGCTTGCTTTATATGCGACTTCGTGAAATTAGAAAAAAACGCCCTGGTGGTAGATAGTATACCAAGCAACACGTTTCCATCGACACGTGACAGGCCTACTTGTTTTACCCGGGCAATTGGGCCTCCCATGCCCAAGAATTTTGCCAATGAGTTTTGATTTTGCTTATCCGAACCCCATGAATCTATCGTAGCAATATTCCCTTAGATTGGTTACTTGAGCGCCTTTGTGGAAAAGACCACTAGACTGTATTCTTGAAAGGTTTATGGAAGGCATGAAGTTTTAGGTGTAGGCGTCGTTGTTTCTTCAGGGTAATAGTCGGGACGGCAGAATATTGTTTGTTTGATGCAATTTGTGAGCTAGTTATATTTGTTTGCTTCAGGTTTGCTTCTATAAAATTGTAAAAGCATGGACACGTCCTTGACATTTTTATGGTGTAATTAAAATGCAATACGTTGGCATCGGAAAGAGCTCCATCATAGTAATTCAAATGTGCTGAAGCATTGGTCCAGATACAGATTTATTTCACCGGTATCCTGTGATATCACATGATAAGTAAATTTACCATTGAATTTCGATTTTCCCAATTGGCAATCACAGAGCTATACTCCCAACCATACACTCTTCGATGAGTTCCAGGGGCACCGCTACGGAGCGGCACCGTGGTATTGTGATCTGGTAAGGTTTTGGCCAGAAGAATTTATTGCAGTGGGCGTTGTCTCTTTCCCAGTTGCCGCCTGGCAGGTAGAACGTTTCTTTTTGTTTTGTTGCTGAGTGCGAGATATTGCTGCTTCCTTTTGTTCGTTCTTCTAAATCTACATCAGCACGTGCGGTCTAAAAATACCAAGTCGAGTTCAAGAAAGGATCCGAAAGGCTTTAAAAACATCGTTGTAATATTATAATTTCGGTAAATTTCAGTTTAAGATGTGTATTTTTTTCGCCTATGCTGTTGCAGCGCAAAAGTAAATTTATAAAGCATTCAGTTTCGGCCCTACGCCACGAAATGCTCGCTTTCAACGATGGGCCTCTACCTGTACGGGGTTTCGGGATACGACGTGCCTCTTGAATAGGCGCTCGTTCATTTCATTGTCTTCCCGTGTTGCTGATAGCCGGCCAGAAATAATTGTAGGACGTGGGAATTTGTTACCTAAAGTTACCTAGCTAGGCTGGCGCTGTTTATTGCGGGCGCAGGCCATACATATTAACGCTGTGGCCGGGAGCATCGTGGAGTGCATTGTTTCTCAGCAAGCCAATAGCAGCAATCTCTAGAGCAGAGCTCCAGAAACCCGACGTAACACCTTCCGTTCGGATTTCGCAAAACGCGCTGTCTTGTACGCACTTACCAGCGAGGACATAGCGTGTTTTTGCGGTCAGGCATTCTTCCTTCCGGACTTGCTGCAACCCCTTGCGAAAATGTCGACCTACAAGCCTCATATGCCGATGCCGTTTGATATGCTTGAATACCAACAAAAGATTAAGGAATTCAGCGGCCTACATATGAGCTTCCCGGTAAGTCAATATTACTGGTGCTTGACACGGGTACCGTCACAAACTTTCGTTTCGTTATGAAGACGCTCTACCACCCCCTCGATTGTGTCGCGAGTCACAATCGAAAAGAATCAATTAATGAATTATTCAATCAATAGGACTCCTTATTTTCCTTTGAAAATCCGCAGGACCGGATTGTTTTTTGCGCTCACGGCGAACACTGGCGTAAGCACTAGTAGAAGTATTTTCGGGTAGAAATGTAGCTAATAGTAAGTTATAAAATATATTTACCCTGCGGGCGAAAACGCAACTTCAGAACAAGTTTTGTTCTAGTTCGTAGTTTTAAAGCAACAGCTTGCCAACACCTTTGGGGCTGCCGGAATAAAGGTGTGGCGTCAAAATTATAATATGAGAATAAAAGTTGACTGTGTTGACCAATTTGTTTCCAAATATCGTTAGGCAAAAAAATCTAAAAAAATTTCACCTCGAGAAGATGACGAACAATATTAGGTACAGGGCAGCAACACTCAAATTGACGAGCATTCGGGGCAGCCCCAAATGTGGGGAGTTAGGTAGTGTCCTGTGTAGGGGAAACTTGATCCTCTATGACTGAACAGAAAAGCTGTGCTCCAGAGTGAATGATTCTTAGTTTTCGCGCCGAATGTGGTGACAATAAGCTGGCGAGGATAAAATCTGAATGACAAACCCATTTCAAAGTTTCGGTCGTTGGTTGTCTCAGTCAGAAGTATTGGTTTTCGAGTGTCGTTAGAGCCAGGCCCATCTGACGCTCTCCATTTCTTCAAATATAGGCAATTGCTGGAAGTAACAGATTTAGTTTATATTTTAACGAAAATATTGATAACCATTTGAGCTGAAATAATAAAGCACTCTAGTTGGAAACTAAACAAACTTTACAATAATGAACTACTCAAAACCAATGTTTTATACATACACTAAAACAGAAGGATGACTTATGTAAAACGAAATAGAAAAGCAGCTTCTATATAGTACGCATAAAAATAGCGAAAAAGAGCAAACCCCGTCACCCTCTTCCTTTCCATAAATATGCATAAAGTGCGGTAGTAACACGTCTAATGGTTATATTATACTAACTAGAGATGCATTTTTTCACGGATTTTTGAAAACCAGAGAAATGAACAACATATAAAAATAAACGACAAAAAGAAATATGTCACAAATAGGTTGTATTAAACATCTGTAAAAACAATAACACAATAATAAAATTACAAACAGCAGATTTCACTGGCATAATAGTGCAAATAAGCATAATTGTTCATACGAGATTGTGATAATCGAAATTTGCCAGAAAGATAACATTTGACACGTTATATTTTTTAATAGAAAATTGACCACAGTTAGGAGAAATCCCCAAGGTGGAGTAAGTTATTGCGAAGAAAAATGCACCCTAACTGTCACAAAATTTGACATCCACCTTATTGCAGCCGTACGGCTGCATTGAGGTGGATGACGAAGTTTGCAGCACCCACAGAGCTATACCCCAAGCCCAAGTATGATTTTGGCCAGAAGAATTTTTTTCAGTGGGCGTCGTCTGTTTTCCAGTTGCCGCCTGGCAGGCAGAAGATTTTTTTATGCTGATTGCGAGAGATTGGTGCTTGCTTTAGTTCGTTCTTCTAAATCTACATCAGCAGGTGCGGTCCAAAAATACCATGTCGGGTTCAAGAAAGGTTACAAAAGGCTTTAAAAAGACCATTGCAATATTAAAATTTCAGCAAATTTCGGTTTATATCTGTATTTGCTTCGCCTATACTATTGCAGCGGACAAGTAAATTTACAAAGAATTCAGTTTTGGCCCTACGCCACAAAATGCTCACTTTCAACGATGGACATCTACCTGTACGGGATTCGGGATTCGCTATGCCTCTCGAATATGGGCTCGTTCATTTCATTGTTTTCCCGTGTTGCTGATAGCCGCCCAGGATTTTTGTAGGCCGTGGGCCTTTGTTACCTAAAGTTACCTAGGTGGGCTGACGCTGTTTATTGTGGGCGCTGGCCATAAATATTACCACTGTGGCCGGGTGCATCGTGGAGGGCATTGTTTCTCTGCTAGCCAATAGCAGCAATCTCTAGAGCAGAGCTCCAGAAACTCGACGTAACACCTTTCGCGCGATCTCGCAAAACCCGCTTTCTTGTACCCACTCACCAGGCAAAACATAGCGTGGTTTTGCGGTCCGGCATTCGTCCTTATGGACTTTCTGCAACCAATTGCGAAAATGTCAACCTACAAGCCTCATACGCCGATGCCGCTTGATATGCTTGAATACCAACAAAAGATTAAGGAATTCAGTGGCCTGCATATGAGCTTTCCGGTAAGTGAATATTACTGGTGGTCGACAAGTGTATCGTGCACGAACTTACATTTCGGAGTGAAGAAAAGCCACCACCCCCTTATCAGGTATCGGTGTCGCGAGTCACAATCGAAAATAATCAATTAATGATTTAATCAGTCAACAATACTCTTTTGTTTCCTTTGAAAATGCGCAGGAAAGGATTCTAATTGCGCTCACGGCGAACACTAGCGTAAGCACTAGCAGAAGAAATTTTGGGGTAGAAATGTATCTAATAGTCAGTTATAAAATATACTTATCCAGCGGCGGTAGATCGGCGGCAGAGATATAGTAGTGCGACGCCTTGAGTTGGAGTGAGCTTACTTTGATTTTTATAACTACTGGCGCATTCGGAAGGCGCGAACACGGTCGCTACACGGGCCATGGGCAGAACGCCTAGTGGCCCGAGAGATGGCGGGACGCTATAACCTTCCACTCAGAGAGAATGCAGAGGGTGAACCCGCACATGTGCTCGGTGAGTGCACCGTCTGCCTCCCACGCCTCCGTGTGGGTTCGTTGCGCAATCGGTAACACAACCGGCTCTCGCTCCATTTCTGTATTCCTTCCAGATTCGGTTCCTGTCGGTGCCAGTAAATTTTTATTTGTCACGGGAGTTTTCTGTAACAGTGTTCGTCTTGAACCCTTCGAGGGTGGAGCTCAAAAGCTTCGTTTTAACATGGTATTTTTTGAAAAGAAGCAACAAACTTTTAAATATGCATCGCATCGTGTATTTGTGACATTTTACCGCGTGGGTGACCTTACTTGTGAAAATGAGAAAGAAACTTTTTTGACGCCAATTCTACCCTGCTGATGTAAATGACATTGCACCACGCACTTAGCAGAAGACATATTATGTCACGGTCCCAAGTGTGGCATTTAAAAGTTCTTGTGCCTCAAAGACTTGCTTAGCCAGTTCCAGAAAGCATGGACAATAAGGAGGGCTGATTTGAAAGCCGATTTTGATTTTTACCCCATTGTAAAGCGCACTCTAATTTAGGTAAACTTTAACCGAAAGAATGTGCCCGGAAGATTTCTGCATATTTGCATTTCTGCATTTCTGCATTCTGCATTTCTGCATTTAGCGGGTATGTACCATACCCGCTAAAAAACAAGAGCTGTGCCTAAAGGGCCCAGAGTGAAATGTTGAAGTTAATAAGAAATAAATACGAGCCAGCCATTTAACATCCTACATTTCCACAAAATGCATAATTGTCGGAAGGAACACAACTAATCTCCGTTTACACTAATACAAAGAAGTGAATGTATACTACTAGAGGAACACAATTTTGAAAAAACAAAAAACCAGAAAGTAAAAATACCGCAAACCTTAACTGTATAAATCAAAAACATGCATCTTATACACCCTAAAAAACAACGGTGAGTATAAAAAGCCCGTTGGAACTACCTAAATTTTCACAATAAATGGATAATTGCGGAAAGGTATTCTGTTGAACGAAATCACAATACACCTACAATCATCACCATCATCAACAAAAAGTCTACCAAGATCCACTGGAGTGCTAAGGCCTCTCGCATTGACTGCCAACCTATTATATGCTGCTTCACTCGAGGCAACAGTTGGCCATCAAAATTCGATAGCTACTCCCTCTACCATGTTATTAGCCTTTCGCTTCTTCTAGAACGGTGTCTCGGTATCCGTCCTCCATCCTACTTGCCCACCGGTTCTCGGTTCCTCTCTCTCTACGTGGCCCGCACAAGTAAATTTTTTTTCTTTACCTGCATTAGGAAGTTCAGCTCGGTATTTCATCCCGGCAGTTTGCACTAGTTTTATATGTCTCTTGCAAGTGATAGAGATACCTCTTTTTGCATATGGGAAGTGCTTATCGAATGCTGCCCAGCCAACACCTAATCTGCGCTGGATTCCTCTCTCGCGCTTGGTGTCAGAACTTACCATCTGTCCCAGGGAGTTATATTGTTTTGCATCTTTAAGTATGTTTTCTTTTGATTCCTTCAATGCCGCCAGGAGCTATAGTAGCGCTCACCGCAGCACGTGACGGTTTTCTCCAGTTGATGCAGTATTTCTTTTGCTATCGCAAAAACCAAGTATCTATAATTTTTATAAAGGAACACTTGAAATATCACCTATGTATTGATTTTCCATCTTAAGTTTGCGTAATGGGGTGTTCTTTGTCAAAAACGCTGACAAGTATGAACATTGTCACCAGACCTAGACGTTTACATTTGGCGGTGCGTATGTAAGGCTACGGCGCAATTTGTGTCTATAAGGAGGAGGCGTCTATATGGAGGAGGCGTGCAACGCACGGTAAAGATCCCCGTGGCAGAAGCGCAGTCCCTTCGCCACGAATGACAAAATAAGTGTTGCAGACAGCGGTAGGTTTAGCCGGTTGCATGTGCTTTCTAAGTATCTTCGTCGTATATAGGAGAACCTTCTGCAGGAGAAGAAATATTCCATGGTTTATGGTTCGGTGCGAAAGCACATCATGGCGACGGGGCAGATTAGAGCGGTGCAAGTAATATTTAAATTAGTCACGCGATACCGAAAGCTAGTGATGGTGACTTCACAAGCTCGCCACTGGCTTATGCGGCACTTCCATGAGTACCGGAGGTGCTCGAACTCCGAGCCTTCATAAGCAGAATCAGGCATACTTTGAAGTAAGCACAGCCTACGAAAGCGAACCGTAGTTATGAGGTAAATGGGCGGCAGAACCTGCACAACTGGACCGCACAATGCCATTACAGTCGGGGCATGCGCAGATTCGTTAGGCCAGATACCTGCATGTCCCGGTACTCAGACCAAACCAAGTTCACAAAGAGAGGAAGGCGATAAAGAAGCAAGCGATCGGCGTAGGGGGGATGAGGTTGAGGATGTAAGGGCAGAACAACCAGAAAATGAAACCTTGAGAATTATGGCGTGTTGTTTTGAGGAACCAAGCTTACGAAGGGCCAAGGCTACTGCAAGAAATTCTGCTTGGAAAGACGTAGTAAAGTTAGGCAGCCGAATTCGAAAGGCCCAATCTAGACTGGGAGAAAAAATACCGACGCCTGCGTTCTCCTTCCGAATAGAACCATCGGCTGCAAGAATGGCGTGCAAAGGGATACCGTTCAGACTATCCTTTGCGACACTTGTATAAAGGTTCAGAGGTAGTAATTTCTCGTTAGAGGGAAAAATTTCATCAAAAGAAATATCTAACGGCGACACTCGGTCAAGTAATTCGGCCGACAAGAGCGCCACATTTAATGGGCTAAGCAGATATTGAACAAAGACCGCCTGTGGTTGTTTTAACTGTGGCCATAAACTATCAAAGAACAACGAAGGCCACGTAACGAAGGCTGTTTGCGGCCTATGGGTGATTACATGACTCGTAAGAATGCATCTGTGGTGAGGGCATGCATGCGTCAGACTAATTGAGGAATACAGGTTTCCATGGATGAAATTTTTTTGGTACATAACGGGGAAGATCCAGACATCACCGTATAGCTTGTCTTTCGAGTATTAATAACGCGCAAAGTTTTTTGTGGGGACTTCCGGAGAATAGCACACATTCAAATTCTAGAATTGGCCGGACGTATATTTTATAAACCATTAATAGGGTGTCACGACGCAAGCCCAATCTAGCTCGTTTCTCGAGCATGCACCTAATGGGGTTTATCTTCTTACCCTGGCACGTCTTCGGCGCATATCCCCGTGTCTGTATTGGACATAATCCTGCCTCCCTCTTCCTTATGGTCGATGCTGGTACGTCGAATACCCCCATAGCTTGATGGCCTGTTGCATCATTTCATTATTCTCTCTACAATACAATGAACGGCCTGCCTATTGTGAGAGGCGAACTTAACACCTTTCAACGGGTTTTGTTCAGCGTCACCGTCATGTGATAGGAAGCAGAGCATGGAAAGTTGGTAAAGGGAGAGCTACGAATTAAAGCAAACACGTGACGTTAGATGGAGGGTAAGCGGCAGTGGGAAGGTCGCAAACGCAGAGAGGGTTGCGAGGGGATTGAACTCTACGAAAAAAAAGAAACAACTGTTGAGAGCTCCTTCCAACATAAGCGGTGAAGAGCAAAATAAAATAAAGCAAACAAACCTGAAAAGTATTTTTCCGTGTTGCTATGTCTTCCTTCGTAACACATGGCCACTTGGGGGATGGGCCGGGAATTTGGACCTTTGAGGAACTAACGTGCCCGTTTTGCAAAATTCGTAATACTGTGGATTCGCAATCTTGGTGACGGTACTGGCGATACCGCGGACCCCGATCCCCCAAACATACGCTGGATCCAACCGTGGCAATGTGTTTATAGGTGGAGGGTTAGAAACCACGAACGGTGGCCGTCGGAGCCCAGGTCAAGCTCCGGCGGATGGGCTCCCTGTCTGTTTACCAGGCAGGGAGCTCCGGGACCTCCTCAGCTATCAGGGTAAGGTTGTGGAAGAAAGTACCCCCGTCCCTTGCTTCTATACATGTTGTATGGTATTATCAAACCCCCCCCCAAACGTGATCGGTCCATGAAAAGGGGCCGCACCGAAGTATCATTTCCGTCCTTACCAACGATCTCAACCCCAAAGCCAGCCAACTATCCCCGCTTCCTGATCATTCAATCAGTTGAAAAAGAAAAGCCTGTTGCCTCTCTTTCCGTCTTCTTGGTCACAAAGTTCATAGAAGGTATAATAGGAAAATCCTACAACGCAAAGAAACAGAGAACGGGAGAACTGTTGGTCGAAGTCAATAACCAGCAGCAGGCAACAAATCTCCTGAGCCAGACACGCATTGCAGATCTTGACATCACGGTCACGCCCCACCGAAGCCTTAACAGCTCACAGGGCGTGATCTCAGATCCTGACCTCATGACTGAAACTGAAACCGATCTGCTGGAGGGCATGAAAAGTCAGGGCGTAACAGCAGTGAGGCGCATAACGATATGCAGAGAAGACAAAGAAATTCCTACTAAACATCTCATCTTAACATTTGATCGATCAACATTACCAGAATTCATTACGCAGGATACATTCGATGTTCGGTTCGGCCATACATTCCTAACCACCGCCGCTGCTTTAAGTGCCAGCGGTTCGGGCACAGCACCAACTCTTGCCGCGGCCGTCTGACCTGCGCAAAGTGCTCCCAGCATGATCACCCATCGGACAATTCTCCATCATCAACTCTCACCTGCGCCAACTGCCAGGGACCCCATGCCGCCTACTCTCGAAAATGTGAAAAGTTTCAACTAGAAAAGAAAATTATCAACATCAAAGTCACTGAAAACATCACTTTCCCAGAGGCGCGAAAGAGGTTCGCCTCTTTCCTCCTGGGGAGGTACGCCGACGCGGCTCGCCGGGGGGCGGAGCGGCGTCTGGTGTCCACAGGGACCCAGTTCAGCGAGTCTGATCTGGTCCCTCCCCTGCCCCCCCCTGGGGTGCCTCAGGCATCCCAATCCGTTGCCACACCGCTTGCTGAGGCAGCAGCGGTTGTGGTGACAACCTCTTCTGTGGGGACCGGTGCCACTCCCGCCTCTGCCTCCCCGTCCTCCAGTGCGTTGGAGGTTGCCGTCCGGATGGACACCGGGGGCGCCGCATCGGCTCCCGCCGCCACCGCCCCTCCCGTGCCACCTCTGGTGCCCCGGACGCCCTCGGCGGTGGCAGCTCAAACGAAGGGCTCCCGAAAGGGGGCCAAGTGCGGGGGGCCTGGTCCGCCGGGCACCCTTCTGGCATCCGACGAGGAGATGGATGTCACGCCGTTCCTGCCTGCTACGCAGCGCAAGGAGCGGCCTCCGATGTCCAAGCCGACAGAAAAGCCTAAAAATCCTAGAATAACAGCCCCGAAAGACGAAACATGAACAAACACACACACACACACTCCAGTTATTCTTAAACTTAAATAATGGGAACAGAAAACATCATCCAATGGAACTGCAGAGGCCTCCTTAAAAATCTTGACGATGTGTATGAGATTCTGCATGCCAGTCAGCCAAGTATCATGTGTCTCCAGGAAACCCACCTCAATTCTAAACAAACAAATTTCTTAAATAGGTACATGGTATTCAGAAAGGACAGGGTTGGCTGCACACACTCTTCAGGAGGTGTGGCAATTGTCGCCCAGAAATCATTAGCCTGCCATCCTGTCACTCTGAACACTGTCCTCGAGGCTGTAGCAATCCGTACAATAATATTTAATAGGTTGGTAACGGTATGCTCCATTTACATTCCTCCTGATTTTGCACTTCTGAGCTCTGATTTCGAGGCGCTGGTCAACCAGCTGCCCGAACCATATATTCTAACAGGCGACCTGAATGCGCACAACTCTCTTTGGGGCTCCACCAGAACGGATGCCCGAGGTCGCCTGATAGAGAAATTCCTTACATCTTTAGGAGCGTGCCTTTTCAACAAAAAACAGCCTACATACCATAACTTAGGACACAATACATACTCACATCTTGACTTGGCTATTGGTTCCGCAATTCTCTTTCCATGTCTTGAGTGGGGCGTGGGCACGGACCCATATGATAGTGACCACGTCCCCACTTCCCTAACTTACATAGGTAAAGGCCCATGCAGTCCATCTTCCCATAACAGGTTTAATGAATCACAAGCAAACTGGAGCACATTCACACAAACATCTCAACTACACCACACATCCATAAAACACCTACACGTGGAGGAAGCCGCCCAACTCGTCACGGCGCACATCCTCGACGCCGCCGAAAAGTCCATTCCCCAGGCCTCCAGTGGGTCCCGCAGCCCAAGGAGGCCCTGGTGGAACGAGGACTGCAGGCGGGCGCGAGAGGCCCAGAACAAGGCATGGGGTGTCCTTCGCCGGTACCCCACGTCAGATAACCTCATTTGTTTTAAACGGGCCAAGGCTTTTGGGAGGCGAGTGCGCCGTGAGGCGAAAAGGGAGAGTTGGCGCACCTTCCTCACTTTCATCAATTCGTACACAGACACACACAAAGTCTGGACACGTATACGAAAACTAAAAGGACAACAGACACACAGCCTGCCCCTGGTTAGTACAACAGGGGACACACTGGAAGACCAGGCTAACACACTCGCACAACACTTCCAAACCGTGTCCAGCTCAGCACACTACACTAATACTTTCATGCAACACAAAACATCTTCAGAAAAGAAGCCCTTACGAGACAAGAACAAGTCGAATTCTGCTTACAACTCTGAATTCACACTTCATGAGCTGAAGGTTGCTCTTGCCACTTGTAAGCCTTCAGCTCCAGGGGCCGACAGCATTACATACACCATGATACAACACCTACACCCAGACACTCTTGAGACACTCCTACACCTTTACAACAGAATATGGCTTTCGGGGCAGCTTCCAAGGTCTTAGAAGGAGGCCATAGTTGTGGCCTTTCTTAAGGAGGGGAAGGACCCTTCCTCTCCCGCAAGTTATCGTCCCATCGCCCTGACAAGCTGCCTGTGTAAGCTCCTCGAGAAGATGATAAACCGTAGGCTCGTGTACTTTCTGGAGTACAACGGTCTTCTCGAGGGCTGCCAGGCAGGCTTCAGGGTGGGGCGATGTACCAATGATCAACTTGTTGCACTGGAATCCTACATAAAAGATGCATTTGTCCATAACCAGTTCTGCCTTACAGTATTTTTCGATATTGAAAAAGCTTATGATACAGCCTGGCGCTATGGCATCCTCAGGGACCTTAAGTCATTTGGTGTCTCCGGCAACATGTTGAACACTCTTTGTAGTTATTTGGCTGAACGAACCTTTCGAGTGAGGGTTGGCAGTGCACTTTCCAGTTTATATTTGCAGAAAAATGGTGTGCCGCAAGGTGGAGTTCTAAGCTGCACGTTGTTTATAGTTAAGATGAACTCCCTCCGAAAGGCATTGCCGCCGACCATTTCCTGTTCCATCTATGTGGACGATGTGCAAATATCTTTTAAATCCTGTAACCTGTCAATATGCGAACGTCAAGTACAGCTCGGTGTTAAGAAACTTGCTGGCTGGGCGGACCTTAACGGGTTTAAACTAAACCTGCCCAAAAGTACTTGTGTTGTGTTTTCCCGCAAGCGCGGGATTAACCCGGACCCTGAGATTCCACTTAACCGTGCACCTATTCCTGTTAAAAGGGAGCACAAGTTTTTAGGTGTCATATTTGATAACAAGCTTACGTTCATACCTCACGTCAAAGCACTTAAACATAAATGCCTCAAAACACTAAACATTCTCAAGGTCCTCTCCCACCAATCTTATGGGGCAGACAAAGAACTACTTCTCCGGGTCTTTACCGCCTTAGTCGGGTCTCGATTAGACTACGGCAGGGTCGTGTATGGGTCGGCATCGAAAACAACCCTAAAAAGTCTTGATCCAGTACTCCACTTGGGTCTGCGCCTTGCGTCGGGTGCATTCCGCACTAGCCCGACCCAGAGTCTATATGTTGAATGTAATAAGTGGTGCCTTGAGTACCAACGAACGTATGTTGACTTTCTCTACGCTTTTAAAATTTCATCTTTGAATAACCATCCTTTTAAACCTGTTTTTAATGATACATCCACATCGCCACTGTTTGCAAATCGCCCGCCTGTTCCTTTGCCGTTCTCACTTAGAGTGAGACAGGAAGCTCCAAATTTCGACATCTCCTTTTTAGACATTCACACATCTTTTTTTACTGACGTGTTACCACCCTGGCAGCTTCAACCTGTGTGTTGTGACTTGTCCTTCGTGAAAATTGATAAAAGCAGGGTACCACAAACTGCTATTTTGCAGCACTTCTTGTCCCTGCAGTCTAAGTATGAATGTGCAGAGTTTTACAGTGACGCATCAAAAACTGCCCTTACTGTGTCGTGTGCGGCGCACGGACCCGATTTTAGAGTCTCTAAGACCCTGAACGCGAAGACCAGCATTTTTACGGCGGAAGCCCATGGAGTTTTGCTTGTTTTAAATCACATAGTGCAACATGAAATACCCAAGTCTATCATTTTCACAGATTCACTGAGTGTTGTACATGCATTGTCATCCAACAAGTCTTCTAAAAACAATGTTCTTAATGTAGTGTATAAAACCATTATGTCAGCATATGCATTAAATCTCGACGTGATCATGTGTTGGGTTCCAGGCCACTCTGGGATTGCGGGAAATGAGACCGCTGATCAGATGGCCGCTGCTGCTGCACATACAAATACACCGGACATAGCAGCAGTACCCTACACTGACCTCAAGCCACACATCAGACAACACCTTCGCGAAACATGGCAAGCACTCTGGAATCAACAGACAGACAACAAACTACACATAATAAAGCCACTCTTGAGACCATACACGACTGATGCACACAACAGACACACTGAAGTTGCCCTTACTAGGTTACGGATAGGCCACACTCATATAACACACTCCCACCTGCTCACAGGATCTCCAAGACCTCTGTGCAGCAGGTGTGGAGAGGCCCTAACCATGATCCGCATCCTTATACAATGTAAGGCACTCGACATTACACGACTCAAACACTTCCCACAACTACACACGCGACATATTCCACCACATCCGTCATACTTCTTAGGAGATGAAGCCGTGTTTTCAATCAAACGCGTTTTCGAGTTTCTTACCGACGTAAAATTTTTACATCTCTTTCCTTTTCATGCATGTTGACAACCTGGCCCTCTACACCAGTCATCTTCATTACGTTGTGTTTTACTTTGTTTATTTTTACTGAATTGTTCTACTTTTACTTCCATGCCACTTTCATGTAATCACTATTGTTTGGCGCTCTTTGCCCTTAGTCAGCCTTGCGCCATTAAACTCCAAACATCATCATCATCAATACTGTGGATTCGAGCTGTAACAGTTCCAGAATAGTGCGTAGAGCATGAAGCCTGAGCGTGATGTCACGGGAGTAGGACAGGTGCACACTACCTTCGCAGAAGCCCGATTCTAGGGAGGTTGTGGCGTGTTCGAGTCTGCTTGCACACTAAGACAAACAAATGAAAGAGAAGAAAGTGTCGCAAACACGCAACAGCAGAAAAAAAGCCGTTGAAAAAAATCCATGCCAAAAGAAAGAAATGAAAGCGAGGAAAAAGACGCAAGAACAAAAAATAAAAAAGTTGCTAATACGTCTAGCCAGGGTTTCACCTTAACAACACGTAAGCAGACTGGACTGCGCCGAGGAAATTTTGTGTCGAAAATCAAACGGTTTCGATAAAGTAATAAGGGCAGCAACTGTTTTGAATGTGACGCGCTTGCATCACCCACTTTTTGTTTTGCCAGTCGGCCATAGCCCCATGATTGCATTGTGTGCCACCAACAGCAGAAAATACTTCTTAGGACAAAAAATTCCGAACAAAAAGATCGTATGAACTCATCAAATAAAAGTAAAAAGAACTTTGTATTGAAATACAGCGAATTAAGGTAAAAGTACAATAAAATCAAGTAATTGGATATGCGTGCGCTCAGTAACCACCAGTGCAGCAGTGGAGCGAGGGAAAGCACGGCAAGATGCGCCACTCCCTAGTGGCACATCCTTGGTGTGCACCGATCTGGAGAGATTACGTCACCTCAATAATCAGTAAATGGCATGAATCAAATTTTTATTGCGTTTTATCCCTGCCCCATTATATTATCATGAGCTTATTGTTATCACAGCAGCTCCGCCTTACCCGAGTTTCGCTTCAAACTCTGGCCTTCTAGAATAGCACCCCTGCTCCAAAGGAATTGTGGTTGTTCACCGACGACAAGATGTGCTTGCTGCATCATAATTGTTCCGAAAGAAATCGTTTATTGCAATGCAAAGAACGCTAAAACTTTCATTTTCTCAGACGCGTAGTTCCTCGCGCAATATGATTTTTTGGTTGCCAGGGGTTTTTGGAGAGTTGCTTGTTAGTTTATTTGGGAGGGTGAAAGTTGCGAGGCTGTAACCAGTGAGTGACTTGAAATTATTCCCAAGACTCCTAACATGGATACACGTAAAGCAACCAAAGTGTAAATACAGGTTTTTAGTATTCACTCTTCATTTTATCTAAACACGTTTTTAACAAATCTTTGTTTTATGGCACAAAATAAAAATACTATCTACACCGCATTTAATTGAACCAATTTCTGGTCAGACTGAGCATCATAATCATTATTTTCGACATGAGATTGCATTTGATATAGAACGACATTTCCGGAACTGCTGTACACCTGTCGCCATGATCGCTGTTTGATATTATAAAAATCTTATCACATGAAGGTGAATTTATTTTGAACCCATTCATTATAGTAACTCTAAAATGTCCAGCCATCACAACGTGGTTTCTAAAACATCCCACAGAAACATGTAAAAAAATACTCGTAAAATCTACTTCAGAAGTCGGAGGACAGTAAAGGACAAATAAAAGCACTAAATGTACAACTAATTGCAATTTTATAACTAATATTTTCTGGTTTTCTGTTCATCTTAAAGGGGTAACAATTACGCGAATCTTAAAATGGCAGCAGCGCCTATACCAAGTGCCACTCTATCTCGTCTATATTTTTGAAAATTTTGAGGAGCAACTTTTGTATCGATGATGCCTTTGCTACAGCACGTTTTCGTTAGTATTCGGAGGTGGGGGCGCATGCTATTGATACCACGGCAACACTGGGCGCTACTCACTCACATTCATAAAGAAAAATATATTTTTCCTCATGCACCCACTCACACTCTCGCTCACCAGTCACCCTCACCACTCGCACTCACCCGCAGTCTTGCCCAATATTTGTCCTCACCACTCGTGCCCACTCTCACCCTACTGGGGCTCACGCTCACCGTTCAATATAGGCCCTCCCACTCTCTCGTGCTCACATTCCCCCCTGATTCTCAACACTCGTACTCACTCACGCTCACCCCTCACTGCCACCACTTGCGCTCGCCCTCATCACTCCTGTCACCCCTGGCACGCAACTGTGCGCAGCAGACTATAATGAGTCACGGAACAGAACCGTATTAAACATTACGGCGTAAGAAGTCCATCCAAATCATATTTCCAAATCGATACGCCGCAAGAGAGTTAATATGCTATGCCCGATAGCAGGAGCACAGTGACGATATATATTCGAAACTAAAAAAATCGCGCTATTAACAACCAGCCTAGAGGGTGGCTGCTGCGACGAATAGCCATGCGCTAGCACTAGCGCAATATAGGCACTAACCATGGAAAGTCGCGCAAATCGCGCGAGTGTACTCATGAGTGGTAAGCGCAGCTCAGCGCTCGCGACTGGTGAGTGCAATTGCACTCGGGAGTGGTGAGAAGGGCTGACGGCGAGTGGGTCTTACACTCGCGAGTGGTATGTGCGCCTCACCGCGACGCGAGTGGCAATCGCCTTCGCGGGTGGTGAGCGGGGCTCACGGCAAGCTCAGGGCTCGCAATCTGTTGCACTCGCACTACAACTACAAAAAAACTGCGAGGCTCACTCACCAGAAACTCGTGAATGGTGATTGGGTGTTTGTCAGTGCACTCGTTAGTGAGTGGGACAATCTATAATGTTGTCTTTTTGCTTCACAGTTGAAATGCTTTATTAAGAATACTTCGCGCATTGATAGAAAAAAGACTCACAGTTTTGTTGTTAGACAAGTATGAGCTCCTGATATTGCTGTGGGCTGCAATTTAGTTGCTAAATTTGCGGAGTAAATGTGGAACTTTTGCACCGTTGCAAAGTATGTATCACAACAGTTCAAGCTAGAGTGTATTTTGTACCTAGAGGTACAAAATTACAGGAACCTTGTAAATATTTATTCTGATTCTGCTTAGGCGGCCAGTTGAACAGCGCTTAACGGTAGGCTTTAACAAATGAGTTTGACTACTATGTATGTTTTCTCCATTTTCTTTTTCACTGATTTTTTTTCACGAGATTAGAGTGGTCTACATTAGGAGGTTGGCTGTGGTCTCCTATATGGAGAGGTTGTTCTGAGGTGTCAGCCAAAGAATACTTTGACTAATGTTAAGCTGGAATAATCCAGAATAATTTTACTTGTTAATTGGTTCAGGACTGTGACGAACATTTCGTCTTCAGAAAGTTCACATGATATAACCACAAGTAATTTTTGGAAGGGGTCTTCCCGCTCTTCACATAGATAGCATTTAAAATCTATAATTTTGACAAGCATCTTTTTTATCTCTTTGCCGATATTCAATTCGACATCCCAGCAGAGACGAAGCTGACAAGCTGCTTAGGCGGCCAGTTGAACAGCGCTTAACGGTAGGCTTTGAGAAATGAGTTTGACTACTATGTATGTTTTCTACATTTACTTTTTCACCTATTTTTTTTCACGAGATCGGAGTGGTCTGCATTAGGAGGTTGGCTGTGGTCTCCTATATGGAGAGGTTTTTTTTGAGGTGTCAGCCAAAGAATACTTTGACTAATGTTAAGCTGCAATAATCCAGAATAATTTTACTTGTTAGTTGGTTCAGGACTGTGACGAACATTTCGTCTTCAGAAAGTTCACATGATATTACCACAAGTGATTTTTTGGGGGGGGCTTCCCGCTCTTCACATAGATAGCATTTAAAATCTATAATTTTGACAAGCATCTTTTTTATCTCTTTGCCGATATTCAATTCGACATCCCAGCTGAGAAGAAGCTGACAAGCTTGAAAAATTTATGGATCAGTGAGCACGGGGTGGCAGAACAAAAAGAACTGCTATGAGATTTCAAAGAATTACAACAGTCAAAAACCTGGATAATGAAACAAATGGACATGGCCAGGGGTGCTTGCGGGTAAATTTGACATGCCCATTTAAAGAGAACTGCGTCGGGACAGCGTTTACAATCTCTGAAAACGATGACATCACTAGCAGGAGTGCAATTGACAAATCGACATGAGAGAAACTGTACAGCACGTCCCTTGGTACACGCACGTGGCACGATGCATTAGGTGGTGACTAGGCGGGGCGTAGGTGCAAGAAAGCGCTTGAGACACTACCATGCAGGACTTCCTGGACAACGAAAAGGACAGGCGTCGTCAACATTTCTGTTTGGTTTCCTTTGCCATGCCCAATCACTTCTGCCAATATAACCGAAGCTTCTTGCGCGTTAGGTATTTTTGTTTACATCAACAATAGCACGTTTGCACAAAAGCCGGGCTGCTCGATGGGTGGCGCCACCGCTCGGCAGTCACCTTGTTTCTTGCAAGGTCCACCGCATTTGTGTGCGCTACCTACCTTTCATTTGGTCGCATTTGCTTCTGTGCTTAAAATATTTAGGTATTGCTGTGAGCGTATATGCATGATGATGCTGCCTAAGAGAGTGTATTGCGTTTCTGGATGCCCTAACAGCCAAGAAAACTAGTCGAACGCTTCTAAGGGGGGTACGCAAACCTCTTTGCTATAGGCAGATCTTGAGTATGGCCACCACCTCTAAACAGCTGCATACCTGGATGCGGCTGTTTTGAATAAAGAGGAACTCACATACGATTTCATTTGCCGTTGGGGCGTGGTAGTGTATCGGAAGTTTACATTTTTTCTGTAACCGATAGCTTGTTTCTTCTCTTTTCCAAGAGTGACGGCACGGGGGTTTGAGCGCTTAACAAACTCCCTCATTTCTAGAGGTTCTTTTATTGATAATCGTTGTAATTCAACCACCAAAACAAAAAACCGACTGGTCGAAACTGTCGAAATAAAGTCTTTGTTAGTGTTTTCCAAGTGGTCGCACCCAAGTTTTTGAATATTTAAACAGTAGCCGAGAATTCCTTCTCTGCTATATATATATATATATATATATATATATATATATAAATATATATATATATATATATATATATATATATATATATATATATATATATATATATATATAGATGTTGAAAACCAGGAAGCAAGCGAGGGTAAGAGGACGCGCCGCTTTATTGACGACGTTCGAGCGGCTAGCTTTATTCCTTTGATGAAGAAGATGTCTCGAGCCTGGCTGCTCGTGCGGTGGCTGCTCGTCTTCGCTTCTGTGCCGTCGTCTTTTAACCAACCAGATCACATTTTGTAACAGGCTCCGGGCCGGCGCCATAATATGGATCTGGTTGGCTTCAGATGGCTAGTATTGTGAACATGAGAACGGCTTGGGGATTGATTGTTGTGGCCAAGATCGAAAAGAACTTGATGCTTCCTCGGTATCGTGTGCGCCGGGCGCACGGCATGAAGGTATCTGTTCTGCCGCCCTAATTTCCATGGTCTCTCCAGAAGGTGCTGTTCGTACTTCGAACGTTCACAAAGTGTCTCTGCTGATGGAGCTTCAGGCGCTGAAGTCGAGAATATATATTCGGTGGTTTCTCTCGTGTCGGCTTTCGCTTCAGTTTCGGCGAGGACTTTCAAGACCAGTGGACTTTCTTCGGAAGATTCTTCGTCTGTAGCTTGTGGTTGGTCCGCCTCCAAGGAGGCCTTTTCCTGATAAAACACTGGTGCTTGAGTTGATACGTACGAGCTTGACACTGCTTCTGATCCTATAACTGGTGAGGTAAGTTTCGCGTCTCCAGGCACTGTTCACCCAAAAACCTTCTTTGGGGGCGTCTCTGATATAGCCGTCGATGTGGACAGAGTCGGCAGTTTATCTAATGTTGGTTCGTTCCATTTGGGACCACACAAGGACGTGATGTGGAATCCTTTGCAATTCCGACATGAGAGTCTTCTTGCCTTTTTGCAATTCTTGGAACCGTGGAAGGGCCTGGCGCAGCGAAAGCAGCAACCAGCAACCTTGTTTTCGCAATTTGATTTTCTTTTCGTTTAATGTTTTTTGACCGTGGCAGTCTTCTGTGAAGTGGTCCTTCGATTCACAGAGAAGACATCCATGGCGGGATATCGTTACCATTAGTGTGGAAGAAGAATGTTGAATGTTTCCTTGACTTGGTTCCTGTGTGGCTTTGTTCTGGTAGGCATGTCTGATGCAATCATTACGGAAGTGATCTCCCGGCTTCGCACTTCCAGGTTCAAAAGTTCAAGTGACGTCGATACTTCACCAGCCTGCTCTCTTCCCTGTACATGTGGCGTTGTTATCGTTAACTGGTTGAACCTGAGTATGAGCTCGTAGGGCAACTTCTGAAATAGCGCAGTCTTCAACATAATGCCGTACGACTCAATGGGTACTCCGAAGTTCTTAAGTGATCTAACATGAGTGTGTACACGATCATGGAGCGTCTGAAGGTTGTTCAAATCTTCGCAGGATGTAACTTTCGGGGGGTTTAGCAGTTTGCTCATGTGGTCGGCAATTATCAGGGTTTTGTCTCCAAAACGTTCCTGCAGCAGTTCGATGGCTAAGAAGTAGCTGTTGTTAGTTGTAGGTAATTCGCTGATTACGCCCTGTGCTTTCCTCTTGAGATAACTGCGCAGGTACTTGAATTTGTCAACGTCTGTTAGGCACAGGTTCCTATGTATCATTGACACGTATTGGCCCGAAAATGCAGGCCATTGTATGAATTCTCCGTCAAAGGGTTGGATCTCAAGTTTGGGTAATTTAACTTGAACTCGTTCTTGAGGTGACGTCGCGGCCTATACCACACCTCTAGTCGTTAAAGTGCATGCGGCTGGAAGGTGTCTTTCGGCGCGGAAGGTCATACGCGCGATGGAATCCCGGTAATCTTCTACAGCTCTCAGTTCATCATCTACTTCTTCATCGGGGACGAGGGGCTCTATCTTTTTGTCTATTTCGGTTAAGGCAGCCTTCTTCCGCTTAAGCATATTAAGCTGTTCAGCCAGCTCACCGATCCGTAGTGGGGTCACCTCCATCATGGCCTTCATCTCGCTGATGATCTTTGTAGTCGAGGCGCGGACCACACCCCGTGTCCTTTTCTGACGGTCCATGATGGGTCTCGGTAGGCAGAGATGCCGTTCTGGTGGGAGGTGATGCGATGCGCCGTTCTTGGCCGGTGCGTCCTCTTCAGTGGGCTTGCTTCATCGGTAGGGTGTTCAACAGTGTGATCCTTCAATCCTGGACACGGCATCAAATTGTTGAAAACCAGGAAGCAAGCGAGGGTAAGAGGACGCCGCTTCATTGACGACGTTCGAGCGGCTGGCGTTATTCGCTTGATGAAGAAGATGTCTCGAGCCTGGCTGCTCGTCTTTGCTTCTTTGTCGTCGTCTTTTAACCAACCAGATCACATTTTGTAAATATATGAATATATATATATATATATATATATATATATATATATATATATATGTTTATTTATATATACTGACAATGAAGCACCTAAACCTCAGTTTTGCCTAATCGCGTGATTTCATGCGTATGTCTTAAAGGAAACAAAAAAAAGACCTCAGAACTGACGGACAGAAATGAAGGAGCGCTTCCAACCACGCCTGACGTGATTAACTCAACCAAGAAAAAATAAAAAAGGCGCTGTCTGGATTTAGCCATTTGCGGCCACCGAGAAAATGCGCGGTAGGTCGAAGGATGAGAAACACGGCGTAAGAAGGTTTAAGGAATTTTATACAAATCTCAAACATTTCGCAACGTTTTTATTGTAGCTGCGTCTCGTCGACCTACAGCTATCGTGGCGGCGGTTTTGGCGCAGCTCAAGCGGTCACCTTTTGGTTCATTTACGTAGGTGGTTGAAACATGGGGCAAAGCTGAAAGAATATTTTTTTAGCTGCCATGAACCACGCAGCCAGCAAGAAGGACTAAGAAGCATAAAGCATTGTGCTTCCACATGACGCAATCACTTTGTACTGCCATGAAAAATTTATTTTGCAAACGCCTCCAGTGTGTCTCCGTAAAACGTATTGCTGTGAAATCAACCCCGTTTCAACAATTAATAATTGTGCAACGAACCCTAGTCTCTTGAGCAAAGTCTATTTAACATAGGATAAATCTTGGAACTTTGTCTGCCGCTCGTCTATTGTCGATCTTGGCTATCACTCATCTTCATTTGTTTATCGCTCATGCACGACAGTATTTCTTCGTCAAATCCACATTTTTACGTCGCAACTTGATGGATTGGCTGCCCACACCTGCATTGCAAGAAAATTCCGAGGCAAGACATTCTGCGTCCGCCAAACAGCGTGCAGCAACAATACGGCATGAAGAAAACCTAGCTCCAATGTACGCTGGGAAAGTGGTTGGAAAGCAAAGCTTTAAACGACACCCACAACAATTGCCCATGAGGCGACACTTGAATTCACACATGTGGCTGTACAAAGACTGAAACCAGACATTCTGCCAGCCCTTACCTTATATTCGCGGAGGAGGAGTCCCAAACGCAGCAGCAGCGTCGGGCACGGCCGTGGTAGAGCTGCGCATGCCGGCGCTGTAGCCCGGCCGAGAGTCGGGAGAAACTAAACGGAGAGGAGCGTCTTTAGATGGGTGCGACAGCGGACCCTAGCCATCCTGATGGGCTCGCTTGGGGCTGCACCACCGCGCGACGGAAGCGCAGACACAAAAACAATTCGGCATATGAGCTTAGTGATTCCCATTTATACCGACTTAAAGTAGTTTGTTTAGTAAGTTTGAGAACTGTGAGAAAGCTAAGGGAAATTTCACAATCACTATTTATCAAAACCAGTTGCTCCTATTGCCTTATGCAGAACCTGCTACAACACAACCGATATGGTATTCCCCTTATTAGAAAACGGAATCCCACTCGTGGCAGGCAGTGCATTTCTCTAGCGTTTCTCCAGCGGCTAGATGTCTCCATGTGGCCTCTATAGAACCACTCTTTAAGATGTCTTCGCCGCACGACCATAAATGCTGTCAGGTCCTGGTTACCGGGAGGTGCTGCTGACGAAGTTCATCAAGCCGTGCGGAGAAAGTGCGCGATGGATGGAAAGCTGCGCCAAAACCGGCCCAAAACAATTGTCGCTAAAGCAGACTGCAAACCCGACGGAATGACACCCCTTCGCGAAAGCCGAGGTGGGAAGCTCCGGTTCGCGGGGAACGCTGGCCGAATTTGCCGTGCCATCTAAAGTGTGCTCCGTGAGTAAAACCCTCCGTTTTCCCCCAGCCGCCGCCAGCGCCGTGTCGGGAGTTTATTGTCCTGCACGCAACGAAAGAACCGTTGGCTGGTACAGGTAGAATGCTTTGCTTTGAAATATCAATTGTCTACATAATCTTTACACGAATGAAGGAACATGCCCTTCAGGCTCGACATTCTACTTTGGCGAATTGAGGTTCCATTGCGGTTTTAATTTGCTGAATGTGTGCGTAAAGCATACACATGTCATGCGTTGTAAAGGTTGCTCTAACACTATAGATTCACCAATCTTAAAAAAGGTGTTTGTTCTTTTTGCGGCTTTTAAAGCCAGTGCATAACGACAGACAGCCAAATTTCCAAACGCCACGTGATGCCACGGTCTTTTCATTGACGAGCGGGCATTTCATTCACGCGAAATGACAGCGGGAATGACCGTGGCAGGCAAGCACCTGCGATAGTCATGCAACTGTGCAGAAATGTTGGATAGGACACGACTTCGTGCAATATGTGAGCTTTAATAAACTTACAGAAGCATGTTTCAATAGGCAAGCACCCGGTAACTGTAATTTATATGCGCTAAAAATGAAAAATGCCCCCAATACACTTTCACCTTTGTCCTCCGCCCTCTCATTCTCAAATATTTACCATTGAGTTTCCTGTCTTCGTATGGGAAGCGCATAGCTATACCCCAAGCAATAACCCCTTTGGAAGGTATGTGCGCCATTGAGGAATAACGGGAGCTAAAATTGCTCTGGTATATAGTTTATAGCTGGCAAGAATTTATAGCAGTGGGCATCCACTTTTTCCCCTGCCAATACCTGGGAGGAAGAACCTTGTCAATTAAGATGCTGATAGCGAGGTACATGTGCTTGCTTTATAACGACTTCGGGAAATTAGAGAAAAACGCCCATGTGGTGGATAGTTTGGTGATACCAAGCAACACGTTTCCATCGACACGTGACAGGCCTACTTGTTTTACCCGGGCAATTGGACCTCCCATGCCCGAGTAATTTGCCATCGAGTTTTGATTTTGCATATCCGAACCGCATGAATCACTCTTAGCAATAATCCCTTAGATTGGTTACTTGAGCGCCATTGTGGAAAATACCACTAGACTGTATTCTCGAAAGGTTTATGGAAGGCATAAAGTTGTAGGTGTGGGCGTCGTCGTTTCTTAAGGGCAATAGCCTCGATAGCAGAATATTGTTTGTTTGATGCTTATTGCGAGCTAGTTATATTTGTTTGCTTCAGGTTTGCTTTTGTAAAAATGTAAAAGCATGGAAACGTCCTTGACATTTTTATGGCGTAATTAAAATGCAATAGGTTCCATCGGAAACAACTCCATCATCGTAATTCAAATGTGCTGAAGCATTGGTCCAGATACAGATTTATTTAACCGGTATCCTGTGACATCACATGATAAGTGAATTTACCATTCAATTTCCTATTTCTCAATTGGCAACCACAGAGCTATACTCCCAGCCAGACACTCTTCGATGAGTTGCAGGGGCGCTGCTACGGAGCGGCCCAGGGGTATTGTGATCTGGTTTAGTTTTGGCCAGAAGAATTTATTGCAGTGGGCGTCGTCTGTTTCCCAGTTGCCGCCTGGCAGGCAGAACTTTTTTGTTTGTTTTGATGATGAGTGCGAGATATTGCTACTTGCTTTTGTTCGTTCTTCTAAATATACATCACCACGTGCGGTCTTCAGAACAAGTTTTTTTCTAGTGCGTTATTTTAAAGCAACAGCTTCACGATACCTAAGAGGCTGCTGGAATAAAGGTGTGGCGTCAAAATTATAAAATGAAAATATAAAGTTGACTGTCTTGACCATTTTGTTTCCAAACATCGTTAGGCAAGGGAAGCTAAAAAATTTCACTCCGAGAAGATGACGAACAATATTAGGTAAAGGGCAGCAGCACTCAAATTGACGAGCATTCGGGGCAGCCCCAAATGCGAGAAGTTAGGTACTGCCCTGTGTGGGGAAACTTGATCCTCCATGACTGAACCGAAAAACTGTGCTCCAGAGTTATTGATTCTTAGTTTTCGCGCCGAATGTGTTGACAATAAGCTCGCGAGGATAAAATGTGAATGACCAACCAGTTTCAAAGTTTCGGTCCTTGGTTGTCTTAGTCAGAAGTATTCGTTTCGAGTGCCGTTAGAGCCATTCCCATCTGATGCTCTATATTTCTTCAAATATAGGCAATTGCTGGAAGGAACAGATTTAGTTTATAATTTTACGAAAATATTGATAACCATTTGAGCTGAAATAATAAAGCACTCTAGTTGGAAACTAAACAAACTTTACAATAATCAACTCCTCAAAACCAATGTTTTATACATATTCTAAAAGAGAAGGATGACTTATGTAAAACGAAATACAAAAGCAGCTTCTATATAGTACGCATAAAAATAGCGAAAAAGAGCAAACCCCGTAACCCCCTTCTTTTCCGTAAATGTGCGTAATTGGCGGTGAGTAACACTAGATATGCATTTTTGCACGGATTTTGAAAACCAGAGAAATAAACAACACAAAAATAAACGATTACAAAAATATCTCACAAAAAGGTTGTATTAAACATCTCTAAAAGCAATAACAAAAAAAATAAAGTTACAAACAACACATTTCACTGGCATAATAGTGCAAATGAGCATAAATGTTCGTACGAGACTGTGATAACCGAAAGTTGCCAGAAAGGTAACATTTGACACAATAAAATTTTAAATAAAAAATTGACCAGAGTTAGGGGAAATCCCCAAGGTGGAGTAAGTCATTGCAAAGAAAAATGTACCCTATAAGTCACTAAAGTTGACATCCACCTCAATGGAGCCGTATGGCTGCATTGCAGTGGATGTCAAATTTTGCAGAACCCACAGAGCTATACCCCCACCCATACACTGTTTGATGAGTTGCAGGGGCGCCGCTGCGGAGCGGCCCAGGGGTATTGTGATCTGGTATTGTTTTGGCCAGAAGAATTTATTGCAGTGGGCGTCGTATGTTTCCCAGTTGCCGCCTAGCAGGCAGAACGTTTTTGTTTGTTTTGATGCTGAGTGCGAGGTATTGCTACTTGCTTTTGTTTGTTCTTCTAAATCTACATCAGCACGTGCGGTCTAAAAATACCAAGTCGAGTATAAGAAAGGATCCGAAAGGCTTTAAAAAAGATCGTTGCAATACTATATTTTCGGTAAATTTCAGTTTAAGATGTGTATGTTTTCGCATATGCTGTTGCAGCGCACAAGTAAATTTATAAAGCATTCAGTTTCGGCCCTACGCCACGAAATGCTCGCTTTCAACGGTGGACCTCTACCTGTACAGGGATTCGGGATTAGTTGTGCCTCTTGAATAGGGCCTCGTTCATTTCATTGTCTTCCCGTGTTGCTGATAGACGGCCAGAAATAATTGCAGGCCGTGGGCCTCTGTTACCTAAAGTTACCTAGCTGGGCTGACGCTGTTTATTGCGGGCGCAGGCCATAAATATTACACTGTGGCCGGGAGCATCTTGTAGTGCATTGTTTCTCCCCTAGCCAATAGCAGCAATCTCTAGAGCAGAGCTCCAGAAACTCGACGTAACACCTTCGCTCCGATTTCGCAAAACGCGCTGTATTGTACGCACTTACCAGCGAGGACATAGCGTGGTTTTGCGGTCAGGCATTCGTCCATCCGGACTTTCTGCAACCCCTTGCGAAAATGTCTACCTACAAGCCTCATATGCCGATGCCGCTTGATATGCTTGAATACCAACAAAAGATTAAGGAATTCAGCGGCCTGCATATGAGCTTCCCGGTAAGTGAATATTACTGGTGCTTGACACGGGTACGGTGCACGAAGTTACGTTTCGTTGTGAAGAAGCTCCACCACCCCCATATCAGGTAATGGTGTTGCGAATCACAATCGAAAAGACTCAATTAATGAATTATTCAATCAATAGGACTCCTTATTTTCCTTTTAAAATGCGCAGGACAGGATTATTTATTGCGCTCACGGCGAACAATGGCGTAAGCACTAGCAGAAGTATTTTCGGGTAGAACTGTAGCTAATAAGTATACTTACCCAGCGGGCACAAACGCAGCTTCAGAACAAGTTTTGTTCTAGTGCGTTATTTTAAAGCAACAGTTTCACGATACCTAAGAGGCTGATGAATAAAGGTGTGGCGTCAAAATATAAAATGAGAATAAAAGTTGACTGTCTTGATCATTTTCTTTCCAAACTTCGTTAGGCAAGAGAAGCTAAAAAAATTTCACTCTGAGAAGGTGACGAACAATATTAGGTAAAGGGCAGCAGCACTCAAATTGACGAGCATTCGGGGCAGCCTCAAATGTGGGAAGTTAGGTACTGCCCTGTGTGGGGGAAAATTGATCCTCCATGACTGAACCGAAAAACTGTGCTCCAGAGTGATTGATTCTTAGTTTTGGCGCCGAATGTGCTGACAATAAGCTCGCGAGGATAAAATGTGACTGACCAACCAGTTTCAAACTTTCGGTCCTTGGTTGTCTTAGTCAGAAGTATTCGTTTCCGAGTGCCGCTAGAGCCATTCCCATCTGACGCTCTCCATTTCTTCAAATATAGGCGATTGCTGGAAGAAACAGGTTTAGTTTATAATATAACGAAAATATTGATAACCATTTGAGCTGAAATAATAAAGCACTCTAGTTGGAAACTAAACAAACTTTACAATAATCAACTCCTCAAAACCAATGTTTTATACATATTCTAAAAGAGAAGGATGACCTATGTAAAACGAAATAGAAAAGCAGCTTTTATATAGTACGCATAAAAATAGCGAAAAACCGCAAACCCCGTAACCCTCTTCTTTTCCATAAATATGCATAATTGGCGGTAGTAACACGAGAGATGCATTTTTGCACGGATTTTGAAAACCAGAGAAATAAACAACACAAAAATAAACGACTAGAAAAATATCTCACAAAAAGGTTGTATTAAACATCTCTAAAAGCAATAACAAAATAATAACGTTACAAACAACACATTTCACTGGCATAATAGTGCAAATGAGCGTAATTGTTCGTACGAGACTGTGATAACCGAAAGTTGCCAGAAAGATAACATTTGACACGTTAAAATTTTAAATAAAAATTGACCAGTGTTAGGGAAAATCCCCAAGGTGGAGTAAGTCATTGCAAAGAAAAATCTACCCTGTAAGTCACTAAAGTTGACATCCAACTCAATGGAGCCGTATGGCTGCACTGAGGTGGATATCAAATTTTGCAGAACCCACAGAGCTATACCCCCACCCGTACACTCTTTGATGAGTTGAAGGGCGCTGCTTTGGAGGGCGCCGGGGTATTGTGATCTGGTATGGTTTTGGCCAGAAGAATTTATTGCAGTGGGCGTCGTTTGTTTCCCAGTTGCCGCCTGGCAGGCAGAACGTTTTTTTTTGTTTTGGTGCTGAGTGCGAGATATTGCTTCTTGCTTTTCTTCGTTCTTCTAAATGTACATCAACACGTGCGGTGTAGGAATGCCAAGTCTTTCAAGAAAGGATCCGAAAGGCTTTAAAACAGATCGTTGCAATATTATAATTTGGGTAAATTTCGGTTCAAGATGTGTATTTTTTCGCCTATGCCGTTGCGACGCACAAAAAAATTTATAAAGCATTCAGTTTCGGCCGTACGCCACGAAATCCTCGCTTTCAGCGGTGGACCTCTACCTGTACGGGGATTCGGGATTCGTTGTGCCTGTTGAATAGGGGCTCGTTCATTTCATTGTCTTCCCGTGTTGCTGATATCCGGCCAGAAATATTTGCAGGCCGTGGGGCTTTGCTACCTAAAGTTACCTAGCTGGGCTGGCGCTGTTTATTGCGGGTGCCGGCCATAAATATTACACTGTGGCCGGGAGCATCTTGGAGTGCATTGTTTCTCCCCTAGCCAATAGCAGCAATCGCTAGAGCAGAGCTCCATAAACGGGACGTAACACCTTTCGCAAAGATCTCGCAAAACGCGCTGTGTTGTACGCACTTACCAGGGAGGACATAGCGTGGTTTTGCGGTCAAGCATTCGTCATTCCAGACTTTCTTCAACATCATGCGAAAATGTCGCCCTACAAGCCTGATACGCCGATGCCGCTTGATATACTTGAATACCAACAAAACAATAAGGAATTCAGCGGCCTGCATATGAGCTTCCCGGTAATTGAATATTACTGGTCCTTGACACTTGTACCGTGCACGAAGTTAGGTTTGTTGTGAAGAAGCTCCACCACCCCGATATCAGGTATTGGTGTCGCGAGTCACAATCGAAAAGAATTAATTAATTAATTAATTAATTAATAAGACTCCTTTGTTTCCTTTGAAAATGCGCAGGACAGGATTGTTTATTGCGCTCACGGCGAACAATGGCGTAAGCACTAGCAGAAGTATTTTCTGGTAAAAACGTAGCTAATAGTCAGTTCTAAAATATACTTACCCAGCGGGCGGAAACACAGCTTCAGAACAAGATTTGTTCTAGTGCGTTATTTTAAAGCAATAACTCCACGAAGCCTAAGAGGCTGCCGGAATAAAGGTGTGGCGTCAAATTATAAAGTGAGAATAAAAGGTGACTGTTTGACCATGTTGTTTCCAAACATCGTTAGGCGAGAGAAGCTAAAAAAATTTTACTCCGAGAAGATGACGAACAATAATAGGTATAGGGCAGCAGCACTCAAATTGACGAGCATTCTGGGAAGCCCCAAATGTGGTAAGTTAGGTACTGTCCTGTGTTGGGGAAACTTGATTCTCTATGACTGAACAGAAAAACTGTGCTCCAGAGTGAATGATTCTTAGTTTTTGCGTCGAATGTGCTGACAATAAGCTCGCAAGGATAAAATGTGAATGAGAAACCAGTTTCAAAGTTTCGGTCGTTGGTTGTCTCAGTCAGAAGTATTCGTTTTCGAGTGCCGTTAGAGCCAGGCAACTCTGACGCTCTCCATTTCTTCAAATATAGGCAATTGCTTAAAGTAACAGATTTATTTTATATTGTGGTACCAGGGTTATTGCACCCGGCCGCGGTTCCCCAGAAAGACACTGAGCCCCCTCGATCACACCTTTACTGGGAGTCCCGCTCCACCAAGGTCCACTGCTCAGCCGATCCGGCTGCACACACGTAGCCCAGCCGAGTCCGCCATGTTCCATCCTATCTCATCTCGCGCCACATCTTCATACTCCGCCGGAACATGTCCATCGCGCGGGATTGTCCACCGCCACTATTGCCGGATTACCACAATATTTTAACGTAAATATTGATAACCATTTGAGCTGAAATAAAAAAAACGCTATAGTTGAAAACAAGACAAACTTAGCAATATTGAACTCCTAAAAACCAATCTTTTATACAAACACTAAAACAGAAGGATGACTTATGTAAAATGAAATAGAAAACCAGCTTCTATATAGTACGCATAAAACTAGCGAGAAAGACCTAACCCCGTGACCCCCTTGCTTTCCATAAATTTGCATAATTGGCGGTAGTAACGCGTCTAATGGTTATAATATAATAACTAGAGATGCATTTTTGCACGGATTTTTGAAAACCAGAGAAATAAACAACATATAAAAATAAACGACTACAAAAACATCTCTAAACATCTCTAAAACATCTTTAAATTCAATAACAAAATAATAAAGTTACAAACAACAGATTTTACTGGTATAATAGTGCAAATGAACATAATTGTTGGTACGAGATTGTGATAACCGAACTTTGCCAGAAAGATAACATTTCACACGTTAAATTTTTATTAAAATTGACCAGAGTTAGGGGAAATCCCCAAGGTGGAGTGAGTAATTGCGAAGAAAAATGTACCCTATAATTCACAAAATTTGACATCCACCTTAATGCAGTCGTACGGATGCATTGAGGTGGATGTCAAATTTTGCAGCACCCACAGAGCTATACCCCCAGCCATACTCTCTTGGATGAGTTGCAGGGGCGCTGCCGTGGAGGAACGCCGGGGTATCTTGATCTGGTATGATTTTGGGCAGTAGAATTCATTGCAGTGGGCGTCGTTTGTTTCCCGGTTGCCGCCTGGCAGGCGGAACGTTTTTTTTTTGTTTTTATGCTGATTACGAGAGATTGGTGCTTGCTTTAGTTCGTTCTTCTAAATCTACATCAGCACGTGTGGTCTAAAAATTTCCATGTCGAATTCAAGAAAGGTAACGAAAGGATTTCAAAAGACTGTTGCAATAATAAAATTTCAGCCAATTTTGGTTTATAATCTGTATTTGCTTCGCCTATGCTGTTGCACCACAGAAGTCAATATATAAAGAATTCAGTTTCGGCCCTACGTAACGAAATGCTTTCTTTCAACGATGGAACTCTACTTGTAAGGGATTCGGGATTTGGTGTGCCTCTCGAATAGGGGCTCGTTCATTTCATTTTCTTCCCGTGTTGGTGATAGCCGGCCAGGATTAATTGTTCGTCGTGGGCCTTTGTTACCTAAAGTTACCTAGGTGGGCTGACGCTGTTTATTGCGGGCGCTGGCCATAAAAATTACCACTGTGGCCGGGGGCATGGAGGAGGGCATGGTTTCTCCATGAGGCAATTGCAGCAATCTCTAGAGCAGAGCTCCAGAAACTCGACGTAACACCTTTCGCTTGGATCTCGCAAAACGCGCTGTCTTGTACCCACTCACCAGCAAAGACATTGAGCGGTTTTGCGGTCAGGCATTCGTCCTTTCTGACTTTCTGCCACCCCTTGCGAAAATGTCGACCTACAAGCCTCACACACCGATACCGCTTGATATGCCTGAACACTCAAAAAAGATTAAGGAATTCAGCGGCTTGCATATGAGCTTCCCAGTATGTGAACATTACTGGTGGTTGACACGGGTACCGTGCACGAACTTGCGTTTCGGTGTGAAGAAGCGCCATCACCTCCATATCAAGCACTGGCAGAAGTAATTTGGGGTATAAATGTAGCTAATAGTCAGTTATAAATATACTTACTCAGCGGCGGTAGACCGGCGGAATAGACAGAAAAGAAGTACGACGCCATGAGTTGGAGTGAGCTTACTATGATTTTTATAACTACTGGCGCATTCGGAAGGCGCGAACACGGTCGCTACATGAGCCATAGGCAGAACGCAGAGTGGCGCGAGAGATGGCGGGACGCTATCACCTTGCACTCAGCGAGAATGCAGAGGGCGAACCCAAAGATGTGTTCGTTGAGTGCACCGTCTGCCTCCCACGTCTCCCAGTGGGTTCGTTGCGCAATCGGTACGACAACCAGCTCCCGCTGCATTTCTCTATTCATTCCAGGTTCGGTTCCTGTCGCTGCCAGTAAATTCTTCATTTGTCGCGGAAGGTTTCTGTTAACAGTATTCGTCGTGAATTCGTTGGGGGGTGGAGCTCAAAAGCTTCGTTTTAACATAGTATTTTATGAAAATGAAACGACAAACTTTTAAATATGCCTTGCTTCGTGTATTTGTGACATTGTAACGCGTGGGTTACCTTACTTGAGAAAAAGAGAAAGAAACTTATTTGACGCCAATTCTACCCCGCTGATGTAAATGACATTGAACCACGCACTTCGCCGAAGACATATTATGTGATGAACCCAAGTGTGGCTATAAAAATGTGTTGTGCTTCAAGGACTTCTTAACCAGTACTAGCAAGCATGAACAAAAAGGCTGGCTGATTGTAAGCCGAATTCAGTTTTGACCCCATTGTAAAGCGCACTTTTGTTTAGATAAACTTTAACCCAAAGAATGTGCCCGGAATATTTCTACAAATACGGTACATACCCGCTAAAAAACGAGAGCCGTGCCTAAAGGGCCCAGAGTGAAATGTTGGAGTTAATAAGAAATAAATACGAGCCAGCCATTTATCATCCTACATTTCCACAAAAGGCATAAATGGTGGAAGGAACACACCTAATCTCCATATACACTAATAAAAACAAGTGAATGTATATTACTAGAAGAACACAATTTTTAAAAAACAAAAACCAGAAAGTAGAAATATCGCAAACCCTAACTGTATAAATAAAAAAACATGCATCTTATACAGCCTAAAAAACAACGATGAGTATAAAAAGCCCCTCAAAACTCCCTAAATTTTCACAATAAATGGATAATTGCGGAAAGGTATTCCGTTGAACGAAATTACAATACACCAACAATCATCACCATCATCAACAAGTCTACCAAGATCCACGGGAGTGCTAAGGCCTCTCGCATTGACTGCCAACCTATTATATGCTGCTTCGCTCGAGGCAACTGTTGGCCATCAAAATTCGATAGCTACTCCCTCTATCATGTTATTAGCCTTCCCATTCTTCTAGAACCGTATCTCGGTATCCAGTCTGCCATCCTAATTGCCCCCCGGTTCTCGGTTCCTCTCTCACTACAAGGCCAGCCCAAGTAAATTTATTTTTCTTTACCTGCATTAGGACGTTCAACTCTGTATTTCATCCCGGCAGTTTGCACTAGTCGTATATATCTCTTGCAAGTGATAGAGATACCTCTTTTTGCATATTGGAAGTGCTTATCGAATGCTGCCCAGCCAACACCTAATCTGCGCTGGATTCCTCTCTCGCGCTTGGAGTCAGAACTAAGCATTTGTCCAGGGAGTTATATTCTTTTGCATCTTTAGGTATGTGTTTTTTCTAACTTGAAGAGGGCGCTTTCTACGTGCGTTTTGCTCATATATTCGATTTATTCTTTAATATTTTCAGCCCTGTGGCTGTACTTTCTCATTCTAGTTCCTGAAGCATCTTTCTGTTAGAATTATGCAGCCCCACTCAGCATGTCTATGTCATCTGCAAACCTCAAATGACACAAGTATTCTTCGTTCATTCTTAATCTGGAGTTTTCCCAGTCAATTTTTAAGAATACTCCCTCCGGGCATGCTGTGAATAGTTTTGGCGAGCTGGTAATTCCCTGTCTTACTTCCTGTCAGATAGGGAATTTATCGCGTTACCTGCAAAGCTTCATCTTGCCCGTATATCCTCTATATGTCTCGCCTAGATGTTTTGTGGGTCTCCTTTATTAACTGGTCTTTTAATGCCTGTAGTACGGCTGTGGTGTGTACGGAGCCAAATGCTTTCTCATAGACTCTAAATGCCATAAAAAGTCGTTTAGTTTATTCTGTGTATTTTACGATCGCTTGATTTATAACATGGATTTGATCCATGGGAGAGTAAGTAACCTTTTCAAAACCAAGCCTACAGTTTTGGTTTTTGTGGAATCAGGCTGTTACCTATTGGCTCAATTTAACTGAAGAAAAGCTTGTACAAAATAGAGAGTAAGCTGATGGGCCTGTATTTCTTGAGGTCCTTGGTATCTCCCGTTTTGTGAATCAGAATAATGCCGGTGTTTTTCCAGGCTATGGGCACTTTTTGAGCACTGAACCATTCCGGAAGTGAGAAACTTTGAAAACGACATTCGCGACAGCCAAATAGATAGACTGGTTGAATTTGCATAGAGAAAATACCTGCAATAATGAATGCATTCTTTTACAAAGAAAATGAGTAGGAATTGACAAAGAAAAGTCCTGATGGAACTACAAAAAAAAGAAACTGGGTTTATTCTAAATGGCAACGAAGGCATTGGGGAGGATTGAGAAGTGCTAAGTAACATTCGGAGCAGCGATTATACGATGGGGAGGAGCAAAGTAATGCTGAATCTGAAAAGAGAAAGAAGGACACTAGTGTAAATTAGGAAACTGAGCATGGAATCAATCAGAGCTGGGTTGATGGAGTTTAAATAAATCTTTAAAAAAAATTGCGCTTCCAAACAATAACGAGGATAGTGCATACACCCTAATTAACGACCTGGCGATCGCAATAACTGAATCGGGATCAGCTGTGGGAAAAGAAGCGTGTAGAACCCAAACTGGAAAACTAACGAAGAAAACAAAACAGCTAATTTCTATACGTAAGAACATGAGAGTGTATATAACATATACATATACATATATAACGTATATATAACATGAGAGTGCATAGAACACGCCAGCGACCGACGAAGGGCTCCAAATAGGACTAAGCTTGAAAACATAAAAGAGGTTCCTACCATCGGTAAAAAAAGAATGTACGCACTTTGAGGTGACCAGGATAGCAATATTAACAACATGTACAAAATAATAAAGTACCTTAATGATTCTGTACCAAACTGCATAGAACACGCCAGCGACCGACGAAGGGCTCCAAATAGGACTAAGCTTGAAAACATAAAAGAGGTTCCTACCATCGGTAAAAAAAGAATGTACGCACTTTGAGGTGACCAGGATCGCAATATTAACAACATGTACAAAATAATAAAGTACCTTAATGATTCTGTACCAAACTATCTGCCAGCGATGTGCGACCAGGGGAAACTCCTGACAGGACGACGTTAACTAGCAGAGTTCCACTAGTACTTAAGGGGAAGATGGAAATGCTCTCAAAAGCATGAAAGGAGCAAAAGCTGCAGGGGACGATGGCATAACCATGGATCTTTTGAAATAGGGAGGAGACAATGTGCTGGAAAAGCTTGCTGCACTATTTTGGAAAAAACCTAACAATACACAAAAATAGGAACGTTACAAAAATATACTAACAAAATAAGAAACTATACGTCGTATTGTTATCCTCAAAAAACAGAAGGGGAATCTCTAGCGATGAAAACATAGCGAAATTGGCCAAAGAGCCTATTTTTTGCTACAAAAATCGATAATTGTATATAATCGTTGTAATAGCATAAACATAGAAAACTTATCGAAATAAATTCTCAATGCACGAAATATCGAAATTTCACAAAAAACGACTTCCCAAAATTTTCAAAATGATACCTTTACGTCCTAAGTATTTCCACCAACACACGTAGAAAAACTAGGACGTAACGAGAAAAAACATTATGAATAAATAATGAAGAAATCAAAGGAGCTTTTTAAAAATAAAGGCGGTAAAAATGGCCGCGTGTCTGTTCCTTTTGTTGCAAATCGAAGAAAGACAATAGTTGACTGGTGCCCCTGCCCAGTAAATTTCCCGCTTTTCTTTCCCGCTCACTTCTCATGCTGCTTCTGTCCCGTGGCATCTTCCCAAGATAACACGCTAGACGTATGCTTAAGTCAATTCAAATTTACCGCGTTCCTCTGCTCCAAGTCGGGTGCATCGGTGGCAGCGCTCCCATGCGGCGAAGACGCGCATAAAATGGGGCACCTTACTACAGAGTTTAGAGAACCCAATTGCCCTACTCTATGAGCGTCCAAAGTGGAACGTAAAACATATCTAGTGGAACCTTTCGTTGCTGTTGCTGTTTGATTCCTTAAATGCCGCCAGGAGCTATATTAACGCTCACCGCAGCAGGTGACGGTTTTCTGCAGTTGATGTAGTATTTCATTTGCTATCGCAAAAACGAAGCATCCTTCAATTGTTATAAAGTAACACTGGAAATATCACTTATGCATTGATTTCCCATCTTAAATTGGCGTAATGTGTTGTTCTTTGTCAAAAACGCTGATAAGTATGAACATTGTCACCAGACGTAGACGTTTAGATTTGGCTGTGCGTATATAAGGCGATTGCGCAACTTGAGTCTTACTTCGGTCGGGTGACTGAATAGAGTCACCGACAGGCAGAAAGACATACAGACAGACCAAGATTTCTGCGTTTAAGTAGCCCAAGAGAGGTTATCGTCTTGAAAACACAAAGCTCGCTCCTGAGTGAACCAGACATGAATTGGTTGAAAGTGAATTTCTTAACTCCAGCCTGCTGCACCCGCGTCAGGATGGGGCTTTCAGATAGACGTCGGCTTTAAACTCCGACCACGCGATGCGTTTTTTTTCTTTTTGGGTGCTTCTTGCGCCGTTGTGGAAAGACACCCATTATCATCATGCCCTATTTCTTGTTATAAAGTTTACTTTTCTGCTGTACGTTTTTACATATGTTCGCCGTAATTAAGGCACAAAATCTTCGCTTCAAAAGTATCGAAATGGGACAACAGAGTAATGCCAGGCATTCCACGAAATTCAAAATTGAAGGAAGAAACACATTGATTCAATAAAATAAAGAAGGGCTGTCGGAAGCAGCCATAGACTAAGGGCTACATTCATTGTCGATGAGAGATGACCCGTCCCGAACCGCCAGAATGCCGTAGACGACTGCCCAGGCACCGGTTCCTGTTCGACTTGTGTCGCGTGATAAACCTCTCACTCTAGCCCACGCACCGCCGTTACTGATGGTGATAGTGTTGCTGATAGAAGATCAGGTTCACGGAACTACAGGGCTTTCCTCTATCGCTTGAGCGCATTAAATGAATGTATAAGATGTTGCATGCTTAGTGCGCAAAATAAATGTACTGGTATGTACAGGTGTTGTTATAATTGAAAAAAGTCTGTATGGATATCATAAAGCTTTGTATAACTGGTTTTATGACAGCCATTGCATGTTTACAGGAAGCCTCCTCTATAAAAAGACCTCCTTTAAACACACACCCGTGCAGAACGGCCGTTTCCTGAAGTAGCGTTCCTGTTAACGTGTGCTCGAAAAGCAGTTTAGAACAAAGTGTTGCATGATCGTTTGTTTTGTTTATCTTCAGTGCGGAGGACAGTCTCCCTCGAGGGGTTGCGTAGCACGCAATTCTTGTGAAAACGTTACTGACACGATAGCTTGTACGTATTACATATG
Organism: Haemaphysalis longicornis; assembly: GCF_048455015.1. NCBI lineage: Eukaryota > Metazoa > Arthropoda > Arachnida > Ixodida > Ixodidae > Haemaphysalis > Haemaphysalis longicornis. Next base: position 111,186,724 of record NW_027526204.1, read on the forward strand.
GAGTCAAAGAGACAGCCGGCGCACCGATAGTCGGTTGAGGTAGTGTATTCGCAGGTGTGAAGCAGATAGGAACGCAGGTCTGAGCGTTTAGATAACCCGGCTCATTTGGTAGTGTTGGTTCCAGTGAAATCGTGGGTTCCCACACAGGGGGATTGGCCCGGAAATTGGCACTTTACCTAAAAAAAAAGTGTGTAATTTTTGTAGGGAAAGAAAAATATTTACATAATCGAATAGATTAGCAGTAGCTGACAACAGAAATAAAAGTAATTAGATTAGAGAAAGAAAGAAAAAGAAGTAAAAACGAACACTAATGAAAACTAGAAATACGAAACACGAAGAAAGTTGCACAGACGAAGCATTGAGCTAGGCGCGCATATACTTGACATGGGAATCCAACAGGGCCAAATGACGATTAACTTGGCAGACAGCCTGATTTCAAAATGAATTCGTGCAACGCACGGTAAGGATCCCTGTGGAAGAATCCCAGTTCCTTCGCCCCGAAGGACAAAATACGTGTAGCAGAGAGCGGGAGGTTTAACCGGCTGCATGAGCTTTCTACGTATCTTCGTCTTATAGAAAAGAACCTTCGGCAGGAGAAGAAGAAATGGTCGATGGTTTCTGGTTCTTTGCCGAAACCACATAATGGTGATACGGCCAGATTAGAGTGGTGCAAGAATTAATTTGAATTTGGCACGCGACAGCTAAAGGCAGTTAGAGTGACTTCGCAAGCTCGCGACTGGCTGCTGCACTTATGCTGCACTTCAATGAGTACAGCAGGTGCGCGAGCTCCGAGCCTTTGTAAGCAGAATCAGGCATACTTTGAAGTAAGCACAGCCTACGAAAGCGAGCCGAAGTTATGAGGGGAATTGGCGGCAGAACCTCCAAAACTAGACCGTGCAATCCCATTCACACCACCCGCCGCGGTGGCTCAGTGGCTAAGGCGTTGCGCCGCTGAGCAGGAGGTCGTGGTTCGATTCCCGGCCGCGGCAGCCGCTTTTCTGATGGAGGCGAAAAGCAAAAACGCCCGTGTGTACGAGATTTCGTCGCACGTTAAAGATCCCCATGTGGTCAAAATTAATCCGGAGCCCTCAACTACGGCGCGCCTCATCGCCAGCGGTGCGTCGGCGCGTTAAACTCTACAATCAAGCCATTCACGCCAGGGCATCTGCCGATTCATTAGGCCAGATACCGGCTTGTCCAGGTACGCAGACCAAACGATATTCACGAAGGGAGGAAGGCGATAAAGAAGCAAGGGCTCGGCGTAAGGGGGTGAAGGGGAGGATGTAAGGGCAGAACAAACAGAAAATGAATCCGTAAGGAATATTGTCTGTCGTTTCGAGGAACCAAGCTTACGCAGGGCCAAGACTATTGCGAGAAATTCTGAGTGGAAAGACGTAGTAAAGTCAGGCAGCCGGAGGAAAAAGACCCAATCTAGACTGGGAGAAAAAATGCCCACGCCTGCCTTCTCTTTCCGCACAGAAGCATCGGCTGTAACAATGGCGTGCAAAGGGAAACCGTTCAGATGATCAGTACGAGGCTTGTTAAAAGGATCAGAGGGGATGATTTCGCTTTAGAGGGAAACATTTCTTCAAAAGAAATATCGAAGGGCGACTCTCTTTCAAGTACTGGGGCCGACAAGAGGGCCACATTTATGGGCCAAGCAGAGATAGAACAAAGACCGCCTGTGGTTGTTTTAACCGCGGCCATGGACTACTAAAAACAACGAAGGCCATGTAACGAAGGCTGTTTGCGGCTTGGATATGGGTGATTCCATTACTCGTAAAAATGGATCTACGGTCAGGGCATGCATGCGTGAGACTAATTGAGGAATACGGGTTTCCATGTATAAAATTTTATTTGGTACATAACGGGGAAGACCCAGACATCACCATATAGTTTGTCTTTCGTGCATTGTGAATGGGCGAGGTTTGTAGTGGAGACTTCTGGAGAATACCCCACATCCAAATTCTTAAAATGGCTGGACGTACATTTTGTAAATGATTTGTAGGGTGTAACGACGCAAGACCAATCTAGCTCGTTTCACGTGCATGCACATAATGGGGTTCATCTTCTTCCCTTGCACGTCTTTTGCCCATATCCCCGTGTCGGGATTAGACATAATTCGGCCTTCCTCTTCCATGTGGTTGATGCTGGTACGTCGAAAACCCCGATAGCTTGATGGCCTGTTGCATCTTTTCATTACCCTCTGTACAATACAATGCGCGGCGCGTGCCTATTGTTAGAAGCGATCCTAACATCTTTAAATGGGTTTTCTTCAGCGTCACCATCGTGTGGTAGGAACTAGATGATGGAAAGCGAGTAAAGGGAGAGCTAAGAATAAAAGCAATAGCTTGACGCCAGATGAAAGGTAAGAGGGAATATGAAGGGCGCGAAGGAAGAGAGGGTTGCGAGGGGATTGAACTCTACAAAAAAAGAAACATCTGTGGAGAGCTTGTTCCAGCGAGACCGCGAAGAGCAAAATGAAGTAAATAAACAAACCTGAAAAGTCGTTTTCCGTGTTGATATTCTTTCCTTTGTAACACATGGCCACTTGGGGGATGGGCCCGGAATATGCACCTTGGAGGAACTGACGTGCCCGTTTGGAGAAATTCGGAACACTGTGGATTCGAACCGTAACTGTTGCAGAATAGTGCGTGCAGCGTGAAGCCTGAGCGTAATACCACGGGAGTAGTATAGGTGCACACCACCTTCGCAGAACCACGATTCTAGGGAGGTTGGGGCATGTTCCAGTCTGCTTGCGCACTAAGACAAACAAATGAAAGAGAAGAAACTGACGGAAACAAGCAACAGCAGACAAAAATCGGTTCAAAGAAATCCATGCCAAAAGAAAAAGAAACAAAAGCGAGGAAAAAGGCGCAAGTACAAAAAATAAAAAAAGAAGTTGCTAATAAATCTAACCAGGGTTTCACCCTAACAACGCGTAAGAAGACTGGACCAGGCCGAATAAATTTTGTGTCGAAAATCAGAGGGTTTCGATAAATTATTACGGGCAGCAACTGTTTTGAATGTGGCGTGCTTTCATCACCCGCTGTCTTTTTTTGCCAGTTGGCCATAGTGTCGTGGTTGCACTGTATGCCACCAACAGCACAAAACACTTCTTAGGACAAAAAATTCAAAACAAAAACCTTATATGAACTCATAAAAAAATTAAAAGTATTTTGTAGTGATATGCAGCTTATTAGGGTCAAAGAACAATAAAATCAAGTAATCAAATATGCGTGCCCTCAGTAGCCACCAGTGCAGCAGTGAAGCGAGAGAAAGCATGGCAAGATGCATTACTCCCTGTGGCACATCCTTAGTGCGCACCGCCCTGGACAGATTACGTCACCTCAATATTCAGCAAACAGCATGAATCGAATTTTAAATGCAGAGCATTTCTTAGCCTCGCCTCTTCCTGCGTCGGACGGTGTCAACAGCTCCGCGTCCACAGCAGGTGCGCCTCTCCTTCCCTCCTCTGTCTCAACAGCAGCTGGCGCGCGCATGCGTCGTAGTCAGCCCGTTCGCTCCGTCGCGGTCTCGGCGTAACAGGTACGTGATAGCAGCGCGATGAGGCGTGGAAGGGTGCGCGCTGCTTGCGCATGCGCGCTCTCCCCCCCGTACTGCTTTCCCTCTACTGCGCGCGCTGCAAATATAGCGGCTAGCGGTCGCTCGTGTTTCAGTCACTGCGTTGCTGCTTCCTTCCTTGGTTGACGCTCGTGCCCACGTTTACTCGTGTCTGCTACTCCAGCATCACGGAAGAAGCGATGGAAGCAACACTGCCATCAATCAGTACTGAGGCCCCAATGCTCTGCATTTACTCGTGTTCCCCTCGCGGGAAGGCGCGGGAATTTTTTTTTTTTGCGTTTTATCCCTGCCCCAAAATATTATCATGAGCCTATTATCATCACCACAGCTCCGCCTTGCACGAGTTTCGCTCAAACTCTGGCCTTCTGGAATAGCACCCCTGCTCCAAAGGAATTGCGGTTGTTTACTGTAGACAAGATGTGCTGACTGGAACATAACGGTTTGGAAAGAAGTCGTTTATTGCAATGCAAAGAACGTTGAAACTTTCGTTTTCTCAGAAGCCTAGTTTCTCGCGCAATATGAAATTCTTTTTGGTTACTATGGGTTTTTGGATGGTTGCTTGTTAGTTTCTTTGGGAGATGAAATTTGCGAGGCTATAACCACCCAGTGACCTGAAATTATTCCCAAGACTCCGAACATCAATACAGGTAAAGCAACCAAAGTGTAAATTAAGGTTTTCAGGATTCACTCTTTTTTTTCTCTAAATAATTTTCTAACGAATCTTTGTTTTATGGCACAAACTAAAAATACTATCTACACCACATGTAAAATGAACCAATTTCTGATCAGACTGAGCATCATAAACGTTTTCGTCGACATGAGATGGCATTTGCTATAGAACCACATTTCCGGAACTGCTGTACACCTGTCGCCACGATGGCTGTTTGATATTGTTAAAAATCTCATCACATGAAGGTAAACCTATTTTGAACCCATTCATATTAGTAACTCTAAAATGTCCAGCCATCACAAGGTGGTTTCTAAAACATTCCACAAAAACATGTGAAAATTTACTCGTAAAATCTACATCAGAATCGAATGACAGTAAAGGACAAACAAAAGCAATAATTGTACAAATATTTGCAATTTTATACATAATCTTTCCTGGTTTTCTGTTCATCTTAAAGGGGTAACAATTTCGCGAGTGCTAAAATGGCAGCGGCGCCTATACCACGTGCCACACTATCTCGTCTATATTTTTGAAAATTTTGAGGAGCAATTTTTGTATCAATGATGCCTTTGCTAGAGCAAGTTATCGTTAGTATTGTTAGGTGGGGGTGGATTTTATTGATACCTCGGCAACACTGGGCGCTACTCACTCACATTCATAAAGAAAAATATATTTTTCCTCACGCACCTACTCACACTCTCGCTCACCAGTCGCCCTCACTACTCGCCCTCACCCGCAGTCTTGCTCAATATTTGGCCTCACCACTCGTGCCCACTCTCCCTCACTCGGGCTCACGCTGACCGCTCACTATAGGCCCTCGCACTCTCTCGTGCTCACATTCCCCACTTATTCTGAACACTCGTACTCACTCACGCTCACCCTTCACTGCCACCACTCGCGCTCGCACTCATCACTCCCTGTCACCCCTGCACGCGACTGTGCGCAGCAGACCATAATGAGTCACGGAACAGAACCGTATTAGAACATTACGGCGTTATGAAGACCATCCAAATGATATTTCTAAATCGATACGCCGCAAGCGAGTTAATTATGCGATGCCCGATAGCAGGAGCACAGTGACGATATGTTTTCGAAACTAAAAAAATTGCGCTATTAACAACCAGCCTAGAGGGTGGCTGCTGAGACGAATAGCCAAAAGCAAGCGCAAATCGCGCGAGGGTACCGTGAGTGGTAAGCGCAGCTCAGCGCTCGCGACTGGTTAGACCACTTGCACTCGGGAGTGGTGAGAAGGGCTCACGGCGAGTTAGTCTCACACTCACGAGTGGTGTGTACGCCTCACCGCGACGCGAGTGGCGTTCGCCTTCGCGGGTGGTGAGTGGGGCTCACGGCGAGCGCAAGGCTCGCAAGCAGTTGCACTCGCACTACAACTCCAAAAAGACTGCGAGGCTCACTCACCAGAAACTCGTGAATGGTGACTGGGGGTGTGTCAGTGCACTCGTTAGTGAACGTACCGATCTATAAAATTATCTATTTGTTCACAGTTGAACTGCTTTGTTAGGAATGCTTCGCGCATTGATTAAAAAAAAGACTCAGAGTTTATTGTTAGACAATTATGAGCTCCTGATATTGCTGTGGGCTCAATTTAGTTGCTAAATTTGCGGAGTAAATGTGGAACTTTTGCACTGTGGGTGCTCTTGTAGTCACATATATATGTGTAGTTACCAATTTAGAACTTCTCATGCAAAAGATATTGCTATTTTCTTTCGCTTTGTTTATCTTGGCATGACAGTTCGCGCCTTCAGAACGTGCAGCAAGAGTAATCATTTTCTTTGAAGACATCGCTACATTTTGGCATCTTCTTTAGGCAAAGTATCACAACAGTTCAACCCAGAGTGTATTTTTACCTAGATGTACAAAATTCCAGGATCCTTGTAAATAATTATTCTGATTCCGGTTAGGCGGCCAGTTGAACTGCGCTTAAAGTCTTTGACAAATGAGTTTTACTACTATTTATTTTTTTCTCCATCTTCTTTTTCACTTATTTTTTTTTTCACGAGATCGGTTAGGAGGTTGGCTGTGGTCTCCTGTATGGAGAGGTTTTTCTGAGGTGTCAGCCTAGGAAGGCTTGACTAATTTTAAGCTGGAATAAACCAGAATAATTTTACTTGTTACTTGGTTCAGGACTGTGACGACCATTTCGTCTTCAGAAATTTCACCTCATGTAACCACAGGTGATTTTTGGGGGGGTCTTCTCGCTCTTCACCTGGATATCATTTAAGAATAATAATTTTGACAAGCATTTTTTTATCATTTTGTCGATATTCAATTCGACATCCCAGCAGAGAAGAAGCTGACAAGCGTGAAAAGTTTATAGATCAGTGTGCACGGGGTGGCAGAACAAAAAGTACTACTATGAGATTGCAAAGAATTACAACTGTCAAAAACCTGGATAATGAAAGAAATGGGCATGGCCAGGGGTGCTGGTCGATTAACTTTGACATGCCCATTTAAGGAGAACTGTGTCGGGACAGCGTTTACAATCTCTGAACACGATGACATCACCCTCCGTAGTGCAATTGAGAAATCGGCATGAGATAAAGTGTACAGCACGTCCCTTGGTACACGCACGTGGGACGGTGCCGTAGGTGGTGACTATGCGGGGCGTAGGTAAAAAAAAGGGCTTGAGACACTACCATGCAGGACTTCCTGGACAACGAAAAGGACAGGCGTCGTCAGCATTGCTGTTTGGTTCCCCTTGGCGTGCCCAATCACTTCTGCCGAATAACAGAAGCTTCATGCGCTTAGGTATTTTCATGTTTACATCAAAAACAGCACGTTTGCACAGAAGCCGGGCTGCTCGATGGGTGGCGCCACCGCTCGGCAGTCACCTCGTTTCTTGCAAGGCCCACCACATTTGGGTGCGCTGCCTACCTTAATTTTGTCGTGTTTGCTTCTGTGCTTTAAATGTTTAGGTATAGCTGTGAGCGTATATGCGTGATGCTGCTGCCTTGGAGAGTGTATTGCGTTTCTGGATGCCCTTACAGCCAAGTAAACTAGTCGAACGCTTCTATGGTGGTGTACGCAAACCTCGTTGCTATAGGCGGTTCTTGAGTACCGCCACCAGCTTTGAGCAGCTGGATACCTGGATGCGGCTGTTTTGAATACAGAGGAACGCACGCACGATTTCAATTGCCGTGGGGTCGTGGTAATGTATCGGAAGTATACATTTTCTGTAACCAATAGCTTGTTCCCTCTCTTTTCCAAGAGGGATGGCACGGGGGGTTTGGCGCTCAACAAACTCCCTCATTTGTAGAGGTGCTTTTATTGATAATCGTTTTAATTCAACCACAAAACAGCTCAAGCTGCAAGCTCTTTAACCTGCCTCCAATTTCCACCTTGTAAGCATTTTTGGCGGAAGAACAACTCTAACGTCGTTTTATGCCCTGTCAAGACATTTAGGCGGTATGAAAGTGTAATTGCAAAAGAGTGGAAATAAATATAACAAAATCGAATAAATTCCCCCCATTTAGATACTGATAGCCAATCCTGACCACCCCAGCAGCCATTGTAGCAAGCCAGAGAGCACATATATATATATATATATATATATATATATATATATATATATATATATATATATATATATATATATATATATATATATATATATATATATATATATATATATATATATATATATATATATATAAGAGAAGAAAAACTTCGAACAAGGTAAAAGCACGATTGTGGCGTACGTTTCAGCAAAGAGAACTTGCTTTCCTGAGCACGTTCCTGAGGAAAGCAAGTTCTCTTTGCTGAAACGTAGGCCACAATCGTGCTTTTACCTTGTTCGAAGTTTTTCTTCTCTTGTGTTCTCTACCATCTTCAAAGTTCTACTACTCCCTATATATATATATATATATATATATAAAGTAAAAAACCTCGGTAACAGCAACAGCGGAGGGTTTATTTCGACGTTTCGACTTCGACACAAGTCTTCTACAGGAATATATATACATATATTTTAATATATATATTGTAATGCAGAATATTGGCAACGTTCACTGTAAGATTCAGGGCCGTCACTAATCCCCTGCGGGTGATGGGCGCCAATTTATCGTCGTCGGTAGCAGAAGCAGAATATGAAGCCGCACCGCCATCGCCTGGAGCGACGGGGTTCTCTCTCGCTCTGCTTTCTCCAAGCGTCGACTGTGCTCGGACTGTGCTCGAACTGTGCCCTCCTTACCTTTCGCCTGCACAGCAACCTTTGCCAATAAACCCCATTTCAAGTGGTGGAGGAGCCGGGGTCACGATCCAGTCCTGGAACTCCGGAGCCGAAAGCTGCCCGAAAGGATGACCAGCGAAGCCAGCCAAACCGCTACGCCCTCGCCTCGGCTTGTGATGTGCTCTTTTGCTGTGCGTGAGCGAGACCCGTCAGACTTCAACGGCACTGACGAAAATGACGCGGAAGATTCGCTCGAAACCTTTCAGCGGGTGAGCGCGTACAACCGGTGGAACGATGTTTTGAAACTCACTTACGTGAGCTTCCCCCTGACCGGCGTCGCTGAGGTGTGGTTCAAGAATAACCAGCGTCGCCTTAAGACATGGGCTGAGTTTAAGGACGAATTCCTTGTGGTTTTCGGCCGCGCAGCTGTGCGCAAGCTTCAAGCAGAGCAGCGCTTGCACTTACGAGCCCAGCAGGTCGGTGAAACCTTCACGAGCTACATTGAAGACGTCCTCGACCTGTGTCGGTGCGTCGACCCCTCTATGCAAGAAGCTGAAAAGATCAAGCACATCTTGAAAAGAATAGATGACGACGCCTTCCAAATTCTTTTGTCGAGGGACTTACGCACCGTCACCGAAGTCATTAACATGTGCCGAAGCTTCGATGAGTTACTTCCGCCTTGTCCGCAATACGTGCCGATTGCCGCGCCAGTCACATACGCCAACATCGCCGCGAGACCATTGCCGGAGTCAACCCCGACGTACCAGCCGACGTTTCCAGTGCAACCTCGAGATGTCCCAACTGTGCCTCCGCCTCCACGGTTTAATCCCCAGGCCGGTGGTCCGTGGCGTACCCCGGATAATCGTCCTATTTGCTTTGCTTGTGGAGTACCTGGGCACGTCGCACGCTACTGCCGCCGCCGTCCGCCGTCATTATGGGACGCTACACATGCCGGTTTTCCGCCGTCAGCTCAAGCCCAGGCTCCACTTCGTTCCCCGACTGCACCTCGCTCTTCAGATCGCACCACGTTTACTGACCGTCATTCATCTTCCCCGCGCCGTCACTCGCTTTCTCCCATACGACGTCGTCCTGGTCACGAAGACACGGAAAACTAGTCGCCGCAGTTCCCGAGGCAAGAACTGCGCGGAGGTCGAAAAGTACAAGGCCTCACCCTCCCCCGTCCCCTACCAATGTTATCGACGTTACCATAGAAGGTTTTCGCACTGTCGCCCTGGTAGACACGGGAGCTGCTGTTTCCGTCATCAAAGCCGATGTATTCCGTTTATTGCACAAAGTCACGACGCCTCTTCAAGGACTGTCGCTCCGAACCGCAAGCGCGCACAATATTGAACCAATGGCCGTTTGCACGGCTAGAGTCGTTATTCAGGACGTGCTGTACTTCAATGAACTCATTGTGCTACCAGCGTGTTCCCACGACCTCATATTAGGGTAGGACTTCCTTTCGCGTCATAACGCAGTGATCAACTGTGTGCGCGCAGAAGTTGAGTTTTGTTTCTGTGACGCACTATTTGATGACAGCAAAAGTGCCCCCACAACCAAACTTGTCATGGCAACCGACACTGACGTCCCGCCCTATTCTTCTGTTTGTGTGCCTGTGCGCTGCGCATCCACGACTGACGCCACGGCGCTGTTTACGCCCTCTGACATTTTCCTCCGCCGCAAATGTTTTCTCCTGCCGTCTGCCCTCCTTACTCTCAGCGCCGGAACGGGCAACATGTTTGTCACTAACGTATCTTCAGCAGCGTGCGAACTTCTGGAGGGTGAAACAATTGGCAGCTTCGAATACATAGATCCTGGTCGTGTGATAGCCATTCCAGAGCGCCCTTCTCAGGTTCAGGTTGCCGGACATGACCCATGTCCGCCTGGGGCGGAGCCTTCGACTGATGCATTTCTTTCCTCTGTTGACAACGGTCTAGACCCTACTCTACAAAAAGCAAGCCCAACTTTTCGCACTGCTTCATCGATTTCTATAGTCATTCGACTTGTCCCAAAGCGCGCTTGGCCGCACATCTACAGTCGAGCACACCATCGACACTCGTACCCAAGCCCCCCTCCAGCAGCGGCCTTATCGCGTTTCTCCAGCTGAGCGCCGCACCATGGAGCAGCATGTGGACGACATGCTTCAGCGTGAAGTTGTTCGACCCTCAAGCAGCCCGTGGGCATCTCCTGTCGTGCTCGTCAAAACAAAAGGATGGATCCATTAGCTTCTGCGTGGACTACCGCCGCCTCAACAATATCACACGCAAAGACGTCTATCCGCTTCCACGCATTGATGACGCTCTAGACAGCTTGCAGGGGGCAGAGTTTTTCTCGTGTCTTGACTTGCGATCCGGATATTGGCAGGTACCCATGGCTGACGCTGATCGCTCGAAGACGGCATTTGTCACCCCTGATGGATTATATGAATTCAATGTTATGCCGTTCGGGCTGTGTAACGCCAGGCAACATTCGAACGCATGATGGACAATATTCTGAGGGGACTCAAGTGGAAAATTTGCTTGTGCTACTTCGACGACATTGTCATTTTTTCTGCCGATTTTCCAACGCATCTTCAGCGCCTAGAACAGGTTTTAACCTGTCTTTCTCTCGGTGGACTCCAACTGAACCTAAAAAAGGGCCACTTCGCCGCGAGGAAGCCACCATCTTGGGCAACGTCGCCACCAAGGACGGCGTTCTACCCGACCCAGCGAAGCTCCGTGCAGTGGCCGAGTTCCCGAAGCCCACTAATATAAAATCTCTTCCGAGCTTCATAGGCCTTTGTTCATACTTCCGACGTTTCATCCGCAACTTTGCCTCTATCATTGCGCCATTGACGAAACTCCTTGGTGGTGCCAGCGACTTACCTGACAGGTCCTCAGCTTGCGACCATGCGTTGGAGACTCTGCGTTGTCTACTGACCTCTCCACCTGTACTTCGCCACTCCTACAGCGCCTACTGAAGTTCACACTGACATCAGTGGAGTTGGCCTTGGGGCCGTGCTTTGCCAACGAAGACCTGGTGTTGACGAATGTGTCGTTGCCTATGCGAGCCGCACGTTGACGAAGGCTGAAGCAAATTATTCGGTAACCGAAAAGGAGTGCTTGGCCATCATCTGGGCGCTTGCTAAGTTTCGGCCATATCTGTACGGCCGCCCATTTCATGTGGTCACTGACCACCACGCCCTTTGCTGGTTGGCGTCGTTAAAGGATTCGGCAGGTCGTCTTGGGTGATGGGCGCTTCGCCTACAAGAATACGACATACGCGTCATATACAGGTCCGGTCAGAAGCATTCTGATTCCGAAGCTCTGTCTCTTTCACCAGTTTCTTCTGGCCTTGCGAAGCCGTCGGGTGACCTGCTGGCCCTTTCGGTGACTGATTTGGCAGCCGAGCAACGGAATGATCCCTGAATCGCTTCCCTCATCAGCTGCCTATCCGATCCTTCCAGGGCCGCTACTACTCGGGCTCTGCGTAGGCAAGCAGCACACTTTGCGGTACGCGATGGGCTGCTTTATTGCCGCAACTACCACTCGGACGGCCGCAAATGGTTACTTGTCATCCCTCAACATTTCGGATCCGATGTGTGCGCCTCTTTTCATTCCGATCCCACGTGCGGTCATGCCGGCCTGCTCAATACCTATCAACGTTTGCGCATTCGTTACTTTTGGCGAGCGATGTACAGCTATGTGCTCAAATACGTTCGGTCCTGCCAAGACTGCCAACGACGAAAGGCGCCGGGGCCCCATCTGAGCGGTCCTTTGCAACCGCTGCCTTGCCCGGGCAAGCCTTTTGATCGTGTTGGCATTGACTTGTACGGCTCATTACCTTGCACAGCCGCCGGAAACCGCTGGGCTATAGTGGCCATTGACCACCTAACACGGTATGCCGAGACCGCTGCTCTGCCAACTGCCACGGCACGTGACGTTTCCTCTTTTTTCTTGCATCGATTTACACTTCGTCACGGTGCCCCTAAAAAGCTGCTCAGTGTGCGGGGCCGTGTCTTCCTGTCTGACGATATTTCGGCGCTTCTTAAAGAATGCCATGTCATCCATTGCATGACCTCTGCTTACCACCCGCAGACCAATGGTCTAACAGAGCGCTTTAACCGCACCCTTGGAGATATGTTGTGTAAGTACGCGGCGTCCGATCATAGAAATTGGGACCTGGTGCTTCCCTACGTGACGTACGCCTATAACACCGCCATTCAAGACACGACTGGGTTCTCTCCATTTTTCCTTTTATAAGGGCGTGAGCCATCGTGTATGTTGGACACCATTCTGCCGTATCGTCGCGATCCATCTGAGTGTGCTCCGGTCTCGGAGGCCGCCAAGAGTGCAGAAGAATGCCGGCAACTTGCTCGTTCTTTTACCACGGAAGAACAGGGCCGCAAAAAATCTCACATTGATGGCAAGCCCGTGCCGAGCTTCGCTCCTGATTCTCGTGTATGGCTCTGGGTAACCACTCGGACTCCTGGTCTCTCCTCGAAATTTCTCTCAAACTATCAAGGCCCTTACCGCGTCATCGAAGAGACTTCCCCAGTCAATTACGTTGTCGAGCCCTTAACACCTTCCTAGGATCTCCGACGCCGTTGTCCGGAAACAGTGCATGTTGAACGTCTAAAACCCTATTACGATCCCCTTGTTTTGCCAGCACCTTGAGTCGCCAGGATAGCTACCCTCTTGGCCAGGGGGTGATTGTAATGCAGAAGATTGGCAACGCTCACTCGAAGAATCAGGGCCGTCACCAATCCCCTGCGGGAGATGTGCGCCAATTTATCGTCGTCGGTAGCAGAAGCAGAATATGGAAGCCGCACCGCCATCGCCTGGAGCGACGGTGTTCTCTCTCGCTCTGCATGCTCCAAGCGTCGACTGTGCTCGGACTGTGCCCTTCTTGCATTTCACCTGCACAGCAACCTTTGCCAATAAACCCCACTTCAATATATATATATATATATATATATATATATTGATTGATTGTAGGGTTTAACGCGCCGACGCAACGCAGACGATGAGGCGCGCCGTAGTGGAGGGCTCCGGATTAATTTTGACCACCTGGGGATCTTTATCTTGCGCTGAAATCTCGTACACACGGGCGTTTTTGCTTTTCACCTCCATCAGAAAAGCGGCCGCCGCGGCCGGGAATCGAACCCGCGACCTCGTGCTCAGCAGCGCAACGCCTTAGCCACTGAGCCACCGCGGCGGGTCATATATATATATACATATATACATATATACATATATACATACGTACATACATATACATACTGAAAATGAAGCAACTGAACCGCAGTTTTGCCTAATCGCGTGATTTTATGCGTATGTCTTAAGGGAAACAAAAAAAAGAAGTGAGAACTGACGGACGAAATGAAGGAGTGCTTCCAACCATGCCTGACGTGATTAAGTCAACCAAGAAAAAATAAGAAGGCGCTGTCTGGATGTAGCCATTTCCGGCCACCAAGAAAATGCGCAGTAGGTCGAAGGATGAGAAACATGGCGTAAGAACGTTTGCGCAATTTTATACAAATCTCAAACTTTTCGGAACGTTTTTATTGTAGCTGCGTCACGTCGACCTACAGCTACCGTGGCGGAGGTTTTGGCGCAGCTCAAGCGGTCACATTTTGGTTCATTTACGCAGGTGGTTGAAACATGTGGTAAAGCTTAGTGAATATTTTTTTAACTGCCACGAAAGCAAGAAAGGCTTAGAAGCAAGAAGCAAGACAAGAAAGACTTTTTCAACAGCCAGCAAGAAGCATAAAGCATTGCTTTTCCACATGACGCAATCACTTTGTACGGCCATGCAAAATTGATTTTGCAAACGCCTCCAGTGTGTCTCCATAAAACGTATTGCTGTGAAATCAACCACGTTTCAACCATTAATAATTGCGCCACGTACCCTAGCCTCTTGAGCAAAGTCTATTTAACATAGGATAAATCTTAGAACTTTGTCTACCGCTCGTCTATTGTCGATCTTTTCTATCAGTCAACTACATTTGTTTATCACTCATGCACGACAGTATTTCTTCGTCAACTGTACATTTTTGCGTCGCACCTTGATGGATTGGCTGCCCACACCTGCATCGCAAGAAAATTCCGAGGCAAGACATTCTGCGTCCGCCAAACAGCATGCAGCAACAATACGGCATGAAAAAAAAACTACCTCCAATTTACGCTGGGAAAGTGATTGGAAAGCAAAGCTTTAAACGACACCCACAACAATTGCCCATGAGGCGACACTTGAATTCACACATGTGGCTATACAAAAACTGAAACCAGACATTCTGCCAGCTCTTACCTTATATTCGCGGAGGAGGAGTACCAAACGCAGCAGCAGCGTCGGGCATGGCCGTGGTAGAGCTGCGCATGCCGTCGCTGTAGCCCGGCTGAGAGTCGGGAGAAACTAAACAGAGAGGAGCGTCTTTTGATTGGTGCGAGAGCGGACCCTAGCCATCCTGATGTGCTCGCTTGGGGCTGCACCACCGCGCGATGGAAGCGCAGACACAAAAACAATTTGGCATATGAGCTTAGTGATTCCCATTTATACCGACTTAAAGTAGTTTGTTTAGTAAGTTTGAGAACTGTGAGAAAGCTAAGGGAAATTTCACAATCACTATTTATCAAAACCAGTTGCTCCTATTGCCTTATGCAGAACCTGCTACAACACAACCGATATGGTATTCCCCTTATTAGAAAACGGAATCCCACTCGTGGCAGGCAGTGCATTTCTCTAGCGTTTCTCCAGCGGCTAGATGTCTCCATGTGGCCTCTATAGAACCACTCTTTAAGATGTCTTCGCTGCACGACCATATAATGCTGTCAGGTCCTGGTTACCGGGAGGTGCTGCTGATGAAGTTCATCAAGCCGTGCGGAGAATGTGCGCGATGGATGGAAAGCTGCGCCAAAACAGGCCCAAAACAATTGTCGCTAAAGTAGACTGCAAACCCGACGGAATGGCACCTCTACGCGAAAGCCGAGGTGGGAAGGTCCCGTGCGCGGGGAACGCTGGCCGAATTTGCCGTGCCATCTAAAGTGTGCTCCGTGAGTAAAACCCTCGGTTTTCCCCCCAGCCGCCGCCAGCGCCGTGTCGGGAGTTTATTGTCCTGCACGCAACGAAAGAACCGTTGGCTGGTACAGGTAGAAAGCTTTGCTTTGAGATATCAATTGTCTACATAATCTTTACACGAATGAAGGAACATGCCCTTCAGGCTCGACATTCTACCTTGGCGCATTGAGGTTCCATTGCGGTTTTAATTTGCTAAATATGTGCGTAAATCATACACATGTCATGCGTTGTAAAGGTTGTTCTAACACTATAGATTCACCAATCTTAAAAAAGGTGTTTGTTCTTTTTGCGGCTTTTAAAGCCAGTGCATAACGACAGACAGCCAAATTTCCAAACGCCACGTGGTGCCACGGTCTTTTCATTGACGAGCGGGCATTTCATTCACGTGAAATGACAGCGGGAATGACCGTGGCAGGCAAGCACCTGCGATAGTCATGCAACTGTGCAGAAATGTTGGATAGGACACGACCTCGTGCAATATGTGAGCTTTAATAAACTTACAGAAGCATGTTGCAATAGGCAAGCACCCGGTAACTGTAATTTATATGCGCTAAAAATGAAAAAGGCCCCCAATACACTTTCACCTTTGTCCTCCGCCCTCTCATTCTCAAATATGTACCATTGAGTTTCCTGTCTTCGTATGGGAAGCGCATAGCTATACCCCAAGCAATAAACCCCTTTGTAAGGTATGTGCGCCGTTGAGGAATAACGGGAGCTAAAATTGCTCTCGTATATAGTTTAGAGCTGGCAAGAATTTATAGCAGTGGGCATCCACTTTTTCCCCTGCCGATACCTGGGAGGAAGAACCTTGTCAATTAAGATGCTGATAGCGAGGTACATGTGCTTGCTTTATAACGACTTCGTGAACTTAGAGAAAAACGCCCATGTCGTAGATAGTTTGGTGATACCAAGCAACACGTTTCCATCGACATGTGACAGGCCTACTTGTTTTACGCGGGCAATTGGACCTCCAATGCCCGAGTAATTTGCCATCGAGTTTTGATTTTGCATATCCGAACCGCATGAATCACTCTTAGCAATAATCCCTTAGATTGGTTACTTGAGCGCCATTGTGGAAAAGACCACTAGACTGTATTCTCGAAAGGTTTATGGAAAGCATAAAGTTGTAGGTGTGGGCGTCGTCGTTTCTTCAGGGTAATAGCCTGGACGGCAGAATATTGTTTTTTTTATGCTTATTGCGAGCTAGTTATATTTGTTTCTTTAGGTTTGCTTTTGTAAAAATGTAAAAGCATGGTAATTAAAATGCAATAAGTTTCCATCGGAAACAACTCCATCATCGTAATTCAAATGTGCTGAAGCATTGGTTCAGATACAGATTTATTTAACCGGTATCCTGTGACAAGTAAATTTACCATTCAATTTCCTTTTTCTCAATTGGCAACCACAGAGCTATACTCCCAGCCAGACACTCTTCGATGAGTTGCAAGGACGCTGCTGCGGAGCGGCCCACGGGTATTGTGATCAGGTATAGTTTTGGCCAGAAAAATTTATTGCAGTGGGCGTCGTCTGTTTCCCAGTTGCCGCCTGGCAGGCAGAACGTTTTTGTTTGTTTTGATGCTGAGTGCGAGATATTGCTACTTGCTTTTGTTCGTTCTTCTAAATCTACATCAGCACGTGCGGTCTAAAAATACCAAGTCGAAGTATTCGTTTACGAGTGCCGTTAGAGCCAGGCCCATCTGACGCTCTCCATTTCTTCAAATATAGGAATTGCTTGAAGTAACAGATTTATTTTATATTTTAACGAAAATATTGATAACCATTTGAGCTGAAATAAAAAAAACACTCTAGTTGGAAACTAAACAAACTTTACAATATTGAACTCCTCAAAACCAATGTTTTATACATATACTAAAACAGAAGGATGACTTATGTAAAATGAAATAAAAAAACAGCTTCTATATAGTACGCATAAAACTAGCAAAAAAGAGCAAACCCCGTAACCCCCTTGCTTTCCATAAATATGCATATTGGCAGTAGTAACACGTCTAATGGTTATAATATACTAACTAGAGATGCATTTTTGCACGGATTTTTGAAAACTGGAGAAATAAATAACATATAAAAATAAACGACTAGAAAAACATCTCTAAACATCTCTAAAACATCTTTAAAATCAATAACAAAATAATAAAGTTACAAACAACAGATTTTACTGGCATAATAGTGCAAATGAACATAATTGTTCGTACGAGATTGTGATAACCGAAATTTGCCAGAAAGATAACATTTGACACGTTAAATTTTTAATAAAATTAACCAGAGTTAGGGGAAATCCCCAAGGTGGAGTGAGTAATTGCGAAGAAAAATGTACCCTATAATTCACAAAATTTGACATCCACCTTAATGCAGCCGTGCGGATGCATTGAGGTGGATGTCAAATTTTGCAGCACCAACAGAGCTATACCCCCAGCCTTGCTCTCTTGGATCAGTTGCAGGGGCGCTGCCATGGAGGAACGCCGGGGTATCTTGATCTGGTATGATTTTGGGCAGTAGAATTTATTGCAGTGGGCGACGTTTGTTTCCCAGTTGCCGCCTGGCAGGCAGAAGGTTTTTTTTTTTGTTTTTATGCTGATTACGAGAGATTGGTGCTTGCTTTAGTTCGTTCCTCTAAATCTACATCAGCACGTGAGTTCTAAAAATAATATGTCGAGTTCAAGAAAAGTAACGAAAGACTTTAAAAAGACTGTTGCAAAAATTATAATTTCGCCCAATTTTGGTTTAATATCTGTATTTGCTTCGCCGATGCTGTTGCACCACACAAGTCAATTTATAAAGAATTTAGTTTCGGCCCTACGCCACGAAATGCTCGCTTTCAACGATGGAACTCCACCTGTAAGGGATTCGGGATTCGGTGTGCCTCTCGAATAGGGGCTCGTTCATTTCATTGTCTTCCCGTGTTGGTGATAGCCGGCCAGGATTAATTGTTGGCCGTGGGCCTTTGTTACCTAAAGTTACCTAGGTGGGCTGACGCTGTTTATTGCGGGCGCTGGCTATAAAAATTAGCACTGTGGCCGGGGGAATCGATAAGTGCATTGTTTCTCCATGAGCCAATAGCAGCAATCTCTAGAGCAGAGCTCCAGAAACTCGAAGTAACTTCTTTCGCTTGGATCTCGCAAAACGCGCTGTCTTGTACCCACTCACCAGCGAAGACATAGCGCGGTTTTGCGGTCAGGCATTCGTCCTTTCGGACTTTCTGCAACCCCTTGCGAAAATGTCGACCTACAACCCTCATACGCCCATACCGATTGATATGCCTGAACACCCACAAAAGATTAAGGAATTCAGCGGCCTGCATATGAGCTTCCCAGTATGTGAACATTACTGGTGGTTGACATGGGTACCGTGCACGAACTTACGTTTCTTTGTGAAGAAGCGCCACCACCCCGATGTCAGGTATTGGTGTCGCGAGTCACAATCGAAAAGAATCAATTAATGAAATAATCACTCCATAAAACTCCTTTGTTTCCTTTGCAAATGCGCAGGAAAGAATTGTTTATTGCGCTCACGGCGAACAATGGCATAAGCCCTAGCAGAAGTAATTTGGGGGTATAAATGTAGCTAATAGTCAGTTATTAATATACTTACCCAGCGGCGGTAGATCGGCGCAAGAGACGGAGAAGAAGTATGACGCCATGAGTTGGAGGGAGCTTCCTTTGATTTTTATAACTACTGGCGCATTCGGAAGGCGCGCACACGGTCGCTACACGGGCCATGGGCAGAACGCATAGTGGCGCGAGAGATGGCGGGACGCTATCACCTTGCACTCAGCGAGAATGCAGAGGGTAAACCCGCAGATGTGCTCATTGAGTGCACCGTCTGCCTCCCACGTCTCCGCGTGGGTTCGTTGTGCAATCGGTAAGACAACCGGCTCCCGCTCCATTTCTCTATATCGTTCCAGGTTCGGTTCCTGTCGGTGCCAGTATATTCTTCATTTGTCTCGGGAGTTTTCTGTTACCAGTATTCGTCGTGAAAGAACCCTTGGAGGGTAAAGCTCAAAAGCTGCGTTTTAACATGGTATTTTATGAAAACGAAACGACAAACTTTTAAATATGCTTCGCATCGTGTATTTGTGACATTGTACCGCGAGGGGGTACCTTTCTTGAGAAAAAGAGAAAGAAACTTATTTGACGCCAATTCTACCCCGCTGATGTAAATGACATTGAACCACGCACTTCGCCGAAGACATATTATGTGATGAACCCAAGTGTGGCTATAAAAATGTGTTGTGCTTCCAGGCCTTGCTTAACCAGTTCCAGCACGCATGAACAAAAAGGCTGGCTGATTGTAAGCCGAAGTCGATTTTGACCCCATTGTAAAGCGCACTTTAATTTAGATAAACTTTAACCCAAATAATGTGCCCGGAATGTTTCTGCAAATACGGTACATACCCGCTAAAAAACGAGAGCTGTGCCGAACAGGCCCACAGTGAAATGTTGAAGTTAATAAGATATAAATACGAGCCAGCCATTTATCATCCTACATTTCCACAAAATGCATAAATGGTGGAAGGAACACACCTAATCTCCATATACACTAATACAAACAAGTGAATGTATATTACTACAGGAGCACAATTTTGAAAAAACAAAAACCAGAAAGTAGAAATATCGGAAACCCTAACTGTATAAATAAAAAACATGCATCTTATACAGCCTAAAAAACAACGATGAGTATAAAAAGCCCCTGGAAACTCCCTAAATTTTCACAATAAATGGCTAACTTCTGTAAGGTATTCCTTTGAACGAAATTATAATACACCTATAATCATCACAATCATCAACAACAACAGTCTACCAAGATCCACTGGAGTGCTAAGGCCTCTCGCATTGACTGCCAACCTATTATATGCTGCATCACTCGAGGCAACTGTTGGCCATCAAAATTCGATAGCTACTCCCTCTGTCATGTTATTAGCCTCTCCCTTCTTCTAGAAGCGTGTCTCTATCCGTCCGCCATCCTAATTGCCCACCGGTTCTCGGTTCCTCTCCCTCTACGTGGCACGCCCAAGTAAATTTCTTTTTTTTTACCTGCATTAGGACCTTCAACTCTGTATTTCATCCCGGCAGTTTGCACTAGTTGTATATATCTCTTGCAAGTGATAGAGATACCTCTTTTTGCATATTGGAAGTGCTTATCGAATGCTGCCAAGCCAACACCTAATCTGCGCTGGATTCCTCTCTCACGCTTGGCGTCAGAACTAACCATCTGTCCAGGGAGTTATATTCTTTTGCATCTTTAGGTATGTGTTTTTTCTAACTTGAAGAGGGCGCTTTCTACGTGCGTTTTGCTCATACATTCGATTTATTCATTCTTATTTTCAGCCCTGTGGCTATACTTTCTCATTCTAATTCCTGAAGCATTTTTCTGTAAGAATTATACAGTCCCACTCAGCAAGTCTATGTCATCTGCAAACCTCAAATGACACAAGTATTCTTCGTTTACCCTTAATCTTGAGTTTTCGCAGTCAATCTTTCTGAATACTCCCTCCGGGCATGCTGTGAATAGTTTTGGCGAGATGGTAATTCACTGTCTTACTTCCTGTCAGATAGGGAATTTATCGCGTTACCTGCAAAGTTTTATCCTCTCCGTATATCCTCTGTATGTCTCGTCTAGATGTTTTGTAGGTCTCGTCTATTACCTGGTCTTTTAATGGTTGTAGTACGGCTGTGGTGTGTACGGAGTCAAACGCTTTCTCATAGACTCTAAACGCCATAAAAGTCATTTAGTTTATTCTGCTTATTTTCCGATCGCTTGACTTATAACATGGATTTGATCCATGGTAGAGTAAATAACCTGTTCAAAACCGAGCCTACAATTTTCGTTTTGGGGAATCAGGCTGTCACCTATTGGCTCAATTTAACTGGTGAAACGCTTGTACAAAACAGAGAGTAAGCTAATGGGCCTGTATTTCTTGAGGTGCTTGGTATCTCCCGTTTTGTGAATCAGAATAATGCTGGTGTTTTTCCAGTCGATGGGCACTTTTTGAGTACTGAACCATTTCAGAAGTGCGAAACTTTGAAAACGACAGTTGCGACAGCCAAATAGATACACAGGTTGAATTTGTATGGAGAAAAAACCTGCAATAATGAATGCATCTTTTACAAAGGAAATGAGTAGGAAATGGACATAAAAAGTCCTGATAGAACTACAAAAAAAGAGACTGGGTTTACTCTAAATGCAACGCAGGCATTGGGGAGGATTGAGAAGTGCTATGTAACATTCGGAGCAGCGATTATACGATAGGTAGGTGCAAAGTAAGGCTGAATCTTAAAAGAGAAAGAAGGAAACTCGTGTAAAATAGCAAACCGAGCATGGAATCAATCAGAGCTGGGTTGATGGAGTTTAAATAAATCTTCAAAAAAATTTGCGCTTCCAAACAAGAACAAGGATAGTGCATACACACTAATGAACGACCTGGCAATCGCAATAACAATCGGGATCAGCTGTGGGAAAAGAAGCGTGTAGAACCCAAACTGGAAAACTAACAAAAAAAAACAAAACAACTAATTTCTATACGTAAGAACATAAAAGTGTCAAGTACGGTGGGCCAAGTTGAGACATCAGAATCGTCGAAATTGACTACAGAAGTAAAACAATGCCCATTCGTGCATATAGCATGCCAGCGACGGCGGGAGGGATGCAAATAGGACGTAGCTTGAAAACAACTAAAAGGTAGCTACCCATCGGTAAAAATAGAATTTACGCACTCTGAGATGACCAGGGTAACATTATCCACCACATGTGCAGAATAATAAAGTAGCTTAACGATTCTATACCAGACTATCTGCCACTGATGTGAGCCCAGGGGGAACTCCTGACAGGACGACATCTACTAGCAGAGTTCCACTAGTACTTAAGGGGAATAAGGAAATGCTCTCAAAAGCATGAAAAGAGCAAAAGCTGCAGGTGACGACGGCATAACCGTGGATCTTTTGAAATAGGGAGGAGACAATGTGCTGGAAAAGCTTGCTACACTATTTTGGGAAAAACGTAACAATACACAAAAATAACAACGTTACAAAAATATACTGAAAAAATCAGAAAATATACTTCGTATTACATCATTAAAAACTGATGGAGAATCTCTAGTCTCAGAAATTTAAGTTTAAATTAGTGAATAAAACATAGCAAAATTGGGCAAAGAGCCTACTTCTATTGCTACAAAAATACATAATTGTATATAATCGTTGTAATAGCATAAGCGTAGATAACTGATCGAACTAAATTCTGAATACAAAAATTATACAAATTTCACAAAAAAAAGACTTCCAAAAACTTTCTAAGTGATAACTTTACGTTCTAAGTATTTCTACCAACACACGGAGTATAAACTAGGATGTAACGAGAAAAAACATTATAAAATAATAATGAAGAAATTAAAGCAGCTTTTAAAAAAAAGGTGATAAAAAATGGCCGCTTATCTGTTCCTTTTGTTGCGAATCGAAGAAAGACGATACTGGACTGGTGCCCCTGCCCAGTAAATGTCCCGCGTTTCTTTCCTGCTCACCTCCCATGCTGCTCCTGTCCCGACTGGTCTTCCCCAGATAATTAGCTAGAGGTATACTCAAGTCAATTTAAATTTACCGCGTTCCGCTGCTAAAAGTCGCGTGCCCCGATGGTAGCGCTCCCATTCGGCACAGACGCACGTAAAACGGGGCACCTCCCCCGCACGGGGCACCTTGAGTATTCATGGTTACGGTGAGCAGCGACACCGCGGACCCTGAGCTCTCAACATAAGCCGTGTCCAACCGTGGCGAGGTGTTTAAAGGTGAAGGGTAGAAGCCGTAAACGGTGGCCGTCGGAGCCTTGGTCAAGCTCCGGCCGATGGGCTCCTTGCCTGTCTACCAGGCAGGGAGCTCCGGGACCTCTTTGGCTACCAGGGTAAGGTCAAAGAAGAAAGTACCCCAGTCTCCCTGCTTTTATAGTATGCCCTATGGTACTTACAAACCCCCCCCCCCCCCCAAACGTGATCGGTTCCTGAAAAGGGGCCGCACCGAAGTATCTTTTCCTTCATTGCCATCTTTAACATTTCCTGAACCGAATACTTTTTCTGGATTTCTTGTGATGGAATCGCTCCATCCAGCCCAACCTCTTGTATCGCAGTCAGTCTTCTTGATCGCTAAATCTCTTGAAGCCATGATAGGAAAATCATATAAGTGCAAAAAACAAAGGTCTGGTGAACTACTAATCGAGGTAAATGACAAGCAGCAGTGCACGAAGCTTTTAGCTCAGACTAGACTGGCCGATCTAGACATCAGGGTCACACCTCATCGGAGCCTCAACAGCTCACAAGGTGTGATATCCGAGACGGATCTCTTGAACGAAACGGATGCGGATCTCCTTGCCGGCTTGAAGGATCAGGGCGTCACTGCCGTGAGACGCATCACTATCCGCAGAGACGACAAGGATATTCCCACCAAGCACATTATCTTGACGTTTGACCGCGCAGTTCTTCCACAACACATAAATGCAGGTTTTATCCGTTGCTCCATCCGTCCCTACACCCCGAACACGCGGCGCTGTTTTAAGGGCCAGTGGTTTGGGCACGGTACAAACTCCTGCCGCGGCCGAACGACCTGTGCAAAATGCGCTTCGCATGACCATCCAAGCGACAACTGTTCATCCGATACCCTGTCTTGTGTGAACTGCGGGGGGGCGCATGCAGCCTACTCCCGCAAGTGCGAAAAATTTCAAACTGAAAAAAAGATAATCAACATCAAGGTAACTGAGAACATCACCTTCCCAGAGGTGCGGAAGAGGTTCGCCTCTTTCCCCCTGGGGAGGTACGCCGACGCAGCTCGGCGGAGGGCGGAGCGGCGTATGGTTTCCACAGGGACCCAGTTGAGCGAGTCTGACCTGGTCCCTGCCCCGCCCCCCCTTGGGTTGCGTCAGGCAGCCCAACCTGCCACCACGCCACTTGCTGAGGCAGCAGCGATGGTGGTGCCAACCTCTTCCGTTGGGACCGGTGCCGCTCCTTGCCGCTTCCTCCCCGTCCTCCAGTGCGTTGGAGGGTGTCGAGGGGATGGACATCGGGGGCCCCGCATCGGCTCCCGCCGTCACCGCACCGCCCGTGCCACTTCTGGCGTCCCCGACACCCGCGGCGGTGGTGGCTCAAATGAAGGTCTCCCGAAGGGGGACCAAGTCCGGGGGGCCCGGTTCGACGGGCACCCCCAGGATATCTGATGACGAAATGGACGTCGCGCCGTTCCTGCCTGCAACGCAGCGCAAGGAGCGGCCTCCGACGGCCAAGCCAGTATAAAGGCCCAAAAAGCCTAATTTAAGAGTAACGGCCCCGAAAGACGACACATAAACACACACGAACACACACACTCCAGTCATTCCTAAATTTAAATAATGGGAACAGAAAACATCATCCAATGAAACTGCAGATGCCTCCTTAAAAATCTTGACGATGTGTAAGAGATTCTGCATGCCAGTCAGCCAAGTATCATGTGTCTCCAGGAAACCCACCTCAATTCTAAACAGACAAATTTCTTAAATAGTTACATGGTATTCAGAAAGGACAGGGTTAACTGCACACACTCTTCAGGAGGTGTGGCAATTGTCGCCCGGAAATCCTTAGCCTGCCACCCTGTCACTCTGAACACGGTCCTCGAGGCTGTAGCAATCCGTACGATAATATTTAATAGGTTGATAACGGTATGCTCCATTTACATCTCTCCTGATTTTGCACTTCTGAGCTCTGATTTCGAGGCGCTGGTTGACCAGCTGCCCGAACCATACATACTAACAGGCTACCTTAACGCGCACAACTCTCTTTGGGGCTCCTCCAGTACGGATGCCCGAGGTCGCCTGATAGAGACGTTTTTTACACCCTCCGGAGCATGCCTTTTCAACAAAAAACAGCCTACATACCATACCTTCGGACACAATACATACTCTCATCTTGACTCTGCTATTGGTTCCGCATTTCTCTTTCCATGTCTTGAGTGGGGTGTGGGCACAGACCCATATGGTAGTGACCATTTCCCCACTTCATTAACGTATATAGGTATAGGCCCGAGCAGTCCATCTTCCCATAAAAGGTTTAATGAATCAAAAGCAAACTGGAGCACATTCACACAAACATCTCAACTACACCACACATCCATAAAACACCTACACGTGGAGGAAGCCGCCCAACTCGTCACGGCGCAGATCCTCGACGCCGCCGAAAAGTCCATTCCCCAGGACTCCAGTGGGTCCCGCACCCCAAGGAGGCACTGGTAGAACGAGGACTGCAGGCGGGCGCGAGAGGCCCAGAACAAGGCGTGGGGTGTCCTTCGCCGGTACCCCACGTCAGATAACCTCATTTCTTTTAAACGGGCAAAGGCTTTTGGGAAGCGAGTGCGTCGTGAGGCGAAAAGGGAGAGTTGGCGCACCTTCCTCACTTCCATCAACTCATACACTGACACACACAAAGTCTGGACACGAATACTAAAAGGACAACAGACAAACAGCCTGCCCCTGGTTAGTAAAACAGGGGACACACTGGAAGACCAGGCTAACACACTTTCACAACACTTCGAACACGTGTCCAGTTCAGCACACGACACAAACACTTTCATGAAACACACAACATCTGTACAAAAGAAGTCCCTGCGTGATAACAACAAGTCGCACACTTCTTACAATTCCCCTTTATCAATTCATGAGCTGAAGGTTGCTCTGAGCACATGTAAAGCCTCAGCTCCAGGCCCAGACAACATCACATACACAATGTTACAACACTTAAACGCAGACACACTCGAAACACTTCTACATCTATTTAATAAAATATGGCTTTCGGGGCACATTCCTCGCTCTTGGAGGGAGGCCGTAGTAGTAGCTTTCCTGAAGGAAGGAAAAGACCCTTCCTCTCCCGCTAGCTACCGGCCCATCGCCCTCACAAGCTGCCTGTGCAAGCTGCTCGAGAAGATGATAAACAGGAGACTCGTGTACTTCTTAGAGTACAACGGTCTTCTCGAGAGCTGCCAGGCGGGCTTTAGGGCGGGGCGATCTACGAACGATCAACTCGTTGCGTTAGAGTCATATATTAAAGATGCTTTCCTGCATAAGCGGTACTGTATGACAGTATTCTTTGATCTTGAAAAGGCGTACGACACTGCTTGGCGGTACGGCATCCTCAGCGATTTGAAGTCCTTTGGCATGTCGGGTAACATGATGAATACGCTTGTTAGTTACCTGTCTGAAAGAACGTTTCGCGTGCGAGTTGGAGCTCGCACGCGAAAACGGCGTGCCACAGGGTGGTGTTTTGAGTTGCACTTTGTTTATTGTAAAAATGAATTCTCTTCAGAAGGCACTGCCACCATCGATCTCCTGTTCAATCTATGTAGACGATATTCAACTCTCCTTCAAATCGTGTAACTTGTCTATCTCCGAGCGCCAAGTGCAGCTTGGTGTGAACAAGCTAGCCGTCTGGGCAGATCGCAACGGTTTTAAATTTAATCCAGGAAAGTGCACTTGTGTTCTGTTTTCTAAGAGGCGTGGCATTCGGCCGGAACCAGACATTCGACTCCATGGTGCCTCTATTCCTGTCAAAAAGGAACGCAAGTTTTTAGGTATAATCTTTGACGAAAAGCTCACATTCATCCCACACATAAAACAACTAAAACATAAATGCTTAAAACAATGAATATCCTGAAGGTTCTGTCGCACATCTTTTTTGGTGCTGAAAAACAACTTCTTTTACGTGTTTTTACCTGCCTAATAGGTTCACGACTGGACTATGGTAGCGTTGTCTATGGGTCAGCCACTAAAACATCCCTCAGATTGCTGGACCCTGTGCTTCATCTAGGGCTCCGCTTGTCGTGTGGTGCCTTCCGAACTAGTCCAGTAGAAAGCTTGTATGTAGAGTGCAACAAATGGAACCTACAACGTCAGTGAGCATACACAGACCTCCTTTATGCTTTTAAAATTTCATCCATGCCACACCATCATTTTAAATCACTTTTTCATGATACATCCATGACTGTACTCCTTTTAAATCGACCATTGTTCTCTGCGCCCTTCTCTTACAGAGTTAGAGAGGAAGCGTCAGAGTTTGCTGTCTCCTTTTTAGACACCATCCAAAGTTCTGTAACAGATTTCATAGCACCATGGCATCTCCACCCTGTGTCATGCGACACATCTTTCACACATGTTGATAAAAACCGAGCTCCCACATGTGCAATTCAGCAGCACTTCTTGTATTTGCAGGAGAAGTATCATTATTCTGAATTTTATACGGATGCCTCTAAGACTTCCACCTGTGTGTCCTGCGCGGCGCACGGGCCCGGCCTTAGTGTCACTAGAACTCTGAATAGTCATACTAGTATCTTTACGGCAGAGGCTTACGGTGTACTTCTTGTTGTCAATCATATGCTTCAAAGCCACATCCCACAATCCGTTATCTATACAGCTAAACCTCAGTGTTGTGCGGACACTGTCGTCAACAATGCCTCCGAAAAACCACGTTGTCAATCTGATCATCAAGAATATTATGTCGGTGTATGTACGCAAATTTGAACTGGTTCTTTGCTGGGTCCCCGGCCACAGTGGTATAGCCGGGAACGAAGCAGCGGACCGAATGGCTGCTGCTGCTACACTCTTAAATGCAGTAGACATAACCACATTACCCTACACCGACGTGAAACCACACATCAGACAACAACTTCGCAAAACATGGAAAACACACTGGAGTGAACAAACAGACAACAAGTTACACGTAATAAAACCTCACTTGGGGCCGTACACCACCGACACACGCAATAGATACTCTGAAGTCGCCTTGGCCAGATTACGGATAGGGCACACACATGCAACGCACTCGCACCTGCTCACTGGATCTCCAAGACCTCTGTGCAGCAGGTGCGGAGAGGCCCTATCCGTAGTGCACATACTAATCACATGCAAGGCACTTCACACAACACGACACAAACACTTCAGAGAACTCTACAGACAACATAGCCCACAACATCCATCGCTGTTTCTAGGTGACGATGCCATTGCCTAAAAATTTGGCGAGTGTACTGTCCGAGGCGTTCAGCGCCGTTCATTTGGCGATGAAAGCCTGAGGCAGATAGCACACCGGTCGGATGCAGCACCATCAATTTACTGTCCCTCTAAAGTAGAACTGATCTTTGGATAGCTCTTTCTGGCGTTATTATTTATTCGCATCTTTTTTCCACACTTAATAAATTTATTTCGCCATTTTTGAACAGTTGAATTTCTGGTTGATGGCTCTCGTCGTCTTCTCAGCGCAAAGGGCAGGAGACAACAGGTAAATGCGGCATGCAAGCAACGACGCCAGAATTTCACTTTTAGATGCGATAATTTTTTTCCGGATTAGAAATACTCTGCAAAGGAATATAACTTCAATAAAAAGTTATGGCAACGTCAATTTATTCCTAAAAATACCTCAATAGCGAACCTGGTGAGAGCACTGTAAGGTGCACGGAGGGGGCACCACGGTCTGCCGGTGTGATCAATCGCGTGCTTTTATCGCTGCGGCGAGACATCGTTGCAATGCAAAACTGAGCAGGATGGCAGACTAGCCCAAGATTTATAAGCGTTTGACCTGAGCAAATTATTCATTGCATTTATACATTATTATTCGTCTTTTCTCGGTATACGCATCTTTAGACGTTTTTAGCGATCAGATGCATTTACTTGTCCTGTTTTGTATTTTCCCGAGATGGAAGGCATATCGCAGGGTTGTTCTCATATTGCAATTGTTCATTCGTGTTGTCGTCGCTTCTATTCAGAAATTGTGTGTCAGACTTCGTTTTTAAAGCAACGCTTTCTACATCTACCAGCCAGCGGTTCTTCCGCGGCGTGCGGGACAATAAACTGCCAACGCGGCGGAGGCGGCGGTGGAGAGAAGGAGGGAGGAGGGATTCACTTCCGGAACACACTGTCCGTGGTGCGGCGGATTTACCCAGCGTTTTCCGCGCGGAGTCATTTGTTCAGCGGCGTGCGTGTCGGCGGGAGGGCTTTGTCGTCTGTTTTAGTGACGGTTGTTTTGGGCCTGTTTTGGCGCAGCTTCGCGTCCATTACGCGCTTCGTTAGCACAGCTTGATTAACTTGTTCGACAGCACTTCCTCTGTAACCCAGACTTGACGGAAGTAAGGGGTCGTACGGCAACGATACGTTAAGAAGTGGTCTGAACGGCATGAAAAGAATATCTAGAGACCATATCCACACATCTGGCTGCTCGATAAACGCAACGATTTGCGCACTGCTCATCACGAATGAGACTCCATTTTCAAAATTGATGAATAGCAACTCGGTAGTGTATAACAGGCAATACAAAAGGAGCAAGGGGCGACTGGTCCTGATAAATGGCGATTGTAAAGTTCCCTCAGTTCTATCACAATTCTCAGATTTACTATACTAACCAGTTTAAATATATATAGGTGGGAATCACTAATCTCATATGCCGAATTGTTTCGGTCTCTACGCTTCAGTTGTGCGGTGGTGTAGCCCCGTGCTAGCACATCAGGATGACTAGGTTCCGCTGTCTCACTCTTGGAAACACGCTCCTCTCCGTTTTTTTCTGTCGACGTACGGCCGTCATACGGCAGCGGCGTTCAGAGCTCTATCCCGGCCATGGCCGACGCTGCTGCTGCGTTCGGGATCCCAACCACGCGAATAATAGGTAATGGCTTGCAGAATCTCTGGTTTCACTCTTGGTAGAGGCCCGTGTGTGAATTCAAGTGAAGCCGCATGGGCAACTGTTGCGGGTGTCGTTTAAAGCTTTGCGTTCCAACCACCTTCACAGCGTGGATTCGAGCCAGTTTTTAAAGAGAAACTTGGGACGCACATTTTTGAATTCGTCACTCCTTTTATAACAATTTCTTGTTCTATATTTTGTGTCTGTATTTGTAAACCTCGACCTGTCCAAATCTTGATTAGCGTTACTATAGCGAATGAATGGGTCTCTTCCACCGATTATTTATCGTTGTGGAAATGCAGCGCTTTCAACGGTTGCGTATTAACAATCTATTTGTAGTGATACTTTTCTATTTCTTTTCCGGCTTTCCTTGCTTAACATTCTTGGCTGAGTACCCGCCCAGGTACGACCGTGTAACTCCCGCATTTTCCCAAAAATGTAGAATTGGCGGAAGCAGCATCTGTAACCATTACAATGGCGTATATAGAGAACCTTGGTCGAACAGAATATAAAAAAATAAAAAAGAGGAAAATAGAAAAGTAACATTGTCACAAAAATGATCTCACATATTTACAAACTTGCAACTTAGCCATCTCCATACAAAACCCATGAATAAAAAAGAAAGCTTCAGGAAAACATTCTGAATATTTATAAAAATGGCGTAAATACCCGAACTCTGCACTAGCTCTTGCTTCTGGAGAAAAAATCAATTATTAGCGTAGTAAAGGTAATTGGTCGCTACCAAGGCATTCATATACATAGCTTGCATGTGACGTCCCCACAGCCCTTTCTTGAGTACCGCTCTCCGCTTTCCCAGTGCTACTCGAGATCGGAGGGGGAGATAAGTTCACGGCCTTCCACCGTCCAAGCGGTGCTCCAAGATTGCCGCTCCAAGATTGCCAAGATTGTAGCGGAGGCCGCTCGGCACCAGCGCGGATTTCTTTCTCTCGGGTCACGGCCGGGCTGAAGGAGCGGCGTGCGCGCTCGCCGCTTCTCCAGTCCGGCCGTACTCGGGTCTACGCGTATTCGCCACGCCACCGCCGGCTTAGGGTCATTCTCCCGCGCTCTTCAACGGTCGCCTTTAGGGGGGAGCGCTTAACTTGTTGTGCGGGCGACTCCTGGTATTAGACCTGTCGCCGTTGTCGTCTGCTCGCTCGGGTGGCCTTTTTCCTCTCTCTTTTGAAGGACGCGGGTGTTCACCTTCTTTCTCTCGCGGGAAACGCTCTCGGCTCACGCATCTTTTGAAAATAAACAGTCTTGTCTTCAAACTGCAAACCCGCTCCACGTCTTCTTTCTCGCCTCCTCCAGCAGCCGACATGCCGGGCTACTACAACATCATTGGCGAAACGTAATGAAACTAAACTTCACAAAATAGTCCAGCGCCTTTTAGAAGGCATAGCTATATTTGGCTTCAAAGAGCTTGTACTTCAGACACTGGGCATAATAATGCTACGAATAAGTAGGAATATATATTTTTGTGTGACAGTTTTGAGAGAATACTTTATATTTTAATAATAGTAGTTCTTGTATTGAATTCCGGTTGACCATTTATTTCTACGTAGGATATTATTACGATTGATTGTGTTTTTCCGCCATGTAGGTAGTTTTTAGAAATGCAGGGTGATACGCAGTTGAGTGTATTGCAATTTTCATTCGTATTTGCAATGTTTTTTCTGGAAATTTTTCCTTTATTTTTGCTTAGTGGATCAGGAATAGATGTGCATTCGTGACTTTGTTAGTTCAATTTGGCGAAATATAATTGTTCTCAAATTCCCACTTCCGGTTTTTATGACATTTTAATCGCCCAACTGTGTACTTTTATATTTGTTTGGGCAAACATTTTTAACTTTGTGTCTTTTCGTTCTTTCACCATTGTACTCAACCAATTATCTCCGCGCTATTATTTAAATAAATGTGTTAATTCCCACAGGTAAACACTGAAAGGGAACTACGCGGTTGGTTCATCTGTGTAGCTTTTCATTCTTCTTAACAGTGGTCTTTTCAGGCGTTTTTTCGTTTGTTTTTCTATAGTGTAAAGTTGTATATTATTTTCATTTCGTCACATCAGTCTCTATGCAGTTTTTATTCAGGTGTTTCTGTATTGCTTTTGTCTTTCGACGTTTTGTTCCCCGTATTGCTCCCATTTGGGCTATATTAACTAATAATAACTTAGGTACCTTCATCAATTAGGTATTTCTGTGGACATAGAGGGACGCAACAACATCATATTTTGGGGTATACTAATATGAGAAGGTTGCGCAGCAAAAGAACACAAAAAAAAAACCTGAAAAACCTATTCCACCAAATGCATAGTTGACGAAGTAAAGGCAAAGAATTGCTATAAAGGTGTTAACATGCATTAATGTAGAAAATGGACAAGATAAACTGATGGAAACTTCAAAGCGACGAAATAAGCAAGCGAAATTCACTAAAAAGGGCAAATATGGCAAATAGGTAAGCGGACATTTAGAGGACAATTTCCTGAATTTATGTAGATTGTTTAATAAGGCCAGAATGAATAGCAGAAAGACACTTAAGGGAAGGGCTCTCTAAGTATGATTGCTGAGCCCGCAGACGCTTCCTGCTGCCTCCTTGGACTTTCGTAAGAAAGGCCCCCACACGCAGTTATCATTGTGACCTTCATACACTCTGGAAAACCGTATAGAGTAAACCCTCGCCCCTGCGTCAACAAGGTGACCAGTATCCCGCAGGTGACCGTACCTTTGCAAGGGCCGAGCACACGCTTCATTGCTCTCCTCCTCCTAGTCGCCACTCGCACTAAGCCTACACAAAATACTAGACAATGTTTCGTGGTAGATCCCTATGCAGCTCCTCAGGAAATCGTTAAACATATTTTCATGCACTGAGGAATGTAACAAATTTTCTGTAGTAACAGCATTTTTTGAAGGGAGCGTATGCTCCGCAATAAACCAGAAAGAAATAAATAGATGCGTTTTTGCTCCTTTTGTTACAACTCGCTTCGTAAGAGGGTGGTATCCTGCACCCCTGACACAAAACTGCCTCTCCTCGTTCGCCCGCCCACCTCTCCCGAAGTTTCTCTTCTTACTTTGTGCTCCCATGAAAGCGGCAGCAACGGGTAACCGAATTTAGCTGAATATTCTAGTCGCAAACTGTTCACCGGCCATCTATTGGAAAATTGTTACTCTTACAATGCCGCCTCGACGCTTAGGCACATGCGTGGCTGCTATTTGTAATTTTGAATTATAGTTCTCAAAGGACACGTTTAAATTTGCTGCCACAGATATCGAGCACAAATGTATTCTCTATATCAAACACACTGCGAGCACTACTTTCGAATCACTGTTTAGCTTGAAATATGTTTGGCTCTTTTTTTTTCTCAAGACTGTTTACAGGTATTAGAAGTTTCACCAAGGTTGACTGTTTGGGAAGGTTTTGTCTATATAATCTTTTCAATTTTTTATCCTTTGGTTTTTTAGTTGAACTGAAAGCACACACAACTCTGCTGTTAACATTTATGGTTTCAAAAGCTGTGTCAAAGACAGGCATAGTTGTGTTTATGTAGTCTGCAGTTGGGTTTCCCAATATCCCTCTCGCTGCGCAGAAAGCAGTGAGTTCATCTCATAATGTGAAGTTCTTCAGTTCGAGCATGAGCTGGAGTAGCGAAGTGGTTTCTTCTTCTTTGTAAGGTTCTAGGGTGAGCGAAACTGGCAGTAATGTACCACCTAGAATTTCAACGAAAATGTACACTTTGTGAAAGTAATACATTTATTCGTTGCATTTGCGTAACTGGAGATCGTTGTTAAAAATAATTGCTGGAAAAACAAAATCACGAATGAGTGAATGAATGAATGAATGAATGAATGAATGAATGAATGAAGTGTTTGTTGAGAACAAGAAATTATGTCGCGGAATGAAACGGGCAGAAACAAAAATAGTCGTCTGATATATATTTCGCTATTTGGGAAAACTCAGTTGAAAAAAGCTCCGAACAACCACTGGCCACACGACACGAATAAAAATATACAAAAAACAGAGAAACCCTGTGCTGCACCTCGAACCAGCAAATGAAAACGTAATTGGCGAAGTGGAGGCATATAAGCGACATAGCGGTATACATTCACTGCATTGGCAAAATACAAAAAAAGAAAAACAATAAAAAACTGCGCACCTTGGTTACGCATAGCAAAAATTGGCTTTAAGGACTCAACCTGTATACAATCAGCGCAAGAGTGTTTCACATTGGTAGACAAATCTGGGAAATTCTGGAGTTTTTTGGAGGCAATTTTTAAATAGTCACTCGACATATGAAAATGAAAGTACGTTTTTCCGTCATGTGTTTCGCCAATATATGTGAGCAGCAAGGCTTTGAAAGACAATATCTCAATCATTATATACAGATGGTTAACCAATGAAGATGTATCATGCTGCTAGCGTCGACGCCTCTCTTGCTCCTTAGGGTTTAGTAACTCTTTTTTTTATCCGGTGTGTAGTTGGGGTGCTTCCTGTCCTTCCTTTTGTAATTGTGGCGCGCTGACTGTAGGTTAACTGCTCCTCGGGTGTACGTGTGCGACACGTGGCCGCCCGTTTCGAAGTAACCTGCAGCCGGTAGGTGCAATGGACACGTTTACGCTGCTCTGCCCTCACCATCGCCACCCCTACTCTCCGTGTCACTTGAACCGCACTTCAGGCAGTAGCTGGTTCCTCAGGCTCTCTGCTGCTAGGGACTTTTTTCTGCCCCTCTCACGTGACGTTCCAGGTTATCAGTGTAGGTAGATGCGAAAGCGT
The DNA here is from genome assembly GCF_048455015.1 of Haemaphysalis longicornis. Taxonomy (NCBI): domain Eukaryota; kingdom Metazoa; phylum Arthropoda; class Arachnida; order Ixodida; family Ixodidae; genus Haemaphysalis; species Haemaphysalis longicornis. The sequence goes on from NW_027526204.1 coordinate 111,221,662, forward strand.
AGCTTCGTGATGGATAAACCCAGGTGACGTTGCCTCGCGCGTCATGAGGGAGATTTTTAATCGGAGCTGTAGAGACACTTGCGCCTCGTTAAGGGTGCCTCGGTGGCTGTGCACCATGCAGGATGAGACATCCCTTGACTTGTCTGACGCCAATTGTCTTTCCCAATAGGCACATTTTCGCCAAAAGTGCTCAAAGTGGTACGAAACGTATTTTTGTGAGAGGTCGCTTCCCGTGTGGCAGTATCGTGGCCTTTTCAAGGTATACTCCGGTGCCAATGAACAGTTTTTATAAGCGCTGGGTCAACTAGCCAGGATGACGGGCTGTTGCGTTCCGCTTGCGGCGCGGAGCGAATGACCTCTAATGGACGCACGCACCGGTGTACATCTCTACACACTGCAAGGCTGATGAGACGAGTGCGCATCAGGTCACCATAATGGTGTCTGCCGGCGTGCGCCACACCCTGGATGAGCGGACGAACTACGCGTCCTGGCGGCCGCAAGCATACAGGCGCTGGACTGCCACCTTATGAAGGCTGTACAAATCCTGTAAATCCTTTCATTTAGCTCCTATGAAACGGCGGTTTCCAGCAGACAGTACGCAGTTCGGGCAGCAATTGGAAAGGCTAGCGAGTAGGGAAAGACAGCTGGGAGCAACAGAAAAGGGGCTGTTTCATCACTTTCAGCTGCACCGTCTTGCACTGGAGAAGTTGTCTTCGTTCTTGAGAGTACTGTTTTTTTTCGAATGGCCATATTAGGGCTTGCTTTATTGTAAGATGGTTCCTGCTAAATCAGCAGTCGTTAGAAGTGCTCGCGTAGTGTGTTTACTTGTGTTTTGGTATTTCTGTCATTGAACCATGAATAGTTCCATGATTTCACTCTTGGTGTCTGTTGGGACTTAAGAGACATCTTGGGAATTCCTGTGAACGCGTTGGCTTCCGGGTCGTACGGCCTTGGCTGCATGTTGATAGTCTTCTAATATACGAGAGACTCGGACACAAACTGAGCGCAGGGGTTCTCGGGGTGACACCGAGCGCAGATAGCTCCTTCTGATCCAGACCACACATTCGAATGCGCAGCTCCTGATTCGTGCGCAGCTGCTGAGCACGAGGACGCGGGATTGATTCCTGGCCATGACGGCCGCTTTTCTAGCCCCTCGAGAACTCCAGGGAGACTACCATCGTGACCTGCTCCTCGTTTCACGCGCCAACAAAGCCCACAATGCAGCACATGCTGTGGAAGTGCTCGGGGCTCGCTGCGGAGAGAAGAGCCCATCTTCCGCCGTACATCAAGACCCTCCAGGAGTGGGCATCGCCTCCACTGGGCCTCGCTCACCCAAGAGAGACTGTTATGTCCCTGTGGACTTTCGCTTGTACCACGGGGACACACAACAGAATATAGACGCTCTCACCTCCTTTACCGCCTTCCCCATCCCTGACTAGACCTTGAGTCTCCCCTTCCGAATAAAGAATAATAATAATAATAATGGACACGAAAAGCAAAAACGTTCATGTGTACGATATTTCGGCGCACGTTAAAGATCCCCAGTTGGTCAAAATAATCCGGAGCCCTCCACTACGGCGTGCCTCATCGCTTGCTTGCGTCGGCGCTTTAACCCTACGATCACTCAATTTTTTCCAGAAATACTACGGCCCCTCCTTTGTATGTTGAGTACGAATCGGCCACAAGAACTCGGTCTATTACTTACGTATGACAGGAAAGAACGTTCTAGAAACTTAGGCCTAAATAAAGCTAAGGCTACAAGATTGCTCCTATGATTCCCAAAACAAACACAAGCAGGCCATTATTAGCACAAAAAAGCTAGTTAGTGCCACTTTGTCGTACAAGAAAGTAAATATAAGAAGCCCTTCAAGTTTCTCCAACCACTGTTGTCAACTTTTAAAGGAATATTGGTGAAACGACAGCCTTCCCCCTCCCCGCCCCCGACTGCTGCAAAACACACGATTCCAACGTACCGCGTTCGCTACTGCCTCAGTGTCTACTTTAAAGGTTTGTCTTGAAGCAGACCGCATCCACGCAGAAGACCTTGTACTTGGGGGCTGGCATAGATTGGATTTATTTGGTGGCTAGCTGCGGGCCTAGGCTGTTTGTACCCAGCACCTCTACCAGATCGCACACAGTGAAATCGACAAAAGGTTCCTGAAGAACTACCATTTATTGAAGCAATATTTGGCCCACGCAAAAAACAGCAGTTGGCCTCATGTCTGCTTTCTTCACTACAAATCTCGTCGAAAGACTACAGTCGTCTGCTTCTCCGCCCTCTACTCTCAACCCACACGCTCTTCCTCCTCTTCTCGCTTCTGTCGGGATGAAATTATTTGACAATTTATTCCATCCAACTTCGATCCCTCACTCTTACATTCCCAGCGCGCCATCTAAATAAACAACGCGCATCTCATGTTTTATTAGGAGTTGATTGCTGGCTAGTTGGTTTATGACGCACGAAGAAATAGGATTGTGCGAAAAACCAGGGCCAAGATAGAGAGGACAAGACGAGCGCCACTTCCAACTTAGTTTTGCATGAAATAACAACACTCATATATACCTCGCACAGGTATACCTCGCCCATCCTATCAACCGCCGCCCCACCCAACTCGGCATAGCAAGAATCGCATGTCAAATACAACAAACAAAACCTTGCGATTTATCGGGGTTATTAAACAGCATGCACCAGATAACACATCCAACTTATGAAGTATACAAGTCTTCCAAAATCCAAAAAATTGTGTCACTTCAAATAAAAGATGGAAGGATAAAATCAGAGCCAAAAGTTCATAAGACCAATAAGAATACAAGGATAAAACCGATGGGACGATCGAAGTGATGAACAACAAAGAGGTTGTGTTTCCAAGACTTATCAGAAACTAAAACAGATCAAACTTAGATACTACACAAAGATTTTAAAGTCAGCACGCGTGAAACCTAAATTAAAAGATGAGGGAATAAAAGCATAAAATCAGAACCAGAAGGCATAAAACCATCACAAATAGAATAATAACAGGGGTCGCAGAATGGAAGTGGTGACCAACACCGAGGGTACATTTCCAACATTAAGCAAAAGCATAAAAATACCGAAAAAATTGAAGTTGTTTTTAACATGACCTTCTGAGACGGTTAACTTTGTGGGTAGGAGGGTTTCCGAGGGCATGCTCACGCAATCATCCCCATAGTCTCTAATTCGGTAGCCTTCAGTTATTTTGCTCTCGGTTGAGTCTTTAGCTCGTACTAGGAACTCGGTATCTTCAAGCTTTGTAACGTGGTCGCAGGTTTCGCAATGCATAGCCAGAGTCCCCCCCACCCTCATTTATTTTTAACAGAAATATTTTCTCCCGAATCCTATCATTAAAAAGTGGTACGAAACGTATCACTTTTTCACCCGGCTTGCACGGGAAATCGCCCCTATGGAATGGGGCGGCTGCAAAATCGCAGGAACTTTTTTTTTTTTTTTGTGCAGGTCAACGGGATTTTTTAGGCCACGCTCCAAACGTATTTTGTGTAGCATTTTTTGTGCCTTATATACACGCTCATTTTGTTTAGGCATTAACGGACACAGTTTTACTAACTTACATAGAGCTGAAAAAAAAAACATTTTAATATCGTACCGGCTGGCTACTTTTTTGATGTGCGACACTTTGGATGTAAGGTATGACGTTAGGATTTTACTTTTACTTCCTTGCAGTTCTTTTTGTTAGATGCTCGTTTTGTTTTTTGCAACACTGAATCGCATAAACTACTACGTCCTCGTCTTCTGCACAAACTCATTCTTTCGTAACTCTTGTTATTTTTTGTTTTTGTTTCTTTTATGATCTTGAAAACCACAATTGCGACCTCTGTTTTTTATGCGCCTGCTTTTATCTAGCGCAACCTGTGGAATTTATGTGCCTTTAGACCGCAGTCTTTACGTTGTAGTGAGAAAAACTCCCTGAACGTTCGTTATCTCTACAAAAACATTTGTATTCTACTTTATGAACTCACACTTTGCCTCAAGTGTGGCAATAGTATTCCTTTTGGCCATCTTTGCGTCTGAAGTCTGAATCGACGTACCGACAGACACGCGAACTTTTCTGGGTTCAGGTAGCTCACGAAAGACTTTCGCATATGAAACACGAATGTAGAGGAAGTGGTCGCCAAAGGGACGTGTACAGTCAAGTGTGGGTGAATAGAAAGTTGTGGCGTCTGCTCGTCGCACATCTCGTGCTTCCCTTCCCGGAATCATCTAGTTAGAATAAAGAACTATGTATGAATGAATAAGAACAGTTTTAGATTGTGGCCGGAAACAAACGCCCTTTCCTTATCAAACAACATTGCCGGTGCGCTGGCGGGAGAAAAAACTGCACTTTGTGCATTCAACACAACTCGGGCGCGGCTACGCGACGGAAAGGCATCCTAATGTAGTATATCTCAATTCAAAGTTCGAGGCAATATCATTAACAATATACCTATGCAACCTGCAAACATGTAATAAAATATTCTGCGAGGTAAAGTTGCACTCTTAATTTTATTGATCTTTGGCTAAGCATGTGCTTTTGATCTCTGTCTTCCAGTACGGCACTATCCTTCCAAAAGAGGGAGCATCCAAATTTGAGACACTTATACCACACCAAATGCACTTTAATGGAGTGACCATACGTGGTTTTTTTTATATACCTGAGTCAAGGTAAGTGCCATATAAGTACTACTATCAAGTGGAGAGAATGCGGCTATTCAAGTATAAGCAAGTTTCAGTCCACCTGAAGTCCTTCATACCCTTGACGGCTTGAAATGCTTCCCCACTGACAAGCTCACTTGCCATATAGAGTAGAGCATGGTATGTGGAGAGGCTGGACAAAAGATACCGCTCGGCCAAGGGGGAATACTTCAGCGTCACGTATAGATCAGTGTGCACGACTCGTGTGTTTTTCAAGCATTCATCCAACAGATTTATTAAGGCACACTCTCCAACCCTTCAGCCCACAGCCGTGCTTCCGGGGCGACATAATAAAAATACCACCTGGACAGGACCCAACACGTCCCCCTCCACCACCGTGAATAGTTTTTGAATAAGACGTCGGCCGAAACTTAACAAGGTGCGTGCAGCCAAGGCGCCACAGCATCCACTGTCAGAGATGCCTGACATCGCAGGTTGCCTGGTGCCAGGTCTTAGCGTAAGACCTGCCCGCTGATAAAAACCTTAACCGAAAAAGGTTTGTGAACCATGGCGGTTGGGCTGCGATTGGATGACATGCAGAGATACCTTCATTAATTCTCGACTTCCCATTCCATAAAAACGAATATATTTTGCTACGAGAGATGTTGAAGGAAAAAATTGGCTAGTAATTTGGCCACACCACAGACTTTACAAAGAGATAATTACAAAACCATTCGGAAACACTCGATATGTTCACCTTGTTTGCACTTGTATGTGCATGCCATTGTTCATCAGCTCAAAGACCTAAATTCTTTTGCCGTCCGAACCATTTTTTCACTCTCCCTAGCTTTCCAGTCGTAGCAATTTTGCCAGTTTCTGGGGGAAAGAAGAAGAGCGTGAACTGTCTATTAAAAACTCCCAAGCTATTATCTCTGTGCGTTGTATGCTCTTTGCGACTTCGTTACCAAATTAGAGGAGCGTGTGATACTACAGGTTTTTGCATCAAAACACAGATTTCCTTCTGCCTCCTTGTGTTTTTTCTGTCACTACAAATAACTTAGTCGTTCGGTTGCTTTAGCCCGGGAACTTCTAGGAAATGGCTTCTCCCATGTAGATTTTCTGGGCCCGATTTCTGGCTCGAGCCTTCAGATCACCGACCAGCTTATGGATGAGGAAGCGGTGGTAATGCAGCTTTCCCTGTTTCTTCTCGCCATGATTCTGCAGCTGTGTGCGCCTGTAAATAAAACTATCAACAATGCAAACATCTGAATGCCAGAACAAAAGCTTTCGCGACAATTATATTTTTTTCACCAAATTGAGTAGCTCACACAGTAATGATCCAGACGGTGCTGTGTCCACCACCGTTGCGGTCTTGGTCACATGCTTTGTCGGATCACTACCTTCACTGACTGATGGAGGCACACAGGGCTCGTCATCACAGAAGTCATCATCGCGTTTGCTAAATGCACCACTGTAGTACTCACGCTATGAGAGAGCAGCCATGGTTCTCGGCACACAGCACGAACGTGAAAACTCTCTAATATCCAGCAAGCCCGTGCCGAACATTATGCTGTACCCTTGAGCAAAAAGAAGAAATTTTCAATAAAAAAAATTTACTTACCCCTTAAAGGCCAGAGGATCGTGTATACAAAGAATGCGGGTGCCTAATATTTCCGGAAACCGCGAAATTTACTGTGCAACACCCACGCCGGGTGTAGCACGGCAGCGGCCGCGTTTATCTCTCGACCAGGGCCCAAAAACGTACTGAAAAAGGATAAATTACTTCCCAAGAGCTGCGCCGCGGTAGTGTATAAAACTCGTTTGGCAAAAAAGTCATACTGGTTTTGGATACAGCGTCAAGAAATGTCGTGTTAAACCGAAGATACAGCGCTTTTTGTAGCGGAAGTACGACTCAAGGGAGACCGATACGCTAGCTTTCCGAAACGGGGATGGCAGCTATATGTCAGTGGGATTGTATTCATCATGGTAATCATGATGGTCGACGCATACACAGAGGTAGATAAAATGTTCTATATATATATATATATTTATATATATATATATATATATATATATATATATATATATATATATATATATATATATGTATATATATGTGTGTGTGTGTGTGTGTATAGTCTCGGAAATGCTGGGCTGTTGATATAAGACAGAAAAAAGGGTTGGCCGTAGCAAACCTCGGAAAGCAAAGGGGAGGATATGGTAGGTCAGTGAAACCTAATGAATTTTGGAAAGAAAGTGGAGAAAAGGTGCCCACCAGTTGGGCATTTTTTCTCCACTTTCTTTCCCCTTTGCTTTCCGAGGTTTTCTACTGCGAACCCTTATTTCTGTCATATATATATATAGATATATATATATATATATATCAGGGTGTCAAACCGAAAAAATACCGGTTCGGTTACGGTTCGGGTTCGAGTGAAATAATTTCGTTCCGGTTTAGTTCCGGTTCGATAAAATCCCGCACCGAATTGGTTCGATGAGTTGAATTATCACTGAAATTAGAACAAATCACTTCGTAGTTTAAAACGACAGTCAAATCAAAACACAAACAAAAATTCAAAATGCTGCTGTTCCCCAAAGGCAGTGGCGCAATTGCAAAGCAAACTCAACAATCATGATATATTAAAAAAAATTGGCCGCGTATCTGCTTCTTTCGTTGCAAATGTCGTCAAAAGACGATAGTCTTTATCGACTTTTGCAAAGCAAATGCCTCCCTTCGCTTTCCCGCTCACCTCTCATGTTGTTTATCTTGCGTCGCGCTCCTCCCAAGGTAAAGACGCCAAAGGTTTGATTAAATCTTTTTAAATTTGCCGCGTTTCATTGCTCCAAACCGGGTGTCTCGATGCCAACGCTGCCGTACGGCTAAGACGCGCGTGAATCGAGGCGCCCTACTTCAACGTTTATAGAACCGCGTTTCCCTACTCCACGCGCGTTGCAAGCAGAACTTGGAACCTCTCTGGAACCTTTCCTAACTGTTGCCAGTTGATTCCTTAAAATGCCGCAAGAAGCTATAGTGGCGCGGGCGACAGCAGGCGGACAGTGATGTGAATTTTTTTTCTGTAGTTGATGAAATATTTAATTTCGCCAAAGTCAAGCATGTATGATTTTTTATAAAGTAACACTGCAGACGTCACTTCTGTATTAATTTGTTGTCTTATATTTGCGTAATGTCTTGTTATTCTTCAACAATGTTGACAGGTATGAACATTACAGCGGATATAGACGGGTAGATTTAGCTGTGTATATATAAGACTATTGCGCAGGCTTTGTTTTACTTTGACAGGGTAGCTGAATCGAATCACAGACAGACAGCCGGACAGCCAGACAGACATACAGACAGAGCAGAATTTCTGGGTTTATGTAGCCCAAGAAAGACTATCGTCTTTAAAAGATGAAGCGGCGACGATTCACCCCCTACTTTCTCGCTCAGACTTTATGTTGTCCTAGCGACTATTCATAAGGCCACCGCCAAGAGATATGACTGTGGGATATATTTTCTGCCCTTTCCTTTTTTGTTGAAATCGCAATCGTCACTATGAAACCGCCCATCACGCTAACCTTGAAGCCTTAAATTTAGGCCTGCGTACTGCTTCGTTTAAATGCCAGTGCGTGCCTAATACCAATGACGCACATTTTTTATATTTCTAACAAAACAGAAAAATCCTACAAGAGGCACATAAATACTACTAATGAATTAGATTATTTGGTCACCCTGAATAATTTGTTAGCTGTCACCTCATCGAATGTGTTAGCGACACTATTGTTAACAGTAAGCTTTAGTTAACGCTCAGTCACTGCATTATTGCTCTGACCACTGCAATTCTTTTTGCGATAGCTATACCTGATGTGCGCATTACAATCTGTATATCATCGTACCGCCTGACCCCGGCCATGGTTCTGTGGGCTACATTGCAGAATCTTATAACAGAATAGGCTGTTACAAAATGAAAGGGAAATTTGACGCGCGGAGTATGAGATGGAACGTTTTTGGTATGGCGCTCTTTAATTCGCGCACAGCAGTACTCCCCTGGAACGAGTAGCAGTCCAAGTAATGTAGCGAGTTGGCAAGTCAGTACAAGTGCACCTTCGAAAAAAGCAGATCTGAAAGAGACGAAACTGCAGAACAAGCAGAAAAGATGATCGCTGGGCGAACGGAACAGTGTGCGGTACCGGCCTGCCTTTGTGCACGTGTCATCTGCTTTGCTACTGTTTCTGCTTCCAAGACAAGGTCGAGGGCTGCAGTTTCTTGCCAAGGGATTAAGTGCGCACCTTAACAGTTTTCCCTGACATATCTGGTATTATTTGTATCTGTAAAAAACAGAACTTGTCCACTGTACTGTCCCCAAACACTGACCACGGAACTCACTTCCTTTGCACTGATGACACGTTTGGTTGTGAAAGGCAAGGCAAAGAAAAGTATAGAGCAATATCCACGTTTTGGAGGCTTTTTTACATATTCAGTTTTACTTACATTTTGCTTAATATTTTAAAACAACGTGATTCGCCTTTTCCTTTTTGTTGTCTTCCGTGTAAACACATTTAAAAAAACTGGCGCATTTGATGCCCCGTGCTATATCTCTGCTTCGAGGCGCAGCTTATGTTGCAGGCTAGCAGACTTATTTTAACCAGCTGGTGATAGTAAACGTGGATCAAAATATCGATACACCGACGTTGTCGATTTCCATCTACTTCAGAAAAACTGTCGTGGGGAAGGGACATCGAGGTCACTTGTGGTCAGCAGCAAACGGCTTAGCCACTGAGCAGCTCCTGCGGTCACACTTGTCAAGTAATAACAATTTGCAGGTGTCGGACCTTTTAAACAAATTAGCAAATGGAAAAGGTTTGCACACATCGGGTGTGTGCTTTTGCTGTTGCGCAGTGGAGCACTCCTGCAGCCTGATTAGTCCGATAAAGTCGCAGCTAGGGAAGGGCAAAGTCGTTTTTTATCCCCTGCAAGCTGCCGAGAATGAAATTTCGTTTGGCCAGCTTGCACTATGCTCGCGGTTTTATCAGCAACAGACCATTGCTACATTGTTTCATAGAGCGTGATAGTGTTCAACTGTCTGGCGTGGAATGTGCGCGAGCGTTTTCGAAGTTAATGGTACGTGAAAGAAAAAAGACCTGAATTGCATTGACTGTGCAATATCAAGAACTGAGGGTCGAACCGTTTCGGCATGAACCGGTAACCGTTATTTCTTTTCAATGCAGTTCATTTCTTTAACTCACGATGTCACCCGTTCTATGCGTCCGTAGTAGTTCGCATCGCTCGCAAGTGCGCCCTCTCCCCCGCTCCTCCTCGTCTACTCTCCGCTCGCATCGCGCGCTCTCTCCGCGGTCGGTTCGCGCCCAACAGGTGGGGGCGCGCGCGTCGCGGGATCAAAGACATCTGTGGCGTGATCGTGACGTCAGCATCGCGCGCGCGTGGAGCGATCATGGCGTGATAAAGGCGGGTGTCGGCGAGGCTGCAACGCACTCATCGCCGCGCTCTCTCGTCAGCAGTTGCCACAAGTGCAACAACATTAATGTAACGCAAACTACTTAACGTCGTGCGCCCACAGAAATGTTCTGCATTTGATCGTGCCCCTCGCGAGGGGGATGTTTCACTGCGTCGCCATGCGAACAGTTTGTTTTCGGTTCAGTTCCGGTTCGGGCAGCGTGCTCAAAAAATACGGGTCGGGTTCGGGTTCAGATCCGGCAAAATAACCGTTTCAGTTCCGGTTTTCGGTTCGGTTCGATTCCGGTTCGACACCCTGATATATATATATATATATATATATATATATATATTGTGGGCATTGGGGGTGTACTGCTGAGAGAGATATTTATGCGTGGAAGCGACATGACATTGTTATATCCAGTGTGGAACACGGCGGGTCAATCCCTCTGCCCCTTCTACCCATCCAAACCCATCGCCACTGTCATCTGTGTATAACCATCATCATCCCCGGACAGTTCCGTCTTTCGGTGGCCTGTGCTGGGAGCCTAATTAAAAGTGGTCCTTCAGCATCTCGGAGCTCTGTCTCTCAAGTGGTGGAGGGTGCGCTCGATTCCTCCGTTTACCTCCCTCGGTTACACCGCTGGAGCTTCGATCAGGTCGGCGACTGCCGGAGGCAGACATCCCCATGCAGCAGGAAAGCAGCCGTGGTGCTTCCAACGCAGCAGCTCCTGCTCAGCCTGCCTTCACTATCACCACTCCCCAGCGTGATCCTCCGGACTTCGCTGGCCTACGGGGCGATGATGTGGAAGAATGGCTCGACCACTTCAATCGAGTGAGTTCGTACAACCGGTGGGATGACACGTTCAAACTCCGCATAGTTGCTTTTTCACTAACTGAAGTAGCGAAGACGTGGTTCTTCAACAATCGGGACACCTTCGATGATTGGTCAGGTTTCACCCAAGAGTTACGCAAGGTATTTGGTACATCGTCTGGTCGCTTGGCAGCCAAGAAGAAACTTGACGCTCGGGTGCAGCACGCGGAGGAGACATATGCTTCCTACATTGAGGATGTCCTCGCGCTGTGCCGTCGAGTTGATAAAGATATGCCCGAAACGGACAAGGTGCGGCACATCATTAAAGGGGTCTCCTGCTTTGCTTTCAACGCTATGGCGGTCCAAAATCCCTCTACCGTTGCCGATGTGCGAAGCATTTGTCAGCGCCTTGACCAACTTCAGGCTATCCGACTCCCACCCGATCCCTGGAGCATCGGCTCTTCGGGGAGTACAGAGCTGCGTTCTTTGATTCGGGCCATCATTCGCGAAGAGTTACAGCAGCGCGATGTACCCTGTCATCACAGCAGTCCGGTCAATGACGTCCACGGACAAGGGCTGCGTGACATAATTAGAGAGGAGCTCGCAGCTGTGACAACCGTTCCGCAGCCCAGCCAGTCTGCTTTACTTCACGTGCCTACATACTCGGAAGCTGCCTTAAGGCAACCTGTGTCCACAGAGCACATTGCACCTCCAACTCCTCACGGCCACTTGACTGCCATTTCTACGCCTTCCGCTCCACCGTTTTTTCGTTCAACGTGGCGAGCACCGCGTCCTATAGATGACCGGCCTGTCTGCTACTACTGCGGCATCCGGGGGCACATTTCTCGATTTTGCCGTCGACGGCAGCAAGACGAGAGGCGCGGCTACGCCCCTTACGAGCGGGACTACTACAGCTACTCTCCTCGTCAGCATGCGTATTCATCATCTCCTCGCCGCCGATCACCGCCTCCTGACACCAGGGACCTTCCGCGGGACTCCCGGCCCTCTCGCCGTCGTTCCCCTTCGCCCTTCCAGCGCGCTGTGTCTCCTCTTCGTCCCGTTTCCAATACTTCCAACCAGCACCAGGAAAACTAGATGCTGCAGTTTTTGGAGGTAAAACTGCATTACCTGGAACGTCCACAAGTCCTCCCGAACTTCCGTCTAATATGTTGTCTGTGTTCGTCGAAGGAATTCAAGTGGAAGCGTTAGTTGATACCGGAGCAAGTATTTCTGTAATTCATGTTGATTTGTGTTCACGTCTTCGCAAGGTAAAGACTCCGTATACTGGCCATTGCTTACGTGGCGCTAATGGGAATGACATCACACCTTTGGGATATTGTACCGTGCGTGTTTTAATCGGAGAAGTCCGCCATCACATTCAGTGTGCTGTTCTGTTTCCCTGTGCCCATGAACTCATCCTTGGTTGGGACTTTCTTTCTTCTGCCTCGGCTGTTATCTCCTGCCGTCAACCAACTATCCACATCGCCGACACCCAACAACCAAATTATCAGGACGCTCCACGGCAAACACTAAAATTGAATGCCGATCACGTTTTGGCGGCCGGTTGCGAAGAGATTCTGTCGGTCACATCAGACGAAATTGTCGACGGCGACGCGGTGGCAATTCCGTGCAGTCGACTTTTGCCGCAAGGCATTGCCATTGCCACCTGCCTTGTTCGATTCGTGTGTGGGTCCGCAGCCTTGGTTGCCCGTAACACCACACATTTACCAATACTACTGTCACATGGAACTACTATAGCTTCAGTGGCCGACAGCCGCCCTGCAGCAGTCGTTTCCACTGGCCAGCGTTCTTCAAACAAGCCCGCGTCTGCTTCGCCTGGTGATTTGTCAATTCTCGCGGCCACTCTCAGTCTCGACCTGACGCCAAACCAGACCAAATTATTGCTTGATCTTCTGTCCAAGCACCGGGCTTCGTTTGACGTGCATTCGCCTGGCCTCACACAGACCACTGCCACAGAGCATCGAATTCAAACAGATGGTTCGGCTGTGATTCGTCGCAGACCGTATCGTGTCTCCTCGTCTGAGCGGAAGATAATTGAAGATAATGTGGCCGATATGCTAAAGCGCGTCGCCCATCTAGAAGTTCATGGTCATCGCCCGTTGTGCTGGTCGAGAAAAAAGATGGCTCTGTGCATTTCTGCGTTGATTATCGGGCGCTTAATAAGATTACGCGAAAGGACGTATATCTTATGCCCCGCATAGACGACGCTTTAGACTGTTTACAGGGGGCTGAGTACTTCTCAAGCTTGGATCTTCGATCGGGGTACTGGCAAATCCCGATGCACGAAGCGGACAAAGAAAAGACGGCATTTATCACCCCAGATGGCCTTTATGAATTTAATGTGATGCCGTTCGGCCTTTGTAATGCCCCGGCTACATTCGAACGCATGATGGACACTGTGCTTCGTGGCCTCGAATGGAAAACGTGTCTATGTTATCTAGACGACGTGGTAATCTCTTCATCCACCTTTTCGCAGCATCTCGAGCGCCTTGATCAGGTGCTAACTTGCCTTTCTAATGCCGGCCTGCAAATGAATACTAAAAAGTGTCATTTCGCTAGTAAGAGCATCAAAGTGCTGGGACATGTAGTTTCCAAGGATGGAATACGCCCGGACCCGGATAAGACTGCTGCCGTTATCGTTTTTCCTCGGCCGCTACAACAGAAAGATTTGCGAAGCTTTCTTGGTCTCGCATCATACTTCCGGCGTTTCATTTGCGATTTTGCAACGCTCGCTTCCCCTCTGCACAAGCTTTTACGAGCCAACGTGCCCTTCGTCTAGACGAACGAGTGCCAGGAAGCTTTTCAAGCCCTCAAAGACGCCCTTACGACCGATCCCGTCCTGCGCCATTTTGACGAGACAGCACCCACTTTACTGCACACTGACGCCAGCGGCTGCGGCATTGGTTCTGTTCTCCTGCAGCAAGACGCTCATCATCGTGAAAGGGTGGTCGCGTACGCCAGTCGCGCCTTGGCACCAGCAGAGCAGAACTACAGTATCACCGAGCAAGAATGCCTCGCAGTTGTTTGGTCAATTCAGAAGTTTCGTCCCTACCTATACGGCCGTCATTTTATCATCGTCACAGACCACCATGCCCTCTGCTGGCTATCGACAATGAAGAATTTGTCTGGGCGCCTAGGCCGTTGGGTGCTGCGTCTGCAACAGTACGACTTCACCATCACGTACAAATCCGGCATAAAGCATCTGGATGCCGACGCACTGTCCCGGTGCCCCCTATCCTTCTCGTCGCAGCCGGCCGCGTTGCAAGTCTCCTCCGACTCCCGTCAGCCGTGTTTACCCATGGCCCCCCTCAACCACGCTTCCGTACCCGACTCTACTGAACTGCAAACGCTACAGCGCGCTGACTCTTATTGTCGCATTTTAATCGATCGCCTTGATGGATCCATCCAGCCACCCAATAGCCGCTTGCGACGTCAACTTCATCTATTTCGGATCATTAATGGAGTTCTCTGCCGCGCAAACCACCACCCTGCCGGCTATGAATGGGTTCCTGTTGTTCCCCGTCAACTCCGCCGACGCATACTCGAGGCGCTTCACGACGATGCCACTTCTGGACATCTCGGGTTTCAGAAGACGTATGATCGCATTCGCAGTCGATTTTTCTGGCCCGGCCTCTCTACCAGTGTCGCAAAATACGTGGCCTCTTGTGATTCGTGGCAGCACCGCAAGCGATCGACGTCACCCCCTGCCGGTTTGCTTCAACCAGTTCCATGCCCCTACGCTCCGTTTGAAGCCGTAGGCATAGACTTGTACGGGCCCCTACCTCCAACAACCGATGGTTTCCGCTGGATTGTGACAGCTGTGGATCATTTGACCCGCTACGCTGAGACCGCTCCCCTTAAATGTGGTAGTGCTCAAGAAGTCGCTGACTTTGTATTACGCAGTATCATCTTGCGACATGGCGCACCTCGGATCCTGCTGAGTGACCGTGGCAAGACATTTCTTTCCCACGTCCTTGCGGAAGTGCTTCGGGCTGCCGACACCGTCCATAAAACGACTTCTAGTTACCATCCCCAGACGAACGGGCTCACCGAGCGTTTCCACCGCACTCTGTCCGACATGATCTCGATGTACGTCAGCCCGGACCACCGCAACTGGGACATCATCCTACCTTTCGTGACGTTCGCATATAATTCAGCTGTCTAGCGCACCACCGGTTACTCGCCCTTCTTTCTTGTTTACGGCCGTCCTCCCTCTTTTGCTCTGGACACCGCCTTTTTCTCGGCTCCGATCCCCGCCATTTCGCCTTTTCACGATCAGTTCACCCAACGGATCGCTCACTGTCGACGTGTGGCCAGAGACCGCACCGAATCCAGCCAGCAAGAACGGAAGGCCCGGTACGACTCATCACACCGCTGCGTTCAATTCTCTAAAGGAGACGAAGTTCTTCTTTGGACCCCTGTTCGTACTCCAGGACTCTGCGAAAAGTTTCTTCACCGCTACCTGGGCCCCTACGTTATAATCGAACAGACCTCACCAGTTAATTATCGCGTGTCTCCAGTGGACACTTCACCGGACCGTCGGCGCCGTGGAACTGAAATAGTGCACGTTTCACGGTTAAAACCGTTCCCCCGTCGCCAGCTCTAACCCCGTACGGCCAGGCGGCCGCCTTCAGCAGCGGGGGGAAATGTGTGGGCATTGGGGGTGTACTGCTGAGATATTTATGCGTGGAAGCGACATGACATTGTTATATCCAGTGTGGAACACGGCGGGTCAATCCCTCTGTCCCTTCTACCCATCCAAACCCATCGCCACTGTCATCTGTGTATAACCATCATCATCCCCGGACAGTTCCGTCTTTCGGTGGCCTGTGCTCGGGAGCCTAATTAAAAGTGGTCCTTCAGCATCTCGGAGCTCTGTCTCTCAATATATATATATATATATATATATATATATATATATATATATATATATATATAGTATAAGTAAAGAGTCGGATACACAGCAAGAACAATAACAATGTTTACTTACGTAGCGGCAACGGGACTTGCCTTCATCAGAGTAAAGTTACATGATTTTGCTGCAAATCATGTAACTTTACTCTGATGAAGGCAAGTCCCGTTGCCGCTACGTAAGTAAACATTGTTTGTTATTGTTCTTGCTGTGTATCCGACTCTTTACTTATACTATTTCTGCGCGCTTTGTGAGTTTATCTTTTTCTAGATTTATATATATATATATATATATATATATATATATATATATATATATATATATATATATATATATATATATATATATATTTATGTATATGTACATATATAGATATTATAAGGGGGTATAGCTGGGGACCAGCAAGGCGCTTAGAAAGAGGCAGAAACCAGTGACGGGCAAGGCAGCGCAGACCGATGTCTCGGTGCGTTCTCTTAGAGCGAGCCACTCGCGATGCTGACCGTTCCTCTTCTTCTCTCGCCCAGAAACTTGCGCCTGCCTCATCATGCGGCACATAGCAGTCCTTCCTCCGCCACATACCCCGTCGGTTGCACAGGGGAGATTGGCACACACTAAACGCAAGGCATGTCGTCGTGTAGGGGACTACTATCTGCAGTACAATCAATATATATAAATACATATATATGTATATATATATATTTATATATATATATATGTTTATATATATATATTTAAATATATATATTTATGTATGTATATATATATATATATATATATATATATATATATATATATATATATATATATATATATATATATATATATATATATATATATATATATATATTGTGAGCTAAGTTTGTGTCTTGCTGCCTGCTAGAAGATATTTGTCCCCATCGGTAACAATCATCTTCAACAGTAGCTTGCGGCAACCACATCATCTGCTGTACATACTCATCATCCCCGGCACAACCTCTTCTTTGGCTAATCATCATCAGCAGGGACGCTGAGTCGCCATCTTAAGTCATCCCCTCCTGGTCTACTACAGCCCCTTCCGTTTCCAGCACGCCCATTTGAAGTGGTCGGTATTGACCTTTATGGTCCCTTGCCTGCGCCAGCGGCCGGTCATCGCTTGATAGTTACGGCCGTGGATCACCTGACTCGCTACGCTGATACCGCTCCACTTCCTTCAGCTAGCGCCACCGAGATCGCTCACAGCATCTTGCTACGTCATGGAGCGCCCCGCGTTTGGCTAAGCGATCCAGGCAAGACTTTTTTGTCTCAAATTCTCGCCGACTTGCTTCGAGCTTCCTACACCTGTCACAAGATGACGTCCAGCTATCATCCCCAAACAAACGGCCTTCCATCGAACTCTCTCCGATATGATCTCTATGTATATTCAACCTGATCCTCGCAACTGGGACGCCATCTTACCTCCCGTTACCTATGCTTACAATACCGCAATTCAGACCACAACCGGATACTCCGCATGCTACTTTGTATACGGCCGTCACCCTTCGCACAATCTGAATACCTGCTTCTTCGCCGCTCACGTGTCACCTTCTGCGACGCTTCCCGAACAATTTGTTGCTCGCGTTGAACACTGCCGCCAACTTGCCCGCATGCGCACTGAAGCGAGCCAACAGGATCGAAAGCAACGCTACGGCGCTGTGCATCGCTCTCCTCAATTCCGACCCGGCGACGAAGTCTTGGTGTGGTCGCCTGTTCGGGTGCCGGGCCTCTGCGGGAAGTTTTCGCACCGTTTCTTTGGTCCGTACAAGGTTCTCGAGGTGATCTCTCCTGTAAACTTGCGCTTCAGACCGGTTTGCCCAAGTTCCGAACGCCGCCATCGTGGCACCGAGATAGTTCACGTTTCCCGGCTCAAGGCCTTTAACCGCCGTGACGAACTCTGAAAGCGACCAGGCGGCCGCTTCTTTCAACGAGGGGGACAATAGTGTGAGCTGAGTTTGTGTCTTGCTGCCTTGTAGACGATGATTGTCCCCATCGGTAACAATCATCATCACCAGTAGCTTGCGGCTACCGCATCATCTGCTGTAAATACTGATCATCACCGGCACACCCTCTTCTTCGGCTAATCATCATCAGCAGGAAAGCTGAGTGGCCATCTTGGGTCTTCCCCGCCTACGCCTCGGAATAAAGGAGCTGCGAAAGCAACGTTCCCTTCTATTCACGGCCTCACAATATATATATATATATATATATATATATATATATATAGGAAACGTCTTCTGCAATGTCCTAAAATATATGCCCAACTCTGTCGTATTTTTGCGCTCTGGCGGCGCCAGTGCTACTTCAGATTATTCAGTGGCTAAGGCGTTGTGCTGCTGAACTCAACGAAGCGGTTTCAATTCCCGGCCGCGGGGCCGGCTCGCCTGTTACAGGCAAAAAGTTAAAACTCCCGCATGTTGGAGATTTCACCCAAGGTGAAAAGATCTCTATGTGGTCGAAATTACTCCGGGGCCCTCTTTTACGGCGCATTTCATCACCTGTGTGCGTAGCGTCGCCGCGTTAAACCTCCCATACAAACTTCAGTATCACCTCTATGCCATGCCAGTGGTACATGTTTCCCCGGGCAGTTGCGCTCTCTGCAGGAGTGTCTGCTCGACTATTAGTTTTAGATACGGATTCGCGGAAGCGCTTCCTGTTTTCCTGGACGAATATATCCCATGTGTTCAACGATTCCTCATTGTTTTTAAAACTCGTCAATGCTGTTTCGGTCAAGTAGAACCCAACGTTCGCGAGTGGGGCCGCAGCGTCCAGCTGTTACATTTTCTCACTCTTTTGTAATGCGTGAGCCATCCGTTCACGTCTTCTTTCACTTTTTATAAAATGTCGGTAGTTACCGTTGGTGCAGCAAGCTGCTCAGCGGGTTTGCCGAAAAGTTGCCTTCAGTCATGGTGGGAGTGGTTTCTGGTCTGTACGACAGGCCAGCTAGGCGACGGCTTCGACGAACATGCAGTGGCTCTGTTGTCTGCTTTGGATTACCCCAAACCACTTCACCAACCTTGTTACAGGGATGATCAGGCGCCGAATGGTCGAAGCATGGTTCATTCGCAGTCCTGGCTCCCGTTCGTCGGACAGCGCATAAAATGAGCTTTATTCCGTTCAAAAGCGCTTGTTGCTTCTATTAGTCGTCTGGAGTGATGGCCGGAAATAATTGTATATCAAGTCACGCATACCATCTATAGCAGTCCTCTGGTATACGTTGCTTCCGAGGGCGACACGGTTACTCACAAGTGGTTGGTCGAGGTGAGGCTAGCGGCGTCTGTCGCGAGAGAATAATACCCCTGTCACACGGGTACTTTCTATCGCGATTGAGTCGACCCGAGTCAAGCTCACTCTGGATCCGGCGCTGCTACACGGCCGTTTCAATCACGATCGAGCCAGATCCCGCTCGAACTCAATCCTGCATCCCCAAGCGCGATCGTGGTTTTCAAGTGCGACCGCGCGAAAAGAGTGCTAGTCCCGTCCCCGCTAATGCCACAGAAGTTGACAATTTCAACGAACGCCACAAATTGTGTCAAATAACTTTACCCAAATAACCGTGCGGAAAATTTATATTGCTCTGTATAACTAAAACCACACAAAGTTACCAGGCGCCGGCCGCGAAGTACCTTTTTAGCGCCGTCTGGCATACATGAGGGCAACCAGTGCAACTTCTCCATCGAGATTGAAATGTGCCATGTAGCAGCCGCTATGCGTCAAGTGCGCTCGAAAACTCAATAGCGCTTTGCTTCAATCCGGGTTGAAACTGCCGGTGTGAGAAGGGTATAAAAGATGAGTTCACCTTATCTTCACTCCGCAGTGCAGCCCGGAGTACATCAGGTGCCGAAGCCACTTCCTTCACCGTCGAAGCTACAAAGTTTTATAGCCCGCGTCAGTTTTCACTGTGCTTTACACAGCAGCTCGCCCCCACCTGCCGCAATGGAGCTTTTCGTTTCCTGTGTACACTCTTGCTCTCCGGCATGAACGTTCATTTGGCTGACCAATTTGGCATGTGCCAGGTATGATAACCGTTTGGGAGCTCCAAAGGCTCTTCGCCCAAAGACGTTTTCGGCACGTTTTTACACGCAGCTAAAATACTTTTTTCCAATGCTTCGACAAACATCTTTCAAGAACCGCCTACGCATAGCAATAAATACACAACACAGAACGTCCTCAACATACCCACAATGTACCATGCTGACACCTGCTTCCCTAGCCCCTCAAGAGCGGCGTTCAGGTGACTGCTGGGCTCCCGTGTAGCCCACCTCGCTCAATATTGCGCAAAAGAAAGGGAGCTGGAAGAAGGAATGCAATATATTGGAGCAACGGGGCGACGAACCTCGCTTTTACCACCAACTGCCCACACACGTTTGCAAGAATAAGATAGTAAGAAAGACAGAAACTTGATTGTTAAGACCATAGCCGTTTATAAGATTGCTAGCGGGCAGCTCTTCCTGAAGAAAGCGGGCCCCCAGGAGTACTTGCGGTGGCTACACATCTACACCATGACAGAACACCATTCACCTTTGTACATTATTATAACACGTCGTGGTTATTTTTAAATAGTTGAATATTCGAGATGTATTTTTTATTTATGAACATGAAATATTTTTATTTAAAGCAATTTATTTATTACTATTCTTGCAGGACAGAAACTTGGCCCTAATAGAGGGGCTGATAGAGTACATACTTTATACCACAAATAAAGAGATGGAGCTGAGGGAACAGGAAGATCATAGCTATGTAAATTACCGATGACCGATGTTTGGAATGTGACTCGGTTTCTTTCATTAAATTACCAGATTCAAAAACATTTGGGGGCAAACAATTGTCTTAGGACACTGTTCTCTGGAAAAAGTATAATTGTGCGCATGGGCTTAAGCAAAAAATGGCGGTAAAGAGTAAGCAAGGCTACTTCTCATTGTCTTTGCAGTTTATCGCAAAGCTCCCTATGTTGCCCTTCTGTTGATCCAAAAGCCGCATGGGTGTTTCGTACAAATGTCGTTTTAAGAATACTCCTTGTTTTATTTCATGTTTGACATTAACGTTAATTCGTTACAGCGACATAACATCACACTTTGATCTTTATTGTGAGAATAAGAAAACACAGTATTGGAACGTATCTCTCGCAGAAGTGTATATAGAGAAAACGTATGTGAAGTTTCGTACCATAAAAGCCAATGAACTTAAACCTCAATGGGAACACGACTACACCACGTATACTGTTCCTGTGCCAGGATACTACAGCGTCGCAGTTCGCTTCGTAGAGGGCGACCATCTTCAGGTAAGTGTCTAATGAAGCATGTTTTTCTGGTTCCTCTGGCACCGGCAGATATATAGTACACGCAAAGTCAAAAAGTTCGGAATGCAAGTTCTCTATGTTATGCTGACTCTTCCGATAATGTATACTGCAAACAGGAAAATGAAAACCAAAATACGGTGAAATGTTTCACCACAGGGCCTTTTCTGGGGCGACTCAGGTTTCTGGCACCACCAATTGCGAAATTTGTATGACTGTGCGCGTGCTACCCTGTGAACAATAACATATGCAAGTGTTATCTGCGAACGTGCTCGTTTTGTTATCCTCGCTCCTCCAAACCGTTTTGTGCAGCCGACCAAAATCGGCAGCATGAACGAAGCCGGGACTGTAGTAATTAGCATAGCTAGCATCGACGTAGTTACCTTTGTTCACTACTGAGAGAAGCTGAATTGCCGTGAGTAGACGTGTCAACGAGGAACAGCAAAAACAAACTTCCTGTAACTTTTTGGCACAATCATCGCCAGGTGTGAGATAATGACTCCCGATTTGCGTTTCAGAATGGTGTTATTTGTGTCTGGCCTTGACAATAAAAATTTCAAATGTACGCCGAAACGTACGTCCTATGTTGGTATACACGACAACAGGGCCACCGAACAAAAAGCCGCCTGTACAAGTATGTCACCCTTGCACAGCACACGCAAATTTATTTTAATAATAATAATCATTGCTTATTATCAAGGAGTACATACAGAAGCAAAATGGGCCCGCGAAAGCCTACAGGTGGGCTTGTGCAGCATCGCCCGGCAGCAACGGCATTCACTTCTAAAAAAAACACTCACTGATAGTGGTAACCGAGCAGGAAGGTAAAAAAGACAAGCAAACAGAAAAAAAGAAAAATAGAAGAAGAAAAAAAAGAACAAGAATGGAGACGAAATATTAAAGGGAGGAAAGAAAAAAGGAAAGCAAGCAACAACCGAGAAACTGAAGAGACGAAGACAAACGGACAAACAAAGATGCAATAAATCAACATGGGTTTCAGCTACATGGGTGGCATTTTCCTCATCACAATAAAACAATTAGAGAACAAAGAAATAGCTACCAATCACGGCTTGCACATACATACTTCCGCATATTTCCAATGCCAGCATAGCAGCACGCAAGTGTTTCCGTGTTTTTGAAGAGAATAATTCGTCAGGCAGTTTGGCGAAGGTAGCAGGAACATAATATCGCCGCGCCGCCATACCGTAATGGGTACGGACCCTTGACGTCATTTATCGAAATATGTACCGCTGAAGTATAGGTTTAACATTCGAAGCTGGGTAATCCGTACACCAGAATTATTTCAGCGCAACGCTTTGCTTAATGTATCGAATGAAGGTAAACCACTTGCTTTAAATACACTGTCCGAATAAGGCACACGTGACTTATAATGAACGCTCTTGGAGCACTATAACTCAAAGTTTGAGCTAGTATTTTTCGAACAGAGAAAGGCAGAAACACTTTTAAGTTTCGAAGCATACAGGCAGTATTTCTAAGTAGGGGTGTGCGAATATCGAAATTTTCGAATACGAATCGTTTACGAATATCCATCTTCGAATATCGAATCGAATATCGAATAATTATGAAGGAATGCGGGTTTCGAAATCCACTTTTATTTTTTTGAATTTTGATGAAAATTAGCACAGCACCTGGAAATCCTGTGATAACCCCATAAATATTTCAAAGTATTATTTTGAAGACTTTTTATTCATAAAATTTTCTTTCTGTCCCCCTTGCACCGAGCTTAAGCGGCCAATAAAACATGATAGAAAACTTGTTCAAAGTGCTTTGCATTCCCAAATGAATCGACGGGGGCGTGACAGTCTTACGTTGCGCAAGAAAGCGATATGGCTCGCCCGCATCGCGGCGCTCGTATACTGCCGCATGTCATACTTTGTTTATCCCTGACATGGCCCACCAAGTCGCTCCGAAGATTAAATCTAAAGTCACAGGCAATAATTACAACTACTGGCGTTCAATCGTACCAGGTTCTGCACCCAGGCGATGATCCAACGCGCAGAGGCTACGCCGTGTGCGCCGAAGCTTTTGACTCGTCGGCCATTTCATTTCCAACGCTAGCGAGCCTGCTGCCAAGTTTTGCAATAAGTAATCGTGTAAGCATCTCAAATACGCCCAAACATTCACTGCGCCAACCGCTATCACAAGCGCGCACATCGCGTTTCACCCTCCAGCGTAAAGTCGCGAGCACCAAGAAGCGTTCGATGATCTCGGCCTTTCGAGCCACGCAATTTCTCGTGATACGGCTTGTGATCTCAGGAATAGCCATCGCTATAATGCCCGTGTTGAATACCATAGCAGATAAAATGATGGAACAGAAACATGGACGAGCGAGGGAGTGCAAATTAACTCATAGACACGCACTAAACAGTTCAGGCGGCCGCCATCTTTCATTGCCGCAGCGACGCCGAAGCAGGAGGGCCGTTTCAACGCGCGCCGACCGGAAGGCCAACCACGCTTCAGAATCTATTTCTGGTTTCGTTTATGCGCATTTATTTTTCTGCCATTCGTGCATTTGTGAAATGAACGAAGATAAAAGAGACGGTAAGGACCGGAAAGAGCATCGCTAGGCTGATCCAACGGTACCAAAATGGCCACGGCCGGTGGCCCCGTTGCAGATATACAGCGCTTCGAAAATTGCCGTTTTTCGCCCATTTCCTTTGACATTTTGTCACCGCGGCTTGCCGAAGTATTCTTCGTACCACTTTGCGACGGTTTTCGGCTGACAAACTTTGCAAGCACACAAGATAGAAAACATAAAAGCCAAATATGTCACTTTAAAGAAAACGATGTTGCGGTCCGTTTTCTGAAGTTGAAAGACACCCTTCAACTCACCCTTCTTCAAACTAATCAATCCAAATATTCGATAATAGCCGATTATTCAAACCTGTTCCAATATTCGAAATATTTTGAATACATAGTTTTCGAAGCGAATACGTGCACAACATATTTAATATTCGAGTAATATTCGAAATTTTCGAAAATTCGCACACCCCTAGTTCTAAGCTTTTTAAATACGTGAGTTGTGTGTGTGTTCCTCAAAAGATCCCCATCAAAATGTACACCTAGGTATTTAACCGACTCGACAAAGGAAATAAGGGCAGAGGAAAAAGATGCATAATTTGATAAGTGTATTGTAATGAAGCCGTCGTTCGGCACTGTTTTCTGTCGATTTCGGAAACAAACTAGCCCACTTTTTACAGGGTTGGTTGGTACTAAATTAGCTTCGAAGCATTCCGCTACCTTTTATGCATCGTCGTGAAAATTTGAGAAAGCGAGAGAATAACCAGAGTTGCCAGATACCAGCAGGGTGTCATCAACGTATTGATAAATTTTCGAAGTTTTAACTACAGTAGCTAAGTCATTAACATACAAATATAAAAAGAACAGGTGACAAGGTACACCTTTCGGGACACCCCTCTTAAAGCAGTAGTGACACTAAATTTCTTGCTTTCACTTTTTATGCTGTTAAGAATACCTATTGGCCCAGTAATTACGAAACTCGAACCGAAAGCCGCCAGCCGCACACATAGAAATAATTATAGCACATTTATTGCAACCAGTTTCAAATTCGGTCGCCGCGCGGGAAAATGGCCGTGCAAAGGCCAGCCTGCAGGCGTGCCAGTCTTACGTCACGGTCTCACCCGTAACATCAGGGACGTTCGCCGCATCGTCTGCTACGATTGCGCATGGTCCGCACTGGCCCCCGCAGTCAAGATGTCGTCTGAGTTGTCAGACTCGGATAAGTCGCTGCCACCCGACAGACAGACAGACAGACAGACAGACAGACAGACAGAACAACTTAATTTGGCTAGGCGATTAGGCAGGCGATGTCTTCGCCGTCGTCTGTTTTTAATATCACTGCGGCTCGAACTGGCGCAGGCCATGATAGCAACAGGTTGTCGTCACTCTTCTAATCACTCTGATCGCGAAAAAGAAGTTCCACATGCGAGAAAGTAGATGTTAGTGCGGTGAAAAAATGTGCTACGGGTTCGTATCAGCGCTGAATTTAAAAGCGGCGTTCAGATATTTGCCGCGATGGTAAGCCTACGCTGACCGGCCGTGGAGCTTCTGCGCTCCAACGCAGCACTGCCGGCACCGTGGTGCGGCGAGCGGCCGAAAGATGGCTCCACCTGCGCGCTAGAATCAAAACAGGCCATGGCAGATATCTTCGTCACCGATCGCTGAAACCGCAATTATCGCCAAAATAAACCTCCACATGCAAAAAAGGGGATGATAGTGTGGTGAAAAGTTTAAGGGGTGGTCTTTCGCAGTTGTACAGACAGCGGCGAATAAATATTTGCCACGATACTAAGCCGAAAGTTCCAAACACCCAAGCTGACCCGAGCAACGCCGAGCAAGCTGGCTTGGGCGACAGTTCTTGCGGCCTCCGCCGCGCACGAACTCAGTCCACGTTTAGCGCTGCCCGTCGTCGCGTGGAAAATAATGCATCTTGGCGTCGTCATCCATCAGCTCGGACAGGCTTCCACTGAGCAGTACTTCGCCTTCCGCGAGCTTGCCAAGCACAATTTGGGCGAGCTCGGCGACGCGCAACGCCACCGCGGTGCGCGTCGCGCGATGCCGGCACCACGCAGTTTTTGGCACCAGTGCAAGGGAACACCATGCGCCGGGCACGAACTGAAGAGCAATGACGTCGAACACGCAAAGTGGGAAAAGTTTACCAGCATTGCTCACACAGGTACAGGCGGCCACAGAATAAACCGGACCGAGCGAGCGGTGCGCGAAAACTATCGGTGCGACACCTTCCGGCCCAGAGCCTGCTGTCGAGATAGCGGAGTGCGCATGCGTGTCCCTCCCTATAGTTTGTGCATGTCGGTTTTCTTGATTGCGGCTGCAGCATTTCGTTTCTCTCGAATGCGACGCGCGGCGGCGCCTTGACAGGCGCGCCTACCGAGCGGCGTGATGCTTGGCAGCTGCCGGCAGCGTGCGCCATGCGCTGATGCCGCGTAACTGTGCGTTTGTTTGTTCGGCGCTCTTTTTATCATTTTATTGACTGGAATGCAAACTGGCCTCGAAGAAAGACTACGACAAAGATTCCCACGTGACTGAACCAGTGGTAGTCGTTATGCGACGAACACACAGTTGATAGCAAGAACTGAAAACAGCGATGGTTTATTCGCTTCGGAACAAAAAAAAAACCAGCGGTGATTTTCCGAGTGGTTCCCCTGATTAATTGTGTGTGAATTTTCCGTCGTTTTCGATAACTTCGCGAATGCGTCGGGTGAGAGACTTATAAAGCGACTTTATGATTTCGGGACGGGAGCGCAGGCGTCCCCATTCATCTTCCACTGCCTGCCACAACTCGTCCGCCGTGCTACCGCAGTCATTTCGTTTAGCGAGATTCATCTTTATAAGCCCCCACACATTTCCTATCGGATTTAGGTCTTCCCCGCACGGAGGCCACCGCAGCTGTAGCACGGCGTGGTCCTCAAGCAGTGAGGTCACAACTCGTGCTGTGTGGACAGGGCTTCGGTCCTGTTGCAGGATGAAGCACCCGTCCAAGAACGGGCCGTCCAGGACGTAGGGGAGCAGACTTGTGGTAATGATGTCACAGTACTGGGAAGCATTGAATGGCCCAGAAATTCTGACGAGGGGTCCCAGGCCGTCCGCACTCATTGCGCCCCATACGCTGACGGAGCACCACCCACTGGAAAGGACGCTTTGGGTGTAGCTTGGCGGGCATCTGAAAAATGAATAAAGCGAATCCGTATTCTAAATACAGAAATACATTCAAGAAGGATATCTCCGAGGAAAGATATCCCCGAAGATATTCGGAGGGTGCACTAGCTAAATCAATGAAACGACACTCGCCGTGTTTGATAGTTTATATCGATTGAAATTAAAGGCACACTTTTTTATCGGGAGGCTGAACCCCCACTGCCACGTAGGCGAACAGTATCCTGTATAAAACTGTGCTTCAATTTCATCCACTTTCTATTTCGGGAATTAAAAAATGCCTCGTTAGCTGATGCGGGTCACCTGAAGTGTTTCGTAAAAAAACAGCGACAAGAAACGCTTCACAAACGGTGCTTATAAAACTACGATTAAAACGTTTCAAATGAACCCAGCTGAATAAAATTTACAGGGACATTGTATATCGGTTGCTCCGAAATATAGGTATTAACAGGCAGTTATGAATTGCTAGCCTTACCAATTACGCTTAGCGTTGCATTCGGGACCCCCCAAGGAATGCTCAGCAATTGTCACATTAAACCGTGCTCCCAATTTGACCTCTTGCGCTATAGTGGTTTATGTACCGTCTAGAATGCACATTACCAGCTACGTTTCACAGTTCAGTTTCGTACCTGCAGCTCATGGGACGCCAAACACGCCGCTGTTGATCCCAGCGAGTTGAGAAAGTCGATTCGTCTGTGAATATAACTTCCTTCCACTCATTCGTTGTCCACTGCTCCACCACCCGGGCGAACTCCAGCCTTTTCAGCCTCTGGCGGTCCGTCAGGTGCGGTTTCTGCGCTGCCACGCAACTCCCGAGTCCCGCCTCCTTCAGTCGTCTTCGAATGGTCTCGCAAGAGACATTCAATGACAGCTCCTGTCGAATTTCTTTTGCAGATAGGAAAGGATCTGCCACAGCGGCTGCGACAATCAGTAGTTCCTGCTCCTCACTGGTGACTTTAGGCAACCCGCTGCGCTCTCCGTCAATGAGTCTGCCCTGATAATCGCGGTAAGCTTGAATAATGCGGCTTACAGAAGTCCTAGACCTCCCGGTGAGGCGGCAAATTTCCCGCTGAGTAGTCCCTTCGATGAAAAGTCGCACGATGTGCCTCCGTTGCTCGATGGGGACGCAGGACGCCATTCTTCACGAATCTGGCTATGCAGGGCGAGTTACTTGCTTTATGCGCTTCATAGCTATCACTGTCCAATGGGTCACATGGTAGGAAACGCCTCATTTCTTTTCAATGGCAATTGACTCACAACGCACAATTGTGTATTTAACTCTATTCTTCCGAAGCGAATAAACCATCGCAGTTTTCAGTTCTTGCTATCAACTGTGTGTTGGTCGCATAACGACCAGCACTAGTTCAGTCACGTGGGAATCTTTATCGTAGCCTTTCTTCAACGCCAATTTGCGTTCCAGTCAATAAAGTGATAAAAAGAGCGCCGAACAAATCTTCTCAGATGAACGCACAGTTACGCGGCATCAGCGCATGGCTCACGCTGCCGGCTGCTGCCAAGCATCACGCAGCTCGGTAGGCGCGCCTGTGAAGGCGCCGCCGCGCGTCGCATTCGAGAGAAACGAAGTGCTGCAGCCGCAATCAAAAAACCGACATGCACAAACTATAGGGAGGGACACGCCTGCGCCCTCCACTATCTCGACAGCAGCCGCTGTGCCGGAAGGTGTCGCGCCGACAGTTTTCGCGCACCGCTCGCTTGGTCCGGTTCATTCTGTGGCCGCCTGTACACCCACGTCTCCTGCCAAAACGAACACGACGGACAACAGCAGTGCAGGATGTCATTGATAAGCCTCAGCTTTCCGTCTACGGCATTCGAGCGGGGTCGCTTGCCGCAGGGTGACCGATTGCTCTAGAGCCCGAGAAACACCGTGCCACTCGGATGAGACGGTTCCAATGCGCTTTGGGTTTTTTTTTTTGTCCTGACGTGCTTGCGAAAACGGGTGCATTTTTTATCGTCGTAATGTGCAAGCAGCCCTAAACTGCTGTGAAATGCATTGATCCAAATGATGAGAAGCTTGCAATTTCAGTAGAAATGTAGTTCCTGAGCACCGCTTTTTTTTCGCTCGCGATATTGCCGCTGTTTACAAGGAATCAACCAACACCAACGTTTGAAACTTACAGTTATTTTTAAGAAGAAAGTGTTATCGGGTGACTAGAACGAGCACGTGCGGGTACGAATAACAATGCACCACAAAAAGCAATTTTTTGAGATACGTTGGCACCGCGGTTACATTGGTCTTCACTTGCTTCGGTCAAACACTCACAAATGTAATCTGCACGTGTATTTAGGCTCGTTATGATAAGAAATATAGAATAAAAGAACGGCGCAATTGAACAAATCTGCAGCCACGTATATCACTTTGAAGCATTGAAATCCACGTAGCACCCTCAAGCAATGATTTTTATATTAGAGGCCACATTAGGTGCGGGCGTTTACGGTGCTGTCTGACAGATGCAGTTCCCCCTCCCCTCCCTTTTAATAGCTTAAAAAACAGAGATAGCGTGAGAACATACCTTACACAGCCTCATATAGCCATCCTCCGGTACTGACAGTTGCGGAACCGCTGCAAAAAGAAACGAGCGTCGCCGGGTTGGTTGATGGTTCCCTTGTTGAAAACGTACATATTCCAGTATAGTTATTCCTTTTGCAGCTTTAGACTAGCTATACAATTCGCGTAAAACAAATAAATACCAGCACCGCAGCCCCCTCCATGCGCAGCCCTGATTTCTCTTCCGCCGCAGTGGCAGCCCCCTTGCACCCCTGCCATATCGTTTCTCCACGGTGCCACAAGAGGGCGCCACAACGCGATGAAAAAGGTGGATTACGGTAACAGAGTGGAAACCAAGAGATGGGTTTAGAAGAAGGGAAGGCCTTTAACACGACGGATGGATGAAATAAAGAAATTTGGGAGTAAACTGTGGACTGGAGCACATGGAGGTAAATGGGAAGGGCCTTCATCCTGCAGTGGACTTGAGTAGGCTGATTACGATGATTACTCGCGTGGCCCAAGTGTTACTAAATTAATACCAAAGCCGATCTTCTCAATTCAGAATTCAAATTGAAAGTCGCTAGACTACTCCTTCACCAGAAATTCTTTCACTGATTGGGTGACGTATCTGTTATTATGCCCGCGCACCCCATGTGCTTCCGCAGTATTTACCAAAACACAGTTTATCTTGCGCACACCTTGGCTCATTTTAGCCGCGCAGCTGTTTAAGCTGAATGAACAGCCATGCCGGGCGTTGTTCGAAAATTGTTGAAGCAAAACGGACAGAAGGAGGGTGCTCGGTCAAGAAGTGGGAGAAGTGGCGAGGACGCAGTGACGGTGGCATTCTGTGGACATTTTATGTGCATGGCTGATTGCATATGACCAGCGTCCAAATAAAATCGCACAATTAGCGTCGCACATGTTCCATTGTGAAGACATTTCCGCCATTATGAATGTTTGAGAGCTGTGTTTTCGAAAATATCTGTCTCGTGTGCCGCACGCGTAACCACACTAACAACACTTGGCGGCGGGGTGCCGCTGTCATACGCTGTAGATCTCATCTTTCGGCATCATCATCAAACCATTATGTGTTACCACCATCGTCGGACCGGCGAAAGAAGACAACGCTCGGGTTCGGGCACGACAAGCACACAGAGGCTGCTGACACCCCTTAACTAATTCCTGGCAATATTTTTTAACATGCAGATGCCTCGACCACTCGCATCTATCGCCTTATGGGTGCCAATATACAGCTCCTGCAGCATAAGACTGCACTCGCTTATTCGCAGGCCTCTAAGAGCAGAATTTTGTTATGATTTGATATGATGGGTTGGTATATTTCACTCCATTAGCTTTCGGAACGTACCCTCCCCTGTCACCTCCCTCTTTCAGTGGCTTCTCGGGGAATACGTTTCAAGCCGTTATTGTCTAATTGTGTGAGTAAAATTCGTCTGCAGCTGCAATTTTCATGTATTATCAGGCGGTACCTTTACTGGCTAATTATTAAAACATTAATTTTTCTCTGAAATCCTAATGGTCAGCGTAGGCGTTGGTAGGGCAAAACAACGCAACTAATTTTAGAAAATTTGTGCACTTGACCTACAACAACGGAAAGTAATTTGTTCTCCCAGCATCCAAGCATGGTGATCAGAAAATGGCAAAAGCACACTTTGCCCTGTTCACTGCATTCTAGAAGTTATTTGGGAAAACCGAGCCTTGGCCATTACCTACACTGTCGCAGGATTGTCTGTGCCAGAGAGGCACACACACAACGTTTGTCTCTTTTCTAATCGCGGTTCCTTCACAAATTGTAGGCTTATTAGGCTTAAGTGTAAAGCACGAACCATTTTTCACCTACATGAAATTACCACTCAAGAGACAAGACCTGAAATTGTGTTAAAAATCTTTTGGCACTAAAAGTAATAGCACTGAAAAAGCACATTTCCTTACGCTTTCACAGATTTTTTTCGGTGACAATAAAATCAACAGCTTATATCAAGGAGCATATAAGGGTAAGTATTAAAACCTGCTTTTTTGTGCCTTATAACTGATGGTGAGCTACAAGATATAGGCATGTAGAACCAGTTACCCTATCCGAAAGATTACTAGCCGCCCTTCTGGCAATTCACACGTGGCGCACCCGCTGCTCACCGGCTGTTTATCAGTGGTGGGAGATAGAGACAGAGAGAGAGGGGAAAGTGTCTTTACTAACCTCTGGCGATGTTAGCCGGGCTACAATGCCTAACTTTGCGTGCCAGATGTTTACGTGATGAAGATGATGTGGATGATATTGAAGATGCGGATGCGCACCGATGCGTTTTGGTATTCACAGAGACTGATCTAGCGCTGCCTGCTGTAAGTACGCCATCTGAGTGTTTTAGATCGTAAAACACGTTTGGAACATGCCCACGTGTCTCAAACGTCCTTTCATATAATGTACGCAGAAAGAGTTAGTCCAAAAGGCACTGATTGTACACTATATAGAGCACATTTACAGAGCAGGTTCTGCTGGATTACTAGCACATCGCATTGCGTGCAGAGAGGCGATGTTGTCCGTTTAAACCTAAAAACGTATTTACGCTTGTATGAGACATTCAACCATACCCACATATGTGGCATTCAAACGCAGGCTTTTGCCGACTTAGAGTGCCCAGGTGGCACTTCTTGCAGTTTTAATGAATAAAATATATCAGCGCGTATTGATGTGATACGTCAGCCCACGTTGAACGCTGCATGTTTGATGCCTCTCTAGATGCAGGGGAGAGGCATCTCTCCTGGTATGGATATTCGGAATGGTATGGATTCTTGCGGTGCCCAATGGTCATGCGCAAACGATGCAGCATCTTCAGCCTTGACATTGCCAGTTATCCTACAATGCGCAAGAACCCACTGTACTACTGTGCGAAGCTGCTCGTATTGCGTTTGGAGATGTAGAGCGTGTATGTCAAACATGAGCTGGTCTTTTGTGAATGACGCTAGTTATTGAAATTCTGCCCCTGAGTCGGTGAAGATAGCTAACTCTCTTGCGGTCTGTGTGACAATGTGAGCGAACGCCACCAGCCGAGCTGCAAGTTCTATAGCCGTATTAGACGTTCTGGGGTGGAAAACGACACTGGCGGTGGTTCGTGATGATCGTATCTGAGCCCGAATAGTATATGATGGGGATAACACTAACTCATCATTGCAGAAATGAGTGTACTCTTCCTATTTTTGTGAAATATAGCCCAGAGCGAAGAACTTCAGGGTGCATGGGAACCGGACCGTGCTCGTTTGTTGTTATGCCGGGCACGTCGTGGTCTATAGTATAAACAGGAACATCCTGGGTGGGTGCTCAGGAGGAGCAGGCTGTTGATAGAGCTGCGGTACAATACATCCACCTATTTGGCCCAGCTTGTCGCTAAAGGACGGCAACGCTGTCTTGCCACAATCGAGAGACACGCTCTAAGCAATTACTGAATGCCTAGAGCGAGTGGCAAGAGCAACTTCCATTATATAGATGTTTTGATGGTTGAGGCTGTCTTTAGAATGAAAACGCGGTCCCGCAAGATTTGTGCTTGCATGCCCTGTAGCGGTTTCGAACTTCCTTTCCATAGAGGGACGAAAGCAGGGGTGCTGTAGCGCAGGTCAACGTAAACAGCTTCATACAGCCGGAAAAGAGAGTTCATTGAACTGCCGGTGTTGATATAGGGCATGCGGAATATGCCTGTGAATAAAGTAATCTTGTCCTTGGGGTGGCTGGCTTTAGGCAAGCAACTTAGATTACTACCAAAGCTACCCGAAACATCTTGTAAGTCTGGACGCATGAAATTGCGGCATCCCGCTTTAAGGCTGTAGAGCATAAGGTCACGCTTCATCAAAGCGATCGCACCACATTTCTTCAATGAGATTTCTGAACTTTCTGCTACCTGAAATGCCACAATGGAGTCACTTGCCCGCTACAGTCTTCACGATAACACTCCGTTCATACGGCCAGGATGCCATATGCAAATGTTTCAGCAAAGAGAGAGATTTTTACCGACTGGGGCGCGAATTTCTTCATGCCTATTATGTCTATGTTCAAGGATGTAGGGCTCAGCACCCCATCATGAGCGACACCTCGATTCACCTTGAGTAGCGATGAGTCGCCGCTGCCTGTAGACATGCAAACATACCTATTAGTGCACCTAAAGCCGATAGACTTCATCGCTGAGGGGATGACTTATACCTCCACGCAGTAGTACGCTGACTTTATCTCAGGAACACGGCACAATATTGCTGCGCCGACAATTAGCTTGTGTATTTCTATTCGCTAAGGCGACGACATTGTTCAAGCTGCTATGACCCTTCCGAAAGCTGGACATCTGTGCGGTATATATTTGGGATAGTGAAATCCCAGTCCTTCAGTTTCCCACCAGTTTTTTTTTTAGTGAAACTGATGACGAACAGTGAAACTCAGAATACTCCGGATCGCTTCAAGTCGGTAGGACTCAATAACGGTAGCAACATTACCAAACGTTATACATAGGAAAACGCGAGAGTGTTTCCACCTTGGCTCTGGACAGCCAGTTTCCTCCAAACAATTGTAGGCATGCAGAATACAATTTTTCCCTTTTCAGCTAGATGTGAGAGTGTTGTGTAGGTATGTTATCCGGTATCGGACAACTCGATTTCATGATAGAAATTGCTGAAGGGAGCAACTCTGCTTATGAGGAAGGCCCAGCCATTGGGATAACCGGTTCTGAGAATATTTTGGTTGAGGGAGAGCATGGCTGAAAAAGAGCTGCTGCCGCTGCAGTAAGTTTCATGCCCCAAGCTGTCAGATACGTGGATGTCACTGGTGTTCTTCCTCTTTGAGATGGATTTGGAGAAGTACAGGGGAGTTTGGAGGGCCAAACTTCTGAGAATGTGCTATATTCATTAGAGCGGCTTCTGGGAGTCCAGCTTGGGGCACTAAAATTCCAACTCACTCTTGGAGGGAATTGGTCATAGGCCCCTTAATTTCCTTCTCCGCTCACCTTGAAGCTCGGATATCTCCAGGCGATTGTGTCCGGCGTGCTCTTTCTTCTCTTCGTCTAACTGCGGAAAGCCTATCATGCTCTGGGCCGGAAGGGGCGTATGTATGCGGAAGCTTCAGGAGCTTTGATCTCAGCTTTAGATTTGTTTACACGGTGTTCACAAAGGTTTTATACAAGTTCAGCGAGCACACGCTTCATCCATCCCATTTTTAATGCCTCCCAGTCAAAGGAGGGAATTATAAGTTGAGCACGGGAACCCGGGATGCCATCCACAGCAATGTAAGTCGGAAAATGGTTGCTGTCATGCAGCAAATGCCCAATGCCCAGCTCGTCTTAGGCAGAAGTTAGGACAAAACTAAAGTGACACCAAAGGCGCTGATATCTTTTCCTTGCAGACGTTTGGCTCCCAAGAGTTGACAACGCGCATACCATGCTTGTGATTGATGTCCAGAAGGTGTCTTCCTTTAGTTGTCGTTTTTCTGCTGCCTCCGAGGTGATAAAGAGCATGTAAGTCGGCGTACGAGATGTGCGGGGCTGGTGTAGTACCAACGATGCCTTATAAGCAATTAATTGCAATGATACACCAGGTGAAATATAAGTGGCGATGTTTGTGAAGAGCAACCAACCACCGCGAACTGTCGCTGCCATGCCATGGCGGAAGACTATGCTGTTTTACTACATACGGGGCCCTCGAACACCGGATGGGTTAACATGGGATGACCAAAAGAACCCATTGAAAATTTCAGAGCGGGCATGGTACGATTCTATGTAGTCCCACTACGGTTCACAAGGGAAACAAGTTTAAACGGAATTTGAACTCCTCGATGGGACTTGCCGGGCAAGTTTGACACCTACCGCGTAATTATCTTACTGATTGAGGGAAACAAAACTATCCTGCCGGCGGCGACTTCGGCGCTGGTTGAAAATCCCATTTGCCTTAAAATAAAACCTAGGACTTTCATGCCCCAGATTGTACCTGGCGCACCACGGCGGATGACTAAAGGTGCCGAATGCTTTAATAATATCGCGGGAGCATCGGTCGGCAGGTGGACTAGCGACTTTTTATTATAGAAAGCGGCGAAACAAGCGAGAACAGATCTCACAGTTCACGTGCGCAGTGGGGTGCCACCAGTGCCACAATTGTCTCCTACGGTCTTTCCACAAGCGCGACACAACTTCTTTCCGCTTGTAATCAGCCTCATATCTTCATTGCTGGGTGGTGGCAATGTTCCTTGTGCGGCCAGTTCACGGAAACTATGCTGTGCATGTGAACTGTTCGCCCCTTTCTACCCTGATAAGGCGCTGGTCCACCTCCAGACGATGCTCCCGGGACAATATAAAAATGTCCGGTGGCCGTACCAAGTAATCAGCCTCCAGAAAGCACAAAAAGTTGTTTGTTGTCAAACTTTATCGATATTACAACCATTTACTGGCATTTCTTGGCGTCTCTGCAAGACCTAGTGCTTCAAAAAGCCCCCAAGTGGGACTAACTAAAATTCTTGCACGCCTAAGAATCCCTGGTTATTCATTGAACCCGAAAGTATAAGCATTCAGTCGTTCAACAAAGAGCATTGTATGCTACGTACCGCCAAGCCCAACAACGGCTGTTGATGGAAATGGCTCTGAAAGCATAGCCACATTCACCACTCCAGTGAAAATTGTTGTCACATGTTTCGGGCAAAGAAAGTGGTTGATTCCATGAACGTCGAGAAAGTGGGGCCAGCAAAGCCCATGTTGGGTTATAAATTGAAGTTTGAGTTTGTTTCGCCTATGATACGATATATTTTTTAGACTTTAGCAGAAGCACTCAAAGGAGCTTGTATGCGGACGGGGCGGCCCACTGATCACACGAACATCAATCACGCAAGCAGCTTATCACAATGTACAGAAAGCAACTGGCAGTGCAATTGAATAACCAAACTTTGCATGGACTATGCGCACAAAAATGAGAGGAGTATAGCACATACATAACCAAGTAAAACACATACATATATAAACATAAAGAAAAGTGGATAACCGTTATGCCATGATTTTTATGGTTATCAGGCGAGAAGAGGTCACACAGAAAAAGAACAGGCAATTATGTACACAACAGTGGAAATAACATTACAGAGTGACAATACACACTACTCTACGTTTGATTGCACCCAAACATTTTTACGTTTTTTTTTCAGTTTGCCAGCTGAAGCAACGGTAGAATGTGTAAGAAATTACTTCATTATTAAACTTACAAGGTGCATAGAAGGCTCATTTTCTTTTAGCATACCCTCTGTACACTCTAGCTCTGATAAAAGGTTTTATATAACGGAGGTCCCATGCTTTCTTGTTCTTTATTTTGTATTTATCTAAAAACTGTGTTATATGGGCAGTGTAGCCATGAGACGTTTTTGCACTGTAATCATGGAGTGACTACAAAGTATATCTCCAATGGCTGTACTACTGCATGTTATTCCATAAACAACGTTTCTTGCTGTGTTACGAACAATGGTATTTAAATTTTTAATTCTCTTTTTGAAGCCCACCCATAAATAGTTTTCCCGTTCCTCAATATCAATTCACCCAAAATTTCTACACCACTTTCCCTAGACGAACATCACAAACCATTCATAATGTATAAAAAACGCAAAAAAACTGCTGTCAGTTTTGCGCAACATGCTCAATATGATGGATAAAGGAAAATGTGTCTTCGAAGAAAACACCTAAATATTTTACATTGGTGAGGTAATTGAAGAATTGGCATGTACAATTCCTGCAAGGATATCCATGAAGAAACAGTTCAAACGAAGAACCAATTTTTCTGCGCGGGCTGTGAAAACAAGTAAATCGCGTTTTGTCGTGATTTGTAAAAATATAGTCTCTGTGAAACCCTGTAAATAGTGTAGAGATGTCAATTTTGAATCATTTGATTCCATCTATGTAAGTGTCATTAACCAAAAAAGTGCCGCACCATTTGCATACTGGAATATTTTAGAATGTAAGGATAACTGAGCCAAATCGTTTATGTAAAAATTAAACAATGAAGGTCCTAAAATTGACCCTTCTGGAACAGCAAATATCAATGGTAACAAGTCAATATTAGTGTCATTACGTTACATTCTGATATCGTTCGTGGAAGTAGCTTAAAATGGTTCTGCATAAACTCCGCGAAATCCTAAATCAGATAACTTATTTATTACCACAGTTTGGTTCATTGTATCGAACTGTTTTTGTAAATCTAGAAAGAGGGCGACTTCAATTTTATTATTGTAGATTTTCTCATTTACATAATCCGAAAGGTCTTCAAGTAGTGTGGTTGAACCTTCAGAAACCTGTATTAAATATTTGATTGAAGCTTGTACTTTCCCTAAATGAAGTCGTCTATTTATAAAGAATTTCTTTCAGCATACTTGCCACGGCAGGTGACATTGTAGTGGGCCTATAATTATCATACCGTTGCTTCGGACGACCTTCGTAGATAGGTCTTAAGGATACCTTCATTTGTGATGGAATCTAGCCTGTATTTAATATGCTTCTAAAATTCAATGAAGCAACTTCTTCAATTTTTGAAAACTGATAAAAATAACCCTAACGTGGATCCGATCGTGTCCTGCAGATCTGATCAAGGACAAAGTTCTCAGCGCGGAAAATATTTTAAGCTGTGTTAAAGCATAAATGTATGCTGGGTGCTCGTTAGACTTCACAATTGAATTCGATGTCGGCACTGGTGGATTCGTACTTCGCAATTTAACAGCGGTATTAGCGAAACACTCATTGAAATTATTTGCTAACGGATACGTTTCAATGGCTTAGAAGTTGGTAGTAATAGTCGCGTCGATACTACTTTTGTGTGTTCTCCCGCCTAATGAGTTTACTGTTTTCCAGGTTTTCGTTGGGTATTTCCTACATTTATTTCATTCATTTCTACAGTACCAATTTTTTGGCACCGGTAACTTAGTGGTGAGGTTTTTCTCATCTGCCTTAATTCTTCCTTTGAAGACAGGTTTGATAGGTCTTTCTTACACAGATGCCACAGTCAATGCTTTAGAAAAGTTGGTTCCATTATTTCATTGTTTATCCAAGGCGTTTCAAGTTTGCGAGAGAGAGTGAGAGAGTGAAGTAATCAATGATAAAGGCAAAGACGAGATATGGCAAGGCACGATTTCAACAATGGCTGGTGTAGCATACGTTTTAATGCAAAGATCCAGGAATATGAGGTGTATACTGATAGAAGGAAACGTGCAGCACGATTCTTAACGCATTCAATGAACAGTGTAAGGTTATCGTGATGTGGGCAAAAGACCGCACTGACATACTCTAATTTAGGCATGGCAAAAGCTCTGTAAAATTGAATGGCAGTTCGAGCGGAGGACAGATTAGTGTGCAAGAAGTCGAGGGCACGGTTACAGAGTTTGTAAGGTAGTCCATGCGATTGGTTGAAGTTAGATCATGAAACATGATGATACCTAAGTACTTGAATGAGTCAGTGGCAGCGATTGCGGCTTTATTTCAGGCATACGCGGAGTTTACATAGTTGTGAGGCCAGTTGTAGGAGAATAATTACGGCTTGCTAACGTTATTTTTACCATTTCCGGCACCATTCCTGGGTATTAAAGAAGTCTTGTGGAAGAATACTGGTATCGTTAGAGGATAGTATGGGACGCTAAATTGCGCAATCATCTTCGAAATCAGAGACATTTAATGACACAGCAAGAGGTAGATCATTACGTAAATTAGCAATAGTAATGTTCCGAGAACACCTCCTTTGGGAAGAGCAGACAGTACAGGGGATAAGCCGGAAGTGTGCGAATTTGCATACGCATACTTCTTGCGGTCGGTTAAAAAAATTTGTATCCAATAAGGAACATGCGGGCGTAGGTTTCAACGGGAATGTTAGTAAAAGCCGGGCGAGAAGTACTCTATGATACGTTTTCTCGAAGTCCAATATTAGGGCATCAAAACAACGTTTTTTTTTTTCAGATAACTAAGCACATCAGGAAAAAAGGGGCAAGCTGAATGTCACAAGAATAATCTTTTGAAAACAGTGCGTATTTGGATCAAACAACTTTACAGACGAATAAAAAAACTATATGGGAGTACAATATTTTCCATGACTTGGAGGGATGCGCTCGTAGCGATAATAAGTCGGCAGTTATT
Organism: Haemaphysalis longicornis; assembly: GCF_048455015.1. Classification (NCBI taxonomy): domain Eukaryota; kingdom Metazoa; phylum Arthropoda; class Arachnida; order Ixodida; family Ixodidae; genus Haemaphysalis; species Haemaphysalis longicornis. Next base: position 111,261,162 of record NW_027526204.1, read on the forward strand.
AGATTACGAGCGGTCACCTTTTCTAAAGACCAGAGTAATTTTCCCAAAACGCCATTCTTCTACAACTGAGCCTCTGTCAGATAACTTAAATATGGTGGATAGGGAGAGCTGCTCATAAGTTTTGTGTTCTTTACAATTTTCGCATCGATGCCATCAATGTCTACTGAAGACGAGTTCGATGATGTGGGGATCAATTTAGCGATGCCATGAGGATCGAATGTGATGCTTTGCATTGGGATATGGTCCGGAAGATTATCATTTCGTTTGTGTTTGAAGACAAAAAGAATTGTTCAGGACGTCCGCTCAATTCCTGTCTGAGACACTGTTGCCGGAATTCTCGAGCAAGGAAATTCTATTGGGTTGGTTTAGGGTTAATTGTTGTCCAAATGCGCTTTGGACCATTTTCTAGCATGACAGGCTAGATAGTGGAAAAAAAATTTTGGGCCTTTGTAAGCAACGCATTATGCTCTATAGCAGATTTTTAACTTTTTTCCCATGCTATTTTTGATCCGGCCTTTTTCACCGTTCTCAATAAGCGCTTCTTTTTTATATTTATTCATTTAAATGTGTTATTAAACCATGGCGACGGAGGCCCCTCGGTAATGGTAATAGTTGGTATATGAAGCTTCATTAGTCGCAGCATTTTTGACTTGATCATTCCCCCGTTCGATTCGATAGAGCGCTGGAGAAAGCATGAAATGAAGCTGTCGGCAAACGCGGCGATTTCGCGAATGATGCTTTCGTAATCGCCTTTTCATAAAGGGTAACATTTTTTTTCTGTTTTACCCTATTGTAGACTGCAAAAAAAAGTTATAAGTAGGGCATTATGATCACTGAGGTTTTGTAGGTGAATTTCAGATGAAAAGTTTTCGGGGTGTGTTGTTGGGCTAAGGTCAACAATGTTCCAAGAATGGTTTTTAGAGTGCATGGGATGCGAAAAAAACTTGCGATAGTGAAAAATTTCGACACGTGTTTACGAATCCAGATGCTGCAATTTTATAGCCTTCGAGTTGAAGCTAGATCATACCAAAATATGGAAGGAAAGTTAAAATCTAGGAAGAGCAATATTGGAGTGTCCACTAACATTTTTCTCACTCTCTGAACTGTAGTGCGAAACCGAGACGAATGAGACGTCAGCGGTCGGACGCCCGTGGAGGCTGTTGATCAAAACACGGGGAAAAGATGCGTTGCATAAAAGCCAAATTATTATAACCGGAGATGAAACATTTGCTACTCAACAAAGGAAATCACGATTAGTGGCTATTAACACGCACCCTTCATGTTGCACATCTCCACTCTCATTGCGGAATATATCAAAATTTGTGAAAGATAAAAGCTAGACCTGATGAGTCTAGCCATGTTTTGCTTAGAAAGATGACGTTGAAAGAAGATGAGTTGGCGAGAGAATGCAGACGATCCCGCTTGGGAAGGATGCTCCGAATGTTTGTGAATATGAAAGACAGCTTAGAGTTTCGAGTTTAGCCACGTTTATTAGGACCATTTGAAAATGTCTATAAAATTTGTTAGACAACCCCTTGCTCCGCATGGTCGCACACGTGTTGTAACGCGATAGCATTATTGGCTCATTTCTCGGTTTTTCCGCGCCAGCAAGCCGTTCACCATCACCTAAGCTCATCAAACGTCCGCGGAAGTGCGCCATCGACGCTAACACGTAACGACAACTCAGGCAGCCAGATACGAGGACTCCCCAGAATCGGAAGTACTATTATAAGCAATAGGAAAGGGAACACAGGAACGCCTGGCAAATAGCCTCGAAACAGACTCGGGCGATACGCGGATGGCGCTGTGAAAAACACAGGGGGAAAGGGGGGCGCTCTTCCACGAACTTTTCTCGCTCCCAACATGGTGGCATTTCTAAAAAGCAGCCGCTTACGTCACTTAGCCGATAGTATATATCGTCCGATAGCCGATAAGACGCACTGCGGGAATGGGCACTGTTGTTAGAACCACGTCCCCCTTTCCACTTTGTTTCCCACAGCGGCGGCCGCTGCGTATAACTTATGGCTGGGTCTGAGGGTGTTTTCTACGCGTTTTAGGGGCGAGCACCTTAAGGCCGAGGCTTTTCCGTCTGGAGTCTGGTGTCCGTGCTCACGGCACAGCACCATCTAAATCAGAATACCTGGGAAGAAAAGGTTCACAAAAGGTTAACAATAACGAAATGAAAGGTTCAAATTATGTAAGACAGGGAGGGGGGGAGAGAGTAAGACGCACAGCACCGTGTAAATCAAAACATCTGTGAACAAAAGGTTCACAAATGGTTAACAAGAACAAAATCAAGGTTCACAAAAGGTAAGAGAGAGAGAGAGAGAGAGAGAGCTCCTGGAGAGCCGTCCTGCGCAAGCGCGAGGAGCAATGGATTGGATTAAATTGGATGGGACGGGGTTGAATTTAAGTTGTTTGGATTGGATTGGATTGCAAATCGTTTTAGCTACAGTAAGCACTCTCACGGGTGATTTACGGTAAGTACGATTCCCAGTGCTTGGCTCGCTCGTCATGATCACTTCCTGGAGATGCGTGAATTTTTTTGTATTTTCTTTCTTAATGCACCTAATAGTACAGCGCAGCGACAACCAGATTGTGGAAAGAAGGACAGTAATACTATGACCGCTAACGAAAAGAAATAAATGCGATTCAAGCTGCCGCCTTGCATGCGTAGCGCAGAAGCTCCTCCAACGTTGCTGGCGCAGCTTGTTCAGGTGCCGTCTGACATGCCTTTGCGCTCGCCGAGAAGCTCGCAGGTCCTCCATAGTTTTGGTACGCAACGCCTTCCTCTTCGCCCGCCTTCGTATGGCGCATAACCTCTGGTACTCTGGATAATTTTTTGGTATGTCATGGTGACTAATTACGCAGCGCGTGGTGTCCCGCAAACAAGATGCAATCGAGTCAACAAGTTCGTCATCCCCAGTCACAGCTGTCACACGTCTACTCGAAGCAATCGTAAATGCATCCCAGTTCGTACATTTCACTTTCATAGAGCGAGAGGAGTCCGATACGTCGAGGGCGGTTATCAAAATGGGGTAATGTTCACTTCCCCCCCTTTCCACGTCAGTGGTCCATGTAAATCGCCGAGAAAATGGAGCGGAGACGAATGATAGATCGATGCAGCGGGTGACGGTGGGGGACTTTAGGTATGGGATGCTGCCATCATTTAGTGGTTCAATACCGTAACTAATTAGCAAGTCAGCAAGCTTCTGCCCTCTTGCGCTCGTGTGCGTGCTCCCCCACATGACATTGTGTGCATTGAAATCCCCACAAATAATGTAGAGGGCGGACGTAACTTTTATGAGATTGTCCAGCCGCGGCACGTCGAAGGCAGCACCTGGCTCGAGGTAGGCGGATATTAAAGTGAAGCGTTGACGGCCGATTACAAAGTCCCACATACATACTCATTTGTGTCGTGTGGCGTGACGTCAACTTCAACAAAGGGCATGTCATCACGAAAAGCGACAAATAGAACGTCAGACAGCCTCGTACACGCATATGGCAAATTGTGAATGGAATGCAAAAATGCACCCAGCAGCTGCAACCATTCATTGCCCTCTCCCTGCACGAGCGCGCATCTTTGAAAGAAGTGGCCGAAGAGTATTGCAAGTTTCTGACATCAACAATGCCTCCCCAACGATTCGTACGTGCCTCCTCCTCCATTATCTCGAAAGTGTCGGAGCCAGCCATTGATCTCCCATTCACTATAGAAGACCTTTCCTCGGCTATCTTTGATGCGAACAAGCGCTCCACACCAGGCCATGACGGCGTCAACTACGAAGCCATAGCCCATCTATCTCTGTCCTCTAAGCTCCGTCTACTGGAATTCTACAATTCAACATGGCAAAAAGGTAAATTTCCCGCCGAGTGGAAGCTTGCAAAAATTATGCCACTTTTAAAACCTGGGACAGCGCCAACCAGTTATGCATCGTTCCGACCTATCGCCTTGCTCAGCTGTATTGGAAAGCTACTGGAAAAGATGATACATACAAGGATGACATGGTTTCTCGAGAGCAGGAAGGCTTATCCCCAGGAAATAAATGGTTTTCGTCAGAACAGATCAGCGATAGACAATATCATTGCTCCAGTGCCCTCACTCGAAGAATCACTTAGTTCTGGATGCACGCCAACCGCAATTTTCCCGGACATAAAGGCCGCGTTTGATTCTCTCCTACACACAGCCATTCTTGCCGCTTTGGGGGCAAGTTTGGGGGCAAGATCATTGGGGGCAAGATCATGGGGGCAAGTTTGGGGGCAAGATCATGGCTTTGGGGGCAAGTTATATGCATGGATAGCGGACTACCTTGATGGTCGACACCTTTTCATGACCCCTATTATAGAACATGGCTCAACTTCGCATTACGCCGTGGAAAAAGGTGTACCACAAGCTACCGTACTAAGCCCGTGGCTGTTCAATCTGACCCTCATTTCACTTAAAAGAATCCTTCCACGTGGAGTTAAGATCACGCTGTACGCAGATGATATCTGTGTGTGGTGTGCTTCTCGTTCCCGACGATGTACACAGCAGCGATTACAGAGAGCCCTGTACAACATTTCTAACTACCTCGCAGCCCGCGGATTTCAACTTTCTCCAGATAAGAGCGTGGCCGTGGCCTTCACACGAAAAAATATGGATCGCTATTCATTGATACTGGGCGGGCGCATACTTTCGTATGCGCGAGTTTATAGTAGTTTTATAGTACTTATAATTTTATAGTAGTTTTAATAGACCGCAACTTTACCTGGTCACCCAAAGTCAAACGGATACGGAGCCGCATTTCTTCGGCAGCTCAGATCTTTAAATGTCTTGCGGGTCCTCGATGGGGCAGTGATTGCCATTCAATGGTTATGCTGCACAAGAGCTACGTGGATGGAGTGCTGCGTTACAGCCTCCCTATCCTAAATAAAATATCTGAGACAAGAAAGAAAAGCCTTGAGGCAGCCAGAAACAACAACCTACGCACCTGTCTTGGATTTTCGAAGGGGTCTTCGAGCGTTGTAACCGTGGCAGAGGCACGTTGTTTGCCTTTTGAAGTTATTAGACAACAGAAGACCCTTCGAGTGCACTTGAGGCATCCTCTACACGCAAGACATCATTTCCTAAGTCGTGTCCCCTCCAAGTGCAGCAGCTCCGGATTCGCCCAGACCATTCACAGCATACCACTGTCTGTTCCAACCCAGCCCTCACCAATAATTCCGCCACATTTCCCTCCGTGGAACCTTGCTCCCCTACAAATTGAATGTGGTATCCCAGGAATTGGCCCCAAGAAGACTATGCCTCAGTCAGAACTCCTCCACATCGTTTTAGACTACATGTATAAAGCGCATTCAGCAAGAACATTCACATTCACCAATGGTTCATCAACCATGCAATGCTCTTCTTCTGGTATATACATACCACAAACTAATGAAATGCTTTCATTTCGTCTGGAGCGACAAACATCTTCGACAGCGGCTGAGCTCTACGCTTTGAAGGAGGCAACCATTTATATCCTGCGCCATGAGCCGCACAAACGGACTATTTTCACGGACTCCAAGGCAGCTCCGCAAATTTTGCGTAAGAGAAGTAGATTTTCCGCCACCAAATCGCAGCCTGTGATATATGATACCTTCACCATCTTGCCTGGTCGGCTGGACACAACATTAAAATGCAGTGGATACCTGGACACAGCGGCATCAAAGGTAACCAAAACCGTAAGGGCCTTCTTTACCGAACATACCACAAGGTGTATTTCACGAAAACAGAAGCTTCTGCCATGGCTCACCACTTTGCGGTGACTGAAACAAAGCGTCTATGAAGCAACGTACAAAATACTCGATGCTTTTTGCACACTATTGACCCAGAATTAAAGTCGCGACTCTCTACAGAGCTTCCTCGTGACCTGAAACGTTGTACCATTGTGTACGCCTGAACTGTGCCTACACAAATAGCTACCTATTTCGCCTTGGAGCGACGCCAAATCCGCACTGCTACGATTGTGCTTGTGTCGAAACAATTGAACACATTTTATTAGAATGTGCGGCCTACATGAACCGAGATCCCACTTCCTTGAAAGCATGGAACGTCTAGAACAGGGACCAATTACTCAGAATTATTTTAGGACCATGGATTCATCCGTCAAAGCAGCGCCAAGCTCTACAGAGTTTATTCTCTTATTTAGATGAAATTGGCCTAATTTCAAAATTGTAAATTATGTGGTCCAAGCTCAGAACGAAAATATGCATGCAAGTCCGCTAACGCGCAAAGTCCACGACAGTTTTTTTTTCTTTTTCTTTTCTGCCCAGCTCTTTCTTGGGCCTTTTCTTCCCCCATCCCCAACCCACAGCAGAGAAGCATGTAGGCGTCTGTAAATGCCGGCAAACCTCTCTGCTTTTACAATAAAGAGCCTCGTCTCTCTCTCTCTCTCTCTCTCTCTCTCTCTCTCTCTTGCCTGCGCACTGAAGTTCGTTCTACGCGCCATAGGTAGTGGCATTCTGGACATACACCGTGGCCAGCCGTGCTCCCAACTTGCAACACCACCAAAGCGCATTTGCAAACAATACTAATGACAGCGCTAGTTATCACAGTGTTACCTACGTAAAAATTGTTCAAAATATTAATTCCAGGCTCTGTCAACACCAGGTAGACCTACGTTGAAACCAGAAGCGAACTAAAATGTGCCCCAATAAAAATTAAAACCGAGTATGTGGCGTCTAACTACAAAACGATTAACATTTCTTGAATATTTTACCACACGGTCACCACTGCCATGACTTCACGCGGCAAAAATACAAAGCCTAATATCGGTCGGCATCTCGGAAAGCACTCACGAAAAGATCATCGGCATCATCCTAAAGAGACACGGCAGACCCGGTCACACAATTGCCAAACTACAGAAAATATTTGAACGGTTCGCACTCATTCTAAAACGGCGATAGAGTGCAAGAGCACGAAGAAAGAAGAAACGACAAGACATATGTTGATATTGACGATGACACGGGTACCGGTAGGCCGGCCGTCAAAGAAACTTACCCGCTATGAAGACAGAAAAAAAGCACTGTTATTCCAACAGCATAAGGGGCAGCCCCACCTCTCATTTTATTTCGAAGCAGTATATGTCTAACCCCCCATATTTTATTTCGGTGAAGCGGAATTACTCTGCGCCTCTTCGGTGCTGCTCCTCCCCACCGCTGGCCCGTATTTTACAAAACTGTTATTCCCCTATCCACTACCGATGCATCTACCACAAGTTTCCCAATCGGTTGATAATGGCCCTAGCACCATTATCACCAGCTACACTTTTAACTAGCATTGGGACGGAAGCGTCTCGTTCGCTCCGAGGAATAATAGTGGCGATTCAAAGAGCATCGGCACGCACAAAAGGGCGAAGGAACGTAAGAACCGCAAACCCGCTACGCCAGAGCATGCAGCGCGATTTATTTGATTTAAAACGCGATTTCGTCGATCGCCTTTTTGGAACCAGTTTCAAAGTGTACGATGCTTTTGGTTCGATAACGAGGAATCGAAAACGAAATGAAAAATAAGAAACAACACTAAAGATATGAACAGAAAGGAGGCGGCACTTCGGGTTTTGGTCAAACGATTCCCGCAAAAAACTCCCACCTATGAATGGTTCATGGTGTGCGCTACCTGCGGGCCTTGCGACTGCCACGAGTCGTTCACTGCCTAGAGCAACAGAGATAATTCGATGAACAAGGCTCCGAACACCAGAGGGAGAATCAAGGTCGCCGCAGACAATCACGAACTCACAAGGAACGGGACGCTGAGGCAAAGCGCCCACGGTTGAACCGTTAAGGCGACGCACAACGCCGCAACAGCGACGACGCCACAATAATACACCGTTGCCACGCCGCCAGGCAGGATAACGCATTCAAAGGCGCCCACTCAAAATTCAAACGCAATTTTCTTGATTCCGATTTCTGCGTCACTTGCAAAGTGTGCGATAGAGGCAGGTTCGACAGCGACGTCCGCAGAAGCGGAAACTTCAAATATTCGTACGGAAAGGAGTCCGCGCTTCGGGTGCTGGCCCCAAACCTCCCGCAAAGGGCTTCCAACATTAAGGAGTTCATGGTGCGCGGAACGTCCAAGGAGACCCTACTAAAAATTGTCATGCCCAAGTACGCGACCACCTTCGGCTACGTATACCCGTGGCGCCCGTGTCGACTCGCACGCCTGAACGCGGTCGAGGAGACCTAGCCGCACCCCGTTTTTCGTTTATGTGCATAAAGCGTCTCTATCATGAAAGCTGTCAGTACGGCATCCGACGCCACATAGTGAACGTTCCCATCGAAGTGCCAGAAACCCTGCAGTGCCTCTCTCGCCAAATCTCGGGCGACAGCAGAGTAGAGGTTCACATCAAGTACCGACTCATACACAAGCCAACTTAAAAAGCCAGGGTGGCCACGTCCGCAGTGCATGGGTTGGGAGTGGAAAGAAGAGGAAGTGGGGCGCACACGCAGCTGTAGGTTTCATGCACGCTTCATGACCTTATCGATGACATGTCCGTTGTGCTGGCGGGAGGTTCTACGAGGTCATCAAATGGCCCACTGTGACCTTTACGGTGTCCTCAGTGGTCCATCCGATTTGGTTAAAAACATCAGATGTCCAAGAAGCGGGACGCAAGCACACAGCTCCGTGTTTGTCTTCTAGATTAAACTTGGTCCTTTCAAGTTGCATTAAGCTAGATGGCTTGGAAGTATGCCTAATAGCAAATTTGAAATAAAAGCGTTTTGTTTCATGCACTCCGTAAACTGCGTCCAGCTTCGCAGGTCATCCCTCTTCACAGAGTGGAAGGGCGATAATCTTTTCCCAGATCACTGCACACCTACTAAACTTTATCTGATAGTAATACTGAATATATCAGAGAGACCGCTATCGTAGCAGAAAAGGACCCTGTGCGAAAAAGTTTGGGAGCGGCCACACAATTGAATGTATGCCTCACCCCAAAGAAAAAATCAGCGCCCTTCCCAATCTAAAGAACGATGAACTTCGAAGCTAGACGCACTCCACGAGGTGCATAAACAAAAGACGCTTGTTTGTAATTATCAATTAAGCATACTTCCAAGCCGGTAGGCTGAATGCAACTTGAAAGGATCAGCTTTATTCTATAGGACAAACATTGAGCTGCCTGCTTCTGTCCCGCGTTTTGGACATGTTGTGTTTGTAACCAAATCCGCTCGACCACTGAGGACACCGTACAGGTAGAACTGGGTCATTTTATGTCCTTGTTTGACCCTCCCGCCAGCACTACGGACATCTGATCCGGAAGGGCTAGAAACAAGCATGAAACCTATAGCTGGTGTGCGGCCCCCTTTCTTCTCTTTCCACTCCCAAAGTCACGCACTCCGGATTTGGTCACTGCGGGCTTTGAAGTCGGCTTCTGTGTGAGTAGGCGCTTGATATGAACCTCCACCGCGCTGTTGTTCGAGATTTCACGAGGAAGAGACTGCATGGTTCTTTGCCCATCGATGGGTACGTTGATTGGGTGGCTTCGCATGCCGTACTGACCGCGGCCGTGAGAGAGACGCTTTGTGCACAGATACGGCAAACGGAGTTCGATCAGGCGCTCCTCGACCGCGTGCAGGCGAGGAGTCAAGATGGGCGCGACGGGTATACGTAGCTGAAGGTTGTCGCATGCTTGTTCATGACACTTTAAGGAGCCATGAAGAGAAAATGCAAGTTGGTTTCATTCGAAAGATTCGTGTTTTATAGTGCCCCCAGCGCTTGTCCGGATACAAACGGTGCTTTATTAACTGAGAAATTAAACAATTTAGGTTAAAATTTTGATTTTCCCGCTCAATCGTGCGTTTTCGTGGTCCCAAGTGATATCACAGGAACCGACCGCTCTGCAGCCTAGAGTACCTTCATTCACGTATCCGCCGGACAGGGTAGAGACACGTATACGCTCGCGCCGCCATTTTCGGTTGCTCGCTCGCCGCCGAAGCAAGTCATGGTGTCACAACCGCGCTAAAGTTATCGCCGCAACGCGGTTTACTGAAGAAGTTTGAATCATATTGTCTGTTTCGCGTTGCTAGGTCTCGTGGGAAACGAAAAGAATAACGCGTTGAGCCCGTTTGCCCAATTGCGGCGGCACGGGACCGTTCAAAGGTTGTCTCCACCCTGTACAGCGGTGTTGGTTTGTTCCCGCGTTTCTTTACGTTCCGTAACCTAGATGGCGCCACCATACCGTGGCAAGCGTTTGGTTTGTTTTTGCCCGCATTTAAACCTGGCTTGTTTTTGTTCTGGGAGAAAATATTCGTTCCCTGAAACAGTGCTCGTTCGACAAATGGGGTCACGTAAGACACCGTTGCTTGCGTCAATCGGCCAGTGTCGTCTGAGACAACCCCAAGCCCCGTAGTGCTGTGCAGCTAAACCAAGCATGCTGTGCGCGGTACGAACAGCAGAACGCATAAGTACTTCTATGTTTACATGTGCTTTCGTAACTTCAACTGTTTGTCCCATCATTCTTATTGCTTTGTAAAGAATGTGCCCTAAATTTAAGCGCAAATCGCTCGTTCGTCTAGTTTGTAAGCTCTACCTAGTTTGCGTCTGCTTCTGCCAGCCTCCGAAAATCGCAGAGCTCAGCTCATGTGATTTCATAGGTTCTGTTGCGGGAAATGAGCTGGTGGGTCGCATGACCATTCCCGTTTTTGCTTATTATGTAGCTTATTTGAGCGAAGTTTACGTTAAAAGTGGGGTCAGTACGATTCTAACGAGACAATCTTTTGAATGAACCAAACTTGTGTTTTCTCTTCATGGCTCCTTTAAAGCAACGCTTTCTACCTCTACCAGCCAGCGCTTCCTTCGTGGGGCGCGGGACGAGAAATTCGGAACACGGATGGGGATAGGGAGGGCGGTTTTCACTCCAGGAGCATAAAGTAGATGGCACGGCGATCGGGCGCTCTTACCCAGCGCTCCCACAGCGCAGCTGCCTGCTCGCAGCGGGGGCCACGTTCGGAGGGCGCCTTTGTCGTCTGCTTTATCGAGGGTTTTTTTTTTGCGTGTTCGTGTGTGCTTCGCTTCCATTGCGCACTTCCTTCTCATAACTTAACTTCACCTCCTGTTTAACCCGAACTCGGCGGAATTAGTGGTTGCATGACAGATACTTTATGGATTGTATTGCAGAGCGGGACAACCAAATGTACAGACCCAGATACAAACATCTGGCTGCTACATAAACACTACTTTCTGCGCACTGCTTGTGACAAATGGGACTCCGTTTTCTAAATTGCGAATTCGGTTTTTTTTAAGGGGTTTTGCGAAATTCGAAAGCACCAACTGGTTTTCATAAATAGCGTATATAAACGTTCGGTCAACTTTCTCGCTATTTTAAACACACCAATATAATTAGTTTAAATTGATTCAAATGGGAATCACTAAGCTCACACGCCAAATCGTTTCAGTGTCTATGCTTGAGTCGCGCGGTGGTGTAGCCCCGAGCTTGCACATCAGGATGGCTAGGTTTCGCTCTCTAACCTTTCAAAAGACGCTGCTCTCAGTTGTCTGCCGAAGAACGGCCTGGCTACAGCTGTGGCTTCGTGCCCCTCAAGCCCAGCCGGGCCCGAGGCTCCTGCGTTCGGTATGCCTCCCCACGAATTCAAAGTAACGGCTGGCAGAATTTCTGGTTTCACTCTTTGTAGAGCCACGTGTGTGAATTTAAGTGACGTCAGATGGGCAATTGTAGGGGTTGTCCTAAAAACCTTAGCTTTCCCACCACCTTCATAGTGTGGATTGGAGCATTTTTTTTTCATAGGGACCCCTTGTACATTCTGCGGCCAGCACCCGAAGCGTGGACTTCTTCCGTCCAAATCTTCGGCGTTTTCAATTTTGTCGACATCGCTGTTGAACCAGAATCTATGGCAGACTTCGCAAGTGTTGCCGAAAACGCGATCAACAAAACTGCGTTGGAGGTTTAAATGGGCACCTTTGTATGCGTTGTCCAGCCTGCCGGCGTGGTAACGGCGTATTGTCGTGGCGTCGTCAGTGTTGCGTCGTTCTGCATCGCTTTGACGGTTCAACGTCAGGGCTTTGCCTCAGCTACCCGTTCTTGGTCAGTTGTTAATTTTCTGCGATGACGTTAACTCTCCTTCCAGTGTTCGCAGCCTTTTTCATCGAATTATCTCTGTTGCTCCAAGCATTGAACGACTTGTGGCTGTCCAATTTCTCGCAGGTTGCGCTCGCCATGAACTATTCAACGGTGGAAGTTCTTCGAGGGAATCGTTTGACCACAAACCGGAGTGCCGCCAGCTTGCCGTTCATCATTAGCGTTTCCGATTTTTTATTACGTTGTTACCGAAGGAGAGTGTGTGGCCCAATTTGAAACTGGCACCAAAAAGACGATCGACGAGATAGCGTTTTAAATGAAGTAAATTACGCTGCATGTTCTCGGCAGCGGATTTGTGGGTTTGGAGGTAATTCACGCTACTGGTCGTGCCTATGCTCTTTGAACGGCCACTATTATTCCTTCGACGTAACGACACCCATGTGTTCCAATGCGAGCTAAAAGTGCAGTTGCTGTAAAGGGTGCCAGTGCAATTATCAGCCGATTAGAAAACTTGTGAAAGACGCGTCTGTAGTGGAGATGGGAGTAACAGTTGCGAAATATTGACCGGCGGTAGCGATGAGGAGCACCGGAGAGGCGCCGAGAAATTCGCTTCACAGGAATTAAAACTGTAAATGTGGTGGAGAGGGTTAGACAAATAGTGCTTCGCCGTAAAAACCTCTCAACACCATGATGGATATGCCACAGATCCCGCAGCTCGCCATAAAAGCACTCATACCACCCAAAAACATCACCGAAACCTACAGAACGAGGTAGGAATAAATTCCGTGCGACGAAAGCTTGAAAACTGTCAAATACAGTCTGCGCCGACGCAGGGAATTTCGAAAGGACAAAGGCAACAATTATTGTAGTGGACTACCGTGGCAATCACTCTGATTTCATTAGCATCCCACAAAGGAACGGGAAAGTGGCAGTCCTCTTGGCGATCCGCATAGTGGAAGTACCAATAGATGCTGAAACATCGTTACGCTTATTCGAAAGGCCACTAGTCTCTTTGCTGCAAGCACAATACCCAAACGTTTAAGACAGATTCTTAGAACCAATATGCCGAAAGTTCATACCACATTAACGTGCAGAGAAAAGGGTCTGGAAAGAAACGACGCAGCCGAAGAAGATCCACGCAAACTCTCGTAACCTGCTGCATTTTGACAGCTACTGACATCACATCAACGTGCAAACATAAGGGTCTGGAAGGAAATGCCGCAGCCGACGAAGATCCAGGCAAACTCGCATACCCTGGCTCCATTCTGACGCCTTACATCACATCAACGTGCAGACAAAAGGGTCTGGAAGGAAACAATGCAGCCGCCGAAACTACACGCAAACTCGCATATCATGCGCATTTTGACAACGACTGAAATCACATCAACGTGCAGACAAAAGGGTCTGGAAGGAAACGACGCAGCCGACGAAGATCCACGCAAACTCGCATACCCTGCTGCATTTTGACAACGACTGACTTCACATCAACGTGCAGACAAAAATGTCTAGAAGGAAATGACGCAGCCGAAAAATATCCACGCAAACTCGCATACCCAGCTGCATTTTGACAATGACTGACATCATATCAACGTGCAGACAACAAGGTCGGGAAGGAAACGACGCAGCCGACAAAGATCCACGCAAACTCGCATACCTTGCTGAATTTTGACTACTGACATCACATCAATGTGCAGACAAAAGGGTCTGAAAGGAAACGATGCAGCCGACGAAGGTCCACGCAAACTCTCATACCCTGCTGAATTTTGACGACTGACATCACATCAACATGCAGACAAAAGGGTCTGAAAGGAAACGATGCAGCCGACGAAGGTCCACGCAAACTTGCATATCATGCGTATTTTGACAACGACTGAAATCACATCAACGTGCAGACAAAGGGGTCTAGAAGGAAACGACGCAGCCGACGAAGATCCACGCAAACTCGCATACCCTGCTGTACTTTGACAACGACTGACATCACACCAATGTGATGACAAAAAGGTATGAAAGGAAATGTCGCAGCCGACGAAGATCCACGCAAACTCACATACCCTGCTGCATTTTGACAACGACTGACTTCACATCAACGTGCAGACAAAAAGATCAGGAAGGAAACGACGCAGCCGACAAAAATCCACGCAAACTCGCATACCCAGCTGCATTTTGACGACTGACATCACATCAATGTGCAGACAAAAGGGTCTGAAAGGAAACGATGCAGCCGACGAAGGTCCACGCAAACTCTCATACCCTGCTGAATTTTGACGACTGACATCACATCAACATGCAGACAAAAGGGTCTGAAAGGAAACGATGCAGCCGACGAAGGTCCACGCAAACTTGCATATCATGCGTATTTTGACAACGACTGAAATCACATCAACGTGCAGACAAAGGGGTCTAGAAGGAAACGACGCAGCCGACGAAGATCCACGCAAACTCGCATACCCTGCTGTATTTTGACAACGACTGACATCACACCAATGTGATGACAAAAAGGTCTGAAAGGAAATGTCGCAGCCGACGAAGATCCACGCAAACTCACATACCCTGCTCCATTCTGACGCCTTACATCACATCAACGTGCAGACAAAAGGGTCTGGAAGGAAACAATGCAGCCGCCGAAACTACACGCAAACTCGCATATCATGCGCATTTTGACAACGACTGAAATAACATCAACGTGCAGACAAAAGGGTCTGGAAGGAAACGACGCAGCCGACGAAGATCCACGCAAACTCGCATACCCTGCTGCATTTTGACAACGACTGACTTCACATCAACGTGCAGACAAAAATGTCTAGAAGGAACTGACGCAGCCGAAAAATATCCACGCAAACTCGCATACCCAGCTGCATTTTGACAATGACTGACATCATATCAACGTGCAGACAACAAGGTCGGGAAGGAAACGACGCAGCCGACAAAGATCCACGCAAACTCGCATACCTTGCTGAATTTTGACTACTGACATCACATCAATGTGCATACAAGAGGGTCTAGAAGGAAACGACGCAGCCGACGAAGATCCACGCAAACTCTCATACCCTGCTGAATTTTGACGACTGACATCACATCAACATGCAGACAAAAGGGTCTGAAAGGAAACGATGCAGCCGACGAAGGTCCACGCAAACTTGCATATCATGCGTATTTTGACAACGACTGAAATCACATCAACGTGCAGACAAAGGGGTCTAGAAGGAAACGACGCAGCCGACGAAGATCCACGCAAACTCGCATACCCTGCTGTATTTTGACAACGACTGACATCACACCAATGTGATGACAAAAAGGTCTGAAAGGAAATGTCGCAGCCGACGAAGATCCACGCAAACTCACATACCCTGCTGCATTTTGACAACGACTGACTTCACATCAACGTGCAGACAAAAAGATCAGGAAGGAAACGACGCAGCCGACAAAAATCCACGCAAACTCGCATACCCAGCTGCATTTTGACGACTGACATCACATCAACGTGCAGACAAAAGGGTCTGAAAGGAAACGACGCAGCCGACGAAGATCCACGCAAACTCGCATACCCTGCTGCATTTTGACAACGACTGACATCACTCCAACGTGCAGACAAAAGGGTCTGGAAGGAAATGACGCAGCCGACGAAGATCCACGAAAAACATGCATACCCAGCTGCATTCTGACAGTGACTGCCATCACATCAACGTGCAGACAAAAGGGTCTGAAAGGAAACGACGCAGCCGACGAAGATCCAAGCAAACTCGCATACCCTGCTGCATTTTGACAACGACTGACATCCCATGAATGTGCAGACAAAAGAGTCTGGAAGGAAACGACGCAGCCAACGAAGATCCACGCAAACTCGCATACCCTGCTGAATATTGACGACTGACATTACATCAACGTGCAGACAAAAGGGTCTAAAAGGGAACGACGCAGCCGACGAAGATCCACGCAAACTCGCATATCCTGCTGCATTTTGACAACGACCGACATCACATCCACCTGCAGACAAAAGGGTCTCGAAGGAAACAACGCAGTCAACGAAGATCCACGCAAGCTTGCGTACCCTGCTGCACTTGTGCAACGACTGCCCCACTTACCTCCCAGAAAAATAATGAGGACACCTCCTCATCCGGCCCCTTCAAACACCAAGCTCTGGGCAGGACACAAACCAACATATAGATCCACGCGTATACCTGGGCGAATATGTTAAATAGGAAATGTGCAACATTAGCCGTAAACGGTGCTATAAATACAGGGAAACACCCACTGTCTTTACGCAACCTGATCATACTGAAGGATAAGCTCAGGCGTGAACAGTTCAAACATTACATGTTACAGTTAATTAGAATCACACAATCCTGTCCTGGCCAGCTTGTAACCTCAAGGTTAGCGTCAGCCTATCCTGGTGCCTTGGAATTTGGGTTCCAATCTTTTGGTCTACGTTGCCTTTATGCCCGCTTTCTAAATTTTCATTACCTCTCTTTTAATAAAGGTCTATTTAAATGTTCGGTTTATATATTCCCAAACGTTCAGCAGGGCCACGATGCCAGATAATAAACATTGAAACTCTAACACTGTCACCTTCTTGCTCAGGCTGATCAACACACAACCGCCACCACCTCTCACGCCCACACCTTGATTAAGCCACGAAAGCGGAAATAGCCTCTACACTCCTGTGGCGCAGTGATCGAGAATCATTGCTACTACTATAGCTCTTGTCGCTGAACATCAGTTCTTGGACAGTATCAACGAATTGCAATCCAAAACGCTGCCTCCACGCCGAAGTAATGCTACCACGTCATACACTTAAAGGCTATGCGTAGATGTCACCTGCGATATTTTTTGCAGGTTATTTTGCCGTACCGGAGCTTGAAGGGTTTGTTTTGTTCGTTGCCGAATTCCACTAGATGTTTGCGAGCTCACCTTGTATTACCAGACACGTCCTCAGCTAAGCCACAATATCTGTCTAAGTTCGCTGTCTGAAGTAAGAATTGTATGTTTAACTTTGAAATGGGCAAATTTCACTAGAATTGGCCGATTTTTGCCCAGGTGAAACACTCCCTGCCTGTGCGCGTGTAAGCATCTGTCTGCAGGGCTGCATCCTTCAAGCGTGTAAGCATCTGGCTGCAGGGTGATACCGAAATGATCCTTACAAATTTCAAGTACCAGGCTCTCAGTAGATTGTCATGACTCATAGCGATTATCTGGTAACCCATAGATTGTTGTGCCGGGATCTGTTTTCAAAGACATCCACCTGGGCAGAGATAGCACATAGGTGAGATGCACATCTCCGACCGCCTTAAGTTGATTCTTCAACACCGAAATACAAACACAGTCAGATTCAATGTTTTCCAGTATAGTTTTCAGATCGAGGAATGTTATTTATGATTGGGAAGGGCAGATAAATGGAAAGAAGCTGGTCATGTGTTTCTGCCTCCCCGTATTGAATTTCCATAGAAGCAGTGAGTACAGTCATGGACAATTGAAATACGAACCGCGGAACGCACGGCCAAAGATACCGGTGCCGTTACCTCGCAGCGGCCGTCTTAAAGAAGAAGAGAAGCAGAATTTTTTTGCCGAAAGAAAATTTACATAACTAAATATACAGAAGGAGGTCCTAGAGCACGGGGCTCGAGGGGGACCTCTTATTAGCGATAATAAATAAAAAGGTTAATTTTGCAGCAAAGTCAGCAGTGAAAAGAACATATAATGCTTTAGTGCGAAATTCAACTTGTGGAGCTTTTTATGGGTGCTATATATGTACACCATGCAAAATTCAACAAAGATCATTGAAAACAATGTTACAAAAATAGTAAAGTAATGAACAGGTCGGGGGTGCAATGACAAATACAGCATAAAAACAGTTTCCAACCATTTAGGTAAAGTACTGATTGTGGTAGAGTAAATATGCAAGGAGATTGTCTTAAAGCTTGGTAAAGATAGCCATTTTTTTGTTGCTCTCGGGAGAGAATTCCAGTTATTTACAGCCACAAAAGCAGTATTCAGGTTACCATGATTCGTGCGTGTTTTAGGTATAAGTAGATTGCTAGCCGAAGTGAACCTGGTGGAGTTCAAATTGTTTAGTGAATAGCGGTTGAATATGCTAAATGAACAGAGGTTATGCACAGATTTGAACAGGTAAATAAGGTGGCTGAATTTTACGAGATTTGAGACCGTGAGTATACGATATTCTGTAACACTGAAGCGTTAGTCCTGTGTAGGCTGAAAATGATGATCGGAATTGCTTGGTTCTGCAGATGTTGTAAAGGAATTAAGGGGGTTCGGTATGTATTGTCCCAAGATGCGGCGCCGTACAAGACATGACTGTAAACAAAAGCAAAGTGAGATTAGTTGGGGTGTTTTAAAGAATGGGCACGCCTTTAGAAGGACACGAGTTTCAAAGGCAGCTGTCCGTTTCTCATGGGAAATATGGTCAGTGTACTTCAAATTAGTATCGGGAATAACACCGAAGCATGAGGTTTGGTTAACCATAGGTGTTTAATAACTGTTCGACAAGATTGCCGATTTGCGGGTGCGTGGTTTTTGGTCTGAATAGAAAACCGTAAAAGTTGTCTTAGTTGCAATAATGTGTAGACAGTTATTGCAATACCAAAGCAAAATATTGTTGAAATCATTGCCGAGGTTAGACGTAACAGAGCCAACTGATGTATTCGATGAGATGATAATATGGTCGTGTCATCTGCGTAAAGAAATGCTTCACAGCTAGTAAGGCAGGTGGGAAGATCATTGATGTAGATTAAAAATATGATCATTCCGAGGATTGATCCTTGTGGGACGCCTTTATTTGTGGATTTAAAACTTGATGTTACATTAGATACAAATCCGGCCCGCATCATATTTGACAAAAAACCACTAATAAATTTAGAGCTCGACCAACTGCACCTATGTCTTCGAGTTTAGCTAACAAGATATTGTGATTAACATATTCCAACGCTTTGCTAAGATCTAAAAATAAGGCACCGGTATAGCATCCTGAGTCTATTGCAGTTTCAATTTTATCTGTGAAAGAAACCATGGTACAGTCAGTCGACAAACCAGCCCAAAATCCGCATTGATGAGGCGAGAGGATGCTAAATTTCGATAGCTGTTTCATGGCGTGATTTGCAAAACACTTTTCAACAACTTTTCTGAAGATTGCGAATATGGAGATCGGACGGCAACTGGCAGTACATTCACTATCTCCTTATTTAAAAAACTGAAATTACTTTTGCTTTTTAAGCTGTTGGTTAATACTCTGGTTAAAAACATCAAGGTAATTACATGGCTAAAGGGGGGTTCCTACGGCATCTGGTGTATTTTAACAGTACTGGGATAGATATGGTCAAGGCCGGCGCTAGGTGCTTAGGTATTATTTATTATGGCAGTGATTTCATCCGGGGTAGTCGGGAAAATGCAAAAGGACTGAGGAAGTCGTTATAATTGTCGAGGTTCAGTTAGTGGTGTGTGGAGTTGGCTCTCACAGAATTGTTTATTAAATATAGTTGCAATGTCGAATGGGTCATTTTATGAGATGTGAGGATATTAATTTCGTTACATGAAAATGCTTAGCCTTATTGTTCAGGAAATTGCTAATTATTTTTCATTTGTGTTTTACGTCTTTGCCTTCCAGATCAATCTTATTTTCGTGAAATCTTCTTTTGGCTGTCTTCAGCAGTCTATTAGGAGTATTGCAGTACATTTTATACCGATGCTTTACCTTGGCGTTAAAAGGCTGCTTTTTTGTTTTTTAGCATATTTTCGCTTTATCGTATAGGCTTCAGTAGTCCATTAGTTAGCCAAGGGCTACGAGGAGCTGGAAACTTTCTATTACACTTAACAACCCCATAAACCTTCTCCGAACACTCTTTAAGAATGCATACCATCTTATTGCAGGCGGATGCAGCGTCTGTTAACGTGTAAACATCTCACCAATCCACCTGAAGCACCTGGCTAACAAACTTTTCCTTATTAAGCACCGTTTTATAAAATCTCCTATTTTTGTTTTGTTTTTTACGTTGCAGTTTAGACGAAAAATAATGGGATAGTGGTCCTTTGGGCTAAATTCAAGAATGCCACTGTCTGCTTGAGGTATGAAATTTGATACAATATGGTAAATGATCGTGCCATTTGTGCTCAGGACACATTTAATTTGAATGCTAACCAGTGACGGATAGCCAAAACGAAGGAAGCAGTTAGTGTATTCGATACACAAAGAGTTTCGCTCATCTGACAGATTAATATTCATATCGCCTAAAATTACTTTACTTTTCTTTTCTGTGGCTAGTGATCTGAGGAGTTTGGTTAATTGTGCGCCAAATGTCGACACTATTGATGACGGTGAACTTTATATGAAGCCGATAACAGTTTTACAAAAATGAGTAAGACTTTTTACTTATTTATTTACCCTCAAGGTCAAACGACATTGCAGAGGGGAGTGGGTTTGGAGAAACAGTAAAAATAACAACACAACGCAAGAACAAAAACATAACAATAGTTGGACAGTCAGCACGTTTCTGGGCCATACAATGTTAGCTATTGCGTTCTTAAATAGGTTCAAGTCTCGAATGGTTGCGGTTGTGTTTGGAAGGCCATTCCATTCCTTCGATGTACGTGGCATAAAAGACTGCGAAAAGAAGTTAGTTCTGCAGGAAGGAATGCCGAATTTGAAGGCGTGATCCAAACGTTGTGGAATGTGATGTGGACGGATTATGAATTCGGTTTATAAGGAGGCATGGTGGTAGAGCTTGTGAAAAAGACATTAAAAGGAATCGTTATGGCTTGATGCAAGGGATGGTAGACTAAGGTCTGCTTTCATGGATGATGTGCTTGCGGTGCGATTGTTAATAGATGTAATGAAACGAGTCGAGATATTCTGAACCATGTCTAGCGACTGTAATATTGATTGATTGATTGTGGGGGTTTAACGCGCCGACGCAGCGCAGGCGATGAGGCGCGCCGTATTGGAGGTCTCCGGATTAATTTTGACCACCTGGGGGATCTTTAAGGTGCGCCGAAATCTCGTACACACGGGCGTTTTTGCTTTTCGCCTCCATCAGAAAAGCGGCCCCCGCTGTCGGGAGTCGAAAGCGACTGTAATATATTGACGTGAAAGGGATCCCATATCGCTGCTGCGTATTCTAGTTTTGGGCGAATTAGTGTTTTGTATAGGAGTAATTTTAGAGTGGAAAGGGGTTTTGAAAAGTTACGGTGTAGGTACCCAAGCATGTGGTTGGCGTTGTTAAATACATAGGTGATATGAAGGTTCCGGGTTACGTTAGTTGTGATGTGCACACCAAGGTATTTATGAGAGGGTACATTTTCTAACGGGTTATTACCTAAGTAGTACACAGTCGGTGTGCTAGGAGACCTAGTTACACCCATCAGTTTCCACTTATTTGGGTTTAATTCCATTAACCAGTTGCTACACTATTCTGAAATCGCATTAAGATTTGACTGAACAATATGTAATTCGTTATTGCATGTTATTTCTCGGAAGATCATGCAGTCGTCAGCAAAGAGATGAACGTTCCTAGTAAGATTAGAGGGTAGATCGTTAATGTGTAATAAAAAGAGGAGCGCACCAAGACCTCAGCCTTGTGTAACACCAGAGCGCGCTGCACTTAGCTCAGATTTTTTGTCGTTAGCGCTGACGAATTGGGAACGGTTAGTTAAAAACATTTAATCCAGGTTAAGAGTTGTGAATGTAGATTAAGAAACCGGAGTTTAAGCAACCGACCTTTGTGACATACTTTATCGAAAGCTTTGCTGAAATCTAAAAAAATGCAATCTGTCTATGATGAGCGATCGAAAATAACGTTTAATTTGTGCGTAAATGACGCCGGTTGTGTTCCGCATAAATGACGGTTCATCCAATTCTACCCAAACTACTCGCATTTTTCAACGGTAAGATTAAGATAATTTATACATTCATAGATAATGTTAGATGCAACAAAGGTTGCGGCGCAACCATGGTTACTTGTGCGATTGTTGTATTCTGGTGTATAATTGGAAAATAAAAAAATATTGGCATCATTTGATGATGGCCAGGCCTCTGATATGAAAATAAACGAAACATAGTGAATGAAAGAGGATAACTAAGCAAGACTATCGTAATAATTTTTCTGAGGCTACGTCGTTCAAAATTCATGGCTGATAAACCACTATTTTCAAGAAACGTTTCAGTTTCAAGGGTGAAAAAGTACGATGTCATACTGAAGACAAGCTATGATAAACCTGCGCAGATCTAACGGAACACTGACAAGTCTGATTCGGTCTCGATGCGAAAGACATGACTGTCCTCACATTGCCTCACCTTGATTCTACCGTGGTCCGTCCACAGGTATTTCCACTCTGTTTCTTTTTTTTTTGAGGGCAAGGGTTTTGGCAAACAGCCCCTTGTTTTCTGGCGCCAAATGATCATTAGTGTAGACAGGGTTGCTTTGGGTTCCATAGAAGTTCAGATCCTTCGTGTTAAGCCCAGCTTTTCGCGCTTTACTAAGAAATTCCTGCTTTTTCGAACGAGAAAAGAAACGAAGTATTAAGTTAGGTGTCCTTCGCTCCGCTCGGACTGGTACTCGGGGAGCGATGTCTAGGTCGCTGTCAACGATCGGGCAGCTGATCTTGGCTCCGATAGCTTTAACTATATCAGCGAAGTTTTTCGCCGTGTTTGCAAGGGATGCCTTTGAGTTCGATGTTATTAGCGCGTGAATACTGTTCGACCTCGCTCACTTTTTTCGTGAACGTTTCGTCTTTAGTGCTGTGTTAGCAATAATAAAAACGGCATTTTCAGGTTTCACCTTTCCAACAATGTTCTCCATCATTGACAAGCTAGAGACAAAGTCCATCAGCAGCGCGCTCATGGCTGCAAGGTTTTGATCCGGATCAAGAAATTTGAGCTTGGATTTTTCGACAAGCATATCCGCCATGTCGTTCAGCCAGGTATCAGAAGAATTTTCAAGCCGCTTGAGTCGCTCAGCCATGTCAGCCGCTTTGCTACCAGACAGAGCCTCAAGCTCGTCTAGCCGCTTTGACAATTCTGTGCTGGAGCGAATCGTCAAACAATGTAAGCACTAGCACAGAAGGGTAGCAGTGGTCACAACGGAGTGCTATCCGAAGAGAGCAATGGATACTGGCACGAACCTGTAGGAATAAACAGTGCGCTTCAGTTCCGCGCTCTTTCAAACGCGACCGCTGCTGCCAAGTGGTGCCAAACAGCCACCGTAGCTCTTTAAATGCCGCCAGGAACCCCATGCCGTCAGCGCCAGCAGAGGATACGTCAATGCGCAGAAGAGTCGCACAGGCGTTCCCAGATGTGGTAGTCCACAGTTTTCTAAAATGCTAGCAGCAATCACCCAGCACGTGTACGATACCACACGTAGGCGATCCGTGGGACGGTGGTGATGTTCGCTTCTGTAAAAATAAACATTGTGCCTCAGTTCGGGACTCTGACAGCCGCGAGCGCTGCTGCCAAGTCGGAAAGCAGCGGTCGCGGCTAAAGAGCGCCGGTCGTCGCCGGGGCTCAAAGAGATGGGCATGCGCAGTAGAGGTGTCGAGAGCGAGGTTGCATGTCCCACTTCGATATGTTGCCCTCATCTAGCCTGCACGTTTGCCCTATCGCCCTGCCGCAAGAGCGCTGCAAGCAGTGCAAGTACTACCGCTGCCGCAGCTGAGAGTGTTGGTCTTGCTGAGATCCATGCGGCACGTATTTGTTTGAAGCTGCGGCCAGTGCTTGTGCGGGAAGCGCGTGCATACTCTCGGAAGCATACAGTTGACTTCATTATATGTTCTTGAAGAAAACCAGCGTACAGAAATGGAGACAAAAATAGCTAACTTCTGACGGCACTGCAATAGTTTGCGTTCGCGGTTTAGTGGCTTGGGAATTAAACAATCGGCTGGCTGCCAAGAACACGCATTTTTTTGGCGCAGTCATAAGTCACCTCGCGAATTCGGGGGTTGTAGAAAAGATAAGTACCACCATACCACCGCCATTTGTCTCCAATGGTACATATTGACGACGCACACTGTGTGCGCTGTGATAATTACTACCAGAACTCAAATATTCATAAAAAGTAACAAGTTAGCATCTTTAACCATTCTATTGGCCAGTAGCCCTGCACAAAAATTTTGGCGGGCCCATTTTTGTAATTTTTTTTAGGCACTTCCGTGCTCGTAGAACCCGAGCGAGCAGCACCAAGCATGGTTTTGGATGTGACCCAGGTGTCTATAGTCGTTTGTTCAAGTTCCTGCACCACACATGCAAACCTACGTCGGCAATGTGACTCCGGCACAGACCGGGAGCGGGTGCTCGTGTGCGCTGAGCACGCAGTGCCCGCAGTTATTATCTCGCGCCGCATTGCTAACAGAATGGTTTTCAGCGCTCTTGTGGCATGGCGACAAACAAAACGTGCGAGCAAGAAGAGGGCACGATATTGCAGTGGGACACGCACCCTCGGTCACAAAACCTCTACTCCACATGTCCGGCAGTTTTACACGGCCGCTGCCCGATTACGGCGCCGGTATCTTCGGCCGTGTGTTCGGCGGTTCGTATTTCAATTGTCCACGACTGTACGTCCATCGAGTTCCGAGTACAGACGAGTTTAGTAGGACCTGGGTTCAATTTCACGGCACCAGACGGCACATGCGACAGGATCCAAATCGCACAAGAGCATTCATACACACTACGGCAAAACTTTTGGGAGCGTGGCAGCACAAGACAAGCGTGAAACGTGTTCTTTGACCGTAAAAAGAATTTGTGTTTTTTACCTGCACAAGAAACAGGGGCGGCCTAACGTGTGCCACCTTGGTGCTCAGCTGCTGAGGCCACTGAAGAGTGTGATGGCTTGCTACGGGTTTATGTAGGAAGGGTGTGCAGAAACTCCAGACGTCCAGTCAGTGCATTCACGGGCAAAGGCACCAGAAAAGACGGCGGCAGTTGACAGTGGCTTCAAGAATCCGGTGCACATGGCGCGGATGTTACAGCGTCATTTGGTAGAAGAGGCGCCACGCAGTGACGAGGCAGGCCAGGGCTGGCATCAGAGCTTGCGGGGGACAGCAGGGCATACATAAATGCCTCAGATCTGCACACGAAAGAGAGTGCGGCTGTAAGTGTGCTACATCGTATCCGTGCTGCCGAGCCCACTGAAAAGTGCACTTGCTTGCTTCGACTTTACATCTAAGGGGTGCGCAGAAGTGGCTCCAGTTGTCCAGTCGACGCATTGAATGGGGGAAGGCAGCAGGCACAACGACGACATTCGACAGCGGCTTGAAGACTTCGGTGCGCATTGCGTGGATGTTAGAGTGCTACTTGGTAGTGGACGAGGCTACAGGCGGGAGCACGAGGCCGCCCAGCACTGCCATTAGGCGCCAGCGGCTGACAGCAGGGAATAGATACCGAAGATGTGCACCTCAACGAGGGAGTGGCTGCACGCGTGCCAGAATCTTGCTGCGCTGCCGAGCCCACTCACGCATATTAGTTTACTCTCAAACCTCGTTACAATAAAGTAGTATGAGTAAATTAGTTTTTCGTATCAGATATTCCTTCTAATAGAATGGGGAAAATCGGCTTCAACAAATAAGCAATCTTGCTAGCGCTAAATTTTTAGTTACGAAAAAACTATCTGCTAAGCTTCGAAACCACTATGAACGAGGTAACACTTCTTCTCTGTTTCCTTGTGGAATTTAAAATGAAGTGGACCAGAACGCGAGAAATGAAATAACGAGATGGCAAGGTTTGTTATACAAAACAGAACTGCGTTCTTACTCATTTCTAGTAGGGGGTGATCTTTGGCAGGTGGCTTTTCACAGCTCCGAGCAGGATGAAGTTTTCCACAAGCAGGCACTGGAATTAATTCCAGTGCCTGCTGGAATTATTTCCAGTCTGGAATTAATTCCAGTCCATGAGGCGCCTCATGAACTCCGTCCCACTACAGGGCACTGCCTGGCGGCCACAGAAATTTTTCGAAGGGCCGAGCCCCTCCCCTAAAGGTGGCCAACAGTTCGGTCCTCCCTGCCACAAACTGGGGGCACTCCAGGATTAGATGCGGTCGGGGTCTGGACAGCCGCCCGGCAGTGCTGGCACGACGGGTTGTCGACGAGCTCCAGGCGGTGTTTTCGCTGGTACGTCAACAGTCACCCCACGTGGAGGCGCGGTACAGCCGAGCGTTGCCGTCGGGGCAGCTTGCATGCACAGGAGGTGAGGGCAACGGGGCGGTAGGCCGTAACTGCCCCAAAACCACGGCCTGGCTTGGGGAGGGGCCGCAGGATGGCCAGCAGCCAATACGAGACAACAACATTAGGGACCCGTCTGTCTAACGGCGGCGATAGCTGAATGCTAAGTTCGGTTTTTGTAATTTCAAATGAAAAAGGGTCAGTTTCTACGCCACTGTGATGAAAAGTTCCAAATGCGTGGGAGTCAAAGTAAAAGATCAAGAGCCCGAGTTCATATTGTCTGCGAGTATGCGAATAAACGAGGGAAGGCCTTACGAGAAAGCTTCACGTTCAACGATCGTCGCCGTTAGACGAAAAGGGGCATGACTGTAATGTTGCTTTAGGTGTTCTTTCTTTTATTTCACAGTGGAATTCTGCAATAACTTGGATGTTTATCTCTGCGAATGGTTCCTACCAATATATTTTAAACGAACATTCTACTCATGTGTTCTGTTAGTTTAGTCTGTATTCATTTTAGTACACCCACTTCTGCAACTTCTACAACTGAGGCAGAAGTATTTTTAAATAAATCTATAAAAAGCAGTTCGAATCTTTATACTCACTGGCTGATATAGAAGATCCACCCCGAAAATCTGACGCAATACCATCCGCGGCATTTATAAAAAATTGGAGGCAGTGTATTTATACTCAGATTTAAATAGGATGAGCTAATTCAACAATAATAATGAAAAATATTTGTGCATAATTCCGAGAGAATACGTGGGATGAGATTCTACGCCTGCTAGCTTCGTGGTATAAGGCACATATGATGTTTAGTAAAATGACACGCCATGCACCTTCGTTAAAGCTGATGCTTTGACAGATTCCCGAGAAGGGCACACTACATGTTTTACCTTTTCTTCAGAGAAATCAAAAGGCCTACTCTGCAATGACTAAACAGTTCATACTTATATAGTATGCCTATCTCCGGAACTCTTTTTGCTCGTGTTACATTTGTAGATGCGTGATGTAATGTTCTCAGGTTAGGTTAAACATTATTTTACTCTGCGACCCATGAGCAAATCATTGCGTTGCGTGTGACACCACATTGGATATACCATACCACTGACCCCAGCATTCATCAGCTGGTTTTGCGGTCTGGAACGTTGTTACCAGCGAGATTCACTTTAATTTATTCTGCTCTGCCAAAGTAGAAATTGAAAATTATGTATGTGTATTACACGCTTAAAAAAGGGCTGATTAGCTCCCTTTGAACTGTCCTCAACATTCGTAAGCAGTAACAATGGCGCCCTACAAAAAGATACTTCATGTTATGTTGTAACCTCAAAGATTTCACCACACTCCTTTATAACAGAAGGTGTAATGTATGCAAAACTTGCTTTCTGACTACTTTATCTAACCACTGTGGTTGCTCAGTGGCAAAGGCGTTGTGCTACACTGCCCAAGGACGCGGATTCAATCACTGCCGCTAAGGGCGCTTTTCAGGTGAAGGAGGAAACTGAAAGCGCTCGCATTTCAAGATTTTGGCGGATTGCAAACCTCTGCTGGTGGTCAACCATATTCCGTAACCTTTCACTAAAGCATTCTTAATTCTGGTGGTGTAGCTTTTGCGCCATAAAGTTCATGATTGTTTTTTGCCCAGTGAATTGCTTTGCATATGCGAATTTCGTTAATTGTCGTCTGTTTTCACGCTAACTTACAGGAAGAGAATGGCTGTTTCGCATGTGGGGAAGAGTCCACTTTCTTGTGTCACTGCATTTCAGTGCGGAATTGGACCAAATGCCAGGAAAAGTGGTACGTGTTTTAAATACCGTGCTACCTTGTGTGCATTGCACAGCGCTCCAGACGCCGCTTTCGCATGACTACGCAGTGTGAGCTGATTTCTGAAATGAGTGTTCTGAAACTTGTAGCTCAGTATCTGCAGAATCGCTGCAATCCGCAAAAAGCATTGGACCCCACGAGAAGGATAAAAGCAATAACGGTCGGTAAACGCTATGCTTTAAAACTTAGAGAAAAAGTACCAGCACCATTTTCTGGTAAAAACTGTATGTAACGTCGCCATTTATAACGACAACCCCTCACAGGTTGAGCACGTTTTTTCGCAAAATTGCAAAAAGAAACCTAATACCATTTAGTACCATGGCTCGGTCTACCTCTCCCGCGAAATAAATCACATATAATCCGCCCACGGGGTAGGATTATATAACACATGCCGGATGTATAACGGCCGAAATGCAGTCGCCTTTTTCATTCAAGTGGGCATCCAGAAAGCAACTAGCTTGAAAGAATATTTTCAGGAGCAGGCATTGTCAGAAGACTTCTGCAGCCTAAATCTACGCGTAGTTTCGGTTCTTTCTGGTCATGTTATGTAAGAGACAGATTTGAGATATGCAGTGTGTTACATCGATAAGAAGAACATTTTAATATTTCAACAGCGAAGCTCTCTAGCAAACCGTACTATTTTGTGTGGACAATTATATATAGCAAGAAATCGCCGAGAGCCCGACAATGAGCGCGGGCCCCGCGGCGACCGCCCAGCAGTTAACAACAAACACGAAAACGCCGAGCCATTGTGTGTGCTTGCCTCGCGACGACCGCCCGGCATCGCCAGTGTACGTTTGCCAAGCCAATCATAGCCACTTAGGGAGATTGGCCATGATTGCGGCAACCACCCGCGGTTAAAATAAAAAAAAACATTAAAATGCCGAGCGTTACTGAGCGTTTGCCTCGCGGTGACCGCCCAGAGTCCCCTGAGCACGTTTGTTAAGCCAAGCATGCCCACTTAGGCGGATTGGCCACAATTTCAGCGACCGCGCGGCAGTTAAGAAAAACAATAAAATACTGAGCACTCGTGCGCGCGTGCCTCGCGAGGGCCGCTCAGCGTCCCCGGCGCACGTTTGTCATGCCAGGCATATACACTTCGGGAGATTGTCCAATATTGGCAAAAGCGCTGCAGCGTTCCCCGTAATCGTAGCAACACATGCTCGGAACGAGAAAGACACGTAATAGCGTACACTCTCCAAGGTGATGTTCAATTGTTATCACTTCCAACAAAATGAACGAAGCTCAGACTCGTAGCAACAATGATGCAGTAAAGGCCGTTGCGGCCGAGAAGAAGCAAATCGCCTGCAGTCGCAGACTTAAACCGTAGTGATGGTCGTGAAGAATTCGTACAGCTTCGCTTCCTTCAAGTCTTACGCGTTAGTGTGGAGGTCCCTCACTTTTAAAGTGAAGTTTGTTTACTTCTACCGCCTAAGTGTTCTGTCGCGACCGTTGGTGTCAACAGGAAACACCTGCGAACAAATAAAAGAAGTTACTGGCACCCCCAGGAATCGAACCTGGAACGAATGGAGAAAGAGAGCCAGAGCCCGTTGTCTTACCGATTGAGCGACGAGCCCACGCGGAGACGGGGAAGACAGACGATGCGCTCACTAAGCACATCGGCGGGTTCACCCCTTGCGTTCTGACTGAATGCCACATTGTAGCGTCACGCGACCTCTTGCGCCGGTGTGCGATGCGCCCAAGTGGCGCGTAGCGGCCGTATTCGCGTATTGTGAATGTGCTACGAGTGAGTAAAAATTAAAGGAAGCTCACACCAACACATACAATCTTCACCATCCCTGCCGCCACCGACGGAGGCGACTGGATCGGCGGCAGAGACGGACCAGTTGCGAGATCACCCGCCACCCACTTTGAGCTTGCTTTTTTTATAAAATAAAGTTTCCAATTATGTGCTCTACCAGTACAACTCAACCAACCACCATTCATGAATCATGCATTGATTTTAACTCAAAAAAGAATATCTCTTTGAACAATCAAGTGTCTGGTTCACGGGTTCCTCGTTTCACTCTTGGTAAACCCACGTCTGTAAATTCAAGTGATGTCGCTTGCGTAATCATTGTGGGTGTCGCTGGAGCTTTGCTTTCCAACCACTTTCACAGGGTCGATTGCAGCGCATTTTTTTTTCTGAGCGAAACGCTGCTCCGTTGGTGAAAAAACTTCAAAAACTCGCATTTCGTGGTAAATTTTGTTTCCAATGTGGAACAACGACGGTGCTTACCGATTGATTAGGAAGATGAATGTAATCTTGTTTCGCCTACGGGAAAATAACGGCCAGTTTGACGGGCGAGCTTATCTTCGAACGACGGTGCCACCTGGGATATGCAAAACGAAACGCCCGATGGCCATTTTAAGTAGGAAGGTGTGAAATGAGGCAGCACGCGATCAGAAAACATTTTTGTCAATAGTTTATGATGACAAATATTTGCATAGGAACTCATATGAATCACAGTAAAGTGTTCTTGCTGTCTATTGTTATCCAAACCATACATGTGGTTTCCGATCGTATGTCGCCTGCTTTGCAAAGTTACCGTGCTTTCCGAAATAAAGCTCAGGGTTCTCTGTTCGCGTTTGTGTCTTTTTCCTAGTTTTACTTTCATTATTTTGTTACATGGCGCCATGAGATCATTCAGCTAAGATAAAAAGGCAGCCTGCTCACCGGCAGTGAATAAACTCATGACGCCATCACAAGCACATACACGCAACAGACAGCATATTGAAATTACAACAAAGGAAAGGCAACAAATGTGAACAAAGAATTGTCCGCCTTCTTTGGAAAAGGCGGGTAACCTGGCGCAGCAGGCGATGAACTATCTGAAGCCAGATGACTGGTATCGAAAGCGATAGACCAAGAAAATTTGTTATTATGATTAGTAGGAGCTCTTATGTATTTATTTGTGGCCATCGTAAACTATCCACAAAAAAGATTTTCTGGTCGTCTGCTCCCTCATGTGGCTCCTTTCTAGCGTGAATCGCCAGCGCAAATTTTGTTTTGCATATCCCAGGTGGCGCTGTCGTTCTAAGATAAACGTTGACGTCCTAATTGGCCACCATATTGCCATAGGAGAAAATCATTTCTATTTATTTCTGAATAAGCAGGTATGTACCCCCTTTTTTTCGGTTACAAACAAATTAGACCACAAAATGCGAACTCCGCGGGCCAGGGCACGGGTTTGATTCTCGCCCGCAACGGCTGCTTTTCGAATGGGGGCAGAAATAAAAAATCCCCGTGGGTTCTAGATTTCGGCGTAAGTTAATGATCCCCCAGGTGGTCAAGATTATTCCGAAGAGCTCTACTACAGCGTGCCTCATCAGCTGCGTTGCGTCGACGCGTTAAACCCCACAATCAATCAATTGCGACCTTCGAGGGAGGTTTCAGTGCAAGCGGAGCACTGGCTGTCATAGGAAAAAATTTTTAGGTGTTTCATACATCGATTCAACACCCTGTATTATGCGGCTAAGCACCGTGTCTAGCTATAATAACGGGGGTCACCAGTTCAAAGTAAAATGCTGCAGCGCACTAAGTATGGTAAACCCGCATAATAGGACAGTGCTTGGAAGAGGTTTACGCTAAAAATTAAGACAACAAAAATTAGTCGCTGTGCTGTGAGAAACATTGTAAACGAGTGGTCTTAATGACTGTTGTGAGGACTTGGTTGCATTTCAGTAGGAAACAGTAATGATGATGTATTGTCGCCAGCCAAATTTGTGCAGTGTCGACTCTGTTGGAGTAAAGCTCGGTTATATTACTGCTTACGCCAAATTTTTCAACGCATGCTTCCTTAAGTAAGAAGCTGTTGATATAATTGTCGCAGCGTCTGTTCTATTTGAAAAGAGCTGTTGTTATCATATTAATACTTGCTGTATATTTCTCCAATAATTTTGTTATCTCCGACTCCCCTCTGTTGTGCCCCTGGGCCCTGAGAATATGCGAATAAATAGAAAAATATAAATAAATAAATAAATACATTCCCACCGTCCCCCAAAAAGAGTAACGGCCGTACGATGGCCTATGAAGAAAAACAAAAAAAATATTGCCGATTTTACTACGACAATTACGATCTTCGCCTTCCAGCATAAACGCGCCCAGTTGGTTGTTTTACGCAAGTGAACACCCAATGCCTTTGAATATTTTGTATTTTTGTTTTATGAGTGCATAGGAATCTGTGTGAAAAATTTCTAGTCAGATCTGGGGAAACAGCAGAGCTCATGCCGCCGAGTGCACGCTGTCCCTCTCAACTGGCGGAGCACCAGCACATCAAAATCTTCGTCTCACTAGACGCATTCACTCGCCTACCCGTGACTTCCCATCCGAACATCCCCACCGCGACGCGCGCTTCCCACAGATGTTCGTCGGCTCCTTTCCCCCTCGCCACTTGCCTTCACAATTCTTGGGCTATCATGTTCCTCCTACACACTTTGCTTCGCCGTTTCCTGAAGGACATCCGGGATGGCTGGAACTCAACCTTAGACAGCTTTTCTGCTAAGGAGAACCAAATCAATCTTTTTGCGGCCTTCACAAGTCGATGTTATTCACAGCGAAGATGTTTAGCAAATCGTAATTTTTGGTGTCCGCAGTTAACAATACCCAGAAATTGTCGAGCTCCCGGACTTGCTGGCGGGCCTCGCGGCGACCTCCCGGCAGTTAACAAAACCAAGAAAATGACTAGCGCTCGTGTGTGCGTGCCTCGCGACTACCGCCGAAATCGCTCACTCCCGCACAACCTATGCCGATGGTTGGCAATCCTTTTTATGAGACCAGTTGTTTGGACAACATGCTTAGTTAACTGGGCGAAAAATTGTGTATTGGATCGATTCCGTTGTATAGGGAGCCCAATAACTTTTATTGTGTGAGCTTCCGGGACTCAATAACCACTAAAAGATATGGGGTTATCTGACGTTGTACGGGCTGCTTGTTTGGGTGGCAAAACGAGCAGCACGGACTTCTTAGGTAAGTGCTGCTGACTTTCAGAAAATTAATTGCCTCATCAGAAAAACACTGAAAGCGGCACTTCAGGTACCCCTGTACTCTTCCACTGCCCAATTAGACCGCAAGGGTATTCATAATAATGTCGAGGAGCTTGTGGAGGCGCACCTGACAGGACAAATACCACGATTGTCAACTACCTCAGCCAGTCTGTGCATCCTAGACCGACGCGAATTCCTGTCCATACTTTGCCCTCTCATAAATCCCCCATTCCTCGCGCTATTCATGTTCGACTTGTCGTCCGTCCTGTACGACGCAACATGCACCCTGTGTA
Source organism: Haemaphysalis longicornis (assembly GCF_048455015.1). Taxonomy (NCBI): domain Eukaryota; kingdom Metazoa; phylum Arthropoda; class Arachnida; order Ixodida; family Ixodidae; genus Haemaphysalis; species Haemaphysalis longicornis. Next base: position 111,294,460 of record NW_027526204.1, read on the forward strand.
TCATGCGGGTCGCAGAACGACGCCTACCTGTAAAACTTGATATCTTATACATGGACGCGGCAGAATACCGTCATCACGATGCTTATGCTCTGGCTATCGTGAACCGGCCGGACCACCCCTCGTTATGCTCCCTTACAGTTCGCACCACTTGCCCTGCCACGCCGAAGGAGGCGGCAATCGCAGTCGCCCTGTCACAAAGGCCGACACCCACGACCGTAATCTCTGGTTCAAAGACCACCGTTCAAAACTTTGCCCGTGGTCTCATTTCGCCACATGCACTCAAAATTATCCCTCAAAATCCTCCTACTTCCCCGGTAGAACTGCTATGGACCCCGGCTCACTCGGGAATCGGGGGAAACGAGGCGGTTCATGCCGCAGTTCGACGATTCACAATCCGAACGGGAGCCAGCCTAGTTCTTAACCACGGGGCCCGATCAGCCAGAGACCACCTAATAACGTAGCGTGACATACTCACGCATTACCGCCTCGCCCGCCAAAAATACCCCCCTTCGCATCCCCAGCTCAGCCATGAGCAAGTGCGCATCTGGCGACTTCTGCAGGTTCATTCCTTTCCTTGCAGGGTGGTGCTCCATCATATCCACCCTTCCCTCTACCCATCACCTCATCGCCCCGCATGTGGAGAGCGCGCCACACTTCCCCACTCTATTTGGACCTGTCATTCCAATCCCTCTCCTTCAATCATCCGTGACGAGAAATGGGAGGGTGCACTGGGTAGCTCCGAGCACGCGTTCAGATAGCCTTGGTGGAACGAGCTGCCATCGTCGCCGCCGACCTACAACCGGCGGCCACCACGCTTCCCTAACCCCACACGCTCAATAAAAGTTGCTCTCTCTCTCTCTCTCTCTCTCTCTCTCTCTCTCTCTCTCCATCTCTATGTCTGTCTCGCGCCGACCGTCCAGCATCACCAGCATAAGCTTGCCAAGCAACGCAGACCCACTTAGAGAAATTGGCCAAGACTTGCAACCACCCTGCAGTTAAACAGTTAAAAAACATGAAAAGGCCAGCGCTCATGCGTGCGTTCCTCGCGGTGACCACCCAGCGTCCCTGGCGCACGCTTGGAATCAAATCATACTCAGGAAGATTGGCCAAGGTTGGCGCAAAAAATTCTACCATTCGCGTTAAGAGAGAGAGAATGCATTTAATGGTAAAAACGAGGTTAGCCGAGCCATATCGCTTAGCATGCTAAGCCATATGAATGAACAAAAACATGAAGGTCTGTGAAACAAAATAAATAAATAAATATATAATGAAAAAAACGAGGTGTTGCGCACGAGGGTTCAAGCGCATTTACAAAGTTTGAAAAGCACATACACAGAGTTCGGAAGTTAGGTTGGTCAATCGTGAGAACACGTGCTGGGAACGAGAAAGACACGTCATAGCGCACTCCCTGGAAAGTGCTGTCCAATGATTATCACTTCAAAAAAAAGGAACGATGCTCACAATTATAGCAGCAATGATGTAGTAAAGATCATTGCGTCAGCGAAGAAGCAATTCGGCTGCAATCGTAAAATTAAACCTTCGTGGTCGTAGTGAAGGTTGCGTACAGCTTCAATACCTTCAAGTCATACGCATTAGTGTTAGCTACCCACAGTTTTTATGTACGATAATCGTAATATGAGCGTCAAGGTCTTAAAAGTATAATTGCATGTATTTATAAGGCACTTGTCGAAAATGTGAATGTGGCACAACGTAGATTGAACATAATAGCGATAGTACTGTGATGTCGCTGAGGCTCCTAAAATGGGTTATCTATGGACATTAGGGCCCCCAACATAAAGCTTGAGGATTCCACAATGGCACATAAAAATGACGTCACTTGGCGTAAGAGGGAAAAGATCCCAAAAACGTGTCTTTTGGTCCAGCAAAGTGGAAGCCCGGGAGCACACGCGGAATCCTAAACTTTTTTCTATTGGTAGTTTACTTTTGAAGCCTCCGTTGGTCCATCAAATATACTGCTTGTGTAAAAAAAACTGCCTGCGAACGGCCGATAGGGAATTGCAGATCCTTTCATTGAAGCACTTTCAATTTCTCTTGTCGAGATACTCAGAGCAGGCTGAGGGGTGAGGGGGTTGCTGCAAGCGCACGCCATTCTGCTTTGCAAGCAAGAGGTCAGCCTTGTCCAAAGCTAAAGAGCGTGCAAGGGCAGTTTTGTCCGACTGGACTGCACGCAGGTTCTTGACACAGTGAATTATCACATTCCGTATACGGGAAGGCCACTTCCTGCTGAGAAAACCAAAGAGGTACTTTTCGGAAGGTATAAAAAAGCTTGACCGCTACACAGGATGGTCCATGGTGATATAATAATCAAATTGTAGATATAGTGTGGCTATGGTAGAATACTCGCAGAATAAACGCTGAGTACAAAGTTGTCACCTCTCTGAATACAAACTCAAGAACACCTAGGACAACACTGTTTAAAAGCGACAAACATTTATTATCCTAATATTTCAAACTGGGTACCTGTAACGACTACGCTGGAATTAGTTGATATGCATAAATTTAGAGTAAAATTTGTGACTATTCTTGTCTATCATAAAACGTTCGGGATTTTTATTGACGTTTCTAGCAACAAAAATGCTCTTTATTTAAAAATACGTGCATAAGAATCCTCAAGACATTGTAATTGACAGACGCTCGTCTATGCACGTTACTTGGTCGGCTGTTTTTCTTGCCAGTTGTATTTCCTTTGTGTTCTTTGCGGAGAACAAGTTCGCTCAAATAAGCATTAGTTCATGCAGCATCCTTGCTTTGCTCTTCACTGCCTGATATAGGGTAGAGGTGCGAGTAGCGCGCCCTATATTACAGCCACGTCACGTGGAACTTGCCACAGCTGTTTGAGCGAATGCTTGCAACACGGCTTTATAGGCGGCTTAATACCTAACAGTGGTATCACCCGGCGCACATTGGATTCAGGCCCTATCTCGGTACTGACGATGGGTTGGAATACCTCTCATCTATGGTTTTAGTTGGAGGCCGATCAAGAAGAGTGAGAACCGAGGCGTACCACAAGGGTCTGTTCTGTCTCCGTTTCTTTTCAACATCGTCTTGTTGCCGCTAGCTTGACACCTTGCTTCCATCCGAGATCTATATTTCCGCATGTACACGGATGACATTAGAGTGTGGTCAGGGCATCAAGACCGGTCACGACAAGCCGAGTGCCTCGAGCAAGCACTAACAGACTGCCAGAGATGGTGCGAGTATGCGAGCCTCACTCCATGGCAAAATAAGACTGTTTTACTTCTTGTGGCCAACGCTTCGGGCCGCCCCTCTTTGCAGTGTCCCCATTTCACTGCAACTGAATGGGAATGACATACCCATGGTTAACCGCCTTCGGGTCCCAGGACTAGAAATATCGGAATCAGGGTCAGCAGCTTAGTGGCTCAGATCTGCTCGACGGCAAGCCGGACAGTTGCTCCACCTCGTTCACCGCATCGTCTCAGAAGTCTGGCGGGACCTGCTTGACGATTGCCCAGCTCCTAGCGTGCTCCGTAGTACGGCCACGGCTCGTGTATCAGGCACAGTTCAAACACATGACGCAAGCGGACTGGGCTCAGCGTGAGGCCATCAACAGGGCCGCCATGCACACCATTACTGGCCTACCTCGCATAAAACCAATTCTACTGCTACAAGCCGAAGCCCAGCTAAACACGCTAGATGAGATCATCCATCAGCGTTGTTCCGCTCGCCTGCTAAAGCGTGGATATGTACCGGAGGCAGCAGCTCTCGCTGCATAATGAGCCACGTTCTTGATACGATGGCAGCCTTTTCTGCGGCTAGACCGCCCTGGATCTAACACCAGATGACGGACAACAAGCCTTTGGCAAGGCTACATGTCCGAACCTCTGGCCTTCATCAACCTCCAGATGCAGCCCTCCTTCATGTCCAGCACTGGGCGCCTGTGACGCCGCCACGAGTCATGTAGGCTTTCGTGGACGCCGGCTAACATGACTGCCTCGTTACCACAGTCTTGGCTTGTCCATCTCACCCACCTAATGAGTTCTGCGCCTATAATAGAGTCCGCCATCTACCAAGCCTGTTAGCAGAACGTACTGGAATTTGTGGTGGTATCCAAGCGCTTGCATCGACAGTAACTACCGGCGTAAAACTAGAAATTTACACTGACTCAACGACACTGATACGTTATATACGTCGTGTTGCGCGTATCACCAGCATGTCGGCACGTTTTCACGCGATCCTTGACTAATACCAATGCCCTGTGTGTGTTTTGTGCGTTCGCCAGGACATGCTTCCTGCCCACACAGCGGCGGATCGCGCCTGTCGCGCTACATACATTCCACAGCCGCTACCACTTCTCCCGGTTTCCACCCTAGAAGAGCTGCTTGTGGAAAAGGAGAAACTCGGCCGCGCCACGCGTGCTTTACTTCCACCGCGTAGAACTGACCTCCCAAGTGGGCTCGCTCGCTGGGACGAGGTCCTGCTGGGGAGGCTTTGATTTCGGGGGGCCTTATCCCCAGCAGTAACCCACGCTTGGCCTCCCTCTGACCGTTCGCGTACACCTGTCCGTTTTGAACGGTCCCTGCGTCAGACGCCGACACGAGCCACCTCTTATGGATTTGCCCTGCTCTTCAAACCTCTCGCCTGCAACACCTCCGGGCCACAAGGTTCCATCCTGGGAGGGCCCCCGGCCTACAGCGGTGGATATGCGGCCCTCATTACCGATCTCTGCTGACGTTTCTGCGTGAAACAAATGGGATGTTGTATATATAACTGTTATGACGTAAAGCAAACTCTAACAAAAAAACAAGTCTTACTTCTGCCAGCCCCTGACTAGGACGTGTTTCCCCATAGTTCAGACTTCTGGATAATTGCTTCATAAAAAAATAGTCAACGATCGCAATTTAAAACCCTGAAACGGTCACCACCACTGCAAGTTCGTCACGTGTAGTCATGCAAAGAAGCCTCGGGACCCTCTAGAGTAACAGCTGACCCGCAGAAGATGCGGAGAAAAAAGCCGGAAACAATTATGCGTGCGGGAGACTGCCTGGGGAGATAGACACAGCTTCTACGCCGGCTTGCTTAGAGCTAATTTCCGAGTATGATCATGTTGCAGCTGTAAAATTGGTTAGGAAGGCTGCGAGTCAGACCGATGTGTGTTTTCAAAACCTCAACAGGTAGCTAATATCATAAAGCCTCTTCAGAACCAAAATATTTGAAACATGCCACCTTTATAGCTTTTAAGGAACGATCCGAGGTGTTTTTGCAGACGCGAACCCGACACACCAACAAAGGGGTTGTAGTGTTCTTTGAAGAAATGTAGGTGTGGTTTCGAAGAGCTGACCCAGAAACGGCAGAAAACAAGAATGTGCGGATTTTAGTATATGGCACAAAAAAAGACTTTTCGCAAAACTCAAACAAAGCAAGAAGGGAGGCGAGAGTAAAAGCACTTAACAAACTGTTGGAAGAAAAGAGACATGAAGGAATACTCTACACTGATGCTTCCCTACTAAAATTCTCCAACATAGCAACTATAGTAGTGACCACAACGAACAAAATAGCGAAATGTGAATTATTGTACATCACGGAGCCAGAGCAAGCGAAAAAGGCCGCCATGGCACCTACGCTAACGCAACCTGGTACAGCCACAATTCACACGGACCCGAAGAAAGCCTACAACAGATACAGAACAGGATAAGTCTCAGAAGGCGCCGCCAAAATGCTGATAAGCAGGAAACCCCCGGAAACCAGAATTGGACTCATTGGGGTCCCTGCGCATTCCTCGATCGAGGGCAACGAATTCGCCTATTGGCAGGCCGGAGACTTAAACCTCCGGACCACAGCAGAAACGGAAGAAGGGATGACCCAATAACTAACTAAGCAGAAATCATCAAACATTAAGGGAGAACAGAAGAAGCCTCCCGCACCCTCATCCTAAACTGTGCAGGGAATAACAATCAATATATGGACACATACAGACAGCCTCTTTCTCACACCTTTTACTCCTCACACCTTTTACTTCCCTAATTAGATACGCAAAATAATGTCCCCAATGCTGAAAACGAGGCACCCTAAAACACACCACCGGAGAAGGCACAAAACGCAAGTCCCCGCAATTTTCGCGACTTTGTCAGCATATAGAATGAGCAATGGGAGATCTTGCTGACCAGCCCCGGACCTGGAAGGCCAACTTCGGCTGATCCACAGGGGCCAAGAGGCTCGGGAAGCATATGGGAACCTGTGAATAGGCAACCACTCCGACTGAGCTAAAACTAGCTCCATCGCAACCCATTTGCAAACAATAAACTTTACTCTACGTGTCTCAATCAGCAGCCCAACAAAAATCGTCCGGAATTCGTGTCCGAGGCGTTTATGATAGAGAAGACCCTAGAAATACGTCCGACACAGTACCAGAGCCGTTCAACTGGATCCTAGCTCACCCTGTGGACGCCTCTGGTCGCATTAGGGGACACAATCCGCGCATTCTTGTCGGAAAAACTGCGTAACCGCACATGTCAAAACAGTTCAATTCAAGAATAAATCACTGCGGAAAATTGCAACTCGTCAAGTCACACGTTCTGCAAGATAACAAAATTCGCTTTTGTGCTATGTCACAGAAGGTTGGCAACGCAAGTTTTGCAATTTATCGATATGAAAAAAGCCTCAGACACTACTCTAGTATGTTGATTATTGTGTTTGAACAACACGGTGTGTTTGATAAAACCGGTGTAACTTGTGTACACGCATTCACGTGCGGCAATAAGAAGCCAGGTGAGAAAGCGAAGAGTTCTGGATGGACAGAAAAGGCTCGTGCAGTCGCGTATTGACGCAGGCCCAGCTCTTGATTACACTCAACCTAAAACATGCTGAAGCACCAGCGCTTTAGTTTTTTGTGTCGGTTCACACGACAGCGGGTGTTCGCCCGTAAACGGCAGAATTTTCGCGCATATGCTACGGTTCAAGAAAAACAATCGACTGCGAAATGTGAGCTGTGGGAGGCCCCTTGCCCTCTCCCTCCTCCAGCGGGAGGGGGGGGCAAACCGTGCTACGTTAGCACTTCGCCCTCTAGGGGTGGGTATGGAAACCAGTTTCTTCGGGACTACCGGGGGGTCTGCCCCTACCTATGCGCTGTTGAGACGTTGCCATCCCACCGCTGACAACCCCTTCCTTCGTACGGGAAGGCGTACGCGATCCAAGTTCCGTCGCATCCGACACCCGTGCGGTAGCGTGGTGAAGCGAGCGGCCAGCCAATGTTGCTGTCTTGAATACTAAAAGCCGAAGGCACACTTAACTTGTTTACTGCATGGGGAGAGGTGGGCTGAAGCCAGAGAAGAGCAACGCCCCGACTGGTAAGGTTACACTACAGAACTCGAGCAGAGTGACAGCATTGATGATTCACTGCTCACACAGGGATGAACTACAGCGCTTGTGGGGGCCTTTGTTATACCCAAAGCTCTAACGGTCAAAACAAGCGTTCCATCTAAATTGTGCACATGACACGAGCAGCACAGACACACGCCGCACTCTTTCCAGGGTTTCTGAGCAGTCGGTAGTAGCGCGCACGCTGAGTCCAAGCAAGGGGAGAGAGGAGGTCTCCACAACAGCTTCCGCGTCCTTCGGACAAGTCTGTACCAGTTGCCTCGGCCGCCAGCGAACTTTGAATAACGCCGATAGCTAGGCGCGAGCGATCCATACATGTAGTGACTTGTTTGAGTCCGTAGGCTGCAAGCGTGAGTCACCGACAGGGAGGCCTGCTCGAAAGACGCACGTAGTGGAGGCTTCGCCGCTCAGCACAGGAGGCCTGCACAAAGCACTGCGGCGGGCTGATTCGTAACAGCGCTCACAGTCAGGACAAAAGGAGAAACGCCGTACAATAGGGTGGTCAGATAACATCATTGGCTTCACCTAGACTCAGCCTGCAGCATCTGGAGCGGGAGACGAAACTGCGTATCCACCAAGATCGGCATTCCACTCCACCGCCTCGAAAAGAATTCGTCTATCGGATGGCGCTACCATCTCCTTCGGGATCAGAGATGCGAACCCCACGCGGGGCACCTTGAGTAATCTTGGTGACGGTATTGGCGACACTGCGGACCCCGAGCCGCCTAACATAAGCTGGATCCAAGCATGGCGATGTGTTGTGAAGTGAAGGGTAGAAACATCAAATGGTGGCCGTCGGAGCCTAGGTCAAGCTCCAGGACCTCTCTTGGTGCCAGGGTAACCCGAGCGAGGGAAGTACCCCCGTCCCCTGCTACTATACTATGCTGTATGGTATATTCAACCTCCACACCCTCCAAATGATCGGGCCCTGAAAATGGCCTGCACAGATGTAACTCTCAAACCGCAACCGCCCATTGACCTTCGAGGAAGAGACAACTATCCTCGCTTCCTCGCAATGCATTCTGTAGATAAACAAACCCCCGTAAGTGAAAAATCTGTCTTCCTCGTAGTAAAGCTCATCGAGAGTGTTGCAGGAAAGAACTACAAGGCAAAAAAACTTTCTTCTGCAGATGTGCCCATTGAAGTGAGCCTCAAAGAGCAAGCGAATAAGCTTCAGCAACAAACCAGCATCCGTGATCTAGAAATAAGTCACTCCCCATAGAACCCTAAACTCTTCCCAAGGCTTTATCTCAGATATCGATCTCATAAATGAAACAGAAACCGACATCCAGGAAGGACTGCGTGACGAAGAGGTCATAAAAGTCCGGCGCATCACAATAAGGCGAGACATCAAAGAAATCAAAACAAAGCACATTATTCTGAGTTTTGATAGAACCCCACTACCAGAAGCCGTGACGGCAGGTTTCCTCCGATGTCCCACGCACCCGTATGTGCCAAATCCACGCCGCTGCTTCAAGTGCCAGCCTTATGGGCACGGTACGAACTCCTGCCGCGGTAAACTCACATGTGCGAAGTGTGGGCAAACTGACCATCCTACAGACAACTGTGATGCTAGCAACTTCACTTGTCCCAATTGCCATGGACCTCATGCCGCCTTTTCACGATCATGCAAAAAGTTCAAACAAGAAAACCAATCACTTTGATGGTCAATGAGAAAATTAGCTTTCCGGAGGCCCGTAAGAGGTTTTCACTCTTCAGCTCCGGAAAGTATGCCACTGCTGCTCGCCGGGGGGCGGAGCGGCGCCTGGTTTCGCCAGCGACGCAATACAGCGAAAATAATTTTCTCCCGCTCCCGCACCCCACGAGGCTGCCAGTGGCAGCCGCCCCGGTGACGACGCCACTTGCCCAGGCAGCAGCTACTGTGGTGGCAACCACGTCGGTTGGGAATGCCGCTGCATCCACTGCATGCTCTCCACCAGCCAAAAACTCACGCAAGGGCACGGAGGAGATGGACACGGAGGCAGCAGTCGCCACCCCCTCTCTTGCCTCACTGCCTGGGCCATCTGTGGTGCTCCTCCGCCTTCGGCATCGGCAGTGCAGGCAAAGAACGGCCGATAGGGTACCAAGTCAAGGGGGCCCAGTCCGCTGGGCAGCCCCTTGACTTCAGATGACGACATGGACGTCGAGCGCTTCCGGCTTTCATCACAGCGAAAAGAACGGTTTCCGGCGCATGGGTCAGTAGACAAGCCGAAAAAACCCCTCCCAAGAGTTCAACCCCGAAAGTCGACACATAAACACGCAGATATTCCAGTTGCTCAAAACTTCTAAACATATTCCAGTTGCTATAATTGGGAAGATAAAACATCATCCAGTGGAACCGCAGAGGCCCCATTAAACATCTTGATGATATCTATGAAATATTTTATTACAAACAGCCAATTGTGATGTGCCTCCGAGAAACGCATTTAAACTCGAAACACACAAATTTCTTAAACAATCACACGGTATTTAGAAGGACAGATGGGGTTGGTGGTACATCCTCAGGTGGTGTGGCCATCCTTGCCGGAAAATCTCTGGCGTGCCACACTGCGCAACTACAGACCATTCTTGAAGCTGTTGCCATCCGAACGATATGCTTCGATAGACGTATAACACTATATACTCTGTGTACATCCCTCGTGACTTCCAGCTCTGGAGATCAGATTTTGAGGGCCAGGTAGATCAGTTACCCGAACCATTCATTCTCATAGGTGACCTGAACGCAGATAACTCTCTTTGGGGCCCGGCTCGCACTGATGCCAGAGGACGGCTCATTAAAAAATTCTTAACATCGTCGGGAGCATGTCTTTTCATCCGGAAAACGCCTACATACTTTTGTTTCTTTTTTTCTTTATATTTTGTTTATCAAATCAGCCAAAGACTGGAATTATCTGGCCGCCGACGCCGTGGTCCACTCCAGTCCCATTCGTTTTCACAAAGCCATCGCAGAAATTTTGTACTGACTTTCAACCACTGTATTATTATTGTAGGCCCACCCCTCATGTAAAACCCTGGTACAGGGGCTTTTGAGGTAAAATAAATAAATATAGGACACAGCACTTATTCACACCTTGACTTGGCAATTGGGTCCGCAGTTCATTTTTCTTGTCTTGGGTGGGGTGTGGGCACGGACCCATATAATAGCGACCACTTAGCCACTTAACTAACAAGCACAGGTATAGGCCCGAGCAGTCTATCTTCCCAGAACAGGTTTCATGAAGCAAGAGCAAACTGGAATACATATACAGATTCATCTAAACTACACTACTCCTTTTTAAGACATTTACAGGTAGAACAGGCAACCCAACTACTCACGGCGCACATTCTCGACGCCGTTGAAAAGTCCCTTCCCCACGCCTCTGGGGCTCTGCGCAACCAGCGGAGGCCGTGGTGGAATGGGGACAGTAGGCCGGCGCGAGGGACCCAGAACAAGGCTTGGGGTATCCTTCGTCAGTACCCCACATCGGGAAACCTTTTATTGTTCAAAAAGGCAAAGGCGATAGGAAAACGTGAGCGCCGTGAGGCAAAACGAGGTAGTTGGCATTCATTTATAACATCAATTAACTCCTACACTGACACACGAAAAGTATGGACAAGAATACGCAAACTTAAAGGACAACTAACACACAGCCTGACTCTGGTAAGCCCAACAGAGGACTCGAAGATCAGGCTGACACACTCGCACAACACTTGCAACACTTGTCCAGTTCCGCACACTACACAAACACTTTCATAAAACACAAACTATCGGCCCAAAAGAAGCCTTTACTAGATAACAATAGGGCAACATTTTCTTAGAACTCAGAGTTTTCACTGCATGAACTGAGGGCTGCTCTGAGCACGTGTGAACCCTCATCTCCAGGCCCACACACCACATATACAATGGTACAGCACCTAGACGCAGAGACGCGTGAGACACTTCTACATCTATATAATAAAATATGGCTTTCGGGGCACATTCCACACTCCTGGAGGGAGGCAATAGCAGTGTCTTGCTTGAAGGAGGAAAAGGACCTCTCGTCCCCCTCAAGTTATCGCCCGATAGCCCTGACGAGCTGCCTGTTCAAGCTCTTCGAGAACATGATCAATCGCAGGCTCCTGTACTTCCTTGAGTGCAATGGTCTTCTCGAGAGGGGCCAGGCAGGCTTCAAGGTTGGGCAATCAAAGAATGATCAATTGCTAGCACTTAACTCGTACATCAAGGATGCCTTCGTGCATAAGCAGTATTGTTTAACTGTGTTTCTTGACCTCGAGAAGAGGCCTACGACACCGCTTGGCGTTATGGGATCCTTAGTGACCTCAAGTCATTCAGTGTTTCCGGTAACATGTTAAACACTCTTGTTAGTTACTTGTCACACAGAACGTTTCGAGTGAGAGTTGGTTGTGGTCCATGGTTCACGTGCAAGAAAAAGGCGTGCCGCAAGGTTGAGTGCTGAGCGGCACTCTCTTTATAATTGAGATGAATTCTCATGGAAAGGCATTGCCACCAACAATTTCTTATTCTATGTATGTATATGACGTCCAGATATCATATAAATCATGCAATATGTCCATCTGCGAACGTCAAGTCCTGCTTGGTGTCAAGAAACGTGTCAGCTGGGAAAAAAAGAATGGTTTTAAATTGAATGCTGAAACACGTTTCTGCGTTGTGTTCTCCAGGACGCGCGGGGTCCATCCGGACTCAGACATTACTCTTAATTGCGTTTCACTTCCTGTCAACAAGAAGCAGAAGTTTATAGGGGTTGTGTTGGACCACAAACTCACATTAATTCCCGACATCAAGGAACTTTAGCATCAATATCTCAAAACAATGAATATCCTTAAGGGTCTCTCCCACCAATCCTATGGTTCCGACAAAGAACCCTGTTGCGCTTGTATGCCGCTTCGGTTGGGTCTCGTTTTGACTATGGCAGTGTGGTGTATGAGTCGGTGAATAAAACAGCGTTGCGAATGCTTGACCCAGTGCTACACTTGGGGATCCGTCTCGCATCTGGAGCTTTTCGCACTAGCCCTGTCGAGAGTATGTATGTTGAGTGTAATAAGTGAAGCCTTGAGATCCAAGGAACGTACATGGACTTGCTTTATGCTTTTAAAATTTCATCGCTGAATATCCATCGTTTTTATCCTGTCTTTAACGATACATACACATCTGGGCTGTTTGAAAATTGCCCATCTGTTCCTCTGCCCGTTTCACTTAGAGCTAGAGGGCGAACTTCGGATCTCAGCGCGTCGTTTTTAGATGTGTACAGATCATCTTTTTCAGAAATTTTACCTCCTTGGAAAGTTCGTCCTGTGTCCTCCGACCTTTCATTTATGAAACATGACAAAAATCAGGTACTCCGAGCTGCAATACTGCAGCAGTTTTTGTCTTTGCAGTTTAAATACCCATGTGCTGAACTTTACAGTGAAGCATCTAAAACCTCCACTGTGGTGTCCTGCGCTGGTCACGGTCCGAATTTTAATGCAGCCGGAACCATGAGGGTACACACAAACTTTTTTCAGCAGAAGCATATGGAATTTTACTCATCGTAGAGGACATTTTTGGAAATCAAATTCCCAATTCCGTCATCTATGCAGGTCCTTTGAGTGTTGTTCGCACACTATCATCGCACAAGCCCCCCAAAACCACATAGTTAATCTTGTGTACAACACCATTATGTCTGTGTATGCTCAAAAGCATGAGTTGCTCCTAAGCTGGGTCCCAGGACACGCTGGGGTCGCTGGGAATGAGTGGGCAGACGAGAGAACTGCTGCTGCTGCACTCAGGAACACTGTAAACATTACAATGGTACCCTATACAGACCTTAATACATACATAAGACAACACTTGCGCAGAGCATGGCAAAAACACTGGAATGAACAGACAGACAACCGACTACATGTAATAAAGCCACACTTGGGACGGTACACAACTGACTCACACAACAGATACACGGAAGTCCCCTTGGCTAGGCTACGGACAGGGCACACCCATGCAACGCACTCGTGTCTGCTGATGGGATCTTCTAGGCCCCAGTGCAGCAGGAGTGGAGGGGCCCTATCCGTAGTTCACATACTAATCACAAGCAAGGCACTTCACACCACACGACGCAAACACTTTCCAGAAATCTACAGACGACACATTTCACTACACCCATCATACTTTTTAGCCGACAAACCAATGTTTTCTCGCCAACGTGTTTTTAAGTTTTTGGCTGAGGTTAAATTTCTGCAGCTCTTGTAATGTCACGTGTAATCATCCTGGCCCTATACACCATTCATCTCCATTTTCTTTTGTTTTGCGTCAGGTTTACTTTTAGTGACATGTTTTAGTAATTACGGTCTCATAAAAATTCACTAACTTCTTCTCTGGCACTCCTTGCCCTTATTTGGCCTTGCGCCAATAGACACCAACCATCACCAACATCATCAGAGCTGCGAAGCTTTGTACCCTGCGCTAAGTCTTATGGAGAGTTTATATAGTTGCTCGCCTGTGCTTGCCATGATGTGCCGCTTTGTCTGCCATGAGTTGTAGCGTAGTTTTGGGGAAACAAAAGTTTAGGCTGCGCTAACAACTCAAAGAATACCCAAGCGGCGATGGAGCAGTTAACAACGTGACGTGCACTGACGACTATCGGCTCATGGAATCGCGTGGCGTTTGCCAGACGAGGATTTATTTTTCCCCGCAATGCTTTTTGAATTATCGAACTATATCGGAACAAAGAACATTCTGATCAAGTGGCGACAGGGCGTAACAACGCTCCCTATAACATATGATTTCTCGTGCTGCATACGAAAGAAAGAGATAGAAACACGTGCTTCAATTTTTACTTAATAAGACGGTATTCCGCAGCCAGACGCTGAGAACAAAACACACATGGCATGGTCAGCATCAAGATATTCCTGTTCTGCGCCCCTGAGAGAAGGGCGATATAAAGCAGGCGAACCAAGAGGTTCGACCCAGCCCCGATCCACTGTTAAAATCAAGGCAAAATACTACAGGCGTATACGTACGTCCAACGTGCCTAACTATAACTACGTCCGGTGCGGCCATGAGTGCAAGCGATCCACCACGCCACCGACGACATCCCCTGGACAACTCCAGCCTATTGCCGTATTATTGAAGCCCTTCCAACATATCGAAATAGATCTTCCGATGCCATTCGCTACAACCCAAATAAAAACACGTGGATTGTAATAGCAACAGGCTACCTGATGCGGTACACGGAGACGGTCGCTCTTTGGAAGATGACTGGACAAGGAGCCGTAAATGTTTTCATTCACCACATTAGGCAGTGACATAGAGTCCCTGAAGTTCTATTCATGAACCGCGGAATGGCCTTCACTAGAGGGCTCTTGCGGGGGATCTTACGTTACGGAGACACGGATCCCTGATGAATCACGAAGCACCACGCTACCCGAACGGACTAACCGAGCGTCTGAACAAGGAGATAGCGGAAATGCTGTCTGTGTACGTTGACGTTGAGCATTACACGTTAGAAAAGTTCTCGATGTCCTGGTTAACTACAACACAGCTGCCCAAAAACCTAAGAGTAGAATGGTACAGCCCTTCTAATGAAGATGGCCGAATACAATGCTTGACGCCATGCTGCCCTTTAAAAGACGGCAACTTTCAAGCGTACCTGCTACCTGGGGCCAATTATCCAGGGTTCAAAGGATTTGAATGAACTGGCCCCTCCCCCCCCCCCAAGCATGAGGGGTACCCTCGAAGGCTGGCAGAAAATGGCAGACCTCGTAGTTTCGTTCGAAAAAGTTTCAGCCTTCTCCTCCATGGTCTGGTTCGAAACTGATTAAGCCTCCTCCTGATTTACCAATTAAAACAGAGAGAATCTACTTCAAGAATGAATGCTCCGACGGCGCTGTTCGTTGGATAATGTGCATATACCCTACGTCCGCTAGCAGTTCGTCAGTTTCAGGGTAAATATTGCACTCGCCCAGAACCATGCATCGCGTGTAGCGACGGAGTTGACACCGCTGGTCGACACAGAAAGCAGACGGAATTCGATTTGTTGAAGGGTTGATGTTGAAGATCTCCTCAACAAACTGTCTCTGGAATATACAGGAAAACGATTGAAGAAGCGTATATACCTTCAATTCTTTTCTTATAATATGAATAGAAAAGAAAACATAGTAATACGTATACCCGCCACATTTCAAGGTTTAATTTCTGCTAAACGTATAACCTAGTTTCTACAGTGCGTTGAAAAAATTTTAACTAAAATATTTATACCGCAATTTCATTTCACAAAGAGCGTGTGCAGCAAGAATGAGTTTTCTGCTGGAACAAAAATCGACATAATCTGCAAAGATGTCAATGTATTGCCTGTTTAAAACCGAACGCACTGCGAAAAAACGAAAATACCTTTGATAGTTAAGCTAAGTCACCATATACAATATACAAAATACAACTGTTTGATTGGAAACGCTTCCGTAAAGAGAGCTTAATATTATATTGCTTAATGGATTCTCGAAATAGACCTACGATTGCGAGCGTATTTTTCATAGGGTTGTCCGAAGAGTCTGGATAAAAATTCCCACCAGGCTACTACGGCAATGCCCACACGCAGGCAACGAAAACTTGTGCTACCGAATTATTGACGCGATAGGTTAAGCCATTTTTTACAAATGCGCTTCCTGATTTTCGAAGGAAGACGTGGTCCGTTAACAGGGTAAAATGCGCTCAACATTAAACCGAATGAAAGAAACAAACATGAGGCCTAATCTGCCCTTCTCAGAATTGTATGTACTACTTCATTCGGTCGTACCTTTTCACGCAGTTTATCCTTCTTTGAGCATGAATACTAACTAGCAAGTGAAATAATGATGCTGTTCATGTCTCTTCACGTTAGGCGCCAAGCCGATGTTCTTAACACGTGGGAGACGTTTCGAAAAAACACTACATGTGTTCTTATAACACGAACGTGTAATAGGGTCAAGTGTCACCGAAGAATGATGAGAGCAGAAGGCGAAAGGGGGGATGGGGGTAGGTGCCTTCTTTGTTTTTGTTAACCGCACTCTCAGCACTGGCAATCCAGCCCTGCCTACAACAGGGGCAGGAGGCCTTCCAGCTTGTAAGAGTTCGTACAACCAACTACCTACTTATGGATGGCACACGCGAAAGCTTTCCACACAAACACGCCGAGCACCACAGACGTGGCCTTGGGGAGGTTTGGGCCCCAATCGGATAATGCAGTCTCAGCAAGAAGCTTGTGCGATAGTATTTCGGAATATTCTACGACGTTCCCGCAAAACTGTTTGAGTTTGTTCCCAACAGTGACAACGGGACATTATGACGACGCTTGCCGCCTGAGGTCGTCCACGTGGTCTGCCTTACTATGCCATATGATCGACTTTCATTGTTTGCAAAATGATTTTTTTTGAGCTGCGGCGCGATGCACTTTTAGTGGCGGTGATACCGCGAGCCGCAAATTTGTGACTTGTCAAATTAGGCTTTGTTGCAAGCGCCTCGCCCCACCCTGGTGCCTTGTGCTGTAGTGGAAGTACATAATTACGAGTTGTGTTTGCCGCAACGCTAATATATGTTGGTGGGGAAATGGTGTTGCATTGCGATCGCTTTCCCAGGGAGTTGTTGGGTATTCTAAAATGCTCTCCATCTAAATTTCTGTTTCCAGCAAAAGAGCATTTTAGATAAATGGGAGCCGAAAGACACCCTGACATTGGAGTCGTTCACAATCGTCGACGAGCGTCACATCGTTGCCCGCTTTTTTAGATGCGAAGCATCTCATTCACTTGCCTTGTCCCTGCTTCCATCCGGCGTTGTTGTCGGCGTTGTCGGCGTCCATCCCTCCCCCATTCTCCTCGCCGCGCCAGCTGCGCTCTCCGCCGCTCACCCCCTCTCCTCTCCGATAGCGAACACTCTCTCGCGAGGGGCATTGGATTGAATTCGATAGGATTGGCTTAGCTTGGCTTGTCTTTCCTTGGCATGGATTGGATTGGATTAGATTAGAACTCTGCGATGCTTCGCATCACCTCAGGGTTCCCTTCGGGAAGATGGTGTAGTTTTACCCCTTGTATTTTTATTGGGTTCGTTGCAGAGAAGAAGTTCGCAGAAATCACAATTTCTACAGAATCATTTCTTGGTTCTTCACTGCGTAAAGACTTCAGTGAGCATGCGAAAACCATAAAACACTGAACGTCTTCTGTAAGCAAGGATGATAAAGGATGGAGAAAGAGGAAACAGGCGTCATGGAGCAAGGAAAAAACTCAGGAGGAAGTTGTGGTAGTTCAAATTAACAAGTATAGTAATGAAGTTGGGCTCGACGTGTAGTTCACCGCAGTCATAGCGGTTTGACCGCAAGTGGAACGGAGTCGTTACTAAGACACGGGAATGGATGTGAGGGAAAAGCGTCAACTTGATTTATAAATTAACGAAGCGAAATGATTGCTCTTCCACTCTGTTTAAGAAGGATGATCAGCTAAGCTGGACACCATAGAAGGATTGCATGAGCCAAAGCCCCTGCTTTGTAATTGTCGATTGAGGATACATTCGGGCTAATTAGCTGAAGGAAACTTGAAGCCGCTTCCTCTACGGTAGAAATATGCGGCTCCCATCCGTCCTCACACGTATCTTACTTTCTGCATAATCCGTGAGCTCGAGCAGCTTGACCACCAGGGAAAACAGTGACGTAGTGTGGGGCCATTAGAAGTCTACGTCTAAATCTTCCCCCAGAATTACAGGCTTGTTAAAGGTGATGGCGCGAAGCAGTTCTCCACATGATTGCAGCACCTCTTAAAGTGAACGGATAAAAATAGCAGGGGTGGGGTGGAGATAGAAACCACGCGTACCGAGTACTACGCAGAACTCGGAATAGAGGTGGTGGCGATGGTGGGCAGTATAACGTGGGGCTGTAACCGTACTACCTCTGAACATAATCATGTTTGAATGAGTAACACACAATGCGGGAAATCCAGCTTACATAAACCGAGCTGGCGTAAATTTTTCTGAGGCACTTTTCAACTCAAAACGCAAGTGCATTCTTTGAAGATATTCTTAATCGGCAATGAAAGAAGTTAAAATAGGTGGGCCCTAAGGCCTTGTTTTTAATATTTTTACACCTTTCTCTTAAGGTGAAAAGAAGTATCTCGGGTTTTGTTTGGCACGTGCACAAGAACTTAAAGGATTACCAACATACAGATTCGCTGTAAAGAATATTTTGGGAAAGAATGCACTCGGCCATTGTAAGAACGGAGGGGCTGGAAATCTATAGGGAGGCTATCGTACTGCAATTGACACAAATATTCTGTTGTTTATGACGATCATCATGATGATGGTAAAATCTTTTATGGATTTTCTCACGCCTGCTATGGCTACTGATTCCCTAGTGAACAATAAGGTAGTGAGCAATAAGGTGAGCAATAAGCAGTTAATTATGAGCATTCTTTGCAGAGCTGCCTCCCCCCCCACTAACGAGACATACCATGTAACGAGCCACATTTCCTCAGCAATGCAGATTTTGTGGAAGTTGTACCTCTAATCGTGATTACCGCAAAAATAAAAATTGGTGAAACAAAATTTTGAAAAAGTGAAAGGAACAGAAATAGAAATAATTTATGAAAACGGCCGAAGCGTGCATCGCCCAGCAATTGCAGAAAAATGCACAGGTGGCGGAAGTTCCAAGGGTAACGGTTACAATAATGCAACTATAGTTCCTCGGGTAATGGTTACAATAACG
The DNA here is from genome assembly GCF_048455015.1 of Haemaphysalis longicornis. Taxonomy (NCBI): domain Eukaryota; kingdom Metazoa; phylum Arthropoda; class Arachnida; order Ixodida; family Ixodidae; genus Haemaphysalis; species Haemaphysalis longicornis. The sequence goes on from NW_027526204.1 coordinate 111,313,509, forward strand.
CAACTATAGATATCCCTATAGATAAGTGCAACAGAATTTAAAAACCAGAAAATTTGTCTTTTAAGAACTTGCACTCTGGATTTCTCTGGATTTTCCTGAATTTCTGCAGACTTTTTTACGACCGCATGACACTCGATAAGTCAAAAAAGTAGAACTTGCCAAGCGATATTGAAAATCACCGAGAAGTGAATACGGAATAGATTGGAGCGACCTAAAACCCTCGAAGTGTTCGGGTATTTAGCGCGTTAGAGACACTGTTAACTTCGAAGAACTGCTAACCTCGAACCCTGTTAACAGAGCACTGAGATAAACAATGGCTCAACAACTGGTTGGAATTCTTTCAGGTCAGGGATAGTAACGACACGATCATAGAGTGGGGAAGTGTGGCATGCTCCCTCTCCCTTCATCACTCGTGACCAGCAATGGGTGGTTGCGCTGGGTAGTTCCGACCCGGGCGTTCCGATCGCCTTGGCGGAACGAGCTGCCATCATCGCCGCCTACCTCGAACTGACGGCCACCACGCTTCCTTAACACCAATCGGTAAATAAAACATTTTTTTTCTCTCTTTCTTTGTCTTTCAGGGTCACCAGTTCTACGTTAAATATCCCGAGTGCGGGATAGGCTCCTACTGGCTGGTAGAGGGAGTTATTACAGGCACCAACAAACCGTAAGAGACAAAAGTTTTTATATACACTGTACAACCGAAAATAGTTCCTTGAAGGAACAGCAGGCTGCCAAAAATTAGCCAAAAACATAAACAATTCTTCAAGCAACAGAGAACATGGTCGAATATTTAAATATAAATTGAGGGAAAGAGACTAATGGCAGCAAAAAGTTCTGCAAAACTGCCTGGAAACAACAGGGAACAGTTTAGGTTAGGGTACTATAGTAAACAGAAGGGGGATAAGTATAACTTCTTCGCGGAAAAAAGAAAAGGTTGAGAACAGCTCTGTTCACAAGTTCATAAATATCCCTTAACATTCCCATTAAAATTAATCCGATGAACATCAAAGCAGGTAATTATCTTGTTTACAAAAAGAAATCCGAAAGAAAAACGAACTACACAGAAAAAAATGTTTAATACATATTACGAGCTATAAAAATGGACACCTTTTGCCACGGAGAAGATATCTTAGCCCTTGACAGCATTATATATGTAGCCATTACAGAGCACATCAAATTAATGCCGAAATTAATGGATTGTGCGAAAACATTGCTCGTGAATTAGAAAGTGTCCGAGCCACTGTTTGTACGATGCCTATATAGGAATAAAAAATCATTCTTTCTTGATTTTTACGATAGAGGTAACAAAAGATGATGCAATCATGGTGGAAGGAATCAAATGTAATTTTAATTGCGCAAGCTGTCGAAAATCAGAGAGCACACAAATGCAGACCTTTAGCACTGAACACTACACTACGAAAAATAGAAAAAATATCTAAGAACAGAATGATAACTTCTTGACAGAATTCATGTTGCACAGCTGCAAACAATTCGTATCCCCTCCTAACACTTCAGCAACCAACGCTTTAATCCAGTTGAAAAGCATTTACTGTATCAAAACATTCGTAAATTTAAATGTTCTAAAGATATCAGGCAGCCTAAACGCCTAATAATTCCAGCCTATAATTTTCCTAAATATTATGAACTCCCATATACCACGGGGAGATGAAGAATGCAGTTACATCTTAGGAGCAGATGGAGGCCAAACCTGACTAAAAATTAGATTTTTTTTATTACAGTGCGAAAATATCCTAGCATTCTACAAGAACGTCCCCACGAATTGGCATCCTCAGATGCGCAAGAGAAGTCATTTAAAAAGGGCATGAAAGCCACCGCTGTGTGGCCCCACCTAGACAGCGCAAGTTTCGTGTGATGGTATCTATATTGGTATAGACATTCTTTTGTTATATAACTATACTGTTATAGTTTCGCAGTGGTATATATTTTGTTAATTGTCCTTTAAAATGCGTAATAATGCTTAGTTTTATAACAACTTACACGCATAGTCCAGAGGTACCTAAATTTTTCTGTAGTTTAGTACATGCCTCAGAGGGCTGCGTTAGTTGAAACTGCATTTCGGAAGCATTGCGAAACGATTGTTTATGTCTGTTGGGTCGTCTCTCATTCCGTTTGCCCCTGAATAATTGGTTACTTTTTCGACAGATTTGAGGGAGTTCTCATGACTGAATTCCCCTATGCCAGTAGCTTTGTCTCGCTTTTTTGAGAATCGATGGAAGAAGCGACAATTTCAAAAAATTAAACAGAAACTTTGAAGCCTGGTATCTCAAAACGTCATTTCCGCTGAGAAAAGAAGCGTTTCCTGTATAACTATTCACATTACCAAACGTTATTTTGGCCAGTTGTTTATCAGTGCTATATACACATACTGAACAAGAAGGACAATGTTTCCCTCAAAATATGTTTTTTTTATTCACACTTTTTTTTTGTCGAAAATGATTGCAATTTGAGTTTGTGGTATGCTAATACTTTTTAAAAGTCAAGGGTTTTTTGCAACTATATTAGTTTCCATTACAAGGAATCAATAGGCATGTAAAATATATGGAAAGTTTTTCAGACCAGTGTCTGCCAAAACAATTTCGGAAATGTTCCCTAACTTGCGCAAAAAAGCTAAAAAACTACGGAATTTTATTTAAAACCTAAACCATATGTGTATATGAAATTTGTCACACGTTCATTAGGGTATTCGTATACATACGCCCTAAAATGTCAAGTTGATTGGTCAAAAAGAAGCGAAGTTAACCGCACACGTAATTGAACCCTTACGTTTACTATTCATACCCCCTAAAGTGAGGGGCCAACAGGGAGAACTGGGGCCGAATTCAATAAAACGACGGGACGTCGTTTTGAAACGACTGGGTAGCGCCATGCAAATGCATGTGTTCTGGGGTTGGGGCAGTCGCTTTGGGGTTCTCTGCAGGTGTAGTGACCACAGAAAAGCGCTGTGGCAAGGGTGCGAAGCGACACCCACTGCCCCCCCGTCGTTTCACTTGTCGCTTTGCGCCCTTGCCACAGCGCTTTTCTGCGGTCACTGCACCTGCAGAGAAGCCCGGAGCGACGGCCCCAACCCCAGAACACATGCATTTCCATGGCGCTACCCCGTCGTTTCAAAACGACGCCCCGTCGTTTTAGAGAATTCGGCACCTGGCCTCGTTTGCGGCAGGTGCCGGGTTGTAGGTCAAGTACCACCAGGAACCCATCGGTTTGTTTACTATACTCGGCGACAACTTAAGAACGGCACCGGAAGTTGCCGCTGTGCCTTATCACCGTAGCCGGATGTTCCTCTGCGCGGCGCAAGTAGGGCGTTACTGGGAATATTTTGAACACGGCGTGAGCCGTTCCCGTGATTTTTTGGACTTAATATGCTTATAAACCACTCCAGTGACGACAAACAAACTGCGTGAGACAAAGCAGACGATATCACGCATTCATAGCAAACCCTTTTCAAAACGCGCGCGCACTGACGTCACAGGTACGGCGCTTTGGCGGAGTGATACACTACATTAGGCGGTGCCGTTTTTGAGTTGTAACCGAGTATAGGTACACGCGTTTCTGGTCCAGAGTGGAGCCTTGAAAGGTGCCTTCAAAAGATGCCCTTATCAATGCAAAGGTCACATGACCGTTGTTCGACTTGGAGGTGCCCCGGCCTTCTATAACACCGCATTATCGGGGGGTGAGAGAGTCGATCGGAATGTCCTTCCACGGTCGCTACGAGTTGAGCGTCCGCCATTGCTGTGGAGTTCACCTGTGCATTCGCGCGCGATGGTGGCGCCGGCCCCTCACCGGTAAAATAGGTAAAAGCGACCCCCCGGCCCTGCTAGCGGCCCCTTTGCGGGACTCGAACTCTTCAAAAATCGGCACGGCTTGCACGCAAAATCACCCCTATGAAATTGGATGGATGCAAAAGTGCAACTTTTCCCAAACAGCCAATTTCGTTGAGATCTATATATCCAGGTTTTTGATCATGTCATAATCTTATTAACAAAGGCAACCAAAGAAATAACACTGAACAAATGGCTACCCAAGTGCTCAACATATTAGAAAACCGTTGAATTAACAAGAAACTTACATTTACACAACAAAATTTAACAGAACAAAATTTACATTTAACACAACAGGGATTCACGCCCACGAGCGACATGCTAACTTGTGCTGCCTGGCTATCGTAGGTTGACGCCTTTTGTCCTGTGCTACCATGGCCTGGCTTGCCTGCTGCCGGAGACTCGATAATCAGTGCAAAGCGGCATCGGCGTCCCTGCAGTATCTGGGGTAGCATCGCGTGAAATCACCTGTTGACGCAGCATCTTCTGGCCCTATATAACGAATGGAGCATCACCCCCTCACTGGGATTTACGGCCACGAGTGACAGGGGTTAACTTGTGCTGCCTCCCTGTCGTAGGTTTGCGCCTTCTGACCGCTGCTCACGTGACATGGCTTGCCTGCTGCCGGTGAATCGACAATCAGCGTAAAGCGGTATCTCCTGGTACATCGGCGTGCCTGCAGTATCTGGGCAGAGCATCGCGGGACTTAACCTGTTGACGCAGGACCTTCTGGCCCTGCATAAAAAACGGAGCATCACCGCCTCACTGGGATTCGCGGCCACGAGTTACCGATACTAATTTGACCTGCCTGCCTGTCGGTGATCTCAACAATCGCATCAGAAGAAATAACGTTCTATTAAAGGGTTTAGCTGAACAAGAGAAGGAATACTACGCAGTTACAGAGCGAATCACCCGCGATTTCTATTCCAGTAAACTTTGCAATATTGAGCGCTCTCATCGCGTCGGCCACCAACGACCAAACATACATCACCCCATCATAGTTACATTTTTCGACATCAATCCTAAAATCAATCCTAATCCTTGATAAAGGCCCTAAACTGCGATATCTCGCCTAAAGTGTGGCTGGAAGAGCACTTCTCCCCAAAAGCTCAATTTTTTTGTTAGGAAAAAGCTTCGCGAGTTTGCTAAACGCAACTACAAGAAAAAAATTCGTGCCAATCCACCCTGGGAACATTGTTGGAAAGCAAAGCCACGGCACCACAAAGATTACCCATGTGACGTCACTTAAATTCCCTCACGCCGCGCTACAGATAGCGAAACTAGAGAGAAGTGAAATGCACTAAACCACACTCTTTGTTACCTAAAAGAGAGATTGTTGGTAAGGGTAAATCAATGCATGAGGCATGAACGGTTGTTGGCTGAATTGCATTGATGTAGCACATGAATGGAAACTCTTTTTTTATAAAATTAAAGGAAGCTCAAACCCGGTTTTAGACAATCTCACTTCTCCGTCAATGCCGACGAGGACCGAGACGACGAGATCGGAGGCAGAGACGCAGGATTAGAAGGAGGAGGACAAAAAATTCCCCGCATTTCCCCGAGGGGAAGAATGTGAAAGTGCGAATGCACGAGTTGAATTTGCTCGGTTCAGTAATGTTCGCGAAAGAGAGATCACACACACACACACAACTACAAAGAAAGAAAGATGCATTTATTCACAGACACCTATTTGTGTTGTCGTTGTACTTGATTGCTAGAGCGGATCTCAGCTTTGAAATTTCGTGTCAGTACTCCTTTAAGCAGGTGCATTAGCCCTTCTCACGCCCGATTCTTGGGCAATCCCCCACGTGGGTATGTGCCATGTCAGCGGCCAGGCAGCGCGCGCCCATCTCCGCCCGTTGCCAAGGAAGACGAGGAGATTCCTGGCCAATCCCCCACGTGGGTATGTGCCATGTCAGCGGCCAGGCTGCGCGCGCCCATCTCCACGTGCGCGGACATCGCCGGTGGACGCAGGTTCAGGATCGCTTAAGAAGTGCATTGCACTTAATACTTCTATTCAGATTCTTCAATGGGCCAGAGTGCGTACCAGGGTGATGGTTTCTTCTTCACTGGAGCCCATATGCAGCCCGCGCCGCCTTTGCTCCGTCCACCAGCTTAAGCTGGGTAGGCAGAGAGGGGCTGGTTAGCAGCATCTCCTATTGCTCTTGTTGGTTAGTTGACGGAAAGAGAGGAGGGTGCTGAGCGCTAAAGTCGCACACCCCGATTATGTGGCGGAGTGTTCCTACTTGTTAGCAAAATTTGCGTGCAGCGTCGTAGCGATTTGGGTGCAGTTAGGGAAGACGCTGTAGGTGTGAAAGGAGCCGGACTGTATAAGCCATAGGGTAGTTTGTTGTTCTTGAAAAGGTCAGGGTAAGCCGAAGATAGGGTCACATTCTGAAGCCGATAACGCTGGGTTATGTCCCTGAAAGAGACAAGCGTGTGACTGTCCATGTGCAGCTCCTCCTGCAGTTGGTGGGCGTATTCGTTGCCCTACATGGAAGCGTGAGCGGGCGTCCCGAGAGCTAGTTGGAACCGTTTGGGGAGTGGTTCTTAGCACACCCAGAGCAGGTCGGGACATCCAACCCGACTGCTAATTCCGCTAGGCTTGTGAATCGGTGACTACCTTCCGAACCCCTTGTTGAGTGAGAGCCAAGGTGATCGCTGCCTCTTCTGCTGCTGTGATGTCTTGGGTCTTCAGTGAGGCACACCCAAGGAGGTTGGTTCTGGAGGCAGCTATGATTAGGGCGTGCTGCTGTCCTAGATGTTGGGAGGCGTCTGTGCAGATACCTGCATGACCCCCACCAAGGCTGGTGTTGAAAGCTTGAGCCCGTGCTTCTCGGCGACCCTCTTCGTGTTAGGGGTACATATTTCTAAGCAAAGGGAGCATCTTGACATCTTGGGAGTACATCAAGTGGAGTAACATTCTGTGCTGACCAGCCAATCTGGTTAAGAAAGCGGCGTCCCGCCGCTGTTCTACTCATTTAGAGCTTCTGGTTAGAAAGATAGCCCTCTATCAGCTTTTCCACTATGTTAAGGAGCCCCGTGCTAAGCAGCCTGTCTGTGGACGCAGTCATGGAAAAATTACGGCCTGTTCAACCACCCTTATAATCACTATGTAAAGAATCTTTATGTCCTTCTTGCGGAGAAGAACACGTAAGTGATTCTAGAGAGAACAAACGCTTGAATTAATCCAACGGTATCGGATTCCGTGAGGCCTCCCTTCTTCGTGGCCACTCTCCTGATCATGAGTATGATTTTATTGATCCTGTGTTTGAGGCGCTGCAAGGCTACGTCACTCTTGGTGTTGGCCTGGAGATGTAGGCCTTGAGCTGCAGGATCTTGATGCTGGGGCGTGGAGTGATGGCTTGACCATCAAGGAGTATTTGAATGTGTTCCTTGATGTGTCGTTTGGCGTGAGGACGGAAGACAAGGAGCTGTGATTTTTGAGGTGAACACTGGAGGCGAGAGGCTTTAGCGTATTCGCGTACTAGAAGTGAGATGCCACGCACTGGTGTGAGCTTCTTTTAATTTTAAATGCAGAGCATTTCTTTAACTCACGATGTCACCCGTTCTAGGCGTCCGTAGTAGTCCGCATCGCTCGCAGGTGCGCGCTCTCCCCTGCTCCTCCTCGCCTACTCTCCGCTCGCATCACGCGCTCTCTCCGCGGTCGGTTCGCGGCCAACAGGAGTGGGGCGCGCGCGTCGCGGGATCAACCACATCTGTGGTGTGATCGTGACGTCAGCATCGCGCGCGCGTGGCGCGATCGTGGCGTGATAAAGGCGGGTGTCGGCGAGGCTGGAACGCACTCATCGCCGCGCTCTCTCATCAGCAGTTGCCACAAGTGCAACAACATTAACGTAACGCAAACTACTTATAATCGTGCGCCCCCGCAAATGCTCTGCATTTGATCGTGCCCCTCGCGAGGGGGATTTTTTCTGAGTCTTTTGTAACTTCTAGCACACGCGCAAGGCACGCACAGGCCCGCTTTGCGTGCTGTGGGCAGAACGCACAGCGGCGGGAGAGGTCGCACGATGCTATCACGTGGCATTCAGCGAGAATGCGGGGGGGGGGGGTAAAACCATAGATGTGCTTGGTTAGTGAACCACCAGTCTTCCCGGTCTCCGCGTGGGGTCGTAGCTATTGGCCGTGAGGCCCACCACTGGAGAGGCCGGCGCTGCGATCGTTTTGACGTCACTTGTAGGATCACCTTTCCTATCTTGCTGCGTAGTTGCCTCGGAGCGCGTGACACTTCGCTCAGGAAGCGTGTTCTAAAAGTATTTGCGTGTTAATTTCCTTCGTTTGAAGTTAATTCTCAGTGCGTCAAGCGCAGTTCGGCCTCATGGGGACTTTATAACTGTATCAACTGTGGTGGATTATCCGCAAACACCATGAGCGTGGTGGTGTATTACGTATGCGACCGAAGCGTAAGGCAGCGGCTTGTCTCCCCGAACAACAATGTGGACTACGACGGTCGCCGAGTGAAGTTTCTAGATTTCCCTTGTTTGCAAGAAATGTATGAAGCAGGAAATCGTGAAGCGTTAACTGCTCGCAGAAGCACACGCACCCGCCGTGCCTGCCCGCACGGCCGACGGTGCGGCTCGAACCGACGCAGGTCGCGGCAGCAACAACTTGTCGCCGCTTTTTAAAATCACACAAGTCGTGGAAAGTAAGTTCCAGATTGGTGAAAGTGGATGTAAGTGTGGTGAAAAATTGTGATGGGTAGTGTCATCAGCGGTGGTTTTCAAAGCGATGCTCAAATATCTGCCGCGATTTACGCCGACCGGCCGCGTAGGTCGGTCCCGGCAGCGCCGGCCCGTTCACGCAAGGTGCGGCGAGCGGTCGAAGGATGGCTATGTTTGCGCGCAAGAATCGGCCGAGGCCGTGCAGAGTATCTTGATCGTCGATCGCTTCAACGGAAATCACCGCGCTTACAGAGTTCCCAGCGCGGTGAAACGTTCTGTTAGGGACTGTCACTCGCACCTCTAACGGCGATGAAATATCTGCTGAGACGCCAAGCCTAAAGTTCCCAACATCCGATTACGTGCATCCAAAGCCGGCTGCGAGCTGTTGGGGAAGGCCCTCCCGTCGCGCACGCGCGTGTTGCATTTGGGTTCCTCTAGCTCCTTGGGGGCCCCCAACGCTCGGTTCTCCTATTCTAAATCTTCCATTACCCGAAATCATTAACGACGTGTTTCGCCTCGTACGCAGCCTCGCCTTCTGTGAGCAGTCGTGAGTTTCGAAATTAATGCTGGAGAAAGGCCGGCTCACTGTAAACATACAAAACACGCTGCAATTATAAATGACCACGTCGAGCACCTAATGAAAACTAAATATAGCCTTGTACAAACCCGCTCGAAGGCGTTAAAAACTCGCATTTATACCGTTCATACATTGCGGACAAGTTGTCGCCAAAAGTAAACATCATCCGTGCAGAGTACAGGCTACGGCAGTGATGGTTAATCAAATCCGGGCATGACTATAAAAACATCGTAGGGGAAATAGGCACTGATTAAGCCAAACTGCAGACCATAACAATACTTTTAAGCATGTGCGGCGAAGCAATCTGATCACCGTTCTCACGTAGTCATTCATTTACCAGGCTATACGAGCAGTTCGCGCGGTGAGATCATGAGTGAGCGACGCGTTTCCGTCGCTGTTACAAGGTGTTTCCTTGCACACACAAGTATTTCATAATGAATTTACAGCGTACTTTTCTCGGCATCAGCTGCATCGTCCTTGGCGTTAGCTGGCTGCGTATGTAAGAGCTGTGGGTCGCGATGGTAGCAACTACCTAAACGCGGCGGTATCGCCGGGAACAAGCGAGTCGCTGATTGCTGGCCTGGATTATTTGGTTTACAGACTTTTTTGGTAATTTGCATCAAATCCACAAGGAGGGGGCGAGACGGTGGCCACAACAAGAAAACACGCTTCCGCATACGCACGGGAAATGTGTTGTAGCAGACGACAACACGATTCGGCGTCCTACAAGTGACGTCACTCGTAGGTGGCGCCACGGTATGTCCTCGAGGTCAATATCGGTGAGACGCCAGGCTCTCGCTTTCTTACTCTTTAGGTTGCAAGTTCGATTCCTGGTGGTACTAATAAATTCTTTTTATTGTTCGCGGGAGTTTTCTGTTGACACCAACGGTCGCGAAAGAACCCTTGGGGGGTAGAGGTAGAAAGCTTTGCTTTAAAACGAACTGTACGCAGTTCGTTACCCCAAGCATTATTTAAATGGCATGATGTACCAATTCACTTCGGCTACAGGCCTAGTCATACAAATAAGCAACAGCCCCCCGGTCCAGCTAGCTTCAGAATTACGTCGTGGGCCTAAAACCCGATATCCTGTAACCACGCTCAAAGTGATGTGCTGCTGGCGAATCTTCGTAGCATATTTCAAAACCTTGATTGTGTACATGCTATGGAACACACGTGCTCAGCGGACGGAGTGATCAGCACAGGTACTTGGCTGTGCAATGATATAGGAAATTACGAGCTGGGTTTCCCTGATGACTTTACAGTATTCCGCAAGGATAGGAACTTTTCTCGAGCAGGTGGCGAAATGATCGCGGTTAAAAAAAACCGCCCGCATCTTCCCACGGGGGGAACTCGAGTAAATGCGTCGCAGGGTGGTGGGGGTATCGCGTGAATGTTGCATAATTAGGTATGATTTGGGAATGCATAATTGTTATTTCGTCTTTAATATTCCTATTTATTGAATGAAGGAGAAGCGATGGCAAGAAGCGTAAAGTTAAAGTCTGTCTTTATTGCTTGGTGCCGTCGTTGTATTGGACGGAGAGGATGACTGCTTTGTGGTCGCTAAAGTGCACTGTCAAGGGGTCTTTGAGGAGCGGTCGTGCGATTGTGTAACTGGTGAAGACGGTGCTTCCATCGCAGCTACTCGAGTCAAGCAAAGCGTCAAGTCAAGCGAAAGCCAAGCAAAGACGCCCTTGACTGAATTCCGAACGCGCGCTCCGCCGCTTATATACACACCGCCCGCGTTCGAGGGAGAGGAGTACGGGGAGAGACGCGCATCCGCAGACTTCCGTACACAAGCGCGCGAACTTTCGACGCACCCACCACGCCGTTATCACGTGTACACACCCTGCCGCCGTTACTGTTGAGCGCGACGCAGCGCACGGGTACCTACGACGCATGCGCGCACAGACGCGCTCCCCCCGCACCGCCGCAGGTGTTGTTGAGAGCGACGTAGCGCACGGGGTACATGCGCTCCTTCCGCACCGCCGCACCTGTTGTTGAGAGCGAGGAGGGTATGGGGGAGAGACGCGCACCTGCGCCTCGACGCGACGCGCATGCGCAGTGAGCGTGTGGACGGCGCCGACACCGAAGCGCGACATCGTGCGACTAAGAAATGCTCCGCATTTAAAATGCTTCAAAACCATCACTCAAATCTTGTGACAGCTCCCTGAGCTTCTATAGCTACAGACGTATTTCGGCCCCTTTCCCTGCGCAATTTATACATGTTACCGGCCCCCAACTACTTTCTTCGAGTTTGTGCACCACCTGCATAAATCACTCGAACACACATTCGACAAACTTCCCCATTGTAGTTTAATTCTTTCTGGAGACATTATTTTCCGACAATTTTATGGGATGCACCGGTCACGCATTCAAGTGGATGTGAATGCGCTCGTTTCACGCACACATTAGGACTATTTTACCTTTCGGCCATGAACGAACGCGTGTCACGCACATACTAGACTTAGTTTTCCCACCCGCCGCGGTGGCTCAGTGGCTAAGGCGTTGCGCTGCTGAGCATGAGGTTGCGGGTTCATTTCCTGCAGCGGCAGCCGCTTTTCTGGTTGGAAGAAAAGCAAGAACGCCCGTGTGTATGAGATTTCGGCGCATCTTAAAGATCCCCAGTAGGTCAAAATTAATTCGGAGCCCTTCACTACGGCGCGCCTCCTCGCCTGCGCTGCGTCGGCGCGTTAAGCCCTAGAAGCAATAAAACGACTTATTTTTTCTGAATACCCCCAATAAGGACAGTGCTCGAGTTCTAGAAAAATTGCACTATCATTATTTCGAGCATTGCCTTGTGTCATTTTCATCTCCCGATAAAACGAAAACTAAAACAGATTCTGAACTATGCAAAGGCAGCCACTGACAAAATGAACTTCATCCGCAATGATTTTGCTGCTTCATATCAAGAATGCTTTTCCATGCCCTCAACTAACCAAAACTGAAAAATGTTTCGAGATCAGCATAAAAAATAGAAACGACTTGCATACCAGAAATAAATATCAAATAAAAACCAATGCAATACAAGAGACATTAAGACAAGTTTAAACAAAAAGAAAAGAGCATACTGGAAGGCTGCTGGAACAAATTCTGCCATTGACTGGGAAAAGTTTAAATCACACTCAGCTACTTTGAGGAAAACTATCAAAGCAGCTCCAATCATTATTTCAACGAATTTCTCCCTAATACGTTAAAAAGTAATTTACCCGGTCAACGCCCCTGGATTCGCGAAGGAAGACTTAGGGGAAACAAAACGTGCCGTCGTTTGCGAAGAACCGAGGAAACGTTTTCCAGCAACGCCGCAACCCCAAGTCCCCTCCATGACTGACGTGATCGGAAGAGAAGTGCAACACGCACTGGGAACTTCTACGCCATTGGAAGCACCCCGTGAGCCGCAAGCTATGGCCTACGCCGAAGCTGCTCGTCGGCCCCGCCCAGCTCCACTCCGTCGTCAAGAGCCCCTGCCCTTACCACCACCCACTGTCGCTCAAAGTACAAACGAGACGCCGAGGAAGATGGACGTATGGTAAGCATCCGATTATCGTCCTTTGTGCTACCTCTGCAGTGAGGCCGACAACATCTATCGTCACTGCCCATACAAGATACACGGACTGCGTGGGTTCTCCGTGGACGCACCTCACCATCTCGCCTAAACGCCCTAGCAATGCTGACTTCACGCGAGCAAGGTCACCCAGCCCACACGGGGGAAACTAAAAGCAGCAACTTCTGGTGGTGAAGTTCCACAACGGAGGAAAAACGAAACTCTCCAATCACGCAAGGACGCACCGAACACAGTTATTCACGACATGCCCTCAGCCCGACGACCTTGAGGTGACTGCCGAACGTGACGACATCCAGAAGATGTCACGCGGAGCCGAAATAACCGATCCTGCTGGTGAGAAGATGACGACAACGAATACGCATAGTTCCCGAACGTCAACAGGGACAAGCCGAGACACGGCGCCCCAACGCACCCAGAAATTGAGGAAGGCGGCGTCCGACGTCCAGTTGTCCATCGACGGATATGATGTATTCGCCCTCATAGACACGTGAGCCGACTGCACAGTAATGAGCGGACCATTCCCGTCAAAGTGGAAGAAAGTTACGACCAGATGAGACCGTCTGCACATGCGTACAGTAGGTTGCCGTCTTGTAACGCCAAGTTTAACGTGCCCATCAAGCGTTACCATAGACGGCATGACGTACCCTGCTGCTTTCGTCATTTTGCCTAACTGCTCCCGCCCCGCAATTCTTGGAATGGACTTTTTGAAAGACAACGGTGCAATAATTGATCTACAGACTAAGTCGATAACTTTTTCCCGCATCACTTCATGACGCCGGAACCGAACCCGGAACGTCGTGCTGCTGTAAGGATTTCCGTTGATCATGTCACCCTGCCACCCCGCGCAAGCTTGATGATCGCAGTTTACTGTGAAGATGCTGCTCCTGGCGTTGATGCTATCATAGACAGTGATCAAAGGTTGCTTCTCAACCGCGGCGTGTCTGTCGCAATAGGAATTGTGCGGTTTAAGCAACGCAGATCCCACGTTTTGGTCACCAATTTCACCAAGGAGTACCAGCATTAAAACAAGGGCGCTGAAATTGCGTTCCTCGAAGAAATGCAACAAGCAAGTGACGTGATCGCCGTCGCCGACTTTGAACACGCACCCGAAGATACCTTCAAGCTTCCGCATCCCTTCGACGTGAATCCAGCGTAACCGTTTCAAGAACGGAACAAATTATTAGAATGGCTGCGGCGCTATAGCATGGGTTTTTGGTCTCACGTAAAATTACGTCAGGCACCTTAAGCGAGGCACCGAATAATAACCGAAGATGGAGCCCGACCTTCCTGACAGTCCCCGTACCGCGTGTCTTAACACAAGCGGGAAGCCATTCTACCACAAGTGGAAGGCATGCTCACCAATATTACACAGCCATCGAAAAACCCCTGGTGTGCGCCGGTCGTACTCGTGAAAAAAAAAGACGGCAGATTAAGGTTTTGCGGTGACTACCAGTGACTGAACCAAATCACCAAAAAGGACCTCTACCCGCTGCCACGAATCGACGACGCTCTCGACCACCTCTGCCAAAAGAAGCACTCCTCATCAATGGATGTGAAGACAAGGTACTGGAAAATATAAGTGGACGAGAGATACCGAGAGAACAGTGCATTCATAACCCCGAATGGCCTTTACGAGTTCAGGGTGACCCCGTTTGGGCCAACGTTACTAGAATAAGCCCCTTTTCGGAGCTCCGCATCCCGAGCCAGCGGAGGAGGGCGGTCCGCGTGGCGGTCGCGAGAACTAGCGCCGCTGCAGTAAAGTCTTGCGTACGTTCGGCGCGTCGTCGGCGTCGGCGGCGGGCCGTCGCCCTGACTTACCGCGACATCTTTTCAGGAGTGCTACTGCTAAACTTAAACATCTATGATCTTTCCAGTCGACTAGCTTAAAAGTCTTAATCCTTCTGGTCGGCGTTACCGCATCACATCTGTGCACTGTTTAAGTGGAAATGCGTTGGGTCGCTTGTATGCACTAAATAGCACGCGCAGATCATTGGCAGACTGAGAATCGATGGTCGGCCTGTATTTTAACTGCCTACATTTCGTTTACTTAAAGTACGGAAGTTTCTAAGCGAAGTAGCCTTTTCAGAGTAGTTTTTATAACGGCTGCGCCATCTCAAAAGGACCCAACGAGTTTCTGAAAGCAGTGCTTTTATGTCCACGCGGAAATACCAAAGTTTTTCTGAATCTCATCGGTGCTAGGTCCCGCTAACCAGCTTCCGATGTAGAGTGCCTGTGTTCAAATTTTATTCCATTTATAAGAACCACAGTAGAATGTGCTTGTGTTAGCTGACATCCCCATCAAACGACCTTTATTAACTCCCTCGAAGCCATGCAGAACGAAGCTGGAAGATTTATCTCATGTTCCTATTCTTCTGATGTACGCCCAAGTGTACGACATTTCGACGCACGTTAAAGATCCCCTGAATCTTGAGCCCTCCCCCACGGCGCGCGTTGCATCGGCGCGTTATACCCAACAATCAATCTATCATTTACTCTTCTGATATAGGCGTATCTTCCCTGAAACGTTCACTTGATCTGGCTAATCTGGACACACGAAGAAAATTTCGGCCCTTCTCTTTTTTTCACCCCCTTTACTAATCTGGGTCATCTTTTAGTGGTTTGGCAGCTCATCACATTTCCTCGCGAACTGATCATGCACACAAAGTACGACCGATTTTTGCCAGAACGAAAAAGTATCAGAACTCCGCCCTTGTTTATCAATACAGGAATGGCACTTGCTCCCTGCAAGTATCATTCATCTAACAATCATCTCCCTTTCAGACCGCGTTGAAGTCATTTATCACCCAAAATATTGTCCAGTAGCCCTTTGGAACTGCTTTTTGAAGAAATTATTGTACAATGTGTCATTTTGTTTGCAGTTTGAGTTGTCCAGTGTAATCTTGTTGTCTGCAGAAAATTTGGAATTGTTTGATTTTGTTGTATGCATGCTTTGCAATGTGCCTACAAATTATTTTGATGTTACGCGTAGCTTTTCTTAGCACTTTAAACGTAACGATGAGGCAGCACTAACAAAGTTTGGAATTGTTTGATTTTGTTGTATGCATGCTTTGCAATGTGCCTACAAAGGATTTTTATGTTACGCGTAGCTTTTGTTAGCACTTTAAACGTAACACTGTGGCAGCACTAACTTTTTTGCATTGATACATGCCCTGCTAAACAAATGAAAACACGAGAAAGAGTTATGAATGTTCCATGTACTTTTTTGTCCCTGCTCATTCAACAGTGATATAATATTATGTTTTTAAACTCCCCATGCGATGCCCATCACAAACCCTTAAGGGAATTATTAAATAAATAAATTTACAAATTAAATAAAAATTCACCGCCAGAAGTAACAAATACATACGTTGAAAGTTCTGTTGTGTAGTGTTTTATAGCAGATAAACGATTAAGGCTCTTATGCGCCAAAGAGATGGGTTTGTGGTTAGTTTTGTGGATAATGATCCGCTCTTTTAAAACATTACAGCTTGGTTAGGAGCATTCCTTCCTTTAGAAACCTCAAAACAGAAGAAAGTTTAACAACAGCGGTATCTCCTAAAAGTAAACAGATGTGAAATGGAATGTTTTCTTTGTAGAACAGCCTAAAATTCCTTCTTTTGAGGGTCTCACATTTCGCGCATGAGAGAAAGATGTGGTTCACTATTATCCCTTGGTCACATTCTTCCCATTTCGGTTTTCCTTGTTTCACACGAGAACGTTATGTGTCAAATTGGTATGTCCAATGCGGAGACGACATAAATAAACTTCCGTTAAGCGCTCTTCCTGCGTACTTGATTGCCACTCTGCTATAGCGGGTTTAACTATGTGCAGTTTGTTGTTGATTTCCTCATCCCATGAGGACTGCGATTTTTCTGTCGGCTTACTCTGCACAAATTTCGTAAAGCCTCCTCTGTAATAAAGTCATCCATTCCATTGCATCGTAAAGTCACTGTGGGGAATCTACTTTTTTTAATTCTTACATCGCCGGCTTGGGCAGCACATGTATCCGCGCTCTGTGATTTCCATCGATTCCAAGATAACTAGGAACCCTGCGCAACCTATTTCCCTGTCCTTGTTTTTTAGCCATTACTAAGTTGTGTATTGTATCTCCTATTACAGCTTGAGCTGCATTTTTGTAGTTGATTGCTGTCATTGCGCTGATAGCGCCGGTGTAGATAACATTGCCTTTGAGTTTTTCTCTCATTATTCTTTCTACAGCCCCAGCAATGGCGGGATATTCCACAGTGAAAATCAAGGTGGCTATGGTAACCTAATAACCATCTCCATTCCCCTTGCGCTACTCCACTACCGACATATCATGATGTTTTAAAACCGCCTGTGAAAAATGTGGCGTATTCTCGGTATTTTTTGTTTAGTGCAAAAATTTCTGTAAAATATGTCCCCGCAGTGTCGGCTTTTTTAAAGGTGTGTTTGTGTGGTGTGAAGTCATCTATAGTAGGAAAACTATAGCATGGAGGTAGTTGGTCCTGGCTATGGAAAATTTGAGGTAATGTGTTCAGCACACTGAGTTCTTGCATTTCTCTTCAAATTGAAGTAGCAATGGTCTGATAGCTTGGGGTTTGATACTATACAGTGTTCTAGACGAGCATTTTGTAACTATGGGGCAACACAGATGTTTCGGCAGTAAACCGATCTTTAATATGTATGAGCATGTCAGCATTGTTCTTCTATCTGTGAGTGGTGGTTCATTTGTTTCTAAGTAGGGGCTGTATATAGGTGGTGTCTAACACGCCCCAGACGAGCGAGGTAAAGCTAAATTGTGAACTGGGCCCAATCGTTTCAAGTAGGACTGCCTCACTGAGCCATACACAATGCTATGATAGTCTAAGCAGGAATGCACAACAGAACGTGAAATTTGTACATTGCAAGCTCTGTCGGGACGCAAGTGTTAGCGTGACAGGGCCTAAAGTATATTTACAAGTGGGGAGGCTTTCTTTTTAAGCATAATAATGTGGGGCAGCCAAGTGCAATTTTGTCAAACAATATGCCTAGAAATTTGTGTTCGTTTTATATAGGTCATTCTACTTCCTTGAATTGTAGGGTCGGATTGGTCTGCAAGCCTCGTTCAAGTGAGACGATGATAGCTACTGTTTTGTGTGGTGAAAATTGGAAACAATTTCCGTCTGCCCATGTTGTTAGTCTATTTATAGTTAACTCCACTTGTCTCTCGCTTGTTGCTACATTGGAGGATGTGCAAGCTATCTGAAGATCATCAACATAGAATAGATAATAGAGTTTGGAAATATTTTGCATATGTAGTTCGTGTTTACAGCAAACAGCGTTGCGCTTAGAATACACCCCTGAGGGACCTCGTTCTCCTGTAGCAACCTTCTCGACAGGGTTAAGCCAAGGCGTACTGTTTTTTTAATTGCGATAGTATGGCTATCAGTATGCTCATCACTTTTTCCCAATCAAGGTCGTAGAATAATTAAAAATAACACAGCCCGCTTGATCAATTTTAATTCTGGTTGACATCTCAGCGTCACCGACATGAAAGAGTATGTTGGCCTCCCCTCCTTGCAACTGGACGTAAAATTATACAGATGTGTCTCTTTCACAAACTATATTAATAATCACTTCCATTACCACCACACTTACCTCCTCTTCACACCATCCCGTCATTCACGCCCTCTGTTCAATTCCGTTCGCATTCAACGATTGCATGGTTCATCTAACGCATTCAATATGTCATTCCTACCTCGTGCCATTGAGGAATGATGATGATGATGATGGTAAGTGTTTAATGGCGCGAGGCCAACGAGGGCAAAGAGCGCCAGAGACAAGGTTATTTACTGAAGTGAAGTGGTTAGCACAAAAAGGTAGGTTAAAAAAAAGCGTGTCAACCGAACATAGTAAAATCAATTCAAGATAATAGTGATGGCTGGTGTATAGGGCCAGTTTGATTATGCGTGATAGGAAATGAGGTTTAAAAACTTGACTTCTGACAAATACTCAAACACACGTTTCACAGAAACAATGGCATCGTCACCTAGAAAAAACGATGGATGTAGGGGAATATGTTGTCTGTAGAGTTCTATAAAGTGTTTGTGTCGTGTTGTGTGAAGTGCCTTGCATGTTATTGTATGTGCACTACGGATAGGGCCTCTCCGCACCTGCTGCACTGGGGTCTAGGAGATCCCGTCAGCAGATACAAGTGAGTTGCATGCGTGTGCCCTATCCGTAGCCTACCCAAGGCGACTTCCGAGTGTCTGTTGTGTGAGTCAGATGTGTACCGTCCCAAGTGTGGCTTTATTACATGTAGTTTGTTGTCTATCTGTTCGTCCCAGCGTGTTTGCCATGTTCTTCGCAGGTGTTGTCTTATGTGCGGCTTACGGTCTGTGTAGGGTACCGTTGTAATGTCTACAGTGTTCCTGAGTGCAGCAGCACCAGCCCTCTCGTCTGCCAACTCATTCCCAGTGATCCCTGCGTGTCCTGGGACCCAGCAGAAGACCAGCTCGTGCTTTTGTGCATACACGGACATGATAGTGCTGAATACAAGATTAACTATGTGGTTTTGGGGGGGCTTGTGCGATGACAGTGCGCGAACAACCCTCAAAGAATCTGTAGAAATGATGGAATTGGGAATTTTGATTTTCAAGAATGTGTCGTACAATCAGTAAAATTCCATACGCTTCTGCTGAAAAAATTGTTGTGTGCACGCTCATGGTTCTGGCTGCATTGAAATTAGGACCATGAGCAGCGCACGACACCATAGTGGATGTTTTAGAAGCGTCACTTTAAAATTCTACACATGTGTATTTAAACTGGAAAGACAGAAAGTGCTGCAGGATTGCAGCTCGTTGTACACGATTTTTGTCAAGTCTCATAAAAGAAAGGTCGCACGACACAGGGCGAACTTGCCAAGGCGGTAAACTGTTAGAAAAGGATGACCTGTACACATCTAAAAACGAAGCACTGAGATCCGAGGCTCGCTCTCTCACTCTAAGTGAAAAGGGCAGAGGAACGGATGGGCGATTTACAAAAAGCAGTGATGTTGATGTGTCGTTAAAGACGGATAAAAAGGATGGTTATTCAGCGATGAAATTTTAAAAGCATAAAGTAAGTCCATGTATGTCCGTTGGTTCTCAAGGCTCCACTTATTACACTTGGCATACAGACTCTCGACAGGGCTAGTGCGAAAAGCACCGGACGCAAGCCGTAGCCCCAAGTGTAGCACTGGGTCAAGCATTCGCAACGCTGTTTTAGTCGCCGACCCATATACCACACTGCCATAGTCCAAACGAGACCCAACCAAAGCAGTATAGAGCCGTAGTAGGAGTTCTTTGTCGGAACCATACGATTGATGGAAGAGAACCTTAAGTATATTCATTGTTTTCAGACATTTATGTTTAAGTTTCTTGATGTGCGGAATGAATGTGAGTTTCTGGTCAAACACAACACCTAAGAACTTGTGCTCCTTGTTCACAGGAAGCGACACGCCATTCAGAGTAATGTCTGGGTCCGGTTGGACCCCGCGCTTCCTGGAGAACACAACGCAGGAGCTTTTTGCAGGATTCAATTTAAACCCATTCTTGTCTGCCCAGCCGGCAAGCTTCTTGACACCAAGCTGGACTTGACGTTCGCATATTGACATATTACATGATTTAAAAGATATTTGCACGTCGTCTACATACATATAATAAGAGATTGTTGGTGGCAGTGCCTTTCCAAGAGAGTTCATCTTTACGATAAAGAGAGTGCAACTCAACACGCCACCTTGCGGCACGCCATTTTCTTGGACGTGAACCTTTGAAAGTGCACAACCAGCTCTTACTCTGAACGCTCTCTCCGACAAATAACTAACAAGGGTGTTCAACATATTACCCAAAACACCGAATGACCTGAGGTCACTAAGGATCCCATAACGCCAAGCGGTGTCGTAGGCCTTCTCGAGGTCGAAAAAGACAGTTAAGCAGTACTGCTTATGCGCGAAGGCATCCTTGATGTATGAGTCAAGTGCAACCAGTTGATCGTTCGTCGATCGCACCACCCTAAAGCCTGCCTGGCAGCTCTCGAAAAGGCCATTGTACTCGAGGAAGTACACGAGCCTGCGATTTACCATCTTCTAGAAGAGCTTGCACAGGCAGCTCGTCAGGGCTATAGGACGGTAGCTTCAGGGGGACGACGGGTCCTTTCCCTCTTTTAAGGAAAGCTACAACTATAGCCTCCTTCCAAGAGTTTGGAATGTGCCCCGAAAGCCATATCTTGTTATATAGGTGTAAGAGTGTTAGAAGAGTGTCTGCGTGCAGGTGTTGTATCATTGTGTATGTAATGTTGTCTGGGCCTGGAGCCGAGGGTTTACACGCGCTCAGAGCAGCCCTCAGCTCATGTAGTGAAAACAGGGAGTTGTAAGAAGTCTGTGATTTGTTGTTGTCGTGTAGGGACTTCTTTTCACAAGAGGCTTTATACTTCAGGAAAGTGTTCGTGTAGTGTGCAGAAATGGACACGTGTTGGAAGTGTTGTGCGAGGGTGTCAGCCTGGTCTTCCAGTGTGTCCCCTGTTGTACTGACCAGGGGCAGGCTGTGTGTATGTTGTCCTTTGAGTTTCCGTATACGTGTCCATACCTTGCATGTGTCTCTGTATGAGTTTATAGATGTTATGAATGAGCGCCAACTCTCTCGTTTTGCCTCACGGCGCACACGTTTTCTAACGCCTTGGCCCGTTTGAACAAAATGAGCTTACCCGACGTGGGATTCCGACGAAGGACACCCCACGCCTTGTTCTGGGCCTCTCGAGCCCGCCTACAGTCCTCATTCCACCACGGCCTCCGCTGGTTGCGCGGGGCACCAGAGGCGTGGGGAATGGACTTTTCGGCGGCGTCGAGGATGGGCGCCGTGAGGAGTTGTGCGGCTTCATCTATGTGTAGGTGTGCTATGGATGTGTGGTGTAGTTTCGATGTCTCTGTAAATGTGTTCCAGTTAGCTCGTGCTTCATTCAACCTATTATGGGAAGATGAACTGCTTGGGCCTTTAGCTATATATCTAAGTGAGGTGGGGAAGTGGTCACTACCATATGGGTCAGTTCCCACACCCCACTCGAGAAGAGAAAGAGAACTGCGGAGCCAATAGCCAAGTCAAGACATGAGTATGTGTTGTGTCCTGTGTTATGATATGTAGGCTGTTTATTGTTGAAATGGCATGCTCCAGAAGATGTCACGAATTTCTCTATCAGGCGACCTCGGGCATCCGTTCTGGAGTAGCCCCAAAGAGGGTTGTGTGCATTAAGGTCGCCTGTTGTAATGTACGATTCGGGCAGCTGGTCGACCAGCGCCTCGAAGACAGAGCTCGAAAGTGCAACATCAGGAGGAATGTAAATGGAACATACCATTATCAGCCTACTAAAAATTATTGTGTGGACGGCTACAGCCTCAAGGACGGTGTTCAAGGTGATAGGGTGGCATGCTAAGGATTTGCGGGCGATTACGGCCACACCGCCAGATGAGTGTGTGCAGCCATCCCTGTCTTTCCTGTATACCAGGTAACTATTCAAGAAATTTGTGTGTTTGGAATTCAGATGTGTTTCCTGGACACACATTAAACTTGGCTAGTTGGCATGTAGAATCTCATGCACGTCGTCAAGATTATTCAGAAGGCCTCTGCAGTTCCATTGAACTATGTTTTCTCTTCCCATTATGATGTGTTAGAGCTACTGGAGAGTGATTATTTATGTAGGGTCTTTCGGGGCTTGGACTCTTGGAAGGGGTTTTCTGGCCTTCTCTACTGACCTGGACGTCGCAGCCCGTTCCTGCCGCTGTGATGAAAGCCGGAAGGGCTCGACGTCCATGTCGTCATCTGATGGCAAGGGGGTGCCCAGCGGACTGGGCCCCCTTGACGTGGTACCCTTTCGGGAGTTCTTTGCCTGCGCTGCCAGTGCCGAAGGCGTGGGGAGCACGACAGATGGCACAGGCAGTGAGACGGGGGAGGGGGTCGCTGCGACTGCCTCCATCTCCTCCGTGCCCTTGCGTGTGCTTTGGGCCGGTGGAGAGGAAGCAGTGGATGCAGCGGCATCCCCAACAGACGTTGTTGCCACCACTGCCGCTGCCGCTGCTGGGTGAGCGAGCGGTGCAGAGGCTGGTTGGGCTGCCTGAGGCAACCCAGGGGGGGGGCGCGGGCGGGACCAAGTCCGACTCGCGGTTCTGGGTCCCCGCCGAAACCAGACGCCGCTCTGCCCCCCGGCGAGCCGCGTCGGTGTACCTCCCCAGGGGGAAAGAGGCGAACTTCTTCCTTGCCTCTGGGAAGGTGATGTTTTCTGTCACTTTTAGATGGTTTATTTTCTTTTCCACTTGGAATTTCTCACACTTCCTGGAGTAGGCCGCATGCGGGCCCCTGCAGTTTGCACATGTGAGGTTGTCGGAATTGCAATTGTCAGTGCGGTGGTCCTGCGCTGCACATTTCGCACAGGTTGTTTTGCTGTGCCCGAACCGCTGGCCCGAACCACAGCACAACCAAGAGGTTGTGCTGTGCCCGAACCGCTGGCACTTAAAGCAGCGGCGCGGGTTCGGTATGTACGCGCGAATAGAGCATCGGATGTAGCCTGCATTTATATATTGCGGAAGTGTCGAACGGTCGAAGGTCAGGATAATGTGTTTGGTGGGGATTATCTTATCGTCCCTCCGCATCGTGATGCGGCGCATAGCTGTGACGCCCTGGTCCTTTAACCCTTCAAGAAGGTCGGAATCTGTTTCTGTAAGGAGTTCCGACTCTGAAATCACACCCTGGGAGCTGTTCAGGCTCCGGTGGGGCGTGATCTTGATGTCCAGATCATGGATGCGAGTTTGGGCAAGAAGCGTGCGGGATTGTTTTTCATTGTTGAGTTCGACAAGGATTTCTCCTTTCCTGAGCTTTTTGGCTTCATACTGTTCACCTAATGTGCTTTGCAGAAATTTCGAGACAAGGAATACTGACAGTGAAGCGACGGGTCTCGTTGGGTCAGCTGACTCGATCACAAGAAAACGAGAATATTTATTCATGTTTGTTGAAAGGACAGTTGTTGACAGAGGTGGGAATGAAACTTCGGTGCGGCCCCTTTTCGGGGGCCGATCACGTCTGGGGGGGGGGGTTTCGAAAATGCCTTATGATACATTGAAAAGCAGGGAGACGGGGGTGCTTTCTTCTTTGACCTTACCCTGGTAGTCAAAGAGGTCCCGGAGCTCGCTGCCTGGTAGACAGACAGGGAGCCCATCCGCCAGAGCTTGACCTGGGCTCCGACGGCCACCGTTCGTGGTTTCTAACCCTCCACCTATAAACACATCGCCACGGTTGGATCCACCTTATGTTTGGGGGCTCGGGGTCCGCGGTATCGCCAGTACCGTCACCAAGATTGCTCAAAGTGCCCCGTGCAGGGGCCATTGAGGAATGAAATAAGCTGCCAGATTCAGTTGTTCATAAGCGCATGCCCACTAAATTTAAAGAAATATTGTTATCTCACCTCAGAATGTAATTGGAAATCATCTTCACGAGTTGCCACCTGCTTCCTTTTCCGTTTTACTATTTAATTTTGCTGTACATATGTTCTAATAAACTGAAAGTGTATCGAAAGGTATTTTTTCTTGTGGCACTATGGCCTACTATGATTCTAGCCCCCCTCCCCCCTTATGTACTACTTCATTGGAGCCCTCAAGGGTTGCATAATAGATGACGAGGAGGCAAAAAGCCGACGGAAAAGTATCTCTGCGTAATTGCTATTAAATCCCTAGCAACGTGCACTGTTACGAATCGGCTAGTGCCGCCGTACTGTCCCGCATCACTCCTCGGCTGTGCGGCGAAGCCCCAGCGTGCTCCTTCGAAAACAGGCGCAACCATGTCGGTGGCAAGTTGCGACAAGCCGCGTCAGACGCTTTGCTCTCGGCGCATTTCAAAACTTCGGCAGCTGGCGGCGTGGCTCGTCTCCACGCTCTTCAAGGATACAGAGGCCCCGTCGATCGCAACGGAGTCCTCCTCTCTCCCCTCTCTCGGACTCGACGTTCGCCGAGGCTACGAACGACTAACGAACTCTGGAAAGAGTGTTGTGTGTGTATGTGACGTTCGTGGCGTGTTGCCGCTTGCTTCGTTTGACCGTTATCGCTTTTGGGTATAAATAGAGCTGCCCAAGCGTTGTAACTCATTCCTGTTAGAACAGCGAATCGATGTTGTCGCTCTGCTCGAGTCCTGTATTGTAACCTCGCCCGTCAAGGCATTGTTCTTTGGCTTCGGCTCACCTCTCGCTATGAAGTAAACAGTTACGTTGGCCTACGGCTTCTGGACTTCTTCACGGCTGCAACAGCGGCTGGCCGCTCGCATCATACACGCTACCACTCGTATGTCGGAGGCCACGGAGCTCGGATCGGGTGTCCCCGCCCGGTCGCAACAACTGGTTGGCAGCGGTCGGATGGCAACTTCGTAACACCTGAAGCCAGCGGTGCGAGACCCAACACCACGGACGTCAAGGCGGCTTCGGACTTCGCAGAATTCCCGGCGGTCAATGGTGAGTGCGGGACTTGTCTTCACTGAGTTTTACCAGGCTTCTGAGGATAGCTGGTAGGGCGTGTGTTTTTGTCGCGTGGGTTATTCGCGCAAAACATTTTTGGAGCAGTGGGAAAGCAGTACTCTAGACCGGCCATGAATTTGAAAGCGTTGAAAAAACCGCAGTTGTTGGAGCTTGCAAAAGAGTTGCGCTTGGATGTTACGGACGCGCTGAGAAAGCCAGAGCTGATACAGGCTATCCTCGCTGTTGGCTCTGACGATGACGAGCTGTCTGACTGCATTGAGACAATCAATGGCAGGGAGACCACTAAACGTCAGGCTGCAGAGGCAGAGGATGTGCGCGAGCATGAGGAACGCGAGGAAAGAAAGCGAGAGCAGGAACGCGACGAGAAGAAACAGGAACGAGAACGGGAGCGACAGCATCAGCTGGAAATGAAAGGTGTTGACATTGAGGCATCTCGACTTAGGCGTGAGAGTGATAGCAGCGCGCCAAGCGTGCAGTCTGCGGCGACTGAGCGGCCTACGCTGCGAATGTGTGACCTAATGCGACCCCACAAGGTAGGAGAAGACATCGGTCTTTTTTTTGGTCAACTTCGAGCGTACGTGTGAGAGGGCCCAGTTTAGCCGAGACTCATGGCCGCAAAAGCTGCTTACGCTTTCGCCAGGTGAGGCATCCGACGTGATGGCCAGCATGTTAAAGGAGGAGGCGGAGGACTATGAGACAGTCAAGTCTAGCCTCCTGCGTAAGTACAGGCTGTCAGCAGAGGCATTTCGCCAGAAGTTCCGTGAAGCCGAGAAAGCCAGGGGCGAGTCGTACTCTGAGTTCGCCTACAAGCTAAGGGCAAACATGGAAGAGTGGCTCAAAGAGGCAAAGGCTTTCGGAGAGCACGAAAAGGTAGTTGAGTGCTTTGGTCTTGAGCAGTTTTACCACCGTCTACCTGAAAACCTGAGACTCTGGGTACAAGATAGGCCAGGGGTAAATACCGTGGATAAGGCAGCTCAACTAGCCGACGAGTTCATCGCAGGTCAAGGTACGCAGGGGCCGAAAGACGGTCAAAAAGAGTTCAGGCCGAGGCCTGATAAGGTAGGGCCGAAAGGCAGAGCTGCCTACGAAAAGAGCGGAGCAAAAGTGACCGAATCCGCGAATAAATAAACGGGCTCGGAAAACGAAAAGAGCGCAAACGCATAGGCACAGCGTCGAAAAAAGGCTTTCGAAGCGCGCAAGCAGTCCGCGTGCTACAATTGTGGCGTCAGGGCATTTAGCAGCTAGTTGCAAAAAGGGCAAGCTTGTATTTCACATAGTAGACCAGGATGAGGAGAGCAGACAACTTTTACAGCCCTACGTACGCGAGCTTGCAGTTAACGGCAAACCGTGCCGAGTTCTTCGCGATTCCGCAGCAATAATGGACGTGGTCCACCCGTCCTACGTCGAAGCGCACCAATTCACGGACGATTTCGCTTGGAAAAAGCAGGCCGTAGAAGCGCAAAGCGTGTGCCTTCCGATCCCCAGGATAACCATTGATGTACCATTCGGAAAGCTCGAAACCGAGGCCGCTGTCTCTCCCAGCCTTCCCGCGCAGTATCCGTATCTTTTCTCGAACAGGTCCGATCAGCTGCTGCGCGAAAGGGGACTCATTTTCTGGGAAGGGATAGTGTTCGCGCTGACGCGCTCGAAGGCTCGCGAACTCGGAGCGAAGGCGGAGGTTGAAAGCAGGAACGATTCGCGAAGAGAAGAGGTGGGGAAGCTTGCTGCGACTAGCGCCGACGTTGTTTCCGAACGCGGCCAGTCGGCCTCCTTGCAGGTTCAGATCGCGGGTGTCGAGCAGCAGCAGCAGCCCGCCGAAACAGATGATTCTCTGGCAGAGCTTTTTGTAGCACCTACGTCGGAAAGTTTAGAGCGGTTGCTGCACGTCGGTAGTACGGCACTGAGCGCGGAGCAAAGAAAAGATCACACGCTGGAAACGTTACTGGATAATGTAACTGAAGGGGTTGCGAAAAAGAACGTAAGGTTCCAGGCAAGGGAGGAGGTCATTTACCGCAAGTATCGAGACCGGAGAGGGGTGGAGTATGACCAGTTAGTTGTCCCGCAGGTCTATCGTCAGGATTTGTTGCGTCTCGCACGCGGCAACTCGTGGTCAGGGCACCTAGGCATACGAAAAACAAAAGACCGCCTATTGCAGGAGTACTACTGGCCAGGATGCTTTCGCGACGTCGAAAACTTTATGCGCACTTGCGATGTGTGCCAGAGAGTGGGCAAGCCGGGAGACAAAACCAAAGCGCCCATGAAACTTGTGCCGGATATCACGGAGCCCTTTCGCCGTCTCGTGATCGACAAGGTTGGCCCACTGCCCGTGGCGACCTCTGGCTACCGTCACATCTTGACAGTGCTCTGTCCTGCTACTAAGTTCCCCGAGGCCATGCCCTTGAAGGAGTTGAGCTCAGTGGAAATTCTGAACGCCCTACTGTCAGTGTTCGTCAGGGTTGGCTTCCCGGCAGAAATACAGTCAGACCAGGGTACAGTTTTTACGAGCGCACTAACGACGACGTTTCTCGAGAAGTGCAGAGTAAAACTCATTCATATTTCCGTCTACCATCCTCAGTCGAACTCTGTCGAGAAGCTTCACTCAGTAATGAAGCGCGTTCTCAGAGCCATGTACTACGAACGAAAGACTGACTGGGAGCTGTGTTTGCCGACCGCGACGTTTGCTTTGAGAACGGCTCCTCGCGAGACGGCCGGGTTCATGCCAGCGGAACTTTTTTACGGGCGCTCGTTACGTTCCCGCCTCCGCATCCTCCGGGAATCGTGGGAAGGTAGGGGCGAAGACCCGATGGTTGTAGAACACGTACTCTCGCTGATGGACCGCTTGCACAGGGCACAGCAGCTAGCGGGCACCGCAATGAGCACAGCCCAGAAAAACTCAAAACCTTACTACGACAAGGGAGCCAGGGCACGTCAGTTTGAGGTGGGAGACCAGGTGATGATTTTGGGGCCATCTCAACGCCACAAACTAGAAGTTCAGTGGGAGGGCCCGGCAAAGATCCTTCAAAAATTGTCTGAAACCAACTACGTTGTGAGCGTACCTGGAAAGCGCAAGCTCCAGCAAGTATACCACAGCAACCTACTAAAGCCCTACAGGCAGCGGGAAGCGGTGGTGCAGATGCTAGTTAACATACCCGAGGAGATTCCCCCCGAGATTCCGGAATTGGGTCCGCTTACCCATGACGGCACGAGTAGACTCGTTAAAGACCTAGTAACGAAGGCGGAGCTGGAGAATGACCAAAAACGTGAGTTGGAGGCACTGTTGGAAGAGTTCTCGGACCGGTTTTCGGATAAGCCCGGCAGAACTTCCCTCTTAACGCCTGACATTGAGCTTACGTCTTCCCAGCCCGTGCGTTCAAAGGCGTATCGAGTGACGCCGCGACAGCGCGAAATTCTGGAAACTGAAATCCAGAAAATGTTGGCTCTGGATGTGATAGAGGTTTGCGAAAGCGACTATACTTCACCCCTGATACTGGTTGAAGTTCCTGCCAAGGATCCGTGACCATGTGTAGACTATAGGAAGTTAAACCTTATCACCAGAGACCAAACCTACCCGATGCCGAACATAGAGGGTATCGAGAAAGTAAGCAGTGCTTGCTTCATTTCCACTTTTGACTTAGTGCGGGGATACCGGCAGGTTCCGCTGACGAAGGAATCTAGCCGTTACGCGGCGTTTATTTCACCCATGGAGACCTTCAGACCAAAGGTTTTGAGTTTTGGGCTGAAAAACGCGCCATACTGTTTTTAAGTCTCATGAACAAAGTGTCACGGGGGTTCGACGACTTTGCGTTGCCCTATTTAGACGACGTGGCTATCTATTCCGCCTCGTGGCCGGAGCATCTGGAACACCTGCGCTCCGTGCTTTCACGTTTGCGTGAAGCTGGCTTAACGATCAAGGCACCTTAATGTGAAATGGCCCACGCGGAAGTCACTTACCTTGGTCACGTTATAGGTAGGGGTCATCGCCGACCTTCTGAAGTTAAGGTAGCGGCAATCCGAGACTTTCCGCACCCCCAACCAAGACAGACATTAGGTCGTGCTTGGGAATCGCAGGTTACTATCAGAGGTACATTCCGAAGTACTCTGAGCTGGCTAGCCCTCTAACCGACGCGCTTCGTAAAAACGAACCGCTAACAGTCGCGTGGGACGAAACAAAAGAGCAGGCGTTCGCCAACCTAACTAGCCACCCTGTACTGAACTCGCCAGACTACTCAAAGCCCTTCGTGGTCCAGTGTGATGCTAGTGACCGTGGGATGGGCGTAGTTTTGTGTCAGAAAGCTGACGACAATGAGGAGCACCCAGTATTGTACGCAAGTCGTAAGCTGACGATTCGTGAAGAAGCGTACATCGCCTCCGAAAAGGAGTGTGCATGTCTCGTCTGGGCGGTGCAAAAACTCGCCTGCTACCTCGCCGGCTCGAAGTTTATAGTAGAGACCGACCACTGCCCTCTCACGTGGCTGCACACGATGTCCTCAAAGAACGGTCGCCTCCTACGCTGGAGTCTGGCTCTGCAGCAGTATACGTTTGAAGTGCGGTACAAAAAGGGGAAACTGAATGGCAATGCTGATGGCTTAAGTCGGAGTCCTTAAGGCAAGAAATGGCCTGTAGATGCCTGACTTTCTCAATTTCTTTATTTTTCCTGACGCAGGTTTCGCCCTTTACGATTACATTTCTTTTTGTGTGGGACATTTCCAATCACCCGAAATGTCACCTTTCAGGTTTGTCACTTGTCTAAAGTACTGCTTGGCAAAAAAATAACTAGAGTAGTTAGTTATTAGCAAATTTTATCGCAACTAAAAGCCTAGTACAGCTTCAGTGTGGATTTGTCTTCGCACTTGCCGGCGATGCGGTTGTGTCTTCCTGTGTTGT
Organism: Haemaphysalis longicornis; assembly: GCF_048455015.1. Lineage (NCBI taxonomy): Eukaryota > Metazoa > Arthropoda > Arachnida > Ixodida > Ixodidae > Haemaphysalis > Haemaphysalis longicornis. The sequence continues at coordinate 111,343,563 of NW_027526204.1, forward strand.
TCTGTTGCTTGCCTGACCAAGCCAGAGATGTTCTTGGGGAGCCACTACTCGTCCCGTGACCGGCCCGGTGAAGCTCCAGCACAGTGTCGTACAGCCCAGGCCTGGAGTCGAGCGTCTGCCGAGTATTCACTTCGACAGCACCCCTCCGGGCAACGGTTGAAGACCCTTATCCATCGGGATCTCGGACCCCCGGCGGAGAAGCTGTTACGAATCGGCCAGCGCCGCCGTACTGTCCCGCATCACTCCTCGGCTGTGCGGCGAAGCCCCTGAGTGCTCCTTCGAAAACAGGCGCAACCATGTCGGTGGCAAGTTGCGACAAGCCGCGTCAGACTCTTTGCTCTCGGCGCATTTCAAAACTTCGGCGGCTGGCGGCGTGGCTCGTCTCCACGCTCTTCAAGGACACAGAGGCCCCGTCGATCGCAACGGAGTCCTCCTCTCTCCCCTCTCTCGGACTCGACGTGCGCCGAGGCTATGAAAGACTAACGAACTCTGGAAAGAGTGTTGTGTGTGTATGTGACGTTCGTGGCGTGTAGCCGCTTGTTTCGTTTGACCGTTATCGCTTTTGGGTATAAATAGAGCTGCCCAAGCGTTGTAACTCATTCCTGTTGGAGCAGCGAATCGATGTTGTCGTTCTGCTCGAGTCCTGTATTGTAACCTCGCCCGTCGGGGAATTGTTCTTGGGCTTCGGCTCACCTCTCGCTATGATGTAAACAGTTACGTTAGCCTACGGCTTCTGGACTTCTTCACGGCTGCAACAGCGGCTGGCCGCTCGCATCATACAAGCTACCCCTCGTATGTCGGAGGCCACGGAGCTCGGATCGGGTGCCCCCGCCCGGTCGCAACAGCACCACACCGGATGAATGGAAAAAAGCAACAGTTAAGGCCATACGCAAATCAGACTAAAAAAATTGCCTAACTTCAGGCCCATCTTTGTTACTTCAGGCCCATCAATGTGTACATTCAGCGCAATCTCATAGTCTCTTCTTCACAACGTAAGTTTCGTAGGAGATTTTGTAGTCATGCAAATAATAGAACTCATTCATTATATGTTCTTAAGTGCAGAACACCGCAAACAGGTTGAACGTATCCTAAAATTCTTTGTGAACGCTTTTAATAAGGCCTGGGATGAAGTAATAACACAACAATTATACTGTACTATAGCACATAGCTGCCTTCGGATAATGACCACAAACTCCCTCATCGGTCACACACAATTTGTTAATTTCAATGACCAAGTATCCACAACAGTTCCAGTCACATCCGGTGTTCCCCACGGTTGTGTACTTGGTCCGACCTCATTCCTAATATCTTTCAATGACTTCCCGTATCACATTCGCATCAGCCTAAGCTTTTCGCGGATGATTGTATCATTTAGCATAAAATAAAGAAGGTCTGAAGAAGATCTCTTTGCACGAAGGAAAGCCTTACTACTGTCATAGTGGTGTTCTGATTGGCAAATGCAACGGAACGTAGAAAAATCAGGATTCTTGAACGTAACAAAAAAAGGGAATGGTCACTGTTCTTATTTATAATAATAGCATCCCAATTACAGGAAAGAAGAATCACAAGTGCGGGAGCCTCCGAGCCTCATCTCAGATGGGATGCCCACTTTCTAACATTACATGAATCGGTTTGAAATGCATATTTTTTCTGAGACGATGCCTCCCACTAACACCTGAAAGAAAACTGCTAGCCTGAAACACGGAAATGAGATCTATATTTAAAATGCGAACATTGTTTGGTCCCCGTGCCAAAAAAAACATACTGTAAAGCTAGAAGGCATTCAAATAAAAGCCGTGCGATTCATTTTAAACAAGTTTAGACAAACAGACTCACCAACAAAAATGATCAATAAAGCAAACATGCTGACGCTAAAAAAACGAGCAAGAATAGCACACTTACGATTGATGTATCAGCTACGCCATAAGCAAACCAACATCGACGACTCCGAATACATTACAATCAAACAATCAAGACCCGCGCGCAAATAGCACACGAAAATACTGCAGTAATACATATTCCGAACGGAGTGTTTCGAACACACATTCTTCCCATCAACAATGAGGGACTAGAACATCCCAGCAGCCAGGATTACTAGCATCGATACTTTAAATAAATTTGCATCCGTTGTTGAGAAAATTATGTTCGGAACCCCGACATGGCTCTATTGTATTCATCTGTAAAAATAAATTGTTTAAAACTGTTTTATTCTTTCCACTCTTTCAGACCGTAATCATTAAATGTGGTATGAATATTTTGTTAGTACTTAGTTGTCAGAGTTTGATTCAAACTTGTTAAAATTTTGCGCTTAGAAATTGTTACAACTTGGGCAGCAACAACCTAACGCGTATCACAAACGATGATGCCTTGCGGATATTTTTATTGTGTGTTTTCCTATGCCCTTCCTGAAAAAATCAGGACAAAGAATTGGCAGAATTTTAAAATAAAATTATGAATCACTAAGAAAACTAAATTGCGCTACCAATCTCTCTTTTCAGGCTGACCGTGAAACTGCCAGGTGGCGAGGCAAACGTCCCTCTTCGTACAGTCAAACAACAAGATGTGGTTACCATCCACATCCGGAGTACGAGGGGAGGTTATCTAGTGTCAACTTCTTTTGACGACGAGACGAAATTCATCACCACTGCAGAGAACTCCAAAAATTTTATATATCCTGAATTTTCAGATAATTTTCAAATTTATAGACAGTTCGCCGTGAGTATAGTACAACAGACCGTCTGCCACGTTGATTAACAGTTTATTCGCTTCAGTGCGTCACTAATTCCGTTGAACATTTTACTGAATTATTCTACTTTTACTTTCATGTCAATGTCATGAATTCACTTTTGTTTGGCGCTCTTTGCCCTTAGTTGCAATTGCGCGATTAAACCCCAAACATCATCATCATCATCATCATAAAAAATTTCGTTAAACGCTTTGGCAGGCGCCCTGCTTATCGCGACCACGTATAACACGCATTCAAAAAAGTATCCCTAATCGTGCCCTGCCTACTACTTTGTGCCGAGAAAGATGGTGAAGCATACGCATACGAGAAACGGCATTGACTATATACATTTTTTATGAACGAGACGCACCATGGCCCGTTCTGAAGAGAGTCAGTGTGTTTTTTTTGGGGGGGGGGTTCATGATTGCACTGCGTGGAGTTCTATGACTGCACTCCCGGTTCATGGAACCGGGAGTGCTGTCATGTCTGTTCTTCTTCCCCCCCCCCCTCAAATCGCCCATAATGCGAATCCTTTATACTAGAGAATCAAAGTCACAAACACAAATATTAAAGAATAATCTTTCCAGGAAATACAACAATTTATTCAGTGAAAAAACAAGATGTGTGTTTGCACTGAGGCCTTCGATCCCTCTGCAGTGTCTAGAAAATGCGCCCCGTAGCTACTTGAAGAGCACTTTCTGCGTGGCCCTGTTCAAGATATGCAATAGCCGTCTCAAAACCACGGCAAGCATCACTGCGAGTGACGGTCGGTTTGTATTTTTCGTCGACTGCTTCTGTCGGGGAACAGCATTCCGCGAGTTGCTGGGACTGTTCAGCCGATCCACAGACAAGCTCAGAGTTTCGCAGGCGTTTGTCCTATTGTGTTTTTTCATGAAGGCCAATGATTCTTTATTTTGGTTTTTGCACCCAGCATTCGGAGAGCTTCACAAAGCACCGCGAGTTGAACATCATCCATCGGATCCTCCTGTGCCGTAGCACAGCTGTTGTGAAGAGTACCCTCGCACCGTCAGCAGGTCACAATTGCTTAAAGGCGTAAGCGCGCCCTACGCCCATCTTGAACTTTTGAAGGCAGCAACTTTCGTCAACAATTTTCGATTCGTCGTGTTCCTCCCAAGCAAACTAGCGCCGTACAAGCTCACTTCTCCATGATGGTTTAACCGCGCGAATATTCCCTGCGTCTAACGGCTGTATTTTGGCAGTCATGTTGAGTGGAAAGAACTTCCGGGTGAGGTTTTCACACTTA